>NW_026262712.1:68670166-69407134 GCF_021869535.1 Mytilus californianus
ATGGGTTGATTGGGCATACATAAATAAAATACAAAAATAAGTAAGCAATGAACGAGGTTGTTTAATGTGATATATGCTTTTTTTGTGCTTCTTTGTTAAATATTTGTTTGTTTTTGTTGTGATTAAGATTGTGACACGGTGTTGACTGCTATACCCCTATTTTGACATTTTACCTATTATGTCTGTTTGTTTTATTCACGCATCGTTGTCAATATAATGGAATTTGATGCGACTGTCATACAAGTGAGAGGTTTAGCGCTATAAAACCAAGTTCGATCCACCATTTTCTACAAAACAAAATGCCTGTACCAAGTCAGGAATATGACAGTTGTTGTCCATTCATTTGATGTGTTTGTGCTTTTGATTTTGCCATTTGATTAGGGATTTTCCGTTTTGAACTTTCCTCGGAGTTCAGTATTTTTGTGATTTAACTTTTTTGTAAATAGCTACATAACATACGTCATATTTAAAAATTTTAGAATTGTACAAGCGTCTCTATGATGTTCAGTTTTGACTGTTTTATTGTATAGATTTCAAGATTGTTATAGTTTCATAATCAGACTAGATTGATATGATTCATTTTACATCGTGATCATACTGATGAAGGATATCTGTTATCCAAAAATATTTAACATTTGTTCATTTTATTATTATTTTTTGATGATGTTGTACCCATTTTAGACTTGTTATATATACATACAATGTCTGAATAATAGTCAACGATTAATCTTACGGGGCGATGGATCATATAATTATGATACAGCACACTACAAAATATAGTATAGAATAAGCAAGTCTAAAAGGGTACAATATCACCAAAATAAGTAAAATCATGAACAAATGTTAGATATTTCGGATAACTAATATCCTTCATCAGAAAGATTGCAAATGGTTCTTATCTTGGCATGTGGTAGTCACACTGTAATAGTAATCTTGATCATTCTACAAATTATCACGAATCAATACGCTGGTAATTTTTTTCGATATTGATGTTTGGGAGGATAAATAAATTCCTTAAAACTGTAAGAGTCCTGTACAGAAGCCTGAGTTACTGGAAACAAGTGATGGTGGGGATTCATTCTATGTTTTTTTCGTTAATACCATCTGGGGAAACTGTCCTTAACTTCCTTATCCAAAAACTCTCCAGAGCAAGTCTGTCGGCCCTTGACCAACCCTAGTTGTGGTCTATGATAGTGATGGTAAGGTTTTTGAGATCAGCTTGGGCGTGCCCAGGTGATCTCAAATGACGACTTACGGGGAGGCTGGGCTTGCAGGTGTATTCACTTCGATGACCCTTCATGCGTTTGTTGAATGGCTGTTCTGTCAACATACTGCATGCCACATCGCCACTGAAGAAGGTATACAACATTCTTGGTTTTGCAAGTTACATTGCAATATATAGTGTATACTGACACAGTGGAGTGGCAAGTAAATAATTGACAGTCCAGTATTTGTTGGCAAGTCAGACTTCGTCTGTTACCACACGACTTGCATCATCCTGCAGTTGAAGAGCTTTTATTAGAGGAGACATCAGTTTTCATAAATAAGTCGTTCTGACTTGCTGGTCTCCGAAAAGCTAAGACAAGAGGTTTTGGAAAGATCTTGGATAATTTTGGATGTTTGGCAATAATATGCCAATTGGCACGGATTAAACGGAGAAGTAAGTAAAGCCTGGATTGTATGTTAAAACAAACAGAACTATTTCGCTTTGCCTTTTCTGTTTGTACTGTAATAGGTCATTGTGGCTGTTATTGTTAGCACGCGCAAACCCCTTATCTATGTCCCATTTCTCATAACCTTGTTTGGTCTAAAATCAACGAAGTTCCTGTAACCGTTTAGTGACAGCCTCCTCAGAGGAGCAAATCCGCTTCACTCTGAGAGCTTGACTGTACGGGATACTTTTTGTACAGTGTTTGGGGTGACAGCTTTGGGGAGAAAGGTACCGATGTTTATCTGTAGGTTTACAGTAGAGGTTTGTTGATATGACACCGTCCTTTATAGATGTAGTTGTGTCCAAGAAAGGTATTTTAGAGTCGGAAATTTCATATGTGAATTTAATTGACTGGTGGGCGTTGTTTGCATATTTGATAAAATCATCCAGTTTTTGTTGCGAATCAATCCTTTTAATGTCAACATCATCAATGAAACCGTAGGGTATAATGTTTTTGACCCGTCCGTCTATATGTCATTCTGTGCGTTCGTCCGTCCGTCCGTCAGTTCGTCCGTCAATCATGTTCTTGTCATCGCAACTCCTCTGAAATCACACAACATAATTTCATGAAACTTTGTAGATAATAAGGATATATAGTAAGTAGATGTGCATATCGACAGAAAATTATGATTCAACTTTTTTCTAGGAGATATGTCCCTTTGAACTTACAATGTTGGCCGAAATATACTACTTTAATAGTTTGTCATCGCGACTCCTCTGAATCCACACACACAGAATTTTATGAAACTTTTTAGTTAATTCGGACATACCATGTAGATGTGCATATCGACAGAAAATTATGACTCAGTTTTTTGTGTAGGAGTTATGCCCTTTTGAACTTAAAATTTTGCCCGAAATATACTACAGCAACAGTTTGTCATCGCAACTCCTCTGAAAAAAACACAACAGAATTTTATGAAACTTTGTAGATAAGAAGGACATAATATGTAGATGAAGATATGAACTTAGGAATTTGGTGATGTTTTGTTTTCCTTGTGACAATGTGGGGTCGTGGGGTATGTAAACATGTTCACAAAGGTTTTTTTTAATTTCTGTTTGTATTGTCTTATAATATTGTTTTTCAATTCGTTAATGCTGTTTTGTGTTGTCATCAGACTCATGATTTTGTTGCACCTTTGAATCATCCTTTTTATCCTTCATTTTAAGCAATTTGATTTTGTCAGTATATCAAGTTATACTCTGAATCCAGTTTAATGCTGAAATGGGAATTCATGCAAACTCTGTTACTTAACAGTTTCTTGTTTCTTTATTATGATTACGAAAGTACATTTATTGTTAAAGAAGAGTTATAAAGTTGAGGTTTACATAGCAGCTCACATAGATTCAAAAGTATTAATTCATAAGAGTCAAAAACTACCAACATGAATAAATAAGCTATATATTTGTAAATAAACAGACACAATAATTACAAAATGACGATAAAGACCAACTAGTCTACATAACTCTCCTAGAAAACTTAGGACTGAATACGAAAGACTTGGATGAGCTCATGTGCCCCGGTAGGGGAAACATATTGTTTTCCACATCGAATGGTCCTAATCTGTTACGTTTCTGGAAGTCATAGAAATCTCTTTATCTACACTCGTAACTGATGCATGAGAATTCTGTGTTTTTTGTCCAAATAATTTTACTCTTATGCGTGATCTTACAATTCCACTACAACCAAACGAAAGAAAAATAAACAATCCTTGTGAAGCATTTAAAATAATAAAGATGTAGGACAGTGCATCAATAAGTGTCCATTGATGGAGAAATCCAAAGATCCAAGTCATTCCTGTCATGCAGGAAATTTTGGTATAAATAATCAACATTGGGCGATCGTTTTTAGTCTCCGAATCTACTTCAGGAGCCGTTTCCATTCGGATAATAACACAACAAAACAAAATAATATTTAGGAGTATGAAAATGCCTACTGGGATAGCAAACGTATACATTATCATTGCTGCCTTTGTAATGTAACATCGATCACCGCCGTACCCTAAATAGCCTAGCGTGGAGTTGTCGCTAACGAAAAAGTTAACTATGTTAATTGTTAAAAATAGACAGCAAACTGATACAGAATACAGAAGATAACGTTTAAAAAGCTTCATTCGATTTGAATTACTCTGAGTGTTTAATTGATAATAGAATATCCTGAAAATATTAAGCGTGCAGATATGCATCCACATGACAGATCCTAACCAGAAATAATGAGTGAATAGTCCAATAGCAACACAAAGGGCTGTATTGTATGTTGCATTCATACCAAAAAGGTAGAGGGTGTGGGCAACTAACAAGTGGAAGGACAACATCAATTGTTGTAATCCTGGAAGAGTTCGATGTTCCTTCAATATCACGTAGACAATCAGAGTCAGTGCCAGCGATGTGATTGAGGTAATGGAACAAATCAAAGACAAAATTTTTTCAATGTCATTGTTTTCAGTTTGTGACTTTGATTCCCCACTTCGGTTGTTTTCTATCATGCTGTCATCTAAACAAACTAGAAAATCATTTTCCATTTGAATTACACTATTTATTTCACAAGCTATCTTATTGTTCTTTATTGTAAGGTAACTGGTGGACAGTTGGACTTCATTAAATTGCAGTTTGATTCTTGGGCAAAAGAAGTGTGAAACAATTTTGATGGTTTGATGGTCAGCAAAACATCGATCATTGACATAATCATACTGGTAATCAGAAAAATAATCGTCATCATAATAATCCAATTCGGTAAAGTCCGGAATAAGATCAAGTGTTTTCTGTGAAATTGGTTCAAATACAAGGCTGTTATCTTCAAATGTTTGTTGAATTGAAGAAGACAATGCTTCAACGTACATTGTTTCATTATGACTATCTGTAGCTAAAAAGTTTACACCAATTATGTATACGTGATGTGTCAAGTTCTTTATTTCACTAGGATAATGAAAGTCCGAAAGGTAACAACAATCGGCGCCACCTATAATATCATCAATATATAAACAAATAGCCATATTTACGGTATAATAATCGTATAACTCACAGTTCATTGAACAGCTAGGTGTAATTTCATTTACTTGTACTGTAACTTTGTAGTAAACTTGATAAAACACTTCATTGATATTTCTGAAAATCCCGTCGCACTTGTTGTGTTGCTTGTTATAGTAGTGCATACTCGGACATATTACTTCTCGGCATTTTTCCTTAAATTAAATGTAAAAAAAATTACAAAATGCTAATATTACAAAACATACTACTTCTCGGCATTTATCCTTGAATCAAATGTAAAAACACTTACAAAATTAGTGCATACTCGAACATACTACTTTCGGCATTTATCCTTAAATTAAATGTTCAAAAACTTACAAAATTAAATGCAAAACAAAATCAATTATTGATTAACGTTTCCATAAATAGTACAGGACAACTTAAAAAATGAAACTGAGAAGTAGGTATTAGAATACAAAGAGATCGTTGATTTCTAAATTCTATCGTTTTAATCTGTTTTAAATTGGTGGAAATTAAATTTATATATAGATAATCATATATTATTTGAGGGAAAGGTTCAATAGTGACAAACATATTTAACCAAGCCCAATCTCTATGCGAACCTCCTAAGTCAGAAGATAGTAATTTAGTGGTTGCTGTTTATTGCTGTCTGAATTTTGGTTTGTTTTATTTATTGTATAATCACAAATTATGCCGTTTTTTTTTTATTTTCTCGTTTGAATTGTTTTATGTGTTGTCTTGTCGGTGTCTTTTATAGATTATTTTACCGTATGGATTTTGCTCATTTTTGAAGGCTGAATGTTGACATATAGTTTAAACATGTTCGTGAATTGGTATATGGTAGATGGTTGCTCATTGACATTTATTCATTTTTCATTCACTTATTTAACATACGTAAATATAAATATAAGTAATGAATCAGATATACTCTAACATTGTTAAGTGGTTTGCTAGACACTTTATAACAATTGAAAGACGTGGTATGTTTTTTTTTTAAATTATAAGAAATCAAATGGACAAGGTATAGTTTACAGTTGTCACTACACATCAGCAGACATATCTAACTATAAATTAATAGTGGTCGTTTGCTAAAAATAGAATAGCATCCTATCATTTTACTTGTGAGATGAGAATATGATCATTCCTGTACAATTAAATATCTTTCGTGTATTTTGATTAGTCGTCCTTGTTTAATATATACGAGATGGTAACACCTCCTAAAACGATAGCTGATTTTTATCAGCTATAGTTAGAGGAGGGACTAAGGATAGGTAGTTTTGCCGTAGAATTTTTTAATGAGTTACACGACGTTTAAAACTACTGGATAAGAAACTTTTAACTTTCCGGAGCATTTAAGTTCAGTCCCTATGTTTGATAAAATTCGTGTAAATAAATATTTATTTTTCTGTAGCGTTTTGTGTAATTTTGACCATTATATTATACGGATTTTTTGTTTCTATTCTTCGCCTGGCTTTTATGTCTTCTTAAAATCATTACATGAACGTACGAAGAGCATGCTGCCTATTGAAAGAAACACTGTACACTAGCTGTTGTGTACCATTTTGAATCCATGCGATTACCTTAGTTAGCGTGTTCTAGTAAAGGTAGCATGTCTTCCGTTTGAGTATTACCTTGTTGTCTTGCACGTTTAACATCCGGTTTATATTTGGAAATAGGGGTTGTTTTCACATTGACATGTTCTGGTCCTAAATTTACTTCATTTTTACTACTAAATAAACATAGATAACATTAAATTAGAAATTCAAAATGATATGTTTAAAGCTTTGAAAGGTTCTGCTTAGAAGAACATGGAATTAAACGAAATTAAAGTATTGACAAACACTGCGTTCTATAAATTTTACATTAACATATTTTTTATTCAGTGTAAAAGTGAATAAGTTTTTGAATGTTAGTGGTGAACACATACAGATATTCGTTCAAGCTATCTCGTTTAACTTCTCTCGACATAATCTTTATAATTCTTTTCTTCAATGTAATTACATGTCTTATGAAACAAAAAGGTGTTATCATCTTATGATCACAAACTTAACATCACAATTCCACATATGAAACAGTTTTGTACTTCACGATTGTCAGAAGAAAGTCAGCTACTTGGCTCAAAATACTATATCTTAGGTTACCCCTAAACCCGGAAAATGTTCCAATAAATATTGATTGATTTGTCTTCTTCCAGTTGCAGTCATGCGCTTTCAGAACTCAACCAAATAAAGACAAAAAAT
The DNA here is from genome assembly GCF_021869535.1 of Mytilus californianus. Taxonomy (NCBI): domain Eukaryota; kingdom Metazoa; phylum Mollusca; class Bivalvia; order Mytilida; family Mytilidae; genus Mytilus; species Mytilus californianus. The sequence goes on from NW_026262712.1 coordinate 68,677,103, forward strand.
GTAACCATAGTTTGAGGGGCAAATTGCTATCAATAATTTATTTTAATCTACATGTTTCTGTAAATTTGATAAAAAATATTCTATTATTTAAACGAAAACACAAAATGTGTAATTAAGGGAGTACCCAACGCTTTTATTAAAATAGATTGAGCTCATTGAATTTTCATAATATTTCGACAAAATAATAACATTGACCTATTGACATAAATGGAAAGAAAATTCTAGATATTTGAACCACACAGTTTACAGGAATAATTTCAATGGAAAAATAAGAATTTGACAAACACTAATGTGTATCTTTGAGAATCTTGATTTCTCTTTACTAATAGCTTTCGATTAGAACGTTCAGTTGATTTTTAAAGAGTTAATACCCTTAGGTGTAACTAAAACATCAACCTTTAAGGTTGTACTTAGGTCAGGTTTAGGAAATTTTGTCAGATGTTTGGACTCCTTGGTTTTTTTCCTACGATACAGGGTAAAATAGTTTGCCCCATATCACCCACTTTTCGTTTCATATAAAACTCCAATAGCTCATAAACGGTAATTTACCAAAATCTAAGCAGATTCTAAGAATTTTTTTCTTTCGATTTGAGACTTAAATAATACCAATGCAAATATAAGGTAAAAGCTTGAGTCAGCCTTTTCCCGCAATTTAAAAAAAAATCAAATATCTCGAAAAGGAGTTCAATAACCTATCAATATGTTTAGCTTATTTTGTTCCTTAACTAATGCTCTTCTGGCCTATAGTATCAATTTTTAATTCTAGAATTTTTTAATTTCACCTCAGTACATTCTTAATGAACTGACATTCTGCTCCTCATTATGTCAAAAATGACAGGAAGATACTGAGTAATCAACAGACTCTTAATGTGGTACATAACACTTCAGGGAGATAATTCTGTAAAAATCAGCTGAAAGATTTAATCACTTTCTATTATTAAGGAAATATTTAGCTTCACAATGATAAAATTAGTGTTTGCCAAACTGCTATATATCCAATGAAATTTTTCTGATAACGTGTGTGGTACAATTTTTATTGAAATTTTTATATTTTTGTCAAAGGGTCAAAGTAAATATTTTGTCAAAATGTTATGAAAATTAAACGAGCCAAATATAATTTTAGTCAAGGTGTTTGGTACCACCATAAGTTGCAAAATAAGAAAGAAAAACACATCGTGAAAAGTAACAGACTAACAAAAGTCCACAAAACATAGGACAGGAAATGTACCCCTACATGTAACCCTACCCCTCCCCTTTTCCCCGAACCAAACCTACTTTTCGCCCCATCGAAAAAAACTTTTTATGGAAACTGTCGTGTTACTTATCACAATAAGTAAGCAGTGACGACACTCATTTGATGTTATCTAAAATGTCATGTTGAAATATTCATAAATTTACCTCAAACTTGAATATCTCTTTTAGAAAATGGTTTTACAAAATATTTCCACTCCTAACTTAAAAAAAAAATGAAACCGTTCTTTCATAAGTTTACAGTTAACCATAAACTCCTATTTGAGCTTACATATCTTAGTTAATTTATCAACGTTCCTCGAATATAGATTACATCATAGAAATTATCCAACATGTTCAGATCTTAAAAGATTCACTTCAGGTTGTTAAAAGTCGTAGTTTTGGTTAATAATTTGTGAGGAAAAAAAACTCAGGAAACCAAAACCAGAAAAACAAAATGGCCAACCTTGAAAAGATGCATGTAATACAGTAATAATTTCTTACCTCAATACTATCAAATATTTCATTATCTAAACATTCCTGGTAAGTGATCCTTTGATCCGCCTCCCTAAAACTAATTAGACTTGCAAACGTTGCCGTTGGAATTGTTTTAATTCTTTCATATAAGTCCCAATAGTCACATCCCATATACGGTATTTGGTCTGAATTGCAAAGGAAACAAAAAACATTTCTATAGTTGGCCCTGTAAACGGAGGTATACGTGTTACAAGCGTCCTCGATAAATTTGTCATACACTTTCCAGCTACCAGTTTGATTACAAACGGTATATCTACCCCAGTCACATGTTTCCGGGTCAGAGGTCAGGTTCCAACTTTGAAATAATATATTACAATCTTCTGATTGTGCGATCTCTTTCAGTATGCTGCGTGAAAATGAAATGGTATCAAATGGTTCAAATATGCACGTGAGGTTTGCTGACCATGGGATCATTTCACAAGTTGTAAGGTTGTTGCATAAAGCACAATATTTGTTTTTGAAAAGAAGATTACTATTGTTTATTGAAACGGGTATATATAAAGAAATGTCAAATGGGTCAAGTTTCCTCTGTTCAGCAGTGCACTTTTGAATTATCGAGAGATTATCAAAATTAGGTGCGCAACCCGAAATCATATAGTAAGAATGTTTTGAAAAAATCTTTGTTCTGCCGTATGGAAGATATTGTGGATATATGCAAGTCTTCCTATGTGTTGATAACATAACATCGCTATTTGGACATTGTTCGTTGTTCATTATTCCATTCTTCTGACATGAACATGAAAAACAGCAACTTCCAACATCCGATGACGTTCCGTTTGGGTAAGAATCTCGTCTCGTCAAATTGTTGCAGAGGGGAACCATTGGACAGTACAATAATTGTTTTTCTAAAATTCTTTTTTGGTATCCATCTTGAAATTGTTCTGTTAAATTAAACACTTCTGCTACGTCTACATCCGTTGGATAACGGTATATGAATGTACTCTTGACATACGCCGTTTGTATGAAGGCAAAGAGACAAAAAGTGGATATCATATTGTCACTAAAACATAAAAACATAAAAAAAACGGTTATATATTTTTTTAAACTACGTTTTAGGGATAATAAGCTAAATTTTGTATGCCAAACACACGTTTTGTATGCACACGACGCATCAGTGACGCTCGAATGAATAAAATTAAAAAAACTGAAGAACATTGGCAAATAAAACGTATTGAAATTTGTCATTTGTTCTCCTAAATATAAAATATACGTTTGCATGTTCTGTATTCTGCGCCATAGCTACACAGATTTCATAATTTCCACCAACTTTCCATGATGTGGGTGGGAACGTTGAAAGCTACCTTTTCAGAATGTCCCATTTACCAAATGTTTAGATTGCGTTTGACGCAAATCTAATCACGCTTGGCTTTATCGATGCTGTCAGATTTTATTGGATTGGTAAAGCGGACATAGTACTGTTTCTCTTCTTTCATAATAAGAATTGCATTTAAAAACAATACAGAAATTATTTACGATCATGAAATAACATTAACGGTAATAGTTTTACTGTACCAGTTGCGCATTTCAACATAATATTTCAGTTCAGTTATGACCCTGAACGCCAAAATATCAAAATAAAAACCTAAAACATATAACAAATGTTGAAGAGCTGATTAAGGATGTTTGCTACTCTGTTTCAAAATAACAAGCTTTTTTTTTAAAAAAAACTGTTATAAATTGATAGTATATAAATAAAGGAACTAACAAAGCAGAAAAAAATGAAGGGTCCATTTGCTTGTTTTTGAGATATAAGCCATTGAAAATTTGGCGGGAAATGATTATCTCTGGACTTTTCTTACATTTACCATTGGCACGCTTTTTCTTTCAAAAACTATGAAAAAATAATAAGGATTTGATAGGATTTTCAAATATGGCTTTTAAAACTATAGGTAATAAAATTATGAAAAAAAAAGTTAGGGTTACATGTAGCGGGCAAAATTTTTAATGGTGCTACATGGATAAAACCAAGGGATTCCGAATATCTGGCAAAAATTCAAAAACAAGAGGAGCGAACATCCTTTAACCTAAATTACCTCACCAATGATAAAAAATCAGAGCTTTGCAAAGAAGAGAAATAATCGTTAATCAAAAATAATTTTAGAAATTTAATAACTGTAAATGGCAAGCAAACAATACCCATTGTTTTGGGACAGGACCGGAAATAACAGTATATGAATGTATTCGTCTAAACATCCTTTTTATAAAAATGTCATTGTAATATTTTGTTTATAGATAACCTTAGTCGTATATGGTGCAAATCTTTGAAATTCTTGGTTGTCTGTGCTCCAACTTATTCGAGCGCAACTAATTAGTCCTATATAGACGAAACCTGTGTTTAGGCGTGGCTCGGTACTTGTAAATCCCGCCATTGTGTTGTTGTGCTGTGATCATTTTTGTATTCTTGTGTTTCATTTTTGCGTATGTCTTTTGTCTATATGCCCTTTTGTTTTTCTTTGTTGACACATTTGTTTGTTTTTATTGTGATTGAGATTATAACACCATGTTGACTGCTACCCCTTTTTTGACGTTTTGTTCACACATTGTTGTCAATATAATGGAATTCTATGCGACTGTCATACAAGTGGGAGATTTAGCTAGCTTTACAACCAGGTTTAATTCACCATTTTCTACATAAGGAAATGCCTGTACCAAGTGAGGAATATGACAGTTGTTTTCCATTCGTTTGATGTGTTTGAGCTTCTGATTTTGCAAATTGTTAAGTGACTTTCCGTTTTGAATTTTCCTTGGAGTTCGTTATTTTTGTTGTTTTACTTTTTAGTGTATAAATTCATAATCTTAGTCACTTAAGTGAGTGTTATGACCGATTGAAAATCACATCGCAAAAATGTGCATGAAAGAAAATATAAAACCAAATTCGACCAGGCGTTTACCGATGCTGAATATTCATACACTACTATGACGATACAAATCAAGCTTGAAAAAAACCTGATGGAATCGCATAAACGCCAAAAGATGTTATAAAACCAGTAATCAGCAAAACATATATACTTTACATATTGATAACATTTTATTATTTCAATAGTCTGTAAATTTGTACGTTCCTTGTTAAATCTGCAAAAAATTTAGTTTCGGAACAAAAATAACGAATATGACGTTCAAATATTTATAGAAATTTACACATTAATAGAAATAAAAATAAAATGAACATGAAATTGGTAGTTTAGTTGTTTTTAGGTTATGGATAGTTTCAAGAGGCTATAATTCAGATAAATTGATATTGTACTAATATTTGTCAGAATATAGTCAATTAAAACTTTGTAATATTTTATGTCTGCAGATGCAGTATGGATGCTATTGTGTTACATAAAACAATTAATGTCTATGTCTAAAGACAAACAACACACCTGACTGTTTGTTGGGCTAGTTGGTATTTGGTCTCATCATCCGATGGAAACGAATCAACATCTGCGCGATATATATTCTTCTAGATCTGTTCTTTGGATGTTATATATTTATACGATTTGAATCTTCACAAGTTATATCATATTCTCGATTGTGAGATTTATAAGCTGACGTGTCGCACCCTTTTTGATCTCGATATGTGGATTTGTAATACAATATGTGAAAAGCAAGCAATCTGAATGTAATTAACCTAATTGTTGTAAAACAATATTTGTTTAATTCGATATTAAATCTTCGTAGATAGAAAAACATCATGACACTTCAAGTTATTAGATTACAGCGAAAAAAACTGATCTTCAATACGATACAGTACCAAGAGCAGGTTACAATGAAATCAAACTCAGTGCGTTGATTTCACAACGTTGCTAACGATGAGCAACCGAAATTATCGGAAAAATCACTAAATTGGAACCACCCTTTTTGAAAATCTTAACCTCTAGATGTCGCCATCGACTACAATTAACATAGACAGGTCATTACTGTGGTTTTAGATTAAATAAAAAAAAAAATAACCCCCTTTTCCATGTACAAACATTGAAAAAAAACTTTCCCATGTACAAACATTAAAAAAAAAACCAACCCTTTTCCGTAAACAAACATTGAAAACCAAACTCTTTCCATGTGTAGAAACATTAAAAAAAATAAGCCCTTTTCCGTGTACAAATATTGAAAAAACAAAGAATTTTCCGTGTACAAACATTTAAAAAACAAACACGTTTCCGTGTACAGACATGTACAAGTGTACAAACATCGAAAAAACAAAGACTTTTCCGTGTACAAACATTAAAAAACAAACCTTTTACCGTGTACAAACAATACAAAAACAAGCACATTTCCATGTACAAACATTACAAAAACAAACATTTTTTCCAAGTAAAAACATTGAAAAAACAAACACTTTTACGTGTACAAATATTACAAAAACAAACACTTTTTCCGTGTACAAACATTAAAGAAACAATCATCTTTCCGTGTAAAACATTGAAACAACAAACACTACAAAAAGAAACATTTTTCCGTGAACAAACAATTCAAAAACAAACAATTTTCCATTTACATGTACAAACTATACAAAAACAAACATTTTTCCATGTACAAACATTGAAAAAACAAACCCTTTTCCGTGTACAAACAAAGAAAAAACAAATCCTTTTCGGTGTACAGACTTTACAAAAAACAAACACTTTTTCGTGTGCAAAATTACAAAAACAAACACTCTTCTGTGTGCACAATTACAAAAACAAACACTCTTCTGTGTGCAAAATTACAAAAACAAACATTCTTCTGTGTGCAAAATTACATAAAACAAACATTCTTCTGTGAAATTAGTCAAAGGACAAGGCCTGATAAGTGTCATCTTCAAGACAGAGTTTTTAACTTAGAAAGTCAGTGTTTCTTTTAATTGGATTGGCTATTTTGTAACTGAACACAATTTCGAAAATGTAGTTAATCACTGAATAATTTTGAAATTATTTACATAAAATACAAAAACTTTTTTTTTTAAAATGTGATAGAGCTGTTAGAGATTTTACTTGGGTTACACTTCGATAGACCGTGGTGACGGAACTATTTCTCAAATCTATGTTAACACTGTCGATTTCACTGTGCACGTTACATATGAATACATTTCAGAGGTTTCAAGAAAATTGAAAATGAAATAAAACAAGAGTATTTGTCCATAAATCACCATTCTCTGCCCGACCTAGCATGTGTCCATGTTCAGTGAACTATGAAAAATGGCTAAAAATCTTATTATCTGGGAAACAGTTTGAAAAACTTGCCTTGCAATCAACATGTGCACTAAGTATCAAGTTAATATGATCACATAGTTATTCATTGTAAACTACATTTACCAAATATTTTCTGAGAATGTACTTATATCACACTATCGCATTTTCTTTTTTCTGAGGATCATGAAATGAATCAAACCCGTTATTTGGTATATAACTTGAAAAGACCACACCATAATAAACATGTTTGATAAATTCAAGTTGATATGACCAAAGTTCATGGTGAATTACCTTAACCAAACGTTTTAACCTGATACGACACAGCCCATCGGAAAGCTGGACAGACGTGCAGACTAGAAAACATAACTCTCAGTCCGCCCTTCCTATATTGATGATACGTGTGTTTTATGCTCTTCACTACAACTTAAATATCGGACAATTTGCCATTATATATATACATTCTGTATTGGATGGACAAAAAAAATACAAAAAAAAAGGTATTGTGAAAATTATTGACACTGACGAAGGCTATTTGTTAAGCTAAAATATTTGTCAACACGATTTTATAACATCATATTCGTATATTACCATCTTTTATTAGTACCCTTGTGCAAATCTTTAGACTTATACATTGATTTCCTTATCTGCGCAGTATCGTCTATCCTAGACGATCCGGTACATATTAAATTTGCTGATTGGTCTTTTTTATAGACTTCTATATATATATATATATATATATAAAAGTCTAAATTGAAAACAACGTTCAAACCTATGATTGCGTTGGATAAAAACCGCAATTTTTATACGTGTTCATGTAAAACAAGTTTCTTGGTAGAGGGGTCTAAATACAGCACAAACAACAATTTCCAAAAGACCAAAAAAAGTGAAAAAGTCTATTTTCACAAAACGCATTTAACTAACAGGTCGAACAACTGATGTTCTTAAACCCTGCTGACTGCCATTGGCGATTGCCAAATAAATTGATCACCAGATCCACAAAATGGATCTTAATATTAATTTAATACCAAACAGAAAACAATAAACTTGTGGAAAAGATGGTATACCACAAACATGAGGTGCAAAAATTTGTACACCATATCCGGAATTCGACAATTTATGTCTCTTCAGTGATGTTAGGGATCGAAACGGTATTTGGAAGGCCATATGATTTACCTAAATTATACATATATATATATATATACATTATTTCTCTAAACATTTTGACCGTTGGTTTCAATTTATACTTGCTTACTTTTTTCGTTTGGGCTTGTATTATTTTTGCCTTCAGGTTTATATAATCCGTTCATCCTATTTCGACACTTCATAATTAAAGAGTCTATCCTAAATTGAGGTAAAGTATATTGCCCTCCAAATGCCGTTTCGAATCTTAACATCACTGAAGAGACATTAATTGTCGAAATCCGGATATGGTGTACCAATTTTTGCACCTCATGTTTGCGGTATACCATCTTTTCCGCAAGTTTTTTGTTTTCTGTTTGGTATAAAATTAATAATTAAGATCTATTTTGTTATATCTAGTGATCCGTTTATTTGGCAATCGCCATGGCAGTCAGCTGGGTTTAAGAATATCCGTTGTTCGATCTGCTAGTCAAATGCGTTTTGTTAAAATATACTTTTTTTTGTCTCTTGGAAAATGTTGTTTGTGCTGTATTTAGACCCCTCTACCTGGAAATTTGTTTTGCATACACACGTATAAAAATTGCGGTTTTTATCCAACGCAATCATAGATTTGAAAGTTGTTTTAAATTTAGACTTGTTCATAATTCCTCTAAATATATATTTATAAACCGTATATATATATATAACGATTCACGTACACAATAAATAAATTATATAAACGCTAAAAAAAGTGTACAAAACAACACCAATATTAAAAAAAAAGAAACATTAAATGCAATTATCTTTAAATATTTCGGATAACAGATATCATTCATCAGCATGATTATGATGTAAAATGAATCATATCAATCTATGAAACTATAACAATCTTAAAAATTGTACAATTAAAACCGAACACAGCAACGCTTGTAGAATTCTAAAATTTCAAAACTGACGTACGTTAGGTATTTGCAACAGAGACTGCATAGGTATGCTACTAACAAAAATAGTAATGTGCGATATAAACAGGTATATTTCTAAAATTTTAGCAGTTTGCTAATGATTAAAATTTAAAATAAATAATTATCTTGAAACAGGTTAAGTAGTTGAATGTGGCTGCGTACTTAAACATCCCAAATGAATATCACCCTTCGATTTAAACTGGTATAATTCTAGAATTTTAAGGTTCGGGAATAGCAACAGATACTGCGTACTAATATGAAATATAACCCAAATGAAAAACAATGCGCGAATTAGAACTACACCTTTCAATTAATCCCATTTGGTGCCAAAGTTTTTTATTTTATTATCCAAAATTTGTCCCGAGAGAGTCTATCCTCCTATAACCAAGCAGTGTTGTGGTTTATGATTAAATGGTCAGTCAATTGAGATCTGTCTTTTTGTGGCCAGAGGATCTCAAATGTCGACTGCGGGGAAGGTCTGGCCTGCATTCATAGTCACTACGATGGCCGTTTATACGTTTATGAAATGGCTGTTCTGACTCTCCAACATACAGCTTACCACATTTACACTGTAGGAGATACACAGCATTTATACTCTCATCGTTTGTTTCCGCATCCCTTGCAAGAGCACACAGACGAAGAGCATGATTTAGAGGATAAATCAGCTCTCACCAGCAAGTCTTTAATGCTTTTGGGCCTACGGACAGCCAGTATAGGTGGCTCGGAAAAGGTCTTCGATACTTTAGGATGTTTTTCGATTTCTATCTTTCTTTTCGATTTTCGCGGATAATGTGTGATGACTTGTCAAATTTGGGATGGAAAATCAGCACAAACGGCACTCTTTTGTTGACCTTTTTTTCGTTATGTTGTAAAAGTTCATCTAGGCTGATGTTGTTGACACGAGAGAAACCTTTATCAATGTTTTTTCTTGAAATTAATGGATCTATTACATGCCAAAGCGTCTCATAAACATTTAAATTTAAAAACTCAATATAACTATCTTTACAACAAATAATGCCAGGTAAACTCCGATCCTGAATTGCTCACCATCAACAAGCGCATCCAAGACATCTTGCGCATTGAATCCAGGAAATTACACCAAAAACAAACATAAAAAAAATTTAAACAAGATGGCGTTTTTTAGACACTATGGCAAGAGAGCAGACCACCTTACGTCTTAATAGTACCATCATAGCTTCAAAAAAATTCCGGAATCGCAGATTCAAGAGAATGACAAAAACAAAGTTGTAAGAACTCTATAAACATGACAAACACTGAAGTCAATTTATCTTCAATTGCTTTGTCGGATACCGAGACTAAAGTATTGACAAAATTCTCCTATATAGACAAAACGTGTATTTAGGCGTGGCTCGGTACTTGTAAATCCCGCCATTGTGTTGTTGTGCTGTGATCATTTTTGTATTCTTGTGTTTCATTTTTGCGTATGTCTTTTGTCTATATGCCCTTTTGTTTTTCTTTGTTGACACATTTGTTTGTTTTTATTGTGATTGAGATTATAACACCATGTTGACTGCTACCCCTTTTTTGACGTTTTGTTCACACATTGTTGTCAATATAATGGAATTCTATGCGACTGTCATACAAGTGGGAGATTTAGCTAGCTTTACAACCAGGTTTAATTCACCATTTTCTACATAAGGAAATGCCTGTACCAAGTGAGGAATATGACAGTTGTTTTCCATTCGTTTGATGTGTTTGAGCTTCTGATTTTGCAAATTGTTAAGTGACTTTCCGTTTTGAATTTTCCTTGGAGTTCGTTATTTTTGTTGTTTTACTTTTTAGTGTATAAATTCATAATCTTAGTCACTTAAGTGAGTGTTATGACCGATTGAAAATCACATCGCAAAAATGTGCATGAAAGAAAATATAAAACCAAATTCGACCAGGCGTTTACCGATGCTGAATATTCATACACTACTATGACGATACAAATCAAGCTTGAAAAAAACCTGATGGAATCGCATAAACGCCAAAAGATGTTATAAAACCAGTAATCAGCAAAACATATATACTTTACATATTGATAACATTTTATTATTTCAATAGTCTGTAAATTTGTACGATCCTTGTTAAATCTGCAAAAAATTTAGTTTCGGAACAATAAAATATGTTCAAACTAAAAAATAACGAATATGACGTTCAAATATTTATAGAAATTTACACATTAATAGAAATAAAAATAAAATGAACATGAAATTGGTAGTTTAGTTGTTTTTAGGTTATGGATAGTTTCAAGAGGCTATCATTCAGATAAATTGATATTGTACTAATATTTGTCAAAATATAGTCAATTAAAACTTTGTAATATTTTATGTCTGCAGATGCAGTATGGATGCTATTGTGTTACATAAAACAATTAATGTCTATGTCTAAAGACAAACAACATACCTGACTGTTTGTTGGGCTAGTTGGTATTTGGTCTCATCATCCGATGGAAATGAATCAACATCTGCGCGATATATATTCTTCTAGATCTGTTCTTTGGATGTTATATATTTATACGATTTGAATCTTCACAAGTTATATCATATTCTCGATTGTGAGATTTATAAGCTGACGTGTCGCACCCTTTTTGATCTCGATATATGGATTTGTAATACAATATGTGAAAAGCAAGCAATCTGAATGTAATTAACCTAATTGTTGTAAAACAATATGTGTTTAATTCGATATTAAATCTTCTTAGATAGAAAAACATCATGACACTTCAAGTTATTAGATTACAGCGAAGAAAACTGATCTTCAATACGATACAGTACCAAGAGCAGGTTACAATGAAATCAAACTCAGTGCGTTGATTTCACAACGTTGCTAACGATGAGCAACCGAAATTATCGGAAAAAACACTAAATTGCAACGCCCCTTTTTGAAAATCTTAACCTCTAGATGTCGCCATCGACTACAATTAACATAGACAGGTCATTACTGTGGTTTTGGATTAAATGAAAAAAAATAACCCCCTTTTCCATGTACAAACATTGAAAAAAAAACTTTCCCATGTACAAACATTAAAAAAAATAACAACCCTTTTCCGTAAACAAACATTGAAAACCAAACTCTTTCCATGTGTAGAAACATTAAAATAAATAAGCCCTTTTCCGTGTACAAATATTGAAAAAACAAAGAATTTTCCGTGTACAAACATTTAAAAAACAAACACGTTTCCGTGTACAGACATGTACAAGTGTACAAACATCGAAAAAACAATGACTTTTCCGTGTACAAACATTAAAAAACAAACCTTTTACCGTGTACAAACAATACAAAAACAAGCACATTTCCATGTACAAACATTACAAAAACAAACATTTTTTCCATGTAAAAACATTGAAAAAACAAACACTTTTACGTGTACAAATATTACAAAAACAAACACTTTTTCCGTGTACAAACATTAAAGAAACAATCATCTTTCCGTGTAAAACATTGAAACAACAAACACTACAAAAAGAAACATTTTTCCGTGAACAAACAATTCAAAAACAAACAATTTTCCATTTACATGTACAAACTATACAAAAACAAACATTTTTCCATGTACAAACATTGAAAAAACAAACCCTTTTCCGTGTACAAACAAAGAAAAAACAAATCCTTTTCGGTGTACAGACTTTACAAAAAACAAACACTTTTTCGTGTGCAAAATTACAAAAACAAACACTCTTCTGTGTGCACAATTACAAAAACAAACACTCTTCTGTGTGCAAAATTACAAAAACAAACATTCTTCTGTGTGCAAAATTACATAAAACAAACATTCTTCTGTGAAATTAGTCAAAGGACAAGGCCTGATAAGTGTCATCTTCAAGACAGAGTTTTTAACTTAGAAAGTCAGTGTTTCTTCTCATTGGATTGGCTATTTTGTAACTGAACACAATTTCGAAAATGTAGTTAATCACTGAATAATTTTGAAATTATTTACATAAAATACAAAAACTTTTTTTTTTAAAATGTGATAGAGCTGTTAGAGATTTTACTTGGGTTACACTTCGATAGACCGTGGTGACGGAACTATTTCTCAAATCTATGTTAACACTGTCGATTTCACTGTGCACGTTACATATGAATAGATTTCAGAGGTTTCAAGAAAATTGAAAATGAAATAAAACAAGAGTATTTGTCCATAAATCACCATTCTCTGCCCGACCTAGCATGTGTCCATGTTCAGTGAACTATGAAAAATGGCTAAAAATCTTATTATCTGGGAAACAGTTTGAAAAACTTGCCTTGCAATCAACATGTGCACTAAGTATCAAGTTAATATGATCACATAGTTATTCATTGTAAACTACATTTACCAAATATTTTCTGAGAATGTACTTATATCACACTATCGCATTTTCTTTTTTCTGAGGATCATGAAATGAATCAAACCCGTTATTTGGTATATAATTTGAAAAGACCACACCATAATAAACATGTTTGATAAATTCAAGTTGATATGACCAAAGTTCATGGTGAATTACCTTAACCAAACGTTTTAACCTGATACGACACAGTCCATCGGAAAGCTGGACAGACGTGCAGACTAGAAAACATAACCCTCAGTCCGCCCTTCCTATATTGATGATACGTGTGTTTTATGCTCTTCACTACAACTTAAATATCGGACAATTTGCCATTATATATATACATTCTGTATTGGATGGACAAAAAAAAATACAAAAAAAAAAGGTATTGTTAAAATTATTGACACTGACGAAGGCTATTTGTTAAGCTAAAATATTTGTCGACACGATTTTATAACATCATATTCGTATATATCCATCTTTTATTAGTACCCTTGTGCAAATCTTTAGACTTATACATTGATTTCCTTATCTGCGCAGTATCGTCTATCCTAGACGATCCGGTACATATTAAATTTGCTGATTGGTCTTTTTTATAGACTTCTATATATATATATATATATATATATAAAAGTCTAAATTGAAAACAACGTTCAAACCTATGATTGCGTTGGATAAAAACCGCAATTTTTATACGTGTTCATGTAAAACAAGTTTCTTGGTAGAGGGGTCTAAATACAGCACAAACAACAATTTCCAAAAGACAAAAAAAAGTGAAAAAGTCTATTTTCACAAAACGCATTTAACTAACAATATTTTATTTAACTAATAAAGAGTGATTTTAATTGTGTATCCTGTTCTTGAATTTATGTAATAAAATGTAGTAGGTATAAAGAAGACAACATAGGACAGACAGGAATGTCATTTCTTAAACGAATGACATTACACCGCCAACACAGCCGAAATCCGTACTATGGACAAATATATGTTATCGAACATTTAGACGTGTATGCCAATCAGAACCCACAATTTTTCCTCTTTACCAATGTGCTGATGATGCAATATAACAAAAAAGATTAAAATAAGAAGTTATATTTACAAACAAATGTACACCAAATCTGAAAAGACATGATAGAATGTGATTCCTGAACAACCGAAAATAGAACATTACATGACTGTGTTTAGTATAACGTTACCATCCCCCTTTTTCCATAAATTATATAAACGTTGCATCTCTAGTGACGACGTAAACATTTTTTTTTCAATCCATGATTATCTTTATGAGAAAAGAAACCAGTAGGAATTTATTATGTCACGATTTGTTGTTTTACGTATTGTTAAAAAAAATTTGGATTCCATCTTCAACTTTATATATATACATGTATATTTCGTCTCAAATAAACTCGTCAGGATTGAGATTTTGTACGCCACACACGTTTCGTCAACAAAAGACTCACCAGTGACGCTCGAATAAAAAAGTTTAAAATAAAGTATGAAAATGAAGAGCATTGATGACCTAAAATTCCGAAAGATTTTGTCAAATTCAGCAAAGGTTATCTTTTCCTGAGGTAGAATATCCTTAGTATTTTGAAAAAATCAAAGTTTTGTGAACAATTAAATTATTATTATAACCACATCAATGATATTTCAGGGCAAACTAGAAGTGCTGACTTCGCCCAACAATGTTAGATCTGCAAATTTGCATTACCGTTGTTTTTTGTGACATCATGACATCATGGGAACACCACCTGCACCTTATCCAGCGCCTTACACTCGACCAACTTGGCTATATAAAAAACCTTTAGTCAATCAAGTAATGCCTTAATTTTCTCGTCGGTATTATCTAAGGTTGTAACACAGTAAATGATGTATAGTGACAAGTAGATTGTGTACCTTTTAAATCAGCTATCAGGTTTTGTCTGTTGTAAAGGATGAGTATCTTACTTACCATGCCATTAATTCGAATTTGTTTTTATTATGTACGTTTGAACATGTTACAGTTTTACGACAGACGTTCTCCATCGGATAATCCGTGTTTACACAGGGCTAACGCCATAATCTATATATATATATTCTTCGTCTCAAATTTACCCCAACAATGTTAGATCTGCAATTTTGCGTTAGCAAATTTGTGTTCTTCCCTCATATATATATCGCCAATGGCAGTCAGCAGGGTTTAAGAACATCAGTTGTTCGACTTGCTAGTCAAATGCGTTTTGTTAAAATATACTTTTTCACTCATTTGGTCTTTTGGAAAATGTTGTTTGTGCTGTATTTAGACCCCTCTACCAAGAAATTTGTTTTGCATTTCCTCGTCAGTAGAATCTAGAGTTGTAACACAGTACACGATATATCAGGCATGAAGATGGAATTGATTGCAGATTAGCTAAATATCTATCGTAGAGGATCGTAAGATACAGTCACAGAAATAATTGTTTTGATAAGTACATCTAAACAAGTGACAACTCTATGACAGATCCATCCATTGGATCACCAGTGAAGGTGATACACGGCTGAAAACACATATTATATTCATAATTACTCTAAATATCAGCACAACAATATTGAATCTGCAAATTTGCGAAAGCAAATTTTCGTTTTTTTCTCGCCGGGATTCGAACTCATGCTATTGGGATATCGAGACAACACCGCCTGCACTGTGTTCATCGCCCTAGATCACTTGGCCACCTAGACTGAACTTAATAATCCAGCTTTCGGTGGCCTAGTGTTACCTTTCCTCGTCAATAGAATCTAGAGTTGTAACACAGTATATGATATATTAGACATGAAATATATATATTTATCATATATTCAGTAGTAAATACAGTCTTTTTAAATATTTGACAAATAGCATGCTGTTTAATCCGTATCGCTCAGCTTTGATGCACACCATTTATCACACCCCTTTATCACACCCCTACTAAAAATTCTCATTTATGACCGTAGTGATTCCGACTGAATTTACATGAAGTCCATGTTTTAATTTATGCAAGCTTAATTCTCGAGAAATATTTTTCCTCAATGGGTCCTTAATGAATCGGTCATTAGGGTGTGATGTCATTTATCGAATGACGTCATTGTTTGACATGTGACGTCACAGACGTCGAGCTTTTATATTTTCTGGAACACGAAATGCAACTATAAAAAAGAACTCAATGAAAAACCATACAAAACACAAAAAATTACAATAAACAATATATTTCTATGAACAACAAGACACAAATTGTAATGTAACCCAGGTTTTTATCCAACGCAATCATAGGTTTGAACGTTGTTTTCAATTTTGACTTGTTTATAATTTTTCGTTTGGGCTTGTATTATATTTGACTTCGGGTTTATATGATCCGTTCATCCTATTTTGACTCTTTCAAAATTCAAGAGTCTTTCCTAAATTGTGTTAAATTATATGGCCTTCCAAATACCGTTTCGATTCCTAACATCACTGAAGAGACATTAATTGTCGAAATCCGGATATGGTGTACAAATTTTTGCACCTCATGTTTACGGTATACCATCTTTTCCGCAAGTTTATTGTTTTCTGTTTGGTAATAATTTAATAATAAGATCTATTTTGTTACATCTTGTGATACGTTTATTTGGCAATCGCCAATGGCAGTCAGCAGGGTTTAAGAACATCAGTTGTTCGACCTGAAAGGTATTAGGAAGGCCATTATAATTTACCTCAATTTAGGATAGACTTGAAATTTGAAGAGTCGAAATAGGATGAACGGATCATATAAACCCGAAGGCAAATATAATACAAGCCCAAACGAAAAAATATAAACAGGTCTAAATTGAAAACAACGTTCAAACTTTTGATTGCGTTGAATAAAAACCGAAATTTTATACGTGTGCATGCAAAACAAATTTCTTGGTAGAGGGGTCTAAATACAGCACAAACAACATTTTCCAAAAGACCAAAAAAGTGAAAAAGTATATTTTAACAAAACGCATTTGACTATCAGGTCGAACAACTGATGTTCTTAAACCCTGCCGACTGCCATTGGCGATTGACAAATAAACGTATCACAAGATGTAACAAAATGGATCTTAAAATTATTAATTTAATACCAAACAGAAAATAATAAACTTGCGGAAAAGATGGTATACCGCAAATATGAGGTGCAAAAATTTGTACACCATATCCTGATTTCGACAATTAATGTCTCTTCAGTGATGTTAGGAATCGAAACGGTATTTGGAAGGCCATTATAATTTACCTCAATTTATGATAGACTCTTGAATTTTGAAGAGTCGAAATAGAATGACCGGATCATATAAACCCGAAGGCAAATATAAAACAAGCCCAAACCAAAAAATATAAACAGGTCTTAATTTAAAACAACGTTCAAACCTATGATTGCGTTGGATAAAAACTGAAATTTTTATACGTGTGCATGCAAAACAAATTTCTTCGTAGAGGGGTCTAAATACAACACAAACAACATTTTCCAAAAGACCAAAAAAGTGAAAAAGTATATTTTAACAAAACGCATTTGACTAACAGGTCGAACAACTGATGTTATTAAACCCTGCTGACTGCCATTGGCGATTGACAAATAAACGTATCACAAGATGTAACAAAATGGATCTTAAAAATTATTAATTTAATACCAAACAGAAAATAATAAACTTGCGGAAAAGATGGTATACCGCAAATATGAGGTGCAAAATTTGTACACCATATCCGGATTTCGACAATTAATGTCTCTTCAGTGATGTAAGGAATCGAAACGGTATTTGGAAGGCCATTATAATTTACCTCAATTTAGGATAGACTCTTGAATTTTGAAGAGTCGAAATAGGATGACCGGATCATATAAACCCGAAGGCAAATATAAAACAAGCCCAAACGAAAAAATATAAACAGGTCTAAATTGAAAACCGAAATTTTGGTAGAGGGGTCTAAATACAGAAAAAATATAAACAGGTCTAAATTGAAAACCGAAATTTTGGTAGAGGGGTCTAAATAGAGCACAAACAACATTTTCCAAAAGACCAAAAAAATGAAAAAGTATATTTTAACAAAACGCATTTGACTAACAGGTCGAACAACTGATGTTCTTAAACCCTGCTGACTGCCATTAACGGTTGCCAAATAAACGTATCACAAGATGTAACAAAATGGATCTCAAAAATTATTAATTTAATACCAAACAGAAAATAATAAACTTGCGGAAAAGATCGTATACCGCAAATATGAGGTGCAAAAATTTGTACACCATATCAGGATTTCGACAAATAATGACTCTTCAGTGATGTTAGGGATCGAAACGGTATTTGGAAGGCCATTATAATTTACCTCAATTTAGGATAGACTCTTGAATTTTGAAGAATCGAAATAGGATGAACGGATCATATAAACCCGAAGGCAAATATAATACAAGCCCAAACGAAAAAATATAAACAGGTCTAAATTGAAAACAACGTTCAAACTTATGATTGCGTTGGATAAAAACCGAAATTTTTATACTTGTGCATGCAAAACAAATTTCTTGGTAGAGGGGTCTAAATACAGCACAAACAACATTTTCCAAAAGACCAAAAAAAGTGAAAAAGTATATTTTAACAAAACGCATTTGACTAACAGGTCGAACAACTGATGTTCTTAAACCCTGCTGACTGCCATTGGCGATTTCCAAATAAACGTATCACAAGATGTAACAAAATGGATCTTAAAATTACTAATCTAATACCAAACAGAAAATAATAAACTTGCGGAAAAGTTGGTATACCGCAAATATGAGGTGCAAAAATTTGTACACCATATGCGGATTTCGATAATTAATGTCTCTTCAGTGATGTTAGGAATCGAAACGGTATTTGGAAGGCCATCATAATTTACCTCAATTGAGGATAGACTCTTGAAACTTGAAGAGTCGAAATAGGATGAACGGATCATATAAACTCGAAGGCAAATATAATACAAGCCCAAACGAAAAAATATAAACAGGTCTAAATTGAAAACAACATTCAAACTTATGATTGCGTTGGATAAAAACCGAAATTTTTATACGTGTGAATGCAAAACAAATTTCTTGGTAGAGGGGTCTAAATACAGCACAAACAACATTTTCCAAAAGACCAAAAAAGTGAAAAAGTATATTTTAACAAAACGCATTTGACTATCAGGTCGAACAACTGATGTTATTAAACCCTGCTGACTGCCATTGGCGATTGACAAATAAACGTATCACAAGATGTAACAAAATGGATCTTAAAAATTATTAATTTAATACCAAACAGAAAATAATAAACTTGCAGAAAAGATGGTATACCGCAAATATGAGGTGCAAAAATTTGTACACCATATCCGGATTTCGACAATTAATGTCTCTTCAGTGATGTATGGAATCGAAACGGTATTTGGAAGGCCATTATAATTTACCTCAATTTAGGATAGACTCTTGAATTTTGAAGAGTCGAAATAGGATGACCGGATCATATAAACCCGAAGGCAAATATAAAACAAGCCCAAACGAAAAAATATAAACAGGTCTAAATTGAAAACCGAAATTTTGGTAGATGGGTCTAAATACAGAAAAAATACAAACAGGTCTTAATTGAAAACCGAAATTTTGGTAGAGGGGTCTAAATAGAGAAAAAATATAAACAGGTCTAAATTGAAAACCGAAATTTTGGTAGAGGGGTCTAAATAGAGCACAAACAACATTTTCCAAAAGACCAAAAAAATGAAAAAGTATATTTTAACAAAACGCATTTGACTATTATGATTGCGTTGGATAAAAACCGAAATTTTTATACGTGTGCATGCAAAACAAATTTCTTGGTAGAGGGGTCTAAATACAGCACAAACAACATTTTCCAAAAGACCAAAAAAGTGAAAAAGTATATTTTAACAAAATCCATTTGACTATCAGGTCGAACAACTGATGTTCCTAAACCCTGCTGATTGCCGTTGGCGATTGACAAATAAACGTATCAGAAGATGTAACAAAATGGAAATTAAAAATTATTAATTTAATACCAAACAGAAAATAATAAACTTGCTGAAAAGATGGTATACCGCAAATATGAGGTGCAAAAATTTGTACACCATATCAGGATTTCGACAAATAATGACTCTTCAGTGATGTTTGGAATCGAAACGGTATTTGGAAGGCCATTATAATTTACCTCAATTTAGGATAGACTCTTGAATTTTGAAGAGTCAAAATAGAATGACCGGATCATATAAACCCGAAGGCAAATATAATACAAGCCCAAACGAAAATATATAAACAGGTCTAAATTGAAAACAATGTTCAAACCTATGATTGCGTTGGATAAAAACCGATATTTTTATACGTGTGCATGCAAAACAAATTTCTTGGTAGAGGGGTCTAAATACAGCACAAACACCATTTTCCAAAAGACCAAAAAAGTGAAAAAGTATATTTTAACAAAACGCATTTGACTAACAGGTCCAACAACTGATGTTCTTAAACCCTGCTGACTACCTTTGTCGATTGCCAAAAAAAGTATCACAAGATGTAACACAATGGATCTTAAAAAATATTAATTTAATACCAAACAGAAAATAATAAACTTGCTGAAAAGATGGTATACCGCAAATATGAGGTGCAAAAATTTGTACACCATATCCAGTTTCGACAATTAATGTCCCTTCAGTGATGTTAGGAATCGAAACGGTATTTGGAAGGCCATTATAATTACCTCAATTTAGGATAGACTCTTGAATTTTGAAGAGTCGAAATAGGATGACCGGATTATATCAACCCGAAGGCAAATATAATGCAAGCCCGAACGAAAAAATATAAACAGGTCTAAATTGAAAACAACGTTCAAACCTATGATTGCGTTGGATAAAAACCGAAATTTTTATACGTGTGCATGCAAAACAAATTTCTTGGTAGAGGGGTCTAAATACAGCACAAACAACATTTTCCAAAAGACAAAAAAAGTGAAAAAGTATATTTTAACAAAACGCATTTGACTAACAGGTCGAACAACTGATATTCTTAAACCCTGCTGACTGCCATTTGCGATTGTCAAATAAACGTATCACAAGATGTAACAAAATGGATCTTAAAAATTATTAATTTAATACCAAACAGAAAATAATAAACTTGCTGAAAAGATGGTATACCGCAAATATGAGGTGCAAAAATTTGTACACCATATCAGGATTTCGACAAATAATGACTCTTCAGTGATGTTAGGAATCGAAACGGTATTTGGAAGGCCATTATAATTTACCTCAATTTAGGATAGACTCTTGAATTTTGAAGAGTCGAAATAGAATGACCGGATCATATAAACCCGAAGGCAAATATAATACAAGACCAAACGAAAAAATATAAACAGGTCTAAATTGAAAACAACGTTCAAACTTATGATTGCGTTGGATAAAAACCGATATTTTTATACGTGTGCATGCAAAACAAATTTCTTGGTAGAGGGGTCTAAATACAGCACAAACAACATTTTCCAAAAGACCAAAAAAGTGAAAAAGTATATTTTAACAAAACGCATTTGACTAACAGGTCGAACAACTGATATTCTTAAACCCTGCTGACTGCCATTTGCGATTGTCAAATAAACGTATCACAAGATGTAACAAAATGGATCTTAAAAATTATTAATTTAATACCAAACAGAAAATAATAAACTTGCTGAAAAGATGGTATACCGCAAATATGAGGTGCAAAAATTTGTACACCATATCCGGATTTCGACAATGAATGTCTCTTCAGTGATGTTAGGAATCGAAACGGTATTTGGAAGGCCATTATAATTTACCTCAATTTAGGATAGACTCTTGAATTTTGAAGATTCGAAATAGGATGACCGGATCATATAAACCCGAAGGCAAATATAATACAAGCCCAAACGAAAAAATATAAACAGGTCTAAATTGAAAACAACGTTCAAACCTATGATTGCGTTGGATAAAAAGCGAAATTTTTATACGTGTGCATGCAAAACAATTTTCTTGGTAGAGGGGTCTAAATACAGCACAAACAACATTTTCCAAAAGACAAAAAAAGTGAAAAAGTATATTTTAACAAAACGCATTTGACTAACAGGTCGAACAACTGATATTCTTAAACCCTGCTGACTGCCATTTGCGATTGTCAAATAAACGTATCACAAGATGTAACAAAATGGATCTTAAAAATTAATAATTTAATACTAAACAAAAAATAATAAACTTGCGGAAAAGATGGTATACCGCAAATATGAGGTGCAAAAATTTGTACACCGTATCCGGATTTCGACAATTAATGTCTCTTCAGTGATGTTAGGAATCGAAACGGTATTTGGAAGGCCATTATAATTTACCTCAATTTAGGATAGACTCTTAAATTTTGATGAGTCGAAATACGATGACCGGATCATATAAACCCGCAGGCAAATATAATACAAGCCCAAACGGAAAAAAATAAACAGGTCTAAATTGAAAACAAAGTTCAAACCTATGATTGCGTTGGATAAAAACCGAAATTTTTATACGTGTGCATACAAAACAAATTTCTTCGTAGAGGGGTCTAAATACAGCACAAACAACATTTTCCAAAAGACCAAAAAATTGAAAAAGTATATTTTAACAAAACGCATTTGACTATCAGGTCGAACAACTGATGTTCTTAAACCCTGCTGACTGCCATTGGCGATTGTCAAATAAACGTATCACAAGATGTAACACAATGGATCTTAAAAATTATTAATTTAATACCAAACAGAAAATAATAAACTTGCTGAAAAGATGGTATACCGCTAATATGAGGTGCAAAAATTTGTACACCATATCCGGATTTGGACAATTAATGTCTCTTCAGTGATGTTAGGAATCGAAAAGGTATTTGGAAGGCTATTATAATTTACTTCAATTTAGGATAGACTCTTGAATTTTAAAGAGTCGAAATAGGATGACCGGATCATATAAACCCGAAGGCAAATATAATACAAGCCCAAACGAAAAAATATAAACAGGTCTAAATTGAAAACAACGTTCAAACCTATGATTGCGTTGGATAAAAACCGAAATTTTTATACGTGTGCATGCAAAAGAAATTTCTTGATAGAGGGGTCTAAAAACAGCACAAACCACATTTTCCAAAAGACCAAAAAAGTGAAAAAGTCTATTTTAACAAAACGCATTTGACTAACAGGTCGAACAACTGATATTCTTAAACCCTGCTGACTGCCATTTGCGATTGTCAAATAAACGTATCACAAGATGTAACAAAATGGATCTTAAAAATTATTAATTTAATACCAAACAGAAAATAATAAACTTGTGGAAAAGATGGTATACCGCAAATATGAGGTGCAAAAATTTGTACACCATATCCGGATTTGGACAATTAATGTATCTTCAGTGATGTTAGGAATCGAAACGGTATTTGGAAGGCCATTATAATTTACCTCAATTTGGGATAGCCTCTTGAATTTTGAAGAGTCGAAATAGGATGACCGGAACATATAAACCCGCAGGCAAATATAATACAAGCCCAAACGGAAAAAAATAAACAGGTCTAAATTGAAAACAACGTTCAGACCTATGATTGCGTTGGATAAAAACCGAAATTTTTATACGTGTGCATGCAAAACAAATTTCTTGGTAGAGGGGTCTAAATACAGCACAAACAACATTTTCCAAAAGACCAAAAAAGTGAAAAAGTATATTTTAACAAAACGCATTTGACTATCAGGTCGAACAACTGATGTTCTTAAACCCTGCTAACTGCCATTGGCGATTGCCAAATAAACGTATCACAAGATGTAAGAAAATGGATCTTAAAAATTATTAATTTAATACCAAACAGAAAATAATAAACTTGCGGAAAAGATGGTATACCGCAAATATGAGGTGCAAAATTTTGTACACCATATCCGGATTTCGACAAATAATGACTCTTCAGTGATGTTAGGAATCGAAACGGTATTTGGAAGGCCATTATAATTTACCTCAATTTAGGATAGACTCTTGAATTTTGAAGAGTCGAAATAGAATGACCGGATCATATAAACCCGAAGGCAAATATAATACAAGCCCAAACGAAAATATATAAACAGGTCTAAATTGAAAACAACGTTCAAACCTATGATTGCGTTGGATAAAAACCGAAATTTTTATACGTGTGCATGCAAAACAAATTTCTTCGTAGAGGGGTCTAAATACAGCACAAACAACATTTTCCAAAAGACAAAAAAAAGTGAAAAAGTCTATTTTAACAAAACGCATTTGACTAACAGGTCGAACAACTGATGTTCTTAAACCCTGCTGACTGCCATTGGCGATTGCCAAATAAATTGATCACTAGATCTAACGAAATAGATCTTAAAATTAATTTAATACCAAACAGAAAACAATGAACTTGTGGAAAAGATGGTATACCACAAACATGAGGTGCAAAAATTAGTACACCATATCCGGATTTCGACAATTAATGTCTCTTCAGTGATGTTAGGGATCGAAACGGTATTTGGAAGGCCATATAATTTACCCGAATTTAGGATAGACTCTTGAATTTTAAAGAGTCGAAATAGGATGAACGGATCATATAAACCCGAAGGAAAATATAATACAAGCCCAAACGAAAAAATATATATACGCCATTGAATGTTTATAGATCCAACATGATTTACCCATAATACTATGACCAGAATATGAGCATGACCTGTCGAAGACACTACATTTAAGCCAATATCGTTCAATTTTCCCTACACTGCTGCATCATATTAACAATTATGTATAAACAGCTGTTACACATATGTAACATATAAACAAAATTATCTTTCACGGTATTGTATAGAATAAAAACAGAATGACAACGTAATGAAATTGAGTCAGGTGCCTGTTGTTTAGTGGTTGTCGTTTGTTGGTGAGGTTCATAGGTGTTTCTCGTTTCTCGTTTTATATATAGATTAGACCGTTGGATTCCTGTTTGAATTGTTTAAAACTAGTCATTTTGGGGCCCTTTATAGCTTGTTGTTCGGTGTGAGCCATGGCACCGTGTTGAAGGCCGTACTTTGACCTATAATTGTTAACTTTTTATACATTGTAACTTGGGTGGAGAGTTGTCTCATTGGCACTCATACCACATCTTCTTATTTATATTAATCATTAACGCTAATTAATCAAAACTTAACAGTTGTCGCTAATAAATACAGGCAAATAATATAACTGTTTAAAATAAATGTCGAAATACGCATTTGGTGTATTAGGTTTGGTACAGTTAATGTTTTTATTGAACAGTTGAGTTAATACAATAATGAATGAAGGGTGAAAACGTAAATATCAAGTTAAAAGCAATACAGTTTTCTAAACAAAAGAGTATATATAACAAATATAATAAGACTGAAAATGTCTTTGTCATGTTTCGTATAATAAAACACCATACAACTTTGGGTATATTGATCACACAGTTTAAAAGCAACACTCACACGAAAGACAGCCAGTTAAAGCAAGAAATCATTAGAATAGTGGAATTTGAAATGGAAATGTCTTTTTCTAATTTTGTATTACCGATCCATTTAAGAGACCGTACAAATATTGGAGCTGTCTTGTGTCTCTGGTAGCATGTTGTTGTCCAAAACCACTGGGTTTTCTGAAACCAAAGTGATGATAATGTAAGTATTAAAACGATATTAATAATAATGATGAGAAAAATTATGGCAATAATTAAAATGTCAATTGTTTTTTCTTTTAATATTATAAAATATCTATTAAAATATACGCATTGAAAAGCTTTAAAACACACATAAACCTTTCAAATAGGGTCAATAATACAAAATTCATTATCTAGGACATTGACCTAATCGCCTTCAATGTCATTGGTCCCTTATATCATTGCAAAAGACCATCTGGGTATAAGAGTCACACCTAATAACGTCTTTTAACACACATTGTCAAAAGGGGTTAGATCTCTGCGGTCAAATTCTGACAAAGTTGCCCCTTAATAACCCAAACATTTTCTTCTATTCAAGAATATTGTAAGCATAATAGTTTCTGTGATTACCCCATAACAAGTTGCTTCGGCCAGAGATCACCTTTAAATTGTAGCCAACAAAAGACAAAAACACAATAATAAATTTAACAAAATTTATTTGACAATTTTACAAGGAATATTATACAAATAGAAATGTCAACTTAACTGTTAAAATATCTGAATGTCCGATCCTATAGTATTTAATACGTTCACAAACTAGTATGATTTTGTAGAATTCACCAATAAACAACTCCAGAGATCATTTGCGATAACTTGTATATTTATGTCTGATAAGTCTAATTTCGGTGTCTTTATATATCATTTTCATGGAAACTTCTAGTATACTGTAGAAGGGAAACTAATAGAAAACTTTGAAAGTTTAAATTACGCATCGTAGATTATGATCAGGCTGGAATTATTATGCAAGTCAAAATATAAAGTTCTAATCAATCCATCAGTAACTACGATTGTTCCAGTGATTTCTAAACTACGCAATAACATTATTTTGTAAACAATTATAAACAAGTCACAACAGAAATATGAAAACATCTTATAAGGCCACACAAAACAAATTAGGCCAAGGTAAATAATTATAATAATTACAATCTCATAACAAGGATATAAGGTCAAAGGTCAAGGTCAACCTCAAAATCTAGTCACATCAAATGATGAGTAATGGTGAATATCTTAGCTGTCTTCGGCGG
The DNA here is from genome assembly GCF_021869535.1 of Mytilus californianus. Lineage (NCBI taxonomy): Eukaryota > Metazoa > Mollusca > Bivalvia > Mytilida > Mytilidae > Mytilus > Mytilus californianus. The sequence goes on from NW_026262712.1 coordinate 68,704,077, forward strand.
TATGGTTCTGAGTTTTAGTGGCCAACTGACATCGGTCAGTTTACAAGGGTAATAATCCTTCGAAGGAGTTTTTGAATATTTTCGATCCAAATGTAACGAAGTACATATTGGTGCAGTCCAAACCTGTACAGCTGGTTAACTTCATGACCAGACTTTATGACTGGTAAAAGTTAACTTGGGACAGGTCTAATATTGACGTTAACTCTGGACGTAGTAAACTTTTCTAAAACCATTCCTACACACAAGTTAACTTGTGACCAGTTCTGCTGTTAAAAGCAGTCATTAATCGGGACTGCTCTGTCCGAACCAAGCCTGCTCTAAGTTAACTTTGGTCTGGTCTGCTCCAAAATAAAGTAAACATGATCCAAAGTTAACCAAAAAACTAGTTCACATGACCGCTTTGGTTGATGGATATCATTTGAATATCGACTTCCGCTCAGAGAAAACATAGGACCGATTAAAAAGAAGACTTGTTTACATGACTGGTCTGTCAAATCACAGACAGATGTGTCCACAGATCTGGTCTTATAAATCTGACCTGTCGGCAGGTATGGTCTGGTCAAGCTGACCTGTTCTCATGTCTGGTCTAGTCAAGCAGACCTGTCCTCATGTTTGGTCTACATCCTGATAAGGATTAATCAACTTGCATGTCTGCTCATATTTTCTAAAGTTAACTTGAAGAGCAGTCATGAGGACTAATCTAGTAAACTTTTGTAAAGATTAGGACTGCAGTAGTTTTGTCTATAGCTACCTATAACGGGTACGTTGTTTGCTTAATAACAATAAGAACATCCCTCAAGTTTCCCCCCACCGACGAACATATCGTTTCTGTTCAAGAGCAATTATTCAACAAAAATGCACACGTTGTCGTACTAAGCATAATTCACAATTTAAAGTATTAAAAATTAATGAGCATGTTTCTGTCATAAATCAGAAACGCTCACACTAATAACTGCCAAGCTATTCTTTTCGGTAGCATTGGATGAGTAATACCACCATTCCTGTCCCCTATTAGTCTTTGTTAAATTGACACTTCTCATCTATGTTTCAAATAAAGAAATACTTGGAAGGAGTAAAGTTTTATCCTGTCCAGTACTACAGACAAATTTTCACATAATATTTCATTGCATATAAGATCATAACCATCACTGGAAGTTAACTAATCAAATTTTCACCCCCTTTTTTCCCTGTTTACAAGCTTGAGTAACCATGTGACCTTCCTACAACTGTCGAATTCAAAGGAATATTTTTTTCGACCCTTATTTGTATGTAACCGGATGTGATGTACCATGTTTTGGTGGTATATGACCTAAAGAAGACAGTTTTTTTTAACAAACTAAATATGACTTTTTTAGTTTGAAATACTGGTTATTTCAAGTATTACTGTCAAGTTTTTTCATAATCAGTTAAATAGTATGAGAGAAATTTGGTATAACGTAAGACGACATCTACAGCGGTTTGAGCACAATTACTTCGAAAACTCCAAATCACGCCGCATCATGATATAATATAGTGTGGACCAATAAATGGTCAAATATTCATCTCATAGATACAAAAATGACTCTAAGATGATAAACACCACTAATGTACCTCTTTGTCTTCATTATAAGGTTCCTTTTGGTCCATTTATACCTCTCATTCCCTCAAAAGTTTAACTTTTTAGGCGAGCAAATCAAAATGTTGGCATTTATGTTAGAAATGTAATAATAAATGAATAATTGAAGTGTTCAAGGGGAATGACCTATCCATATAAAAGTTTACGTACTCCATGAACTTTTCATATGTGAAATTTAAGTTTAGTTCGCATTCAAGAGAGTTTTAAAAGTACTGTGGATTCATTATTATTCGTTGGATACCAATTTTCGTGGGTTTCGTGGGTACAGATGATCATTGAATTCAAATGTTCAACGAATAACATATTTTCAATAGGTTTTGCATACAGAAATTGACAAAACCACGAAATCAAATATCCACGAAAATTGATACTCACGAAAATAAATGAATCCACAGTAATCAAGCTGCGAAGCAACCTTATTTTACCACGAATCCTTAAATACACATAACATATACGGTTTGTTATACTGTATTTGTTATAACAGAGATTTAAATGTAGCAACTCATATATATCTCAGGGTCTATTCTCACGTCAAGCAATAGCAAAATCTAACACAGAATTAAAAAAAATTGTTTCTATATACTTTTGCTTGAATCTGTGGAATATGTCATTTCAGTAGTCATTTGATGCTCACCTAGTTTTATTCCCAAAATACTGATGATGAGCCCTTTTTAGTAAACAAGAGGGATAATAAAGCACTCGAGTATTTCAGAAAATCACCCCAGTGTCATTTGCTAGCTTGCTTGTTTGATGCTCTTTTCTCAAACATATTGTAGCTATGCATTTTGTTTTTTACAACAATTTTTTCTCTACGTGTCCGGTTCCACGTTATTAATAGTCTGATGCTTCCAATCGGATTGTCAAATTCATGAACCAGTTTGATTTGAAAAAAAGTGTGACTTCATTTGAGAAGATGATGTTCTACGCATGTTTTTTTTAAATTAGATTGACATATGTTGTTACTTGAAACAGTGGTAAAAAGTGATAATCGACTAATCTTTAACAATACAATTCAGAAGGCGTAATCCAGAATCGAACCCATTTGATCGCTTTTGGCCAAATATGCTGAATCTTATTCTTAATAGCACAAACATTTTGATCCAGGCCATTCGTTTTGTTTGTTTTAAAGCCTTAGAAGAGATGCAATAACAAACCAAGGTCAAAATACCAAGTTAAGGTCTACATTTATAAAAATGAAAAGACCCTTGGTTTAAACGGATTCAATAAATGGCTAATAGCTTATATAAGATGGCTTAGACCGCTTCTAAGAATGTCGAGGTTATCACGAGCAAACAAATTCAAAATAAGGCCAAACAACAGTTTTGTTCTATGTGTTTGAGGGGAGGGGTAATGATGGCGGTGCTTATATATTACAAAAAGTGAAATATGTGCTTTGAAAGAAGGCAAAGGTGTCAATCAACAACCAATATCCTTTCGACATGTTTCAAAACAAAATGTCTCCTTAAAAAACGAAATGGCAGATGAAAAAACATTCATGTTAATTTCTTTAGTTGCTGAATAGATAGATGTATCTAATTTTCATTTTATTGATTCTCCATAAGAGTTTCAAAACCAAAAAAGGCCAATCAGTTATTTGCCTAGTCAATGTTTACGCGTTTTGAATAAAAAAACAGTGATGTATTTATAAATCTATAGCATAATACATATATAATAAATAGTTTAATTTAAAAGATGACTTTCAACTTCAAAGTCTGCTAATTGTGTTTTAACTGTAAAAATGTTTACCTAAACGCTAAAAACATTTTTTATATCAATTTTGTTATCAGTATGTCAACTATAAAATACAACTTAACATATGATAATTGTTTATCGTATTTACTACTTTTTATGGACTGAATATATGTGATAATTTGAAATTCATTCTGGTTTTAATTAAAACGTTTTCTGCAACTGACAAACTATCAAGCGCTCTATTTTTTGTTGTGCTAAGTTCGCTTTATTGTTTACACATATAATTATTTTATTCTTAACGAAAGTAACCTCATATGTTTTTGTTTATTCGTGTGTGGAGGACTTTCTGTATGGGATTGTTATACTTCTGAAATTGAGGTTTATAACAATATCAATACTCTTTACATTTACGACCGTATATGCCAATCTTCTGCAACGGAAATTTATTATTGGTAAAGTGACACGTTTTATCTGAGGAGTGGAGATTGGCGATACGCTACATAAAAGATTGTGCTATATGTTATCGCTAGTTCGTAGACAGAAACTACGGATCCTGTTGCGCAACATTTTAAATCAGCGGATCACTCCTTAAATAATTACAAAAAGTTACACTTGAGTGAATTTGCAGAGATGATACATACTAGTATCGTGATACCACTGATGAACGTTGAATAAACAAATCACCGACATAAAAGCCGCATTGGATTAACACAAACTAAATGAAGTTTTTCCCGGTATGTTAATCATTGTTTATCATGTTTGATTATTGTGATGGACTTTTTTTATATTTTTTTGTTTGGGCTTGTATTATATTTTCCTTCGGGTTTATATGATCCGTTCATCCTATTTCGACTCTTCAAAATTCAAGAGTCTATCCTAAATTGAGGTAAATTATATGGCCTTCCAAAAACTGTTTCGATTCCTAACATCACTGAAGAGACATTAATTGTCGAAATCCGGATGTGGTGTACTTATTTTTGCACCTTTTGTTTGCGGTATACCATCTTTTCCGCAAGTTTATTGTTGTTTTGTTTGGTTTGGTAATAAATTAATGGTTAAGATCCATTTTGTTACATCTGGTGATACGTTTATTTGGCAATCGCCAATGGCAGTCAGCAGGACTTAAGAACAGCCGTTGTTCGACCTGCTAGTCAAATGCGTTTTGTTAAAATATACTTTTTTACTTTTTTGGTCTTTTGAAAAATGTTGTTTGTGCTGTATTTAAACCCCTCTACCAAGAAATTTGTTTTGCATGCACACGTATAAAAATTTCGGTTTTTATCCAACGCAATCATAGGTTTGAACGTTGTTTTCAATTTAGACTTGTTTATATCTATAATATATACGCATAGAATAATTCTTAAGCGTCATACAATTTACCCATCACATCAGGCAGTACGAACTATTTGTTAAGCTGCAAAATGTTCATATAAGCAACCGATTTCACGTACCTGATGAAGCTAGCTTATCGAGTGAAATATTCCGTAAATAATATGAAGTATAACAATTCATGAGCGTTTTGAAGTTACACATTGATATATGTATATAATATAACTATAAAATAAGAAGCAAGAAAATTAACACGTCCCTTCACGACGTTGTTCATGACATTGGAATAGTCTTGCCAAGTCAAAAGATGATTGAAAGCACTGTAGAGAATACAGCAATGTTAAACTTCTCTTGCTTCTTCGTTTTTAGTTATATAATTCTGTTCATTGTTTAAAAAATTTATATATACTTAAATGAAAGCCAGCAACTTGCATTCTTACTCTCATTTCTTTGATGTTCCTGTTGCGCAGGTTCTAAATCTTTTGCTGACCTGTTCTGCACAGAAATTTGTTTAGAAAGTTCCTTGTTTTCTTTCTCTAGTCGTCGAATTGTTTCTTCAGTTTTGATTTCCTTTTCCAATGCAACCCTTTGATTCTGTTGTATAGTCTTTTCTGCATTAATTTCTGCTGCTTGTTTTCCATCATTCGCTTTCGTCATTTCATCTTTTGATTGTTTTAACAGAGATTCAAGCTTTTGCTTTTCTCTCTCAAGGTCTTGACAAAGTAAGACATTTCGTTTCATATCTTAAAAAAAAAAACACGCATGAAAGTTGATTCGTGAAACGTGAAGGAGAAGGGACGATAGTATAGACGCCCAAGAGGTAAACACATTAATATATTTTTTTTTATGTAATTCTGTAATTTCGCAATTCTAACTTTTCAATTCTTATTTTGCAGCAGTATGAACAATATCACTCTAAAAATAAATGTCTATGAATTACAGCCCTCAAGGTGCTCCTCTGCAAAAATGTAAAAAAATAATCAACGTTACCAGTCTTATAATTTGGTACGCCAGACGCGTGTTTCTCCTACAGTGGACTCATTCCTGACGCTAGAATCAAAATATTTGGATGGCAAAATGAAATAACGAAGCAAAAGAACTTTAAAAACTTGTACATTTTTATTCTATCTTTGCAGTTTCGTATTTGAAATTTGATATATTACATAATTATGAACATTCAAACATTGCAATAGGATATTTGGTGCCTTAAATTTCAGTTATTTGAAAATTGTGTAATATAGTTGAATACTCATAATTGACAATTTGGCGAGTTCCAGACATGAACCTGTATTGCGTTTTTTATCTGCACATTGGCACAATAATATCTGAGTTTCGGTATTCAATATGCAACATCTGTTATTTGTTTTGGCGAATGAAAACAGATGGTGCCGCATCGAAACTTTTGGCTTCTCTTTGGATTAATGTTAACGTAAGGACAGAGTTAAAAACGGATATATCTTATGATTGATAATTTAAAATCATGTCACAGGCGGAATATGCAACGGATGTACACATATTCAGTCTAGTTTTAGGTTTATTGATTTGGCATTAGTGTATGAATAACTCTGATCTCGTTGTCGGGCAGGGAACAAAATCTTGTGCATTTGTTTCATCATAGGGTCAATCTTTTTGTCAAACATATATATTTTTTAATATAATAAGACCTTGTTATTTCCAATTTGTATGATTTTTCTATAATTTGTGGACAAATATTAATTGAAGCATTATTTTTTTCATTTTCAGTGTCTTCCATCGTGGGATAATGGTAACTTTTATTACTCACATCTGCTTTTTCAAAGATAATTCGTCAAGACACAAATGTCTACGAGATTAATCTTTCCAAAAAGGTACGGAGTACTTCTCAGTATCACAACGTCGGCTTTGCTTTTTGTGTTGTTTTTTTTTAGTAAAAACAAAGCGTTTTTTTAAAGAAGTATTAATTATTTGATTTATTGTTTTATACTTTTATTTGGATTGCAGTTTCATTATTATAAGCAACACAAAGTGCGACCTAACGGGACATGGTCTCCGTCCTGAGGGTAACAAATAAGGGACGAAATGATAATATAGCATAAAATAGTCAAATAATATTTATTCGTTAGGCCTATCTCCTTGATTGGATGACAACCGTTGCCTTTAATTTGGACTGAATATGTACTTGTGTATTTGTTGTTTTGTTGTATTGTACGTGTGTTTAGACCCACATTTTTAAATTGTATAATGTGATAAATTTACCTTAATCAAATAAATAACTAATAATAACATATCGGTCAGCATCGAGTAAACGCATTAGTGAACAGAGCTATCATTTTCGTATGTTTTATGTAAATGACTAATAATATGATATTGTGACATAGGAGCTAACGTGAGTAAAACTAATCGTGCTTGCTTTACAGATTTAGGCAAAGGAAATGCATATTAATAAATATGTCAATTTTGACTATCAGCGCCAATTCAACAATATGTGATCCTATATAAATATAGATTCATCGATCGGGTCTCGAATACCAAAACTGTCAGACGATCCGCATTTTTCTCCTCTCTCTAACGTTCTTCTAATTGTATAACTCATTCAAGCCAATATAATCTTAGCCACACCAATAAGCAATCAATCATAACTAGATGTTGATAATGATGATTTCAAGATGGCGCGTATATCGACTGAAACTTACAGCTTTGTACAGTGATGCAAAGCAAATATTATTTAAACATGATTTTCATATTCAAAATAACATTCGTGAATAAGATATAACTTTTAAGCCCCAAAAGGGTAATACATCACATGTGTTGTTATAGAGTACCTGTTTAAAAGAAAACCAAAAAATCAAATTTCATTTTGGTTAGTTTATTTATTGATTTAATTAACTAGACATGTTTTAGCCTCGACGGAAAATCCGGTTTTGTATAATTTAAGTTTTTATTTTTGTACTTCTTGCTTAGGTTTTCGAAATATTTTATGTCATTACAAAATTCAAAAGCATAGGTTGTCGAAAAGACATTTGAGGTATCAATCAATTCAAATAATATAAAATTGCAACTAAAAAAGTTTTACTGTTATTGAATATATTTTCATTCATTTCAACAAAAATATAACTCTTTAGACAAGCTGTCACCAGTTTGTTTTCACCATTAGCCACAGTTTTTACTATGTGGGCGACAAAAAGACAAGGTCAAGGGGATGAACATCGTTATTTAATTTCACAAATTTAATATGAATATGAAAACTCGTTACAAAAGTAACATTAACATATTTTGGCTATCTTTTTCATTTGGCTTATTCACAAAGCCTTCTATGCATCGATCGTTCTCTGGCTGTCCTCACATTCAATGTGTGCGGTCATCATTGAAAGATGTCGACAAATGTACAATCGCCAACAGTAAAACGTTGAACTTCAAAACCAAAGGTGTTTAAGGGGAAGTCATAATCATAAATCTATACTACTAAAATAACGAGGTCTAATTTGTTAGCCGGCATGACATAAAAACGACGAATCAAAGATTTCAACTTTATCAGGGGAACCTGGAATTCTTCCAGTAGTTGTTTTATATCTATTTTACACTATAGCACACTATTTAACAAGTCTGTTCTGTTCCACCTCAGTACCACTATTAATTAGTTAAAAAAGTTAGTTTATAGTAGGTTTATGGTAATAAAAAACCAGGACGGGTTCAAACAGAAATATTTCGAAAGCGGAGAAAACTGTGCACCTTACAACCAGCATGACTTTATCAGATGACGACACGAATACTAAAAATCCAGGCTAAAAAAAGGCACAGGTACATTGATTCAGTCACAGACCCGCGACATAACGTTAATTGGATTGTATTTTGTTTTACCTGTTTGTGCCAACTTCTGTTGTTCTTCTAGTGTATCTTTTTGTCTTTGAATAACACGCTTTTCTTCCTCTGTTTGCCTAATTTTTTGTTCAGCTATTTTCTTTTCGTGTTCAACCATTTTCTTTTCTATTTCAGCGTTTAGTGCCAAACTTTCGGCTTTTTGCTTTTGAATTTGTGCTTTTTGCGTTTCTCCTTTTAAATCCTTCAAACATTTTTCATGTTGTTTTCGTTCTGTTTCATGCTTACTTTGAAGGCTAGAGTATTGTTTGAAACCTTCCATTAAAAACAAATAGAAATAAAAATAGAATTAATTACTCAACATATTAAAGAAGGCTGTTTGTTAAAATGGACTTTTGATAAAATTGAGTGTAACAATTCTATGTATATCTGTTTCAGTAATTATAATTTCTTTTTTAGCAATAAAACGTACAAACAAGCACTATTTGCAATACTAATAAGAGATTACAAACATTTATTTATGTTCGATTTACGATTGTATATAAAGTATACCAACAAGCTTTTGTTATTCAGATGGTACTACATGTATGAATTATCCTTCAGTTGGGTCAATATCCCTAATGTGCCTAACACTAAGGAACACAGCTTTAAAGAGAAATAAAAAAAAAAAAAAACTCTATGCAACGATATTGGACATGATGGAGCTGGTTTTGATCATTGACTGAACTTAACCATTTGTGGCCTTTTGTAGAGCAGAAGACAATACAAAAAGACGTAAAAACTATAGTTATTAAATGTTTTTTAATAACCTGAATTTCCAGTTATTAAAAAAAAAAAAAAATTATGAACTATTAACTTGCTGAAGCTGCATTGGGGTATCTTATATTTGTGAAAATTTGTCAAACCACATCTATGAAAATGGCTCAGCTTCGAAACGAGCCATCATACATATCCAACTTTACGATATGGAGAGAGAAATGGAAAAAAAGGCTACCTATGTCGCCTATATGAAATGAATTCCGCATATTGACCTGGATATCTCTCCTTGTATATACGACTATTGTTAATGATTATAGTTATGCCGTTGTTATTGAGGCAATACATCTTGTAATTTGTGGGATAAATATCAATCAGTTAATAAATAGTTTGATTTTGTTTAGTTTTTTCACAGTTCCATAAGATCAAATCTTCCTGTACGGGATATGCCGCTGCTGATGAAAACTTTATGAATAATAGCAACATATATAAGTTGTAGAACGGCATGATTTCATATCAGTAGTTTAAGAACTATAAAGTTACTTTCAGTAACTGCAAGCATTCCGGAAAACTATCTATTCATCCTTTTTGTTTAAGATTTCGAACTTTTTTCTGTCCTAATCTTATATATGCATTGTTAATCTCTCAATTTAAAAAGGGAAGGGTCTAAAAGTAATAACCAAATCCCTCTCAGATCATCGTTGAATGAGGGGGTTGGAACCTCAGTTTCTTTATAATTTCTTAATTCATTAAGAGCGTATCTAGGAAAGTATGTAGGTGAAGAACTGACTTCCAAGTAGATGATACTTAAGGGGACAAGCAGTCCACAAGCAGTAGTAATGATCAAGTCTTTTATATTGTAAATAAAGCTTTTTATAATTTGGTGCGCTCGAAGTGCTTTTTGCTTTTTTACATTAACACGGAACACGGTCACCCATAACAAAGAGGAATAACAAAACAAAAAAAATAAACATGAGGACAAAGACTTATTACGACTTGATAGCAAGTGGATGTGATGACCAAAAGGGAGTAAGTCGGTATTGATTCTGGACATAGTCAAATTAACTTCATAATCAAATACAATGAAATTAAAATAAGGAGATTTGTAATGATTGCCAATTAGATAACTAACCTACAAAATGAGAGCCTTAATAACGTTTATTTTACGAGACAAGCTCATAGACTACCTTTTATCAGTCATCATTCTCCATTTTTTTCAAACACAATCCATCATTTGTTTTTGTCATAATGTCAACATGACAATTCATGGCAATACAAATATTTTTTCTATGACATCTGCGGTGATAAATTAAGGAGACATTGTAAATCTAATAAGAAAAGACAAATCAAACTAACTAACAAAACTGGTGGAAATTGAGCGAGGCTAGGTGCGTCGACAGGGTAAGCGTCCCCTGTTATACCCGCCATGTGTATTACCACTCAGTCAAAATAGCACAATCGGGAATAGAACACAGTCGGTAAAACAACGGATCAGATGACTATACTGGCTGCCGTTTCATAAAACAATCGCTAATAACGACTAACGTTAATATTAGCGTGCGACTAACGACTACATAACGATTACGTTTACGTGCGTTTCATAAAGCATACGTAGACGAATCGTTAGATTTTTCGATCGTTAGACAATCGCTATTTATTTTTAGAACGGGAATCCCCGGATATCGCACTCTTTGTCGTTGGAGAAAAATATGCTAGTAAGCGACTGAGAGTAAAAAAAGACTCCAAGTACAAGAAATCCCAATATTAAATGTTTCCTCCAACGAGGTAGACTTAATAAAATTGTTTCCTATTTATTAAAGAATAATTCATGCAAGTCCTAGATTAGTTGGAAATTTTCACATGACACACGATTTATTTTTGCGTAGCCAAATTGGCCTTTGTAGGCTACGCGTACCCGCAACCGATTTTATAATAAACTTTAATATGATCGGGAATGAAACGTGAAAGATACACGAAAAATATCGGATATTTCCTGACTTTGTGAATTCAGTGAAGATAATGGCAAAGAATATTTTTTTAATTTGTATTATTAGTTATAAAAACCGAAATTAAATGTAAATGCACATTAAAAGAATAAAATTATACAGAATATGAATAAATATATGTAAAAAAAACTCGAGTGAAATATTATTTGTTATATTTGTTTCGCGATCATTACATGTAATATTTAAAAAAGTCACATTATGTTCCTGTACAATGTAATATAAATCTATACTACTCAAGGAAGAGACTGATTTCATTGAGCAGTAACTCCTCTGAAACCATACAAAGTCGGAAATATTTGTGATATGACGTATACATGTAGTGTTTTGTAGTACTTACTTTTCTTTGAAACAATCTTTTTTCTACAGAAAACGACAATTTTATTTAGTAAATATCAAAATTCGAAGACCTTTATCAATCCGTGTCTTATACGCTTTCGTGTATGCTCAGTCGGCGTACTACCCGCGAAAATTGATTTTTGTTTTGTTTCAATTCTTGCCTAATTGTACTGCGATTTCGCGGGCATCTTCTAGTAATATAGAATGCTGTCAGGATCAGTAAACTATGTTTTTATAAAAATTTAATACTTAACTGAACAGTACGTCAATTAGTTTCCGGTGAAAATTTTAGGATGGTCTATCTGCCAACCTCGCGATGCAGCGATTAACTTCCGGAATCAATCGTACGGCGGTTATACCCCGTGGGCATGACAGAACTATTTACATATGTAACAATAAAATGTATTTTATATGGCCATATATTCTTGCAATCACGTATTTGCTAATTTGTAACAACAATTTGTAAAGAATTCAAACATAATTTAAGGTGACTCCAATGTTGCTGATACTGGAATTTTGACTCGAACTCGAAGTTTAACTTGGAAAGTAACTCGAAATATAACTTGAAGATCATCTCGAACTTGAACTCGAACTATAATTGATTGTAATTAAGCCACATGCAATTTACCACCTTACAACTCCTAGAATGTGTGTTCCAGATATAATACACACAAAGAATTTTGAATACCACAAAAGGAACTGATAGGATTCAGTTTTATTCATGTTTGATAAAACATGAGGTGTGCATGTACGCCCAGTAGCAAGTTAAATGCATGTTCAGGTTAGAACCTATAATTATGAGATATCAATCTTGACCCCGAAATTTACTAGGCCGACATATATGGACCTACCAATCTTTACTAATACCACCACATGCTGCATACTAATAGGAGAAACAGCAAATACCAACTTTCTTCTTTGGTTTCAACTTGCTGAGAACGAATCCACGGCGATTCAAATATGAGTAAATATTTTATTTATTTCATGGCAGTGCTTAGGTTTCGAGATATAAGCAAACCCCCCCCCCCCTTTTATGTTTAAGTTTTGGCAATGGTGGCAATTTTTTTATGTATGAAATCCCCGGATAGAATTTATAAACTAGACACAACTATAAAGAACATCCAGTTAAAGTTGGATGTATTTGGAACAGTAATTTCAGAGGAGAAGAATTTAAAAATAATTTACGACGACGAACGTCAAGTGATGACATAGGCTAACATGGCCCTATTTTAGACTGTATGTGAAATGTTAAAGCTGCAAAAAAACAAGTACTAAATATCTTTTCGATGTAGACTATTTTTGACATATCAATTTTCAGAATAATTTGATGATTACTGAGTGATATTAAAGTCTGGGGACACGTGAGTTTTATAAGTTATAATTGGTGTAAGACTAGTTTCAGTAACTGTCAATCGGTACTTTATCTTTTTGATCGTTGGTTTTTTATGCCTTGTTGAGTTGAACCATTTTCAATATATCTTTATAATTCATTCTTATGTTGTACTGTTTTGTAACTTTTTTTTCATGCATACTCTAGCCAAAATCATGACTCTGCACCCAAGCGACATTACATATCCAAGTGATAATACAGTCGAAAGTTGTTTACCGACAAGTGACCGTACAGTGAAAAATATTTAGTGACATGTGTTTTTAAAGATTTAGAACTATTTGTGAGTGTAAACATATTGAAGTTAAATTTGAGGAAAAACTATATATTAATTCTTTTTAAACACCTTACAAATTTTGAAAACAATTCTTTTATTAAAAGTCAAAACTTCAGCTGAACGAACACAAGTATTTCCATAATTTGGGTCGGAGCTCTTAGTTTTATTTCAATTTCCCCCCTGTTTTCTTGCCTTAAGAATGGGTTCGGCACCCCTCAATGTTTGAATATTAATGACAGATACAAACGTTTTCTCATATACATTACAAGTAATCCCCAGAGATAATAATGAAAAAAAAACACGTATCCGAAAATTATTTCGAATGTCGGAGCCCCGCTTGAGAGTCCCCCGAATGACCACAATATAAAAAAAAAACATACAGTTGCGTTCCCACATTGTTCTTATTAAATAGAGAACATAAACATTTATAGCTCTTTTTTAAAATTTTTAATATCTTTTTAATCACATCGATGGCTTTAATGAGGGTAGCGATGCACTTTACCGTCAGGCGCCAAACGGTCATTTTCGGCTTACGTCGCGTTAGCGACAAAATGGTTAAAGTTTTATCGTGATTCGTCAAAATATCCTTATCGTACGATAGCAGAATGCTGCCATGTAAGAAAAAAATACTGTTCCCTCAAGATACTTTGTCGTTCCCTCAAGATGCTATGCCGTTCCCACAAGAAAGTGTTATCGTTCTCTCAATATATTATGTCGTTACCACAAGATAGCTATCTCGTTCCCTTAAGATGCTATGTCGTTCCCTCAACATGCTATGCCGTTCCCACAAGAAAGTTTTATCGTTCTCTCAAGATATTATGTCGTTACCACAAGATAGTTATCTCGTTCCCTTAAGATGCTATGTCGTTCCCTCAATATGCTATGCCGTTCCCACAAGAAAGTTATATCGTTCTCTCAAGATATTATTCCGTAACCACAAGATAGTTATCTCGTTCCCTTAAGATGTTATGTCGTTCCCTCAAGATGCTATGCCGTTCCTACAAGAAAGTTTTATCGTTCTCTCAAGATATTATGTCGTTACCACAAGATAGTTATCTCGTTCCCTTAAGATGCTATGTCGTTCCCTCAATATGCTATGCCGTTCCCACAAGAAAGTTATATCGTTCTCTCAAGATATTGTTCCGTAACCACAAGATAGTTATCTCGTTCCCTTAAGATGTTATGTCGTTCCCTCAAGATGCTATGCCGTTCCTACAAGAAAGTTTTATCGTTCTCTCAAGATATTATATCGTTTCCACAAGATAGTTATCTCGTTCCCTCAAGATGTTTTGTCGTTTCCATGAGACAGATATCTCGTTCCCTCATGATGATATGTCGTTCCCTCAAGATATTATATCGTTCCTTCAAGATATTATGTCGTTCTCACAAGATAGTTATCTCGTTCCCTCAAGATGCTATATGCCGTGTCCACAAGATAGTTATCTCGTTCTCTCAAGATAATACGTCGTTCCCACAAGATAGTTATCTCGTTCTTTCATTGCCGCATATTGCCACCGTATTCTCGAGATTCATAGATCTCAAATAATTATTTGTTACCGTTATTTTTGGAGAAAAACAAAATTGTCAAAAGCAGTCGATTTTTTTTATCGTCATTAAGAAATGGTCATGCACCGAAAATTACAGTTAATGTCATTTGACAACAATTTTTTTACCGTTATTCGTAATGAAGGTATCCCCATTACGACCCTCTTTTACATGGCTTTCGCCGGCTGAATAATGTTTTCACAATTTTTTAGTTCCATTTTCACAATGAACCGAGAGAAATTTTATTAATTAGAAAGATGTACAAATGTATACTATATCATTTGAGCTTTACTTGGCTGTTGATGGAGACCTTACATTTCAGCAAAATAGATATAAGAAGATGTGGTATGAGTGCCAATGAGACAACTCTCTTGTAAATATGTATACATTTTGGAGTCTCTACAATCTTATGTCAGAATTACACGATTCAAAACATGCAATTAAAATGATCAATTCTTAATTTCTCTCATTCCAATCCAGACCAGTCTTATCATTTTACATGTACATATTTCCACCCTTTTTGTCAAGCCTGCGAAATTTATTTATAAAGCGGGACATACCGATAATTGATTACGTCGTCGGCGTCGGGGTCAACATTTCGGTACAGTCTGTGGACCCTCTGTGGTTAAAGTTTGTTTGAGACATCAATAACTTTGTCAACCCTTCGTATAATTTCATGAAATTGGACAGAAGGTTGTTTATGACCAAAAGACAGTATCCATCTAAGAATTTTTTTTTTAATTCTGTAGTTTACTGATAAATGGACTAATTTTTTAATAAACATTACACTTTTACGCTGACAGCAGCATAAAAACGCGAGACAAAGGGTTCCGAATTTTTTGATAACATGTATTCCTTTTCGGTTATCGTCATTATAAAATATTTTTTCTTTGTTCATATTTACTACCATTTTGCTACTTTTGCAGATAAGATATGTTTAAACTAAATGGCTTTCTTTAAATTATTTATATCGTTCCTTTCTCATTGTTTTAAAACTTTAAGGCACTAGTATCAAGGTTCTTTGGCTATTGTAGTACTACCATTTCATTTTCATAGTAATAATAACATTTGCAAAAGCTATTTTCTATTATATATAACTATTGAAACCATTTTAAGGGGAGTTAGTACCGTTCTGTATTGTTGCACACCCGAAATTTGATTGTTCAAGTTCCAATTTTATTTATATTTTTCGTCTGTTGTGTAGGTAAGGAACAAATATATCCGTGTACATCACAGGCACTTGTTTCTGTCATTTGGAAGGTCAACTACTGTGGATTAATTTATTTTCGTGGCTATCAATGTTCGTGGATTCAGGAAAAAATGCATTTTATTGATATTTATTTCGTGGTTTTGCCAATTTATGCATACAAAGCCTATAGAAAAAAAATAATTCGTTGACTTATATTATTGGTCCACCTGTACCCACAAAAGCCATGAAAATTGGTATCCAACGAATAATGTTGAATCCCGCACAGTATCAAAATATCTGACAAGTTTGTTTTTTTTAATAAATATACCCTCATACCCTTCCCATATCTTTTTGAAAGAGTGTTGCTTTTTTTTTGCTAACAGCTACAGATTTAGATAGTTTCAAATTCCCTCGTGGAATAAAAATTAAAAACAAAATATTATTAATATTTCAACCGGAGTTATTATAATTGGTCAAACAAGCACTCCCTGCCAAAACGCGGACGTGACAGAAGACACCTTTTAGTAGCGTCAACAGTAAACATTTGGTATACAATTTTATTTGTCCATGTTTTTGTTCATATATATCACCAACAAATGGTTTGGTCCAGATGTTTCTGATTGTTTTGTTGAAATAACTTGTTATACATATAAATTGTAAGTATAAAGCACGCAAATTCTCTTTTAGTTTACCCGAAAGTCTGTGTGAAAGGAGGTTTTGAGAAATTTATGAAAGTCGTCCTTTCAAGGCGTGGTAAAAGTGTATCTTAAAACTTAAATATGCCCTATCTACCAAGACGGTAGCGAGATATGATATATGTGTCATTAAAATTGTCCATGATTTCAATCCTTCCCTGAAAACCCTGTGTCGTCTAAAGATTCTGCGTCGGTTGTGCCTCAAAGTATGCAAGGCGACGACCATCTTTTATGTAACGATCGCTTTGCGACAGGTTTAACCACACGTAAATAGCGTTCGCGATTCACACGTAATGTACGACCATCGCAAAGTACGATTGTTTTATGAAACGGAATTTTAGCGTTACGTTTGGTTAACGTTTAAACGTACGCTAACGATTGTTTTATGAAACGGCAGCCTGGTATCTAAAGATGTAAGACCACGACAACATACTGTTAATGAGTTACTTGAGACACCAACATTTCTTATCGGTGAACATATTCGTGATGATATCTGTAAATAGTATGAAGTCGTTCTTCCTCATAACTCTTTTTAAGTACTTTATGTGTAAGGAGTACATCGGACTCATCATGTTCAAAACAAAGAAATCATTTGAATTAATGGATTCTTTTGTGGATGTTTATTATTCGTGGGTACCGATTTCCGTGAATTGATAGAAAATTTGATGTCATGGTTTTGCAAAAGTTTTTTATACACGTCCACAGCCAATTTATATTTCGTTTAACACAATTCCTGGTTTATCTATACCAACGAAAAAAATATAGTACCATACGAATAATAATGAATCTATCGTATCACTTTTTTTATTCATTTCTACATATTCATACACCCTGGCTTTCAAATGGTTATATTTGAGTGTTCCAGTTGAAGGTAAATCATCCAGAAACAAGAATGTGTCCATAGGACACGGATGCCCCACTCGCACTATCATTTTCTATGTTCAGTGGACCGTGAAATTGGGATCAAAACTCTAATTTGGCATTAAAATTAGAAAGATCAAATCATAGGTAATATGTGTACTAAGTTTCAAGTTGGTTGGACTTCAACTTCATCAAAAACTACCTTGACCAAAAACTTTAACCTGAAGCGGGACGAACGGACGGACGAACGGACGGACGAACGGAGACGAACGAACGGACGGACGGACAAACGGACGGACGGACGGATGAACGGACGCACAGACCGGAAAACACAATGCCCATAGGTGGGGCATAAAAAGCGTTTCGGACGCAAACAATTAATAAAGTGTTAATTTGATATTTTTATTCTCAGCTTTTATTCCTTCGCCGAATTTTGGTATTATTTTTCTTGTATTAAGTTATGTCCGCTTTGCATGTTCAGCGTTCGTATTATTTTGGATTTCGTTATCATTGACGGTCAGAAACACTGAAGAGACACAATTTGTCAACAATTGCTGCCGTTTAATATTAATACGAGAAAATATATTTGTATTAAAGTTTTTTTTAAACTATCAAATTTTGTTTTAATAAGCAAGTTTATGTCAAAGTTTCTTATTCTTATGGGCTATAGGTGTCTACCACTACTGACCAACTTGTTTTTGTACTCATATGAAGCAAAATTCATACAGAACCTCTCAAAGACAAAATGATATTAATTTTACTTTCAGATATATTGATGGTGCCATGTCACTCAATAACCCGCATTTCAATTATCAGTGAGTGCTAACGTCGCATATATACATTCCTCCTCCGAGTTTTATTTTTGTATATTATTTTTCTCGTATTTAGTAACGTCCGGTTAACATGTTCAACGTTTGTGTTAGTTTGGATATCGTAATCATTGACGGTCAGAAACACCATAGACACATCATTTGTCAACAATTGCTGCCGTTTAATGTTAATATGAGAACATAAATTTGTATTAATGTTTTGTTTTAAACTATCAAAATTTTGTCTTTGATATGTAATTTTATGTCAAAGTTTGACACATATTTAGCTTTTGGTAACTTCTATTTACCAGCATCAAAGCATAATGAATGTATACTTGTTTGGTTGACAATTGTTTTATAAAGATTTTTTCATATAGTTGCTTTTATAAACAGAATGTTTTTATATTACTTTTTGAAGAACCACACTGAGTCCTACAACAATAACTGAGTCCTACAACAATAACTTAGTCGATATAACAAAAAAAAGGCTAAACGTTTTGACGACGACATGAAATTGAGTTTAATGGATTGAGATTTCAGCAGATATGAAACACTGGACACTTTTAATTTGCAAAACACTCATTTGCAAATCCGCCGCCGCCTCTCCTTACACCTACAGTGTCGTGTATATAACCAAAATGTGCGGAATTACATGGGATTCAATATTTTCATTGCTTTTCTGCTGATATTATTATATATATTTTGTAATTTGATTTAGAAAAACATGGGATTTTCAATATCCCATGGGATACGGCAAATCCCATGGGATTGACCATTATCCCATGGGATTTTGGTTAAATCCCATAGGATTTTTTGGGGTCCCATGGGATAATTGTAGTCCCATGGGATATTTGTTGTCCCATGGGACTATAATTATCCCATGGGATTTTTAATATCCCATGGGACAAAATAAAATCCTATGGAATTCAAATAATAACAGTAATGTGTATGTTACAATGAATTCTGTTTGGTAGTAAAAAGTTTATAATATAAATATGAGTGTATTTTGGGTTTTTTCTTTTTGTCACAAACATGTTTTTAATTTGTTTATATGACAATAAAGATTATTATTATTTTGGAAAGTATAATAATATTTAAAGTAAAAAAATAAAATCCTTTAACTGAAATAAAATGATGACATGTCTTAATAAAAGAAAAAAATATTGATTTGAAATCTTTGTCTTGTTTGTTTTATTATGAAAAATAGAACTGAAAAAAATATTTCATATTCTGACTGAATAAATTGACAAAGCACATTTAATAGTTTACTCTTTTAATGAGGTAAAGTTTTCTTTGTTATAGTTCCATTGCAATACATGAATATGCAAACAATTTGAATCTTATACCTTTGTGGTGTTCATAATATTACGTTTATATTTGCAAATTTATAAAATAAACACTTTTCCTGTTAAGTTTTAGTTTTCTTGTTTCAGCTTGCTATGTACAATTATTCAGTCCACTATATAAGAGTCAAGTAAATAAATTATTTCATCCACTAGAATATTCCTACAATTCTTAGACAAAACATTTTTGCAATCTGTTCTTCAAAAATCTTCCTCCGTACATCTTTATTGGATGGAGCAATTTAAATGAGTGGACAAAGCAAGTTCATTTGGACAACAAAATACTAATATATTTTTTCATTCCTCCCTTCTTTCAATTGATAATTACGTTGTTGCATTTACATGATTTAGTTCTTGTGCATCTATGATCATGATAATATGACTCCTTTTTGTTTATAGTCATTATGTTGAAATTTCCTCTTTCTTATGTAGGAAAAAAAAACACATTCCATTTCAAATTAACAAAAAAGTCACACTATGTAGAAAAATATCAACTTTAAATTTTTCTGTTCAGTATTGACCTGTTGAATGATGATCATGAAAACCAAGATGTCAGACCTACAAATACACAAAACTCAAAAATTATAAATGAAGAGAAATACAGCAATAAAATGGCTACTTTATCATGTTTATGTACATTTTGATAAAACTTTCGAATATTTAAAATTGTAAGTACTCTTATTTCAGTGCTTTGTGTCTATGGTTTTCATATTAGTTGTTTTTGTGCCTTGTTGCAGTCTTTTGAGTTAAGCCAATTGCAACAAATGTTTACAGTTTGTTCAAAGGTTGTGCTGATATTAAAACCACTGTCCTAGGTTAGGGGTGGGATGGGTGCTCACAAAATGTTTATTTTATTAGTTGATATTTGCTATGAATTAGCTGTCAGTAACTGTGAGTACTAATAGATCTGTATGTTGAGTCTTTTTTGTTACAGGGAAAGAATAAATGTCCAGCCACATCCGGTCTGTGTTTTTGGTAGCTGTTTTTCTGCTTTGTTGCATTCTAATGAGTTAATAAAATTGAGAATGAAAACGGGAATGTATAAAAATAACCTGACCCAAGAGCAGAAAAAAGCCCTTTTCAACTGATTTTATAGTTTTTATATTGAACTGACACTTACACCACTGTCCTTAATTAGAGGAGGATTTGGTGCCAGCAAACATGTTAAACCATGCCACATTTTGTAAGTGTCTGTCCCAAGTCAGGGGCCTGTTATTCAGTGGTTGTCAATTGTTGCTATATATCATATTTGTTTTTTGTTTATTGTTTTGTGCAAAAATCAGGCACTTAGCTTTCGCCTTTGTGGTGTTTCCCCCAAGCATGTTTAGCATGGATAGACATTATGCCCTTTTTAAATGAAGCCATGCCCTTTTTGAATTGTTTTACATTTGATTTTTTGAATTTCATGGCCTTTTATAATTTACTATGCAGTATAGGGTTTGCTCATTGTCGAAGGCTGTACAGTGAACTAATTTTGTTAAATTTCATGTCATTTGATCCTTATTGGAGAAAAGTCTCATTGGCAATCATACCGCTTCTTATTTTTATATCAACCCTGCCATATTTTGCCTGTCCAAAATCAGGAGCCTGTACATAGTTCAGTGGTTGATGTTGGTTCACGTCTGTCATATTTGTTTTTTCATAACTTGTTCTTTTTTATGAATTAGTCTGGTATATTTGAAGTTTGAATTGATGTTTTGTTCCAAATTTTGTTTGTGGTGTCTTTTATAGATGACTATATCATGTATAGGTTATGGGTTTTCTCATTATTTACAGGTCATCATTGGCCTCTTATAAGTAATTGCATTGCTTTCATCCACTTAATTGAACTCTGGTGGATAGTTTTCTCATTTATCATACCACATCTTATTTTCATAATAATCATTATTCAAGGGCAATAACTTTTATAGAAGTTGACTTACCATTTAGGCTTTGTTGACGTCTGTAAATCTATTTTTGTTGATAATTTCTTTTGTTTATAGTTTCCCTTTATCTTTAATGTTCTTGCCCTACACATAAAAGGATAAACATTATCATTTAATGACAATAACTACTATTACATAATGAGGTAGGCAACTCACAATTTTGGATCATTTGTATATCTTGTCATGCTCATCATTTTTTTTGTTTAATATTATCAATATTCTATGAAAATGAGGTCACAGTAATATTAACCTTGGCAGACAGACAACTTCTTATTTTTTTATGACACCTTGCAATCATTCCATACACTTACAAGTAGACATATGCTTATAATATCTGATAAAAAGAAAAAACCAAGAAAACTTAGCACTGACCAAAGAACCATAAAATACGGTCATGGTTATATGAATCTGCCAGACAGACATGCACACCTTACAATCGTTACATCCGCCAAATATATTTTATCTGTTGTTTAAAGCATATGATAAACTGACAAAACAATGCAAACTTTTCATTGACCAATGAACCATGAAAATGAGGTCAAGGTCGTATAAAACATGCCAGACATGTGCATCTTACAATCATTCCATTCACCAAATATAGGGGCCTTATTGCTTACAGTATCCGAAAATAGACCAAACCACAAAAACTAAACATTGTCCAATGTACTATGAAAATAAAGTCAAGGTAAGACGAAACTTCTCAGTCAAACATATCATGATATGCACCTTACTATCATTCCATACACCAAATATAGTTGACCTATTGCTAATTTGAAAATAAGAAAATAGAAAAACTGACCAAAAAACAAAAAAATAACATTGAGCAATGAACCATAAAAATGAGGTCAAGGTCGAATAAAACAAGCCAGACTAACATGTACATCCTAAAAAAATTTCATACACCAAATATACTTGACATGTTGCATACAGTATTAGAATAAAATGCTCCGCTGGGTGCAGCTTGATACACTGCAGAGTTAGAACCCTGATCAGTTGGGGCAAGTATGGACACAACATTCAAGCTTGATACAGCTCTGAATTTGGATTGCGATTAAATATTTGACACAGCATAGGTTTCTGACACAGAATGAATGTGGTCTAAGAACTTAAAAATTTTTAATTTACCTATTATGGTCCAATATCCAAAATCTAAATACATACACGGTTAGATTCAGCATATCAAAGAACCCCAAGAATTCAATTTTTGTTAAAATCAAACTAATTTTAATTTTGGACCCTTTGGACCTTAATGTAGACCAATTTGAAAACGGGACCAAACATTAAGAATCTTAATACACGGTTAAATTCAGCATATCAAACAAGCCCAATATTTCAATTTTTGATGAAATCAAATCATATCATTATTATTTGCTTTTATACATAAATAAAAAATAACCAACTTAAAATGGAAAATTTTAAAGAAAAAAAATAGGAAAAAAAAATCCCCCCCCATTTTTTTAATCCCCTTTTGATTCATCACCCCCAAACTCAATCCCAGCCTTCCCTTTGTAGTATGGTACCTTGCAGTACAATTTCAGAGAGATCCATATACTTGAACACAAGTTATTGTCTGGAAACTAGAAAAATGCTTATTTTTAGCCCCTTTTTGGCCCCTTTTTCCTAAACGTTTTGGGCAATTTCCCCAAACTCAATTCCAGCTTTCCCTTTGTGATATGGAACCTTGTAGTACAATTTCAGAAAGATCCATACACTTACACACAAGTTATTGTCATGAAACTAGAAAAATGCTTGTTTTTTGCCCCTTTTTTGGCCCCTAATTCCTAAAATATCAGGCAATTACCCCCAAAATCAATCCCAGCATTTCCTTTGTGATAAGGAACCTTGGGGTAAAATGTCAGAGAGATCCATACACTAACACACAAGTTATTGACTGGAAGTTACAAAAATGCTTATTTTTTGCCCCTTTTTGGCCCCTAATTCCTTAACTGTTGGTACCATAACCCCAAAAATCATTCTGAACCTTCCTTTTGTGGTATTGAACCTTATGGTAAAATTTCATATAGATCCATTCACTTAAACTAAAGTTATTGTGCGAAAACCAATGTGTCTTCGGACGAGGACGCCAATGTCATACCAATATACGTCTGCAAAATTTTTTTGCGGCCGTATAAAAACTGGACATTTTTACCTAGGAATAGTGATGTCTTGGACTAGAAAAATTAGTCTGGGGACATAAATTACTGACATCAGACTAAATATACTAGTAAATTCTGTATCCATGGACTTTTTATACTAGTTATATTTGTCTGACCAGACAATTTTTACAAGGACTAATTTATCTCTTACACTAGTTCTCAGAGAGACATGTCACCTTACCTTGACACATAATTCTGACTCTGAACAAACCAGTATTTGCTCTTACTCCTTAATAATACTGCATGCTTAGGGGAGAAGCAGCAAATACCAACTTTAAAGTCTTTGGTTTTACCCCGTTGGGTTCAAAATAAACAACCTTCTGCACTTGAGGTGAACACGCTACCACGAGACCAGGCAGTATAATATAAGGAATTTACCCAAGATTTAAAGTTTCCAAGTTTTTGCAAAAACTGGATCAAAATCATCATTGAAAAGCAATAACTTTTTAATAAGATTTACAAATGTAAGTTTCTCTTTAAATATTACAGTTTTAGAGATAAAAAGGCAAATTCAAGAAATATGAAGAAAAAAAAAAGGTAAAAATCTGTATTTAAGGCAACAACTCCTATGAGTCAGCTGCCAGTTTTGATGCCATTTAAAATGGACAGTAGATTTTATTTTTCAACATTCTGATCATTTCTACCATGGTCAGATATCGTCTATCTATTTTGGCCTTTTGTAGCTTATTACGCAGTTTGGCTTTTTAGCCCATTGTTGAAATCTGTACAGTGACCTATATAGTTGTTAACTTCTATGTCTTTAGTTTCTGTTGAAGAGCCTACGGTGACCTATATAGTTGTTAACTTCTACGTCTTTAGTTTCTGTTGAAGAGCCGTTGCATTGGCAATGTCCAATGATACCATATTTGTATATATTTTTGTCATGTAGGTGTAAGGGAGTTACCATTTGATTTTTATGGGGGGGATTAGGATGAAAAATGTTGTCCTGCATATTTTTTTAAGTTGTAATCTCTGTCCTGCCTTTATATTTTTCACTCTTATTTGGTCCTGCCTTTTTTTTTATTAGTTTATCCAGAGACATATATACATGTGTATATATGTCTCTGGTTTATCCTGACTTTTTTTTACATAAATTGTCATCCTGCCTTTTTTTTTTACTCAAAACTCCTGTCCTGCTTTTTTTTCAAATTTCATCCTAGCTCCCCCCCCCCCCCCCCCCCCCCCCCCCCCCCATAAAAATCAAATGGAAGCTCCATAAGGAGACAACCTTTTGATTTTCTGGTGGGATAAAAAGTGGAGACAGGTTTTTTTTTTCCTGGCCTGGTTAGTTTTTCAGGGTTCGTAAGGATAGAAAATCCGGCAAATTGTAACAAACCCCTGTTGTACGACCACATAATAGTCAAAGTTGTGACTGAGTGCGGAAATATAAAGATAGATAGATAGAAAAAAAATTAAAATAGTCTTGCAAGACGTCATAATTATTTTGACTACCTAAAGATGAAACCTAATTCCTACTTGTTTGGGGAAAAGGAGAATTAACCGAACCACTATTCAATCTAAATCAGTGAACTGAATTATTGTCTTTTGCAGTAGTCCGAGTCGACATCTGTAACTAATCATGCAAATTGATAGCCAACAGTATACCTTTTTCAGAATGTCATCTTACGACAAAGAATCACTGGTGATAGGGGAGTGTAACCAATAAATTGATCCTAAATCAGATAAGATTTTCCCAGTAACGGAGAATCCCTTTCTTTGAGTGACTCTTGAGTGAATATAAATAGTGACGGGGGTCTCACAAATAAATATAAATCTGAATTACAGGAACATCGATAAGCAAAGTAAACTTACATATTAATCTCGAAGTTATTTACGTTAAAGACAGACTGTGCTCCTGAATTAATGTATTAACTTATACATTTGCGTATATTACTCGGGGGGGGGGGGGGGGGTACTTCCTATATACATGGTGATAGGACGTGCCGCTGGAATATGTCACTTTTTCCAGCTTTAAAAAAATATGGGAATAGGTGGGGAAAACTGTCAGAAATATATGATAAGGTCGATAAAGTTCCAATTACTTGTATATGTACTTGTATATGCAAAGCCCTGTCATTTTTTCACAGCCGAAAGTCTCGCCGTAAGTAAACATTACACACAGAATCTTAGCCTTAAATATTCCACTTTTCCAACACACCCCACGAAACCCAGCCAATATGGGAAAAGGTAACAATTTTACCCACATAATATATGAAAAGGTATACATTTTAAGATCTAAATTATATGAAAAGGGTGGGGTAACAGAACCCAAGCGACACCCCTATCAATTAAGTATTGAAGCCCCCCCCCCCCCCCCCCCCCCCCCGATGTATTTTACTGCTACAATCACACGACCGTTGCTGAGCAGAGAACCATACTTTCAAGCCAGGGACAGTCTATACTAACAGTTAGTATAGAAAGTCCCTGTAAAAAGGCAGGCAAATCCTAACAGTACTGTAACTTAATGATTCGTGTATATCAAGTTACAGCACCTCACCCAGCACAATTAGCACACTGGTGTGTGTCAGTCTTATAATAATTATTAAAACTGTGTAGGTTCATATCGTTTGATTCAACGTTTTTTCGGATATTTTTAGGACCGTTGTCAACATGGTCAAATCAGACCTGCCACTTTGCAACCTGACCTGCAAAAATATAATTCGACTAAAAACAAAGCCAGTCAAAATTGCTTTTTGAGACTGGGCGACTGAAAAAGTTTTAAAATGTGACCTTGTGACCCTACTTGGAATTCTCCATTCATCGGCGTGTGTCGGTGTGGCTAAAAAGGGGGCATTGTTTTTTTTTTTCTTGGGACAAAAAATTGTTTCTATCTTTATTAAAAAAAAATCAAGACCAATCATAAACTTTTTTTTCAAAACTCAGTGTCGTATTTTATTGTTTTCCCAACAATGTTTAATAAAAGGTTAAAATGTTTGTTTCACTTCCCTCTGACTTCCCTCCTGATTTTTTTTTCTCAAGAAATTATAGAATCAGTAAATGGATATATGTCTGTAGTCACGGTCATGCATTTAGATAAGAAATTCCAGCATGCATCATCAAATAATTCATGTGTATTTGTGACATCAACATAACTGAAACATTATATTATTTCCCAGTAATTATGTAAATCATTTTGATTTACAAATATATATGTCTTGGACTTATGCATGTATATATCTCACAGGCACTTGTCTCAGAAAAAAAAATATCTATATAATACTTTAATTAAGGTATATAGGGGAAAAAAATCTGAGACAAGTGCCTGTGATATATCTGTCAGTCCTAGAATAATAAATATAATTGTATCTTAATCTTTGGAAAAATCCAATTATTAAATTGTTAAATTCTTTTACTTCATAATTATGTCAAAGTATACTTTTTAAAGTTTTAAATTCTAAAGTTAAAATAAATATTCCGTTTTGATCTAAGGAAAAAAAATTAAACTGTAATGACATGGTCAGTCAACGGATTTTTTGCATGGCTGATTATACAGGTAATTAAAGCATGCAGTCATTTTCCATTACGACAGTGCGTGTACCCTGGGGTGTGTATAACATTTTAGAAATACCATAGTTTTCTAGAGAACATCCTGTCGATGTGTAATACAGATTGATGACATTACACAAAATTTCTTTCGTTAAATGTAGTTAAGTATCTGTGTCCATTCCCTGTTGCAACACTACACATTTTTCGAAGAAAAAAATGTTAAAATTTGAAGAAAAAAAAATCATTTATACAAAATAAAGAAGAAAAAAAGTAGCAAATAAACTTATGTTATTTGCCTATCCTGCAGTAGACAAGAAATTGAGGATGAATACCATTTCTTCTCAGTCAGTCATTATAAAAATCACCATAAAATATATTAATGATTGTTTTTTATTGAGAACATCTGTATAACGTATGTTTCTAAAAATACTGAATATTGTTTTTACAAAAAGAAGTTTAATACATTTTTCATTTTGTATGTAATAATTGAAGCCATTTCGAAATATAAGAAATCTTCACATAGTCGGGAAATTTTCAATTCATGTTATTTCATTTGAAAACGTTAAAAAATATAGATCTTATTCGATGTAAAATGTGGCGTCCTTAGATATCAAAACCCCGTTTAAATAGGGTTTGTCTACTTTCGTCTATTGTCGAACATTCTATAATCAAGGATTTGTACAAATCCTTGCTATAATATAATGAATCGCGTCGCCAATATCACCACAATTACATAAATTACAAATGCAATCTTCTCCTATACATTTCTAACAATTTCAATAGGAAATTTTGAGTCGAAACTGAAGTACCAAATCTACAAAAAGAATCACTATTTTTTTATAGTTAGAAGGCGTCGAAAACTAAACTGTTTATAATCTTTTTTTTCTCCTAAATTAATTGAAACTCTTGAAATGATTTAACATTATCTATAGACAGCTTACAAATTCAAATCTTTTTAGAAGTATATGAGTGTATAGAAATAATTTGTTCATTAACCCCCCTTTTTTCTTCTATAAAATTACATTGTAATCAATTTTATTTCCAAATTTGTGTTTGCTAGGATTGACACTTAGAACGTACAACATAAAGTAACAAGTAAAAAGTCACGATTCATTTTTTGGATATTTTTTTCTTTGAATAAACTTAATTTGAAAAACGTTTCAGCATTTTTCTGAAATATTTTTAAAAGGAAACGGACTTGTAAACAAAATTTATTTTTGAATATTAATATTGAACAATGATTGTTAAGAAAACAATCTGCCAAAGTGATTGGGTAATTAACTGGCTTCATGCTGTCAAAAATGTCTCCTTTTTATAGGTTTTTGATAAAACAAAACTATTTGAAGGCGAATTAATCATTTCCTCAACTAAATACATTTATCTATAAATAAAGTCAATTCGTCAAGAACTTTCTCTCATATATTTAAACAATTGTAAAATAATTAATTTAAACTTTTTTACTGCGACTTTCTGTCCGTTTACCAATACTTATTCCTTGTTAGGTTTTTTCATATCCATTTACGAATACTTATAATGTGATAATTTTCGGAAGCTTTTATCCTATTTTCATATCAAACAACCATGTTACCCGTAGAACGGAGTTAAGTTCAAATTTAGGAATTTAGTACTTAAAATTTTCAACAACAAAATTTTATACTTTCATTTACCTGGATTTTGTTCTACGCTTCGAAGCCGCCACCCTGTATCAAACATAGCCAACACCTCGCATGGCGTATTCACGATGTTGAGGGATAGACAATATACAATCAAAGTTAGCAATATACAGCAAGTAAGTAATTGGGTGTTGAATGCTAGTAGATCTGAATTTGTAAATTTAATTTAACCTGTTTAGAATGTGTAATCTGGGCTGATATGCATATAACCACTTTAAGTTAAAAATATCAATGAAACTGGGTCTGCATGAAAAAATGACTTATCACATAAAACCCAGAACCTATGTTTACTGTTAGATGATAAGAAAATATAGCTGTAGGCCTAGTTTACAAATTATTTATTCTTTTAATTTCTATTTGACTGTCTGGGTGCTTCTTATGTGTTTTAAATATTTGCGTTTTGTATGCTATAGTAAAGTTTTATAGACTGTTGTACGTCATTTGGTCGTTTTTAAGTTTTTGCCATGGCGTTGTCAGTATGTCTTCGACCTATAAGTTTTATATAATCCGGGCTGCATCTCTTGTGCTGTATTTTAAAATGTATCTTTACACATTCATCAATACACCAAAAAATATGAATAAAGCTTTCGTATATATAAAAATAAGGAGATGTGGTATGATTGGTAATGAAACAACTATCCGGGATATTTTGAGACAAAGTGCACGTATCAGCAGTCAGCCGAAAACCACTAAGCGTTTTGCATCCATACGTTGTTTTTTTTCGGGATACTGGCTGCATAGTAAATTATCAATGTACTAGTTAATGTTCTCGAGGGATGACCCTATTACAGAGACATATATACACATATGTGTATATATGTCTCTGCCCTATTACGTGTCAGTAACCTCCTCGACTTGGTTCATTTTACGGCGGCTAATTTTTGTCTTAAGAATAAACATTATTGATAAGTTTCTTTCCCCTGCATTCCTCGATCGCACTTGTAAATAGCACATTGGCCTCAAGACATTGGTACACTATACGTTACAACTCTTGCCGTCAGTACTTAAAATTGGAAAAATATTACATAAGAAGGTATAGAAAATTAATGCACACACACTATTATTATTATCAACCACAGACATGATGTTTTTCTCAATTGGCCTAAATCGTTATTCCGCAATACAACGAGGGTGATGAAAAGAATCTGAAAACCCACCACTTTGAACATAGGCACCGGCATGCTGTGAATTTGAAAAATTCCCAAATGAATAACTATCCATTATTTTTCTACTGTAAAGTTTTATTAAATACACATTTGATTTGAAATGGCATATCAGAGAGATATATAAACATATATCATAGGCTGATCCAAGGGAGGGGGAGGCTTTGGGGCCCGGGCCCCTCCTTTCTGTCTTTCTTAGGAAAAATTTGGTTGATTATACAGGGAATCACTGAAGCATGACTGGAGCTGGCCCTCCCTTATGAAAAGTTCTGGATCCGCCACTGTATATTCATAAAAAAACCTAACAAATTATCCAAAAGATGAATAAATAGTCTTTAAGGACTCCAGGAGTCAATTTCACAAAAATACTTACAACTAAGATTGATTATAAGTATACTTGAGTCGGTTTTACAAAAAAAAACTTACAAGTAATCGTAAGTATACTGTATTGTACATGACTTAATGACTATCAATATTATTTGTAAGTTTTTTTGTAAAAACTGCTGAATTGTTTTTCCATGCTTTAATATGGTACATGTAAGTTGTAAGCTTTTTTTAAAACCACCTCAAGGGTATAATGTCTGCTCGTCCATAGAATCCGTTTGCCCTATTTTTATCAAAAATGAAATATATTGATATTAATAGTATAAAGGTTAAATAATTTATTCATACATTTTTAATTGACTAGAATTATTGAGGAATTTAAATCATTCCTATTTTTAAAAAGTGACAAAATAAAATTTATATATAACAGGGTGATACAAATGAGAAAAACTCAAGAAATTGTTTTCAATTAAGATAAATACATGCAGTTAATAATGGTTTTCAGTTGATTTTTAAAGCAGAGGCAGATTTAGTGTTGGGGGGGGGGGGTTTGGGGCCTCCTTTTCTTGAAAAAAATTGGTTGATTATATAGGGAATCACTGAAGCATGACAGGAGCAGGCCCCCTCTTAGCTATAGGCAGTCACTTATGAATATTTTTGGATCTGCCACTGTAAAATCGTCTTCAGTTGTATTATATTAAAAACAGTATACCTGTATTCTATAGTGCAAATCAAAGGAAAATAATGTAAATTATCTGGTAGTACATGTAGTAGCAATACAATATAAATATTATTCAAAAATAAACATTATACATCAAGATAACAAATTAAATTTAAAATCAGGGCGAATGGACCCAGGGCAAACAGATATTAACTTATTCAGGCTAACAAGTAATTAAGGTTGAATGTGAATCAGGGCGAATGGACCTGGATCCAAACTCCAGTAAGGTAACTCCTATAGGTCAAAAGTTCATGTTTATAAATTTCGTCAGATCACCAGTACCTCACTTATCAAAATGAAACAACATGTTACAGACAATTTACATCTTTAATTTCAACATAATTTAAGTTATAAATAGCTTTCTTCTACATTTTTGGATAAATACTCAATTGTCCGGTAAATTCCAAGTTGAAACTTCTTCAGCAGGCCTATCCCCACCAGAGACCAAACGATGCACAAGTTAGGTATAGGTAACGATATGAATGCAACAATGAGCAAAAGCCATACCATCTAGCTAGCCATAAAAGGCTTTGAATAATAATAATAAATATAAAATAAATCAAACAAGGAATTTAATGGTTTTGGGCAATAGTTTTGAATTTAAAAAAAAGCTTTAACAATGTTAATTTTTGTGTGCATTTATTGTTGCTAATTTTGAATAATGGACAAACATGTGAGATTGATTATTGTGATTTAAGAAAAACCT
Source organism: Mytilus californianus (assembly GCF_021869535.1). Taxonomy (NCBI): domain Eukaryota; kingdom Metazoa; phylum Mollusca; class Bivalvia; order Mytilida; family Mytilidae; genus Mytilus; species Mytilus californianus. The sequence goes on from NW_026262712.1 coordinate 68,735,866, forward strand.
GCATACATAAAATTGAAAATGGAAATGGGGAATATGTCAAAGAGACAACAACCCAACTAAAGAGAAGACAACAGCGGAAGGCCACCAATGGGTCTTCAACACGGCAAGAAAATCCAGCACCCGGAGGTGGTCTTCAGCTCATAAATATGTATCAGATATAAGAATTCAATACAGCTCTCAGTCGCATTAAATAATAAAAACCTCACAATAAGTTCTGAAAATCAGAATGAACAGTATTGTAAGATTCTCAAAGTGTACACATGGAGTTATGAAACTTAAATTAATCATGCTAATTTAACATGTTAAAGATTGGCATACCACTTGGAGTAGCCTTATGGCATTGTATAGTGTAATGAATTCAGGGGATAATGGCACTACCTCTTTGATTTTAAAGTCCTCAGAATCAATCTTTAATATTAATATGCATACTCTTGTACAAAGGAATATAAGTATGCAATAGACATATGGTCTTCAAAAATAAGAGGTATCCATGCTATACATTTATGACAAGATCTTAATCAAGTATTAATTTTGGTTTGTTTAAATATTTCGGAGGTTAGTATGACTATGACGTCCTTTTTTGTGATGATGTTTTCATTTAAATTTGGAAAAATTGTTTGTACCAACAAAAATGAATACACGAAGTTATTTCAGAATAATTTGTTTATCATTTTTTTTATTTAGGTTGCCAGCAAGATGAAAAGAACAATGCAGTTCAAAAGTTAAAATGTGGATAAGCTGATGTACAAGGTCCTACTTTTGCAGATTTTCATATTTTGCATGAATGAATTTGAAGTTTATATCATGGAGGGCAGAGAAAGAAAAGAAACACTTCAATTTTCCTGCTTCTGAAGAATAAATGTAAAACATCTTGTTCGGTAAGTTTGATGCTCTGTTTTGATACTGTTTGTGCATCCATCTGTCTTTCTCTAAATTATATTCACTTAAAGTTTTTGGTTACAGTTCACCATGAACTTCAGCTAGAAACTTGTGGTTTTACATGTATATACTCAAAATTTAGTACTTTAAAATGTTCATGTATTTTTGCCGAGCCTGCGACTTTTGTCGCAGAAAGCTTGAAATACAGATAAGGATCCGGCGGCGGCTACAGTGGTGGCATTAGCTAACTTCCTAAAAGCTTTATATTTTAGAAGGTGGAAGACCTGGATGCTTCATACTTTGTATATAGATGCCTCATGATACCAATTCTGTCTGTCACATGTCCATTATCCTTGAACTCATTTTCATGGTTCAGTGACTACTTGAAAAAAAAAGTTCAGATTTTTTGTAATGTTAATTTCTCTCTTATTATGAGTAATAGGATAACTATATTTGGTGTGTGCATACCTTGCAAGGTCCTCATGCTCGTCAGAGAGTTTTCACTTGACCTAGACCTCATTTCATGGATCAGTGAACAAGAACTAAGTCTTAGATGCATGATTTGTTTTATTAGTTGTTAGTGGCTTTGAACTAGCTGTCAGTAACTGCGAGTACTCTCAGATCTGTACTTAGTGTCTTTTTGTTGTTTGGATGTACAGGTACTACGTCCACTTGTATTTGTAGTATTTGTATTTTTATCCATCTGATGAGTTAAGCCTCTTTCAACTGATTTTTATAGTTCGTTCTTATGTTGTACTGTTACACCACTGTCCCAGGTTAGGGGGAGGGTTGGGATCCAGCTAACATGTTTAACCCCGTCAGGAGCCTGTAATTCAGTGGTTGTCATTGTTTATGTGTTACATATTTGTTTTTCGTTCATTTTTATACACCTGTTTACGGGACATATTATGGTATACTGTTGTCCGTCTGTCCGTCCGTCCGTCCGTCCGTCTGTCCGTCCGTCCGTCCGTCTGTCCGTCCGTCCGTCCGTCCGTCCGTCCGTCCGTCCATCCGTCCGTTGTCAACATGTCAGACATTAATTCAAAAACGCTTTAACCTATATGCATGAAACTTTGGTGGATTGTTTATATATGACGTGAGCTCCCTTTCGTTTTTTAGCTCACCGGTGCCCGAAGGGCCCGATGTGAGCTTATGTCATCACTTGGCATCCGTCGTCTTCCGTCGTCTGTCTCGTCGTCTGTCCTCATAAACTATTTCAAAAATCTTCTCCTCTGAAACTACTGGGCCAAATACCTTCAAACTTTAAGTAAATGTTCCTTAGGGTATCTAGTTTATAAATTGTATCCGAAGTTTTGATCCATCGACAAACATGGCTAAAAATAGAACATAGGGGTCAAATGCAGTTTTTTGCTTATATCTCAAAAACGAAAGCTTTTAGAGCAAATCTGACATGGGGTAAAATTGTTCAATTGGTCAAGATCTATCAGCCCTGAAATTTTCAGATGAATCGAACAACTCATTGTTGGGTTGCTGCCACTAAATTGGTAGTTTTAAGGAAATTTTGCAGTTTTTTGTTATTATCTTGAATATTATTATAGATAGATATAAACTGTAAACAGCAAAAATGTTCAGCAAAGTAAGATCTACAAAAAAGTTTAATATGACCAAAATTGTCAATTGACCCCTTAAGGAGTTATTGCCCTTTAAGGACAATTTTACACAAGTTGGTTTATGTTTTTTAACTTTAAAAATCTTCTAAAAAGAATCTAGTATAAATTTTGTATTTCATTTCCTTGTACGTCAAGAAACATAGACACTATGGCTAAAATGGAACATATGGGTAAAAAGCAAAAATAATCATTGATGAAAGATTTAAGCAAAAAAAATAACAGGTGAGCGATTCAGGCTCTTTAGAGCCTCTTGTTTATGAATTTCGGATTTCCCATTTCTGAGTTTTGAGGTTTTATTCATTAAAAAAGGGTGGATTTTCCAGTTTTCGGACAATAACTCAAAAACAATTTCACCAATTTGCATGAAACTTGTGTGAATTGTTTATATCTATTGATGTGAGCTCCCTTTAGTTTCTTATAAATTTCAGGTTTTCCGTTTCCGAGTTTTTGGGTTTTATTCATTAAAAAAGGGGGGATTTTCCAGTTTTCAGACAATAACTCAAAAACAATTTCACCAATTTGCAAGAAACTTTGGTGAATTGTTTTTTTCTATTGACATGAGCTCCCTTTTGATTTTAATAAATTTTAGACAATACATTCCCGATTTATGGGGTTTTATTCATGACAAAAAGGGGGATTTTCCAGTTTTTGGACAATAACTAAAAAATGCTTTCAGCTTTTTTTATGAAACTTTGGTGAATTGTTTATATCTATTTTTGTAAGCTCCCTTTTCATTTTTATAAATTTTCGATTTTACGTTTCCAAGTTATAAGATTTTATTTGTTTATAGTCTGACAACAGATTTACTAAGTATTGCGCAACAGTTTATTTGTACATAAATTAGGCTGTTAGTTTTCTCGTTTGAATTGTTTTACATTGTCATTTCGGGGCCATTTATAGCTGACTGTGCGGTATGGGCTTTGCTCATTGTTGAAGGCCTTACTGTGACCTATAGTTGTTAATTTCTGTGTCATATGGTCTCTTGTGGAGAGTTGTCTCATTGGCAATCATACCACATCTTCTTTTTTATATTTAAGGTTAAGTTTTGGTGGTCAAGTCCATATCTCAGATACTATAAGCAATAGGTCTATTATATTCGGTGTATGGAAGGACTGTAAGGTGTACATGACCAAATGGCAGGTGACATCTGACCTTGACCTCATTTTCATGGTTCAGTGGTTATAGTAAAGTTTTTGTGTTTTGGTCTGTTTTTCTTATACTGTATGCAATAGGTCTACTATATTTGGTGTATGGAATGATTGTAAGGTGTACATGTCTAGCTGGCAGGTGTCATCTGACCTTGACCTCATTTTCATGGTTCAGTAGTCAAAGTTAAATTTTTGAGTTTTGGTCTTTTTTTCTAATACTAAATGCAATAGGTCATATATATTTTGTGTATGGAAACATTTTATGATGTACATGTCAGTCTCACAGGTTTTATTTGACCTTGACCTCATTTTCACGGTTCATTGCTCAGTGTTAAGTTTTTGTGTTTTGGTCTGTTTTTCTTAATCTATAAGCAATAGGTCAACTATATGTTTTGTATGGAAGGATTGTAAGCTGTACATGTCTGCCTGGCATGGTTCATCTGACCTTCACCTCATTTCCATGGTTCATTGGTCAATGTTTAGTTTTCTTGGTTAAGTCTGCTTCTTAGAAACTATAAGCAATAGGTCAACTGTATTTAGTATATTGAATGGTTGTAAGGTGTACATGTATTTCTTGTCAGGTTTATATGACCTTGAATTCATTTTCTTGGATCATGTTGAGTTTATGTGATAGTTGTAGTAAAGCTTTATATTTAGGACTATCAACATGATATCAATGATTAGTAAAGAAGGCGCAACATTTCAGCGTGTGCACTCTTGTTTATACATTATACACCACATTTACTGTTTTTACCCTGATTTTATGGATCACTGAACATAGAAATGTCATAATGTGAAATTATAGTACATTCTTAGGTTAAAGTTTTAGGTTAAGGTACATAGCTTACCATGAAGTTGAATTTCATACACATGTTCATTATGTGGTGAACTTTTAAATTCAGTGCCAAACTAAGATTTTGAGCCTGATTACTTGATTGACTAGACATTGACACATGCTAGTGTTTGCCAGGCATGGTGTCCTGTACTAGGAATTTGTCCTGTACTAAGAACTTTAATAGTGCTCCTGAGTATGAAGTTTTTGTGAAAGTTTAATATTATTGAGATTTTTGCATGACATCCTGTCAACTGCTTGTTGATCATGTTTATAGTGACCGATTTCTTAAAATTAATATCTGACACATTGGTGTTTTGTGAACTTGAAAATAAGTTATTTGATAGAATAATAATGTTTTGAGATTATCAAAATAAAAAATATCCCATTTTTACTATTAATAACTAAGTATTAAAAAAAGAAGATTTAGGATATATGTATAACCATATATAAAAATGAGACAGCAACCGAACAACACAAAAATAAGAAAAAAAAACAATATAATTTTTTGTATCAATGTTATAATTTCCAACATGTCGAAAGAATTCAAGGTATTTCTCATTGAAATAAAACACAAGTGGAACTCTTTCAGAACTATAGAAGCTTAAATATGTTTCGTTTGTTGGCGTTTTGTATAATATATTGCAAATTCTTGCGAAAAATGGAATGTTATTGTAATTGCCTAAAGTTTTAACATTGATCTATATATATATATATAACTGGGGAAAATACCCAAATGTTATAAAGAAGAATACATAAATTGATTGTTATATAATATTAAATTAGGAAGATGTGGTATATTGCTTATTTGACAACTCTCCATCAGAGACTAAAGGATGTAGGAGGTTAGCAACTGATAACACTGGACAACCTTCAACAATCAGTACCATAGCTATTTTTATTGAAAATCATATGTTATTGCTACATGTCTGCAAACAATTTTTTATTATCCATAACTTCGGATTTTATTGGTTCTTTTTCAGAAGGATTGAAATTCATCAATTAGAATAAAAGGAGAAAACAAAGAAACAAGACCAGAATAAATTCAAAGACAAAAGTCAGATCAGTTATTATTTTCATCACTCAGTCAATGAATTGAAGTTCTATTAAATATCTCAAGTCAAAAGATATTAAAACCACAATAATGACAATGTTCTGTGCTGAATGGCCAAAAAGTGGACTATACATTACAATCACACAATGCTGGATGATAAGAAACTATTAATTTTTTGGGTGGAGGGATATCCTGAAAAAAAATAGATTTACGTAAAAAGCTACTAGTATGTTAAGCCTAATAAAAGAGTTTTCATTGATTTCAAATGGGAAAAAATTGTGTTTCAAAAAAGTATTCTAGAATTCATAAATAAACATATATTGATACTTACATTATCTGCTTTGTTGTTTAAAAGTTTAGTTTTGAACAGTTATAGAACAATATAATTGCATTAACATTTCCAAGGAAAAAAAGATATACAACTAAAAAGATTCATCTTAAAACAATTTACTACCAAACAGAATTCATTGTAACATACACACTACTGTATATTTATAATTTGAATCTCATAGGATTTTATTTTGTCCCATGGGATATTAAAAATCCCATGGGATAATTATAGTCCCATGGGATTTTTTTTGTCCCATGGGACAACAAATATCCCATGGGACTACAATTATCCCATGGGACCCCAAAAAATCCTATGGGATTTAACCAAAATCCCATGGGATAATGGTTAATCCCATGGGATTTGCCTTATCCCATGGGATATTGAAAATCCCATGTTTTTCTAAATCAAATTACAAAATATATATAATATTATCAGCAGAAAAGCAATGAATTTATTGAATCCCATGTAATTCCGCACATTTTGGTTATATACACGACACTGTAGCTGTAAGGAGAGGCGGCGGCGGATTTGCAAATGAGTGTTTTGCAAATTAAAAGTGTCCAGTGTTATGATACTAATTGTGCACCACTACTGGTCGACTTACTTTTGTACTCATAGAAAGCAGAATTCATACTGAACCTCTCAAATACAAAATAATGAGTGGTTTCATCGCAATTATCAATAAAGGGTACTACCAAATGTAGGAGGCCTGCTTCTTATCTCGATCTTTCACTCGATATTGTCCCAAATTGACGACGACTTCTAACTAGAATCTATGACAAACTTAATGATTTCAACTTACAAATTGTTAACTTCCCATTTGTTATCAGTAGCACATCCTATTTTCTATAGTCTGGCGTTTAACATCTCAGATAGAACTTTTCGCTTATGCATGTCAATACTATACGTAATACATTAACGAGGGTGCGTTAATACACAAAAACTGCAACGTCTTATCTATCTTTTTTAACCGATTGTGTCCTATTCTCGACTGTTACATTTTGACTGAGTGTGGATTCACATGGCGGATGATGTATGCTTACCAGTAGATGTTTATACGATTCCCTCAGGATTTTTTTTGTTTCTTCAATTTATCACTTCAGAATCGATAAACTAGATTTGAAAAAATCGGCACACTACTGGCTCCTTTATTTGAAGCTTGTATGTGAAGCGTTTTTTTTCAGGGCACAAATTATCTCATTTTGTATTTGCCCATCTATTAGCTTAAAATAACATTACACTTTTTTGTATTTAGTGATAAACATGTTCTTAGGTTTGAAAGGTCTTACAGTTTTTCAGGATTTACAGATTTTAATGTTTAAGGTTTTTGACGAAGCGTTCCTGTCTTATTTCGCAAGAGAGTACCAAGATGGAACAATCTTGTATCGAGATTGTATTTATACAGATAAAGTAGAGGCTGCAGTAATTTACCAATGTTTCCTTGAATATCGTTGGTTTTTAAAAATGATCATTTTCCTGATTTTAAACAAATTCTTAATGTTGTAGCCGACGTTTTAAAAAAATAGATGTACCTAGTGAAAGTTATTCTAGAGAAACATGTGGTGATCACTGACGTTGTTTTCCCACATTTTTTAATGTATTGTTAAACAATTTCTGATATTTTTACAAAACTGCATCTGAAGCGTTTATATATCGGATTTAATTCTGTTTTGAGTGGAAAGCTGTTTTTTTTTCTTGGTGTGGAAAATATTGATTTTACCGCACTAACCTTGTATCATATCATTTACTTGTCCATCGAGCTTTTGCTTTTCACTGCTTGTTTCCTTATGTACCTCCATCAATTTTTCAACGTTGTTCGAAAGATTTTGTATAATTTTTTCTTTTTTCTGTAAATCCTTGCTATAGGTCACCAGCCTGTTTTCAAGACTGGCAATATGTAATTTTTTAGTGTCCATTTCTCTTGTCAAAACTTTGATTTTCTTTTCTGCATGGCGAATTGATGTTTTATTTAAATCAAATTCCAATTTTAACTCTTGCAATTCTTTTTGAAGGTCTTGTTTCTCCAACTCCAATAAATTTACAGTAAGCTTTTCATCCTCCAAATCTCCTTGACATTTTCGATAACGCTGTTCAAGTTCAGGATTACTCAAACGAACTTGGTGTTGCTAAAAGATTTCCGAAAAAAAGTATAACATATTTATTTCTTTTCTGACATAAAGGGTTTCGAATTTCAAAGCAATGGTGGCGTCAATTTATACGTTACGCCTCACTTATCGTGACCGACATCGTGAAAGAGAGAACGTTACAACTGATTCAGAGTTTAGGAAATTGTCAGAGATATATTTTGATGCACTGATACTGATTGTTTTACAGCTTTGAAGTTATAATACCGTATAGTACCGTCAGATTCAAACCTATAAGATACATATTTATTACACATTATTTGTTATGCTAAAAGAAATACCAATGAGGCAATTAAGGATTAATGCAATACAAGCAAACATAATGTCGCCAACAGAAAAAATGACTTCAAAACAACCCACAGTTATAGCAGAAAATTACAAACAATATTAAAGGTTTACCAACATGAACATCACGAAAGACAAAAGGTGAGCCTACATGGTCCGAAAGGGTACGCAGTTCCTGGTGTCTAGTGTCATAAAGCGTGTAGCTAATTGCAATATACTATACGGTGATAAGATATATCGGAATATCATAAACACGAAAAAGATGGCGGAATTAAGGTAACGACAATTGGAACATGTCTATTATCGTCTTAGACACAGATATGGTATAACGATAAAAAAAAAGAAATGATTATAACAGGATGCTGTTACGAAGTCTCCCAAACGAAGCTCCCATAATTCGTAATTCCCAGGGTCGCCTGACATTGGGCAAAGTCCAGTGAAAATTGGTTTGGTCCAGCAAAGTTATATGCATTAGTGATGCCTGGGGACTAACCCTGTATATCATTCAAATCATCTTGGCATGACAAACCAGAATATATATGGTTTAGGCGTGGGGATCTCGACCACTTACAAGATACTAGAACATTGGGGGTGGGGGAACCCCTGGGGACTGACCCTATACGTCATTCAAATGTTAGAGACATGACGAACAGGAATATATATGGTTTAGGGGTGGGGATCTCGACCATGTACAATATATTAGAATTTTCTCAAATGGCAGGGGGTCGGGATGACCCCTGGGGACTAACCCTGTATATCATTCAAACCATCTTGGCATGACAAACCAGAATATATATGGTTTAGGGGTGGGGATCTTGACCACTTACAAGATATTAGAACTTTCTTAAATGGCAGGGGGTGGGGGTGACCCCTGGGGACTAACCCTGTCTTTCATTTGATGTGCTTTATCATGACAAACCAGAATATATATGGTTTAGGGGTGGGGATATCGACCATTTACAAGATATTAGAATTTTCTCAAATGGCAGGCGGTCGGGATGACCCCTGGGGACTAACCCTGTATATCATTCAAACAATCTTAGCATGACAAACCAGAATATATATGGTTTATGGGTGGGGATCTTGACCACTTACAAGATATTAGAACTTTTTTAAATGGCATGGGGTGGGGGTGACCCCTGGGGACTAACCCTGTATTTCATCTAATGTGCTTTATCATGACAAACCAGAATATATATGGTTTAGGGGTGAGGATCTCGACCATTTACAAGATATTAGAACTTTCTCAAATGGCAGGGGGTCGCGTTGACCCCTGGGGACTAACCCTGTATATCCTTCAAACCATCTTAGCATGACAAACCAGAATATATATGGTTTAGGGGTGGAGATCTTGACCACTTACAAGATATTAGAACTTTCTTAAATGGCATGGGGTGGGGGTGACCCCTTGGGACTAACCCTGTATTTCATTTAATGGGCTTTATCATTTAGAACATTTTCAATTAAAAAGATTGTGTCTATCACAAACGGTTTTCAATTTCTAATCATTTGAAAATTTGAAAATATAAAATCCCATAGTGTTCTATAGTAAAACCCTCTTTTCTTTTTGCCCCTCAAAGTACCCCTTTATAAACCCCATTGCACAAACAAAACCCTGATTGCACCACTAGACATGTTAGTCTAACATATCGTGAAACCCTAAGTTAATCTGACAAGCGGTTTTGGAGAACGGGTGCGGACAAGTTCAAATTTAAAAGCGGCGGAAGAAGAAGAAGAAGAAGAAGAAGAAGAAGAAGAAGAAGAAGAAGAATAAGAACTGAGCAAAAACAATAAGTCTTCCCAAACTTCGTTTGGGAGACTTAATAATATGATGATGACCTTCGTAAAAAAAATCGAAGAGATGATATAATTTTTGTCATTTGAAACACTCAAAGTAATAGCTTTCTTTTGAGAAGTACCCTAAATTGTGATGTCACGATCATTTTCATTGAAAACGTGCAGCATTAAAAAAGTCATTATATTTTCAGCAGGTAACAAATTACAATTAATATATGCTGGATAACGGAGACAATTCTTATAAGAGAAGAGGCGTATTAAAACACGTCACTCATCAATGTTTCTTATATACACGGAATACAAAAGGGTTTCGAAAATTTGAATTTACGGACTATACAACTATCATGCACTATATGTTATGTCACTGTATATGAAACCTAGCTAATGCTAGTATACTTTTTTTTACTTCAATTAGATTCCAGAATTCTACTTTTTTGTGCCAATTTCACCAATCAGTAGAATTTTCTGAAATTCAAGTGACATAACAGTAGTAACTTTTTCTGCAAATACTTGTAGCTCTCGCCGTTGTATTAAACCCCTAAAATGTAGATGACAAATAGTGTTTTGATTTTATATGAAAAGAAAATGGGGTCAAAAATTTACTTTTACAAAATCGGAGAATTGGTTGAGCATCAAAAATAGTTAACAATATGCGTGAAAACTCTCGGAATGGTCTTCTGACTGAGTTCCTGCTTTAAACAGATTATGTTGATATGTACAACATAGATTTTACTGGTGTATTCTACAATTGTATTTTTTAAGTAACATTCTAAACACAACAGAAAGATTATTTTCCCGATCGACCATCGTTCGTGTTTATTAAAGAACTTCTTTTGATAATACTTGGGGAAAATGTCTGCATTGCAAGAAATATGGTTATGTGACAGATCTTTAATAAACATCATGGGATAACAATTATAAATTCCCACTTGTCCACTTTGTAAATTGAACATTATTGGTACTTATTGTTATAAATTTATTTATGTATCGTTTTTAAAATCCGATCACAATAGTGTAGGTATTATGTTTTACGGATTGTGTGTACATCCATCCGTTTGTGCGTCATTTTGTCCGTCATCCCGTAATAGATTAACGTTTTGGTTTATGGTATTTGACTGTGATGTTCTGTTCACATTAACATGACATTTTCTATAAAATTGAGAATGGAAATGGGGAATATGTCAAAGAGACAACAACCCGACCAAAGAGCATACAAGATCCATATTTCGCGGTTCATTGGTCATGTTAGGTTTTTGTTTTATGTATTTTGGCAATGAGCTTTAATACGAACTTAAAAATGAATGCCAAAAGAAGGGTTTGGACACAGATTTCAATTTACATCGAAACTCATAATGTGAAAATGTGACAAGGTAAAGTGTCCTCTTATCACACATTATTGTGGGAAAAAAAGCTTTCTATCGGCATATCATCCCATATTATTAACTACAAATGTTCATTTTTAGATATGAGTAGACCACCGATACTACATGCATTATGCTCTTCGACAAGAACATCGTGTCATATACTGCATATAGACATAGGATTTGTGGAATTTGGAAGTTTCGACTTATTACGGTTGTAAAATTTTACCAATCTTGAAGCAACTAACATCGAATTATGATCCCTTGATTCCTCACCTATATACCATTTTCTCTACCGAAAATTTCAAAATATTAACTATCCATTAATCGGCCAATTATTTGAATTACTGGTAAATTGATAGTTCCTAAATGCAAGCTTCTTGCATTGCAATTCTAGTGATAGAATAAATCAATCTGTTCTAGTTTATGACACAGGTTACTCTGTGATAGTTGATAATCAATTCCAAATACTTATCTGCATATACACTGGGGTAAAGCTGATGACCGTAATTGGATTCACGGTCATCCCAAGATGGCGGATGAAAAATTAGGTCAATATCTGTATTGTCTGTTAAAGTGTTTCTATATTTTTTTCTTTACAAAGCATACATTGGTATGATGTAAATTTATAAAAGATTCAAGAGGAAATCACAAATTACTACCGAGAAGTGCGTATGAAACAGGAAATTCGATTTGAAAAAATCGCTAAGATGACCGTAAATCACAATCGAGATGACCGTAACAGTACCAGCGATTCATAACAAGGGTGACCGTAATTGGTTAAAAGATGACCGTAATTTGTAAACGATGACCGTAATTTATAAAGGATGACCGTAACTTTTAAAAGATGACCTGTCAATTCTAAGAAATATCCGTTTTTGTTTTAATACCTTTTTTGTATCAAATAATTAATCATGTTGGTATAAAACGTATTTATAAGAGAGTATTATCCTATAGGTTAAAGAAAATAAGACGTGCTTCAAATACATAGTTCACCATATGTATCTTTTTTACAGTTTTATAATGAACATTCAACAAGAAATGCACATGAACAAGTGGTGAAGACATTCAACAAAAGCGCGATTAAATGACACCTTACAAGTAAATTGAAAAATTGGGTGCACCCCAATTACAAGCCAAAAGATATTTTTATTTCTGGGATTCCTTTTAATGACATATAATAAATACATGCCAATGCATGTACATCCATTGATATTATATCGTTTCAAATGCCATTGCAAATGTTCTTTATTTCAGATAAGTACATGTGTTATCATTATACCACCTGCAAATTCACATCATCGGATGTAAACAACATTTTGATACACACTATAGACAATCATGTTGGTCCACAAACATTTAGTTTTAGAAAGAAAGTTTTGGATGAAAACAATGGTCATTCTGCCTATCGGTCCGAACATTTCAGAGTTGAAGTAACAAAACTTAAAGTAATGTTAGAAAGATTAAAAGCCAAATATAAATTAAGAAGAACAAACTATATCATTCAAAAGATGTTCCTCAAATTACAATCGAAATGATTTTTTTATTTCTGGGTTTCCTTTTAATGACATACCACAACCATTGTCTCTGTTGATTGGTCTTCCATTTTGTCTTGCAAGTAAAATAACAGAAAATGTTTTTAAAATACTACGACCAAACTAGTGAAGGTGAGCTCCAGCAAAATAGATCCTTAAAATAATCTTGTACGAATAGCGTATTACAAAGGGGAACCTTGTCAAAGTGTACAAACAGAAATGTTATTCATATAAATGTATCAAGACAAATTTAGATTTTCATCTGCTTCCTGTGGAACTATACACATGGGCTCGATTACCGGATATTCATATGTTGAATTAATGTTTTTTTTCTTAAACTTTTCGTCGTATCGCTGTCAATTTTAAGATTTTAACGTCGTTATTAATAAATATTTTATTGTTTACGAACAATATGCAATTTACTATTATTGTCATGAACTCAAAATACGGCAAATAGTAAAAAAGAAATTGATTAAACATATTACCGAGACCCTATTGAGACAAACTCTACAAAAATCTATGAATAAAAAAACGCATATTCTTAGAATTGATGATCATCCTTTAAAAGTTACGGTCATCCTTTATAAATTACGGTCATCCTTTACAAACTACGGTCATCTTTTTACCAATCACGGTCATCCTTGTTATATGTTACGGTCATCTTGAAAATATTTTAATGATGATTAACGGTCATCTTAGCGATTTTTTAAAATAAAATTTCTTGTTTCATACACATTTCTCGGTAGTAATTTGTGATTTCTTTATGAATCTTTTATAAATCTACATCATACCAATGTATGCTTTGTAATGAAAACAATATAGAAACACTTTAACAGACAATACAGATATTGAACTAATTTTTCATCCGCCATCTTGGGATGACCGTGAATCAGACTTCACAAGAGGGTATGGTACGGCCGCCCCGTGCAAAGTTTATTATTAGCTCACCTGGCCCGAAGGGCCAAGTGAGCTTTTCTCATCACTTGGCGTCCGTCGTCCGTCGTCCGTCGTCGTCGTCGTTAGCTTTTTACAAAAATTTTCTCCTCTGAAACCACTGGTCCAAATTTAACCATACTTGGCCACAATCATCATTAGGGTATCTAGTTTTAAAAATGTGTCCGATGACCCCGCCAACCAACCAAGATGGCCGCCATGGCTAAAAATAGAACATAGGGGTAAAATGCAGTTTTTGGTTTATATCTCTGAAACCAAAGCATTTAGAGTAAATCTGACACAGGGTAAAACTGATTATCAGGTCAAGATCTATCTGCCCTGAAATTTTCAGACAAATCTGACAACCTGTTGTTGGGTTGCTGCCCCTGAATTAGTAATTTAAAGGAAATTTTGCAGTTTTTGGTTATTATCTTGAATATTATTATAGATAGAGATAAACTGTAAACAGCAATAATGTTCAGCAAAGTAAGATCTACAAATAAGTTGTCATGCCAAAATTGTCAGTCGACCCCTTTAGGAGTTATTGCCTGAATAGTAAATTTTTAACAATTTTTTGTAAATTTTTGTAATCTTTTACAAAAATCTTCTTCTCTGAAACTACTGAGACAAATTTAACCATACTTGGCCATAATCATTATTAGGATATCTAGTTTAAAAAAATTGTCCGATGACCCCGCCTTCCAACCATCATGGCCGACTTGGTTAAAAATAGAACATAGGGGTAAAATGCAGTTTTTGGTTTATATCTCTGAAACTAAAGCATTTAGAGCAAATCTGACAGTAGCAAAAATGTTCATCAGATTTAGATTTATCTGCCCTGAAATTTTCAGACGAATCCGACAACCCGTTGTTGGGTTGCTGCCCCTGAGTTAGTAATTTTACAAAAATTTTGCAGTTTTTTGTTATTATCTTAGATATCATTATAATATCTAATATCTAATACTATTAATTATGATTTTAACCTTATTTTACATGATTTCCAAAGCATCAGTAAATACAGGTGAGCGACACAGGCTCTTGAGAGCCTCTAGTTAATTTTGCTAAGGCAATTTAAGATATGACAACTGAGAGTTCCTTGCGTGATGAACATGTGGCTTTATAAGTTTATAAAGTGAAAAAGATGATCTTGCATATAGATTATACTAATTCTACTAGAACCATATAGATTATACTAATTCTACTAGAACCATATAGATTATACTAATTCTACTAGAACCATATAGATTATACTAATTCTACTAGAACCATATAGATTATACTAATTCTACTAGAACCATATAGATTATACTAATTCTACTAGAACCATTATTTTGCCATCCTTTCCCATTTGGAGTATTTAACTGAATACACAATACGCGAGCTCGGCTTGAAGACTACTTGAAATGTTTATGGTGATACACAGCTTGGGTTCGTGTTTCTCAAACTGTTTTTATGCACTTATGCATTATGTTGGTGTAATTATATTATATTATCCCCCACCCCCCACACACACACCAGCCCCAAAAAAGCCTACTGGACATGCAGGCAGTGCTATGGAAATAAGTGACACATAGACAATTATTAACGTGTGTATGATCTGTATTTTGAAAATATCATAAATATAAATATATGCAAAATAGTGACACATACACATTTATTAACATGTTTGAGGGTTACACTAAAGGACTGACTAATTTACTGACAAATTAACTGACTGGTAAAATGCTTACAACTATTTAGTTTTCAATGAAATGACTTCAAATTTAGACCATAAAAAGAATGTTGTTTTTGGAACACAAATAGAATAAAGAAAAAGAAGGAAAAAAGGTTTTCAGGTTACAATAAATGGAACTGACCAACGACAATAATTTACTGACCAATTTACTGACTGACATAAAAATGCTAACAATTTGTTTAGTTTTCAATGAAATTACTTTAAATTTAGAACATAGCAATAAAAAACGACGATAATTTACTGACATAAAGATGCTAACAACTTTTTTAGTTTTCGTAACCTTAAAACTTTTTTTCTATTTATGCTCCAGAAGTAACATTCTAGCTATTCTTGCTAGGTTCTAAATTTGAAGTAATTTCATTGAAAGTTGTTATCATTTTTATTTCAGTCAGTAAATTGGTCAGTGAATTAATCTGTAAATTAGTCAATCCTTTAGTGTAACTGAAAATATTATCATATAAATAAAATCACGGTTCTAATACATTTTTTCTAAAAATAACTTTCTGTGTTGTTGTTATTCTTTCTATTAGCCTTTGTGCATATTCAAACGACCGCATTCCTGTTGGGGGAGGAGAGGGAGTTGTTCCAAAACTGCACAATGCATTACCCTGAGGGTGCATTTCACAGCGACCGCATTCCTGTTAGGGGAAGGAGAGGGGGTGTTTTTGTTCCCAAACTGCACAACGCCTTACCCAGATGAATAAAATAACTGTTCTAATACCTTTTTCCTATAAATTACTTTCTGTGTTGGTGTTATTCTTTCTGGTAGCTTTTGCGCATATTCACAACGACCGCATTCCTGTTGGGGGAGGAGAGGGAGTTGTTCCAAAACTGCACAATACATTACCCTGAGGGTGCATTTCACAGCGACCGCATTCCTGTTGGGGGAGGGGAGGGGGTATTCCCAAACTGCACAACGCATTACCCAGAGGGTGCATTTCACAACGACCGCTTGCAAGAATTTATCTGTTAGGGGAGGGGGAGGGTACATCTTCACAACTAAAGGAAAGTGTATTGTGTGGGGGTCCAACCTGCACAATGCATAAAATGTTTTGAATTCCGAGTCCGGAGCTATTTTCTGACTTGGCCGCTAAGTCAAAAAATAGCTCCGGACTCAGAATTCAAAAGGAATTACACAATGCATAGCCCTGAGGGTACATTTCCAAACGATCGCCCTTCTCTTCTAATAAATGTTTGCATATCGTAAGTCTGTAAGTTTGATTTTAGTTCAATTTTTCAATTCTATTCCTTTTTCGGATAAATATTTTTCTTTTTTGGTACTTTTTGCGCATGCTTAAACAGATATAAAACCATTTCCGACTGCTTACAAAAGGTACACGGTAGGGAACCAGCTACGGAACTATATTTGGGGTTTATTTAATTAAGCTACGCTAATTAAAGCAATTACTATATGAAGTTATAAAGTACATTGCATACACTAACTATTTATTATTATATAATACTTCAGACGATCGTCGGCTCGGAGACAAACTGGCTAAAAAATTTTAGTCTACAAATTTAATAGTATAGATTATATCGGTAGTACATATAGAAAATTACTTGATGCATAAGTATTGTTTCTAAATTCAGTAAAATTATTTACGAATAATTTTCCGACATCCACTTTCAAAGATGGCGGTTGACTCTAAAGCTACATTTCGGTTATAGAATGAACGCTAAACTCAAAAGGGCAAACATTTCATAACTTTTTAATCCGAAATTTATTATCATTTTTAAATAAAAAAACTTAAAGCTTACGCAGCTGGATTGTGACATGACGTTGTTTTCTTCTAGGCAAAATGCAGCAAATTGCAACGTCCCATTTTGTGCAGTTCACATGTTTTAATATGATGTACGCGTCAAAATATGGTGTGTCAGAAAACTGGGAATGAGCGCCGCCAAAAAGTTAGCGGAAATGAAATAAAATAATGAAAATAACACATACTACATGTAACCTTGAAAATAAATGGTTAACTACAAATGTGAAATCATTTACGTGCTTCCATAGTAAATTGTAATTGACTGAAGTTTATAATTTGAACTCTTGTGATTTTCAAAATTGAGCTTTTACAAAGTACTTACCTCCAACAAAAAAATTCATGAAGAAATCACTGGTAGATAGTTTTTACTACTGGAAAACATTTTCATTCTTACAAACTATTCTTGGCGGGAATGAAATATATTACACTTTTTAAAAACACCTGGGAACATAAACATTAGTATCTTTGATTGATGGACTCAAATCTACTGTTTAACGTGAGAAAAAGAATTATGATTGAAGTTTCGATATTAATGGAGAATTTAAAGTTTAAAATAAAATCCAAATAGTATTCATTTTGGGGTGAAAACACAAAACTGAGGTTGCTATAGTGACAAAACGAAGTCGGTGACCCCCAATGTTCTTCATATCTTCAACATAATTTTAGGACAAAATAAAAAGTTAGGTTCTTTACGATCTACTATTTATCTTGTATACTCACTGTTTTAGATTCAGCTACAAAAAAGCATAATTGATAATAATAATCAATATAAAGAACAATACAGAGAATACAGAAATTCCTAAATCTATGAAAACTATAGGATATTGGGTATACGTCAATGACATTGGAACCCAATGATGCACATACCCAAATTCGTCAACCCCTAAAACACCCAAACCAAAACAACTAACTATACAGCTAAACACACATGATTACACGATACATATACATACATATATAGAAATAAAAGATAAAGTTTTAATATAATTAATTACAATAGTATTATAATTATAATTGCTGAAGTTTTGATTAAAGACATACCCATAAAGATAATGGGGTTAAACTATTTTTATTTGAGATCAAAACTATTTGATATTTATTTGTTTATTTCATGATTGAAAATGATGTAATACGATTTAATTTATATGTAATATAATGATGCTTACCAAAGAGTACCCCTGGATTCTGGTAAAAAACACAGGGAGCTTTTACTAGCCGGAAGCTGGACTAGTGAAGTAAATTGTTAACAGCAGTAGTGCGATATGTTGTTGAATAATAAAAAAACCCATTTGACTTCAATTTCTAAAACAGAATAATAAAGTACAAATATCACACATAACTGTTTTGTTTAGTTTTGTCTAGGTTTTTATTATAAGAAGTGGTAAATTTAGAAAATCTTAGTATTGTCGCCTATGGAAGAACACATACTACCGTTTTCCCTGAAGCGATTCGTCAAGGAAAAGTAAATTTACTTCGTATCAGTAAGAGAAATAGATCATGAAATTCACTTAATTATAATGTCTATTTCAAATATGTCACAAAACGTTTATTTGAAAATCTTAGCCAGAGTGGTCTAAAAACTGTTTTATTACTTTTTATCTCGAAAAATTTAGAGATATGGATGTAAGGTAAATTTACAAATGTCGTAACCACTCGATGGATATAAAACAGAGTGCATATTTTTAAAAGTGAGTGAAAGATTTGGTTTTGAAGTTTGGTTGTACCTGTAGAAAACTTATTTCAAACGGGATTGCACATCCTCATTTTTACGGCAATATTGTTTACCGTGCCCGGAAATTTAGAAACGACTCTGGTAAACTTATCGATCCTTTAAATAAACTTATTCTAAAAGGTTACCAATTCAACACTGTAATTATATCATTAAATATTGTTTTTATTGGTACTTATATTGATTTTGTTATCAATAAACTAAAAGCAAACTAAATATTATTGTTATATACATATACACATTCATGGATCTACAATCTGTCGATACCTGTATCTTGGCATTGCACAAGGTCATGTTTTTCTCTGACTGTTTATGACGTCTTTACACTAAATCCATTGGATGTTGGATGTGTACGGATTGATAATTTAGTCTTAGATGCATGTTTTTTTTTATTAGTTGTCAGTAGCTTTGAACTAAGGGTCAGTAACTGCGAGTACTCTCAGATCTGTACTTAGTGTCTTTTTGTTGTTTCGATGAACAAGTACCCGGCCACGTCCACTTGTGTTTGTAGTATTTGTATTTTTATCCATCTGATGAGTTAAGCCTCTTTCAACTGATTTGTATAGTTCGTTATTATGTTGTACTGTTACGCCACTGTCCCAGGTTAGGGGGAGGGTTAGGATCCCGCTAACATGTTTAACCCCGCCACATTCTGTATGTATGTGCCTGTCCCAAGTCAGGAGCCTGTAATTCAGTGGTTGTCGTTTGTTTATGTGTTACATATTAGTTTTTCGTTCTTTTTTTGTACATAAATTAGGCCGTTAGTTTTCTCGTTTGAATTGTTTTACATTGTTATTTCGGGACCTTTTATAGCTGACTGTGCGGTATGGGCTTTGTTCGTTGTTGAAGGCCGTACGGTGACCTATAGTTGTTAATTTCTGTGTCATTTGGTCTCTTGTTGAGAGTTTTCTCATTGGCAATCATACCACATCTTCTTTTTTATATAATCAGGTAAAAAAAGAGAGAATTAATAGTAAGTTGTACAATATAAATTAAAACTCAAACTCTTCATAAAATGCCAAATTATGAGTTTGAGGACTATGAAAAAAAGAAACGTAAGATATTTTGTCAAGTACATTTCGATTGAAAAAGTTAACATGTCTTTTTCTTTCTATTTTATGGCTACGACCAGGCAAAAAAGTAAAATTAAGGTATTGGCTTTGACAAAAAAAAATTGTTTGGCCTGCAGTTCTGCCGGTACATTAAAGGCGCAAAATAAGCAACTTTTTTCTTGATTTGTCACTCCACTGACTATAAGGTGTTATTAAAATGTCGTTAAATGTACGTTTTTCAGTTTCATTTAGAGCTAAATATTTATTTGTTGATCGATAAAAAATTGTATTATATGTCTCTGACTGAAATGACTTGGATTCATTCAAAAAGTCATATCAAATGAAATCAAAGCATGTTGTACGTTATAAATGACAACTGCGTATACTTCTTAGAAAATAACATTGTTTAGATTAAACATTCTGAATTAGAATATGAAGCCTTCAATCCCGAGCTCGTTACTTGTGCGAGTCAATTTTTTTCAACAACGAAGTTGAAATTTCCTTCTTAACTTCAAAGGAAAATATTATGCTGAATTTAAATTATGAGATGGATCTTTTTATGAACTGGCCTGTGTCAAATTTGTGACACTTAGTACGTTGTAATACGCTAATGTGCCACTTCGATCTGTCAAAATGTCTGACAAAGCAGTTGCGAGAGTAATTTATGAGTTACGTCCCTTTGTTGACACTTCAAACTTTAGTTGTACAATTATTATTCTAGCACCATATGCTGTTATTTACAAGTGAACATAATCAACATAATTCATTACCTTTTTACTAAATATAATTGATTATATTTTTATACTACAGATACATGTATATGTATAACATTTAGTTAAATATATTTTATCATTTTCAAAATAGTTCCCGGACTGAAATAGGGCTATACGTTTACTGCTGTAATCGAATAATGCTAACAGGCAAGGGATATCCTAAATATGACTAGATACTGGATCTAGACAGTGTTAAAATGTCAAATCTAAAGTTGGACTCTCTTGCAATATTGTTTATATGTTTAAAAAAAAAAAATAAGAAGCAAAGCTGTCTCACAGTAAAGTATTCATAATCTAAAATAAGAAGAATGTAGTTTGCTTTTGTGTGAATTTAATCAATCAAACTAAATAACTACAAAATTAATGTTGTCTCAATTTATCAACTAAATGGACCCAAATTTTAAAAGAGAAGCATAAACTACTAGTGGATAATAATTTAAATGGTATATCATGGACTTGCGATTAAATGAAATTGAGAATGATACGATCTAACGTTTTCTTCTATTTTTCAAAATAGCAAAAAGACCTATTCAGCGCAATTTTTGAGTGCTATTTCAATAAAAAAAATTGAACAGAAATACGTCACTCTTCATGTAATTATGCATTCAATGATTGATTTTAAAATGTAATTGTGAAAGAGATTGCTTTAAGTTCAAAGGACAAAAACAATGGCGAATTTAGCTGTGAATTTGACTGGATACATATTATTATCCAGTCAAATTCACAGCTGTATTCGCCATTGCTTTTTCAAACAACTGTGCATTTTGAAACACACCAAATGTTGTGTACATTCTGTTTACATGGATGTTGGCATCGATGTGTGAGAAAAAATAATTTATCATGTCAAAAATGTCTTTCCTTCGGAATTTAGTTCAAACGGGGTTTCTTAAAATGCGACAAATCTTTGATACATTTACTTTGAGAGTTTTAGAATATCTGTGAAACAGTAGAAAACACTGACAGACAATTCTCATAAATTTTAACGTTTTTGTTTTAAAAACGGCCAATTTGAGTTATGTTTTCTATTATAACAAGACACATTCAATTTCTGACTCTAACGGGAAGTAAGAAAGAGAAAACCGAAAAATTTTCTAAATTGCGGCCAATTTCATATTTCCACGAAAATAACGCACCTTTAGAATGACAGGTTTTACTGTCAGTCCTATTGTTGTCTTTAGAAAGTAGCAACAACAATCGTTTCTAAGCCCTTGCTTTCCGACTATTGTTGATTTTGTATTTTTTCATAATTGTTTACATATATTGTTATCCCATGTTTACTACTATTACTGATTATATTTCCGCATAATTATACGGCCAATATAGACCCTTCCTGAACTTACTCCTTTACTAATTATTTGGATTTAATTGCCTAAATTAAGGGAGAGAAAAGAAAAAAAGTAAAGAGTTTGTATAATTAATGATTTAAATGAGCATAATTTATATATTACTATCGTTAAGTATAAAATCAGCACTACTCTTTTTATGTTTATTTTTCCATGACCTGTCCTCATTTGCGCACATTGCATCGCGTTGATAAGTCCTAAGTGAATTGTGATTTTCTGCATGTATTAGATTTGACTACCCATGATGGTTTGCACGGTCGGCTCTGACTTACGTTTCTTTTGGGAAGTTAACTAATTAATTTTACATTACGGTAGTTAGTATAATTTAAGAGACAAAAACTATAATATAAATGTGTACAAGGAATAAATATAATTTTTTTTAAAATGTAAACAAAAATTAACCAATAAATACAGTAATATTATAAAATATATAATTTATAAATTAAATAGATAAATACAAAGTAAAATTTCATAAATAAACAAAATGTAATATGAAATATTGTAAAAACCAGTAAAAACAAAAATATTTGCTTCCAAAAGCCCGAAAAAGAGAACGGACCAAACCAAGAGAAAGAGCGACAGAATAATAACGCAAAGATTACTTAATATTTTGTATGGCAAATTATGTATACGAATGTGAATTTAGTTGCAAATTGTTATGACTAAACCAAATAGGTTCAACTATGTGTTTTTGAATTTAAAATAATGATTTGACGAAAGTATTTGTATATGTTTCGGACTATATGAGTATTTGGGCCATGCGCTTATGATAATGAACAGATGAACGTTGAAAAGGTATCATAGGTAATGTATTTCGAAAAATAAAAATTTGGACCTATACAAGTACATGTATATGGTGACTTTGATCAATGAAATACAGTGAATTTGAATCAAAAGTTAGAATGAGTATAGTATTATCTTATTTGCGTGGTGACTATCGATTTTTTGTTACGAAACGTCTAGAAATATATGAATAAACTGTTAAACAAGAAGTTAATTGTTTTACTCCAAGCCACTTAGTACATATAGTACATTGAATCCTCTTTTTAAAACAAGTTTAGTATTGAAATTTGCTTTTAGTAAATTAAAAGATTTTTAAATTGTTTTTAGTTATTTAATGATTTTGTATTCCTTTTCATACGATCTTACAATAACAGTAAGAAAAAAAAGCTCTTATGAAAAAAAGAAAAATAATTAAATACCCTCAAACGCCTGTGGTGTCGTTTACGGACGAAACAGTCGATATGATAAAGGGCTTACTCTAGCGAAGGCAAGATAACAAATACACCTATCATTTCGGATATTGCAAGTCACAGATTTTTCAAACCAGTTCGCATTGGAAAAGATGAAAAGAGAAAAGATCCTTTCTTAAGAATTTCCTTTGCCAACAAAGGTCTCGATGCCATCAACTTGGGCAATATCTTTCATCATAAATCAGTTCAATCGAAAATACCTCCCTATTTTAAAGATCAGTCTGTACCTATCATTTCTTATACCTATACCAAACCAATTGAGACTAAAATTTTCAATTACAAACACGTGTTGTAATTGAATTGTATCCTCTCAATATTGACGACTCCAAGTCTAAACCTCCTGATTGCACCTGTGCTAGTTCCCCATTCATATATAATCCGGCTGGCCACGTTATTACCGGTGACCTAAACATTGCCAATAACACTTCTCTACGAAATGTGTTATCCAAAGGCCCGAAATATCGTGAGCCTAAATCCATCAATTGAAAACACAACTTCAAAATTCTGATGGATTCAGTCGAGGATTATGCCAGGCAATGGGTTACACGCGAGAAAGAAGACGTAGATACTCTTTCCGAATGGATTAAAGCTGTGAAGTCGTTGATACAAATCAGAATTAAGAAACTGAATTGGTCTATTAATACCCATGCTACATCAATCTTTAAAGATCCAAATGTTGCAAAACACTTGTCCTACCTCCATGACAAATATGTTGTTGTCCCCGCAGATAAAGCCCCAAACAACATCGTTTTTGTGTGTAAATCACATTACATAAACTGCTTGATAAATGAACTAGGTATTGACAATTCACATTGAAACTCAACATATACCCCCACGACACTTACTAAAGAGGAAATACTGGAAAATCATAGGTCTGTTCTATGTTCCTTTGGAATTTCAACCAAAGATGAAGAACTGGATTTTCAATCACTGTATTGGATACCTGAACTACATAAGTGTCCTTACAAACAACGGTATATTTCTAGGTCTTCCAAGTGCTCCACGAAACCTCTTTCTAAATTATAAACATCAATTTTATCAGCAATCAAAGCCGGGCTTCAAAGTTATTGTGAAACTACCTATTCTAGAGTTGGCGTAAAGATCTTTTAGAGTAAATACAATCTAAGACTCTTTTATCTTGCAATAGTATTAAAACATTTGACATTTCTACACTTTACACAAGTATTCCCCATTCCAAACTAAAAGACAAATTGAAAGAATTGGTCCTGCTTTGTTTCATAAAAAAGAATGGACAACGTAGATACAAGTATCTTGTCTTAAGGAGGGATAAATCCTACTTTGTAAAAAATCACTCTGATTCCAACAAAAAAAATCTCTGAAACTGACATTATTAAGATGCTTGATTTCTTTATTGACACCATACTTGTTACGTTTGGAGGACGTGTATGTGTTGTTCAACAACAAATCGGCATTCCCATGGGCACAAAATGTTCTTTTATTCATACAGGAACTTCTTAGGAAGAAAGAAAAGAAGTTAGCAGTATCCTTTAACTTTACTTTCCGCTATTTAGATGATGTTATCTCTCTAAATAATTCAAAATTTGGTGACTATGTTGAACGCATCTATCCCATCGAACTTGAGATAAAGGATACAATATATACAATTAAGTCTGCCTCGTATCTTGACTTACATCTAGAAATTGACAATGAGGGTCGGTTAAAAACAAAACTT
Organism: Mytilus californianus; assembly: GCF_021869535.1. Taxonomy (NCBI): domain Eukaryota; kingdom Metazoa; phylum Mollusca; class Bivalvia; order Mytilida; family Mytilidae; genus Mytilus; species Mytilus californianus. The sequence goes on from NW_026262712.1 coordinate 68,761,134, forward strand.
TCCGACAAAAGAGATGATTTCAGCTTCCCAATTGTGAACTTGCAGGGCTTGTCTTTCCTATCATAATTTACTTGATAAAGGGTTGCTGCTCACAAGGAAGCTATAACCAAGTGTTCCAAGTGGTGAAGTTGAAATAATCCCTTCGTAAGTATTTTGTATTTTTTTTTTTCATGTTTAACAACCGAAACATAATATTATATATGAAATATAATTCTTATCTAACAATGTTTTAACACTATAATGTATTACCTATACCAAGTTTTCATAAACTGGTGTACGTTGGTAACACCAATGACACTTTTTAGTAACACTATTGACATTTTTAGTTATTGATGTTATGTTATATAATTTGGGATTTTTTAGCCGAAGAAATAATTTTTTTTTCTTTTTCTTTTGCTTTTTAGTTCAGTACTTAATAAAAGTAAAATTTGAACTTTATTGTCAATGGTAATACTGTTGTGTCATTGTAGTTACTGAAGGGTCAGTGGTGTTACTATGTAAAAATGCAATAATTTTTATTTTTATTAACAAATGAAAGTTTTTTAGGCCGTATACTAATGATTAGGCATTATCTAATCATTCAGTCTTAAACATTTTACATATATTCAGTTTTAGCGTATACTTTAATATTAACAACAGCCATAATTAAGTCAGCTATGTTTTTTACAACAATTTATTCTGAAATTTATGTTCAAAATGAATGCATACCTATACAAATAAGTAGTAATTTAAACCTTAACAACAAATTGGAACAGTTGTTTGGTATTTAAAAATATTTTTTAATAACTAAATGCATGTTTTTATATTGGTAACACCATTGACATGATTCTATCAAATGATGACCTAAAATTGTTAAAATTGAAGGAATTCCTAATTTTGCCCATTGCATATTTCTGAATACAGTTGCTACCATGTTTCAGAATATCTTTTATTTTTGAAAACAATGACATCAGTTTCTCGAAATTTCCCTCATCGAAATATGTATGTTTTTTATAAGGACCAAAATATGAATAAAAGAAGATGCACTACATTATGCTGGATATACTTACTAAAACTTTAATGATTATTGAGATGATCAATGTTGTACATTTTATCCTGACAGCATCTACATGTATTTACGTTTCGGAAATATCGACAGGTTTTAGTTATTTATATGGATATCAATTGCGACCTTTAAAATAAAAACAAATAATTCCTGTATTGTTTTGACTCACAGTTAAAGACAAAACTCAATCAAGAGCCATTTAGATTTAATATGATTGAAAAACACACTGATAACACCTACTGACCTAGATGATAACTTTTCTATAAATAATTTCTAATAATACTTGGATGTTCATCCAAGGAAATAAGTTACTTTAATAAAATGAAATCATGATAATTTGAACTGCAATAACTGTACTTTCAGAATTAATACATTTCAGTTGAACGCTAGAAAATATATACTTGAATTTACGACTAAAATGCAAAGTTTTCGTTCCAAGAGTTAAACTGCAGTTTTTTTTTTTTGGGCCCTGTATATATCCCAATTTGTTCGCAATGCCCATGTCTCTAGTGACATTTTTCTACTCCTGTGAACGCAATACATGAAAATGATCAGATCACCACAAATTACTTAAACATTTTCTTGTCTCTTTGATAGATACAAAAAGATGCTTAGAAAAATAGAGAGAGGAGGGGGATATGAACACAAGCACTAAAGACATATAAAATATCTTAATGGCATTATGCGATTGATTTATACAGAACTATCGAAATGAAATTATCTTCTTTATTATATTATCTTTTAATGATACACGTGACCTCTTATTGTTCACATATATGTCCTTTAGTGTTTAAAAGATAGTTTTTTTTCTTATTATCAATCCTTATATCTTCTTATTCATATCATTGATTTATAAAATATACCCTTCTTTATAACAGTAGAGCAAAGTTTTTGGAGGAGATTTAATCGTTGTGTCCAACAATTTAATAATTTGTATGATAACTGCAATGGATTGTATAATGTATTTGTGTTTCTTTCTTGTCTTTCAAAAGGATATTTAATTTTCTTCTTTATGTGATGATTAAAAACTTATAATCGATTGAATCTAATATATCTGACAATTATGCAGATAATTTTTTAACTTTTAACAAACTTTTGTTAGCCATTGTAGATATCGTACACCATTTAAATGAATTCGGTAGTCAATTGCATATATCATAAATAGAGCACTTATACCTGACATACTGTAATGTAAATTCATTTCAAAAATACAAAACTAAAAGAAAATGTACGGAACCCCCTTGGTGAAATGCTGAAATTTTTTTTTCCAGATTTACACGACTTCGTTACGTTGAATTAAATTCTACATGCAAGTCCTACATACATACACATAACAGTTTCCGTTTCACTATGTATATACAAATGAAATAGCTGACAGGCGAAGGCAAAAACACATCAACCAAATAATTCTTAGAACAAAAATGACTGCATCAATGCAATTGTACTATGATCTATGATAGAACTGTGATTGATTTCTTGTATAGCTGATTTATGTGAGAAGTTGCAACTGCACATCTTTAAAAAAAAACCACAATGAACCTTAACAATGATGGTAAAAAATTCCTTTATACACAGCATCCATTTTGTTTCGTTGATGAATCTTTGAATTCGCCACCCTTGGCTAATTAAAAAAAAAGATCCAATCCGTACAGTTGTTTATCTTCAAATGGAATTATCAGTTGTGTATCGTATCAAATACGTTTCTCGTCTTTTGCACAAACGTTGGAAAGGACGTACATGAAGATAAAATTATATATAGCTGCATATATAGGGCTTTTTATGATCTTACATTTCAATTACTACCAACATGCCTATACTGTAAATGTGACAATTAAAATGTATTCCGTCTTGTGTAATGTTCAACTCCTTTTTATGAATATTCTAATTAAATGTCCATTTCATATAAATCAAAATATTTTTTTTCTGCAAAAATGGGATAAAAATCAATCAACCAATCTTGACTCCTCTACTAACAAACAATGTTAAAAGACATGTACAAAGAAAATAATGCATGTCCCTTATGGAGCTCCGTAGGTAGATATATATATATATATATATATATTCTATCAGGTAGAGGGATAAATATTTAATTACTTATCATGGATAGAGTAAAAGGAATATTCTATGAGCATAAGAATCTGGTTATGGATCACCTTAAGGAGAAAATAAAACCACTCACTAAAATTCTTTTTAGGCAAGGTTTAATAAATTATTGGGAAAGTACAACAATTCAAAATGAAAGTGATCATGATGCATTACGAAGTATATTTGATTTAGTAGAGCACCGTAACAACGAAAGCAAGTTTGTGGGAATACTGAGAGAAATAAGCGATGAAATTGCGAACCTTGTTGAAAGTGAGTATATTGTCAAAATTAAGAATTGACCTAAACTTGTCAATAACATTTTTCTGCAAAATGTGTTATGCAATGGCCCGAAATATTGAGAGCCTTAATCCATCAATAGGAAACACAACTTCAAAATACTGATCGTATCACTCGACTATTATTCAATGCAATGAGTTAAATGCAAGAAAGAGAACTTAGATACTTTCTCTGCATGGATTAAGGAGGTGACGTCATCGACTCAAAGCAGAATTTAAAAATGAATGGGTCTATGAATACATGCTTCATCAATCATTAAATGTACCAGAAAACCTGTCCTACCTCCATGGCCCTCCATGACAAATATAGTGTTGTCCCCGCAGATACAACCCATAACAACATTTTTGTTTTTAAATCACATAATCTTTACATAAACTGCTTGATAAAATAAATTAGGTATTAACAATTCACTTGGAACCTCAAGATATACCCCCATGACACTTACCAACATAGGTTTGTTCTATGGTCCTTTGAATTTCATCCAAATATAAAGAACTCGAGCTTACTTCATTGTATTGGATACCGAAACTACATAAGTGTCCTTACAAACAAGGTTATATAGCTGGGTCTTCCAATTGCTCCACGAAACCTCTTTCTAAATTATTAAAATCAGTTTTATCAGGAACCAAAGCCGGGGTTCATGTGGCTCAGCCTTTAGTTATCTATGTTGTGTTTTGTATACTGTTGTTTTTCTGTTGATATTTGTCTTTGTTAGTCCTGGCGTTGTCAGTTTATTTTCTACTTGTGAGTTTGAATGTCCCTATGGTATTTTCGCCTATCTTTAACTTTGTTTCTGATACTATATTGATTCAATAGTTTCCGACATTATAGATAAGAAACATTTCCACATTTCAGCAATGCTTATATTATTAAGAAAACATTTCAGCCAACGTGTTTAAACTCTCATTAAAAAGTTCATAGCTACCACTAAAATATGAAAAACAATCGCCTGAAGTTTTGTCTTTATTCAAATAACAAGAAAAAAATTATCATGTAATGGTCATTTTATCCCCACTGTCGAATCAGTTTGTATGGAGTATTTTTCTGTCATAATATCTTCATTGGTAAAAACCAGGTCCAGTAAATTATCATTTTGACGAAAACGTTTTGGTGAACATAACGTATATGTTAAAAGAAAAAATTGATCTGCATACACTCAAACAATTTTGAATGATCTGTGTTAATAACACTCGATACTCCACTATCAACCCAATTGATCTCAGGATATTTAAAGTCTTTCATAACTCAATAATGGCTATACTTTAAATTACAAGCTGGAAATATTAAATCGTTCAATTTCCTATTGTTTGTTGGTACAGACGACGAACTCCTATACATACAAACTAATAAAAGTTTACCAGTTCCTTCTAACTTCACTTCACACTTCACACCACACTGATTCATTAAAATCAGATTCAGATAAAATGTCAATTTCAAAAGCTGTCAAAGACTTGTAAATATAAATAACTACACCTTTATCACCCAACCAGTCAAGTATATACTTTTCATAATCGCGTAGTTTTAGCATGGATGCCATAGATTTATCCATTGAGTTTTTAGGATATATTTCACATACACCTATAATATGTGGCTTCTCTATTGGCAAATATGACTCAAACTCTGAAGGCTTATTTGACAGTGTGTCAACATAAGAGAACACACATTTTAAAGATTTCCTTTTATCCTCCGAAGGAAATTTCTTATCTTCACTAATTGACTAGTGATCAGAAACATCTTTCGTAATAATCAATTAATTTCTATTATCCTCAACTGTAACTGACACATAGCTGTTACCAGGAACAAAATAACCAACATTAACTGTTAACGTATTCACATGTGAAGTAACTGAATGATGCAACGTCAGATATTGCTACCATTTAGTGTAACAGAAAAATTACGTTAAAGGGAAAACGCGCACTATCTAATTTTTCCCTTTTTTCTTGTTGGGTAAATGCAAATGACGTTAAAGAGAAAACGCGCACTATCTAATTTTTCCCGTTTTCCTTGTTGGGTAAATGCAAAGTATTACACAAAAGTATAAGTGCCGTATGATTCCAATCCAATAGGATTTTATAATTTACAAAGGATATTAGATTTTACTGTCAGTAATTTTGTGGTGTTTGGAAATATTTTTGTTTTATATATTCAAACCTCATAGAATATAGTATTAATCAAACGGTTGTACAAGAAACACTACATATAGTTAGAATACTTAAGTTTTCTTACTGTTATTTTGATGGTCTTAAATGTGTGCATTATTTGAAATACATTCTGTTTTGTTGAATGCAGGACATTTACAGTAAGCGGAGAAGGAACTCAACTCTTGAATGCAGTTCATGCTGTCCCCGGCAAATTACGCTTGTGGCGGCGTCACATAATGTTAACGGACAACTTTGCAAGACATTTTATAAATAACCTGTATTCTTAATACAATTTGGTATTCCAATTCCAAATTTTAAAGTACTTTTAATTGGTAGAGTATTCAAAGCCCCAAAATAATCTTCACGAAATTAACTCTCTGTATTTTGGCCTTAAAAGTTTTGTAAGGCATGACATTTTACTTCGGACATTTCCGCAAAACATTGCAACCCTATTGGTTTGAATTAAACGTGTAGCTCAATTTATCAAATAAATTGATTTTTTTGGAGCTTGCACTTTGTACAAAACGGTCGTGCTTTCAATTTAGTTAAATATCTGTCAAAAATTTTAATTTTTCAACTGAAATATTCCAAGCTTCCAAACTAAAGTTCCCATGGGACATTTCATTTCATCATATTCCTTTCAAAATATCGATGCAAAATTTAGACGGAGGCAGCCATGTAAACCATTACTGAAATATATCACGTCATAGAACGTTCATGCAAAATTTGATGCGTGAACATTTCGCGAATTTTTCGAGTTTAATAATCGAGTTTGTTACATGCGACAACGCTTAGTAAACGTATTTTTCTGATAATCTGTGTCTTCCGATCATTATATACATTATATTTTTTATTCTTTCTCTATCATAATGTGAAAATTTGAGATACAATCTTTATTTTCATATATTATACATGTTATAGGACATGTTTATTTTAGCATTTCTAAGAAAATTTTTCCGTCAAATATTTACTTAGCGCTATATTTCGTTGTAATAGCAATATCTAACGTCAATGATTGTTGTTATTTTTACTTATCTACGGCCGATGGAGGAATTCCAAATTTCGGCAATTCAACATTTTTCCGTCTACGAATGGCCAAACTCCTAATGGGAAATCTGTTTTCGTCTGACACAATTCAATACGTAAAGCATTATTGCTTTCTCTCTGATTTGTTTGTAATGTCTCTGTCTATACCAGTTTTCCTTCAACTTATAAGCATAACGGAAGAGGTTATTCCTAGATGCATTATCTTTAACAATTAAACATGCAAGTCTGAATTTTCTAGAGCCTTTCTTTGGCTTTGCACCCAACCGTGTTATCTAAATAATACCAGTTTTATGAATCCCTAAGGATTCTCTACAAAGTCCCTAATAAATTCAGTCTCTTTAACTCTCGAATCCCCCTCTTCATTTTCAGGTATACCAAATATAATAATAATGGCCTCTCGTTTCTCTTCTTTTGACTTATCATCAATAATCTGACTTATTTGTTGTGACACTATCTTTGGTAAATTTTCATTTAGCTTGGATATATTTTTTTCCTCATAGAATTGATTCTTTCATTTCAATGTTTGAAACCAACAACTTCTGGTTCTATCTTATCTTGTCTTGTATGCATTGATGTCAACATCTTACACATTTTCTGGGATGCCCATGTACAACCTTGTATACCCACTGGATGCTGTAGTCAGTTTTTTTTTTTGTAAAAAATCATAATCTGCTACAGGAACTCTTTCACACTAAATGTGAAACCATTTATCACAAAGTGAACACGATAGATCTTTGTTCATTACATACAATTTCCTTGCTGCAGTAGTTACAAATGTATTGTGTTACTTTGGGCGCCATGTTGGATGCAAAGCTATCATGTGGTGATGAGTGATAAGGCCACAACTCAATAAAAAAATAATATGATTACTTTAAAATTGTTTAAAAACGTGTTTGTGTCACTCATGGCTGTGTATGTGTTTAGATAAATGCGGATAACAGAGCAAAGCAACAAAATAAAAGTCCCTATCTCGGAGGTCAGAACAAATCAGCTATCTTCTTGCGCATACGCACACCCTGTCAAATATGTTTAATTAACCAATTGTTCTCGCCTCGATAGGTAAAATTATTATAGGTAGAGTGCACATGAAAGCAAAATCAAATTACATGACAGTCTAATTTTTTAAATCATACCTTACATTTTATTTACATGTTATGCGTGTTTGGTCCTGCTTTCCAATGTATAGAGGTATGAACTTATCCCTTTGATTACATTAGTACCTTATTTACAGGACCTCCACAAACGACTTTTGTGAGACCATTACAAGAAATAAAATATGTTAAAATTGGAGATACAGCAGTACTCGAGTGCGAGCTGGAAAAAAAATATTCTGTTAAATGGCTGAAAAACAATAAACAGGAGATAAAGGATGACAAGACAATTACCATCACTAGCTTAAACGGAACTCATACTCTTACCATTTCAAACATTAAAAGAAGCCAACTATCGGTTTATAGTTGCGTATGTGGATCAGCCAAAACTCTCTGTGAACTCAAGATTGAAGGTAAATGGTGAAATTACCGTTATATCAAAATGTATTTCATGATCTTAAATAAAATTTAGTAATTTTATTATCTCATCACAATGGCTTGAATACGAGTCATGAATTCATCACAATCACTGGTGACCAAATATTGGAAAAAACAAACATTATGCGATATGTGAATGCATAAAAACAAAAAAAGGATATCCAAAATTTAACATTCCTCTAAGAAGTTGCAACCTCCCTATTAACCCAATTACAATATTTATGAACTTGTTATGTACAGATATATGTATCGTTTATATCTTTCAAATACCAAATATAAAAAAGAAGATTTGTATCATTGCCAATGAGACAACTCTCCGCAAGAGACCAAATGATACATAAGTTACAAACTATAGGTCACCGTACGGCCGTCAACAATGTGCAAAGCTCATACCACATGGTCAGCTATACAAGGCCCCAAAATGACAAATGTAAAACAATTCAAACGAGAAAACTAAAGGCCTAATTTATGTACAAAAAAATGGACGAAAAACAAATATGTAACACATCAACAAACGACAACCACTGAATTACAGGCTCCTGACTTGGGACAGGTACATACATACAGAGTGTGGCGGAGAAACATGTTAGCGGGATTCCAACCCTCCCCCTAACCTGGGACTGTGGTGTAACAGTACAATATAAGAACAAACTATACAAATCAGTTGAAAAAGGCTTATCACTTCAGATGGATACAAATAGAAATACATATAACAAGAACACAGATTGGAATAGGCCGGGTACTTGTATATCTTAACAACAAAAAGACACTTAGTGCTTCAAAGTTCTGACATAATGTCATAATAGTTTTGCCCAAATGAGTTGTTGTTTCGGGTTTAAAAAAACAACATTTCTTTTAATCAAATTTGTAAATTTTAGTCTGCAGATTATCATGATTATATACTTTATTTTTCGTCTTGATTTGATCATTCGATTGTCTGTTCGTCAGAACTAAGGGACGACCTCGTCCTCCTGATAACATGTGCTTACCACATTTTTTCGATGGCGTTCATTATTGTTTTTTGTCTCCTCTTGGTTACTTTTCTCTACAATAATCATTATTAATCATTTATAACTTGTTCATTATTTAGCGTTCATTATTTTTTCAATTACATTTATTTTAGAACCTCTAGCGTTTATAAAACCCTTAGAAGACAAATTCAGCTTAACAGGTGAGACGGTCGTGCTTCAGTGTAAATTGAATACACCTTACAACGGAGAACCAGAATGGACCAAAGATGGAAAAGGCATACCTCAAGGAAATGGTCATTTTAAAACAGAAAATACGGCTTTTACAAAGAAACTTACAGTTTTGAATTTCGAAAGGAATTATGCGGGTGTCTATAAGTGTGTTTGTGATACTGCCTCTACACAAGCAACTATAAGAATACCAGGTGATTCTACTTATAATATCATGTTATTCAATTTAGTAAATATAACGAATATAAAAAAAATTAACCAAATATTTACTTAAAGAACTAAATCAAGCAAACTAAATGTAATTGTGATGTGAAAACAAATGAAAAGTTTATTCATCATTTTTTGTTTACAAATTTAGAAAACGCTTAGAACACACATTTGTTGTATACTTTAATACAACGTTAAACGGAAACAGATGCATATCTTTACAACCACACGGGTGTCAATCGGTTTATCGAGTGAAATGATCGTGAAAGAATAACTAATGGTGGTCAAGCATTGCGATCAGATCGTGAAAGATCTGGTATCGGATCGTGAATGCAATTAAGTGTTATTCTACTTCAAAATTTATGAAACAATCTGCTGTTGTTTCAATAGGTGAAACAAATTAGACAATAATTATGTCTGTCAAAATGATTTCACTTCCTTAATAAAACCGTGCACTTAACAAATGAAAAAAAAAAAATGCAGTACTTTTTAAGAAAACACAAAAAGGAGACACACAATCCAATGCAAATCATTAAGAAAAAATCTCGTTTGGTAACTATAATAGTCAAATTCTAATATAGCATGATATATTTTAAACTTAATCTGTATATGTCAGATAGTCTGGTAAAATATATTTATGTTATTAGTTGAAAAAGGTTCATATTATGTTTGAAAGGGTATTTTTTTTTTTATCAAAATTGATCGTGAAAGAATATTCAACGCATTATTTAGATCGTGAAAGACAAGACATGACCAGACTTAATGATGAGAAAACAGCATTTGTTTACCAATTGATATACTATAATTGGTTGAAGAGTGTTATTACTTTCTTAGAACGTAAATCATTGCTTAAGTTTTTGTTAGTGATAAATATATATTTAACCATATTTAGACCTGTATTTATTTATGAGGCAATGCTATGCGTAACTACAGGCATCCAAGATAATAAGACATACAGCAGCGTAAATGGTCGAATGGTCAATATTTTGTATACATAACGCGTAATGCATTCACAAACGAGGGCAGCGAGAGGGGGTCTGGTGGTTTTCCTCGGAAATATCTTCATGCGTGCGTTTTTTGTTTTCGAAAGGGGAATGCAGATGTATAAGTCCACTCTGTGTTTTTGCTACTTGTTTTTTCTTGATACCGATCTGATTAGTTAAGCCCCTTTCAACTAAATTTTATAGTTTGTTCCACTGTTGTTGTTTTTTCACCACTGTCCTAGGTTAAAAAGTGTGTCGATATCAAGTCTAACCCCGCCATATTATGAAAGTGCCTGTCCCAATTCAAGAGTTTGTAATTCAGTGGTTGTCGTTTGTTGGTGTATATCATATTTATTTTTTGTTATTGTATATAAATCAGGCCGTTAGTTTTATCGTGGTTTTTTTTTCATATGTCATTTGTTGGCCTTTTATAGCTGCATTAGTTTAGCTTATTGTTGAAGGTCGTACGATGATTTATAGTTGTTAAATTCTGTGTCATTTGGTCTCTTGTGCCAAGTTGTTGTATTGGAAATCATACGATAGCTTCTTAATTTTATATTAGATCTAATAAGCTTGATCATATTATTTTTTACGGGTGTATTGAAGATGTTCTTTCCATTAGTAACACGAACTTTTCTCAGTTGGTCACATTAATAGTCATGAACTACATAGTATAGACACCACATATACAGCTTTGTCTGTATCATTTTTAAACAGACTCCGAATTTGACTGTAGCGGTCATTTATGAAAAGCGAGATAATTTTAATTTTGAAATTATAAAAACAATCTCACCTTAGCAGCGATTAACCAACTTCATCCGCCTATGAACTATACATTTCTGAACTCGTAGATATACGATTTTCAAGAGATTGCAACTGATCCTCATATTTAGTTTGTAAAACGTTATCAGTGCCTGCGCAAACAATTAATTAACCAGGGTTTAAGATGTTGACTCTTTAAAACATGTTATCTACTTTACAGTTTTATCTTTATTTGTCTTTGAACTACTATAGTGTATGTATTATGTTCCTTATGACCGTAGACCTCTTGTCGTGGTTCGGTGCATCCAGCTTTCAGATATTTAACTTATAGCGTTCTTTAACTTGGTTGGTCCAGATATTGTGGATTCATTATTATTCGTTGGAAACCAATGTTTGTGGATTTCGTGCGTATAGGTGAACAACGAAATTAAATGTTCGTCGAATATCAAATTTTTCAAAGGCTTGTATAAAGACTTTGGCAAAACCACAAAAATAAAATGTCCGCGAACATGCAAGTTTTCCTTCATCCACGAAAATTGGTGCCCACGAAAATAAATGAATCCACAGTATGTGATAAGGACATATTTGTGTATTCTCTTATACTTATTGTCTAAATTTCATGAATTTCATCGGGTAAGTGTATATGTTTGAAAGTCGTGTGCACAATTTGAAAGTTGTGGGCGCCAGTTTAAAAGTTGTGCGCGCCAGTTTGAAAGTCATGCGAACCATTTTAAAAGTCATGCACACAAGTTTGAAAGTAATACGAAAAAGTTTGAAAGTCGTGTGGGCCAGTTCTTGAAATTCTAGCACACCATCTTTGAAAGTTGTGCGCGCCAATTTGAAAGTCGTGCGCACCATTTTGATCCGGCAAACGAATATATTTATATTTACGTGACCCTTAAGGAGCTCCTGAATTACGCTTTCCTATACTGACTGTATTATCAACTACATAATCTTTTTTTTTCTGGATGGCGTATCTATTGATTCGATTGCAAGTGTGCTTGTTCGGTGTGAGCCACTGCTCCGTGTTAAAGACCTATAATGGTTTATTTTAACAAATTGTGACCATGATGGAGAATTGACAATTGGCAATCATACCACATCATCGGATATCCATTGAACGTTAATTTAAGCTGTGCTGTATGTCTGTGGTGTATGCTACTGGATGCCAGATATGACAACGTAAACCATGTTTTGCAATAACGTATACGCGGCAACAGATCTTTCACGATCCTTTATACGATCATACAAATGCGGTACCCAATCTTTCAAGATCCGATATATCAATTCTCAAAAATATTACCGTTTTGGCAAACATTCTGAATAAACTAAATCAAAAATAACTTGACGAACTATTTCAAACAGTAATATTCTGTGAAAAAAGTAGTTAATGCATTAAAAATTTGAGCGTCACTGATTAGTCTTTCGTGGACACAAAGGCCCACTGGCGTAACGATTTTTTAATCCTTAATCCGTTGAACTTCAAAACAAGTATAGAATTCTACATTTACATAAAAGTTTGATGGGGATAAATGTTGTGTTCATATCAAACAGCACAGGGTCGATACCTCTGCTGATGGACAATCTGTTCCCAATTAAGGTATCATCAGCTCAGTAGTCAGTTCTTCAATATGATGATAGACCTATTTTAAATTATCCGTTCATGAAATTACCTCATGCAAAGTTGACCTTAGATGGATTTTGCTTTTATTGATTTTTTTGGTCCTTTTGTTTATATTGCATTTAAACTGTTTCGGTTTTTTTGTGATCCTTGGATTTCAAAGATTCGGGTTTAAGCGATCCTGGTGAGTTTTTATCCAGGAAAGTAATTCGGACACATGAAATGTATAAAGTGTTGTTTTCACATTCAAGTAATACATATTGCGAACTTAACTTAGGAATCAGACCTAGGAATGTTCCGTATATCCCGAATACACTAATATAAGATTAACAATACACAAGAACAATATAATAAAATATGCTCGTACTTACTAAAGTAAGATTAAGTAGTGTATGTTCTAATCCGAAATGACGCATTATACGTTCACTATCGCTTGGCTTACTTTGTAGCAGATTTTGTAAAACAAATCATTAACGGGTTAAGGAGGGATGATGGTCTGAGGGCAACGAATATATTCAACTGGGTAGAGAAACAAAGCAACATCTGATATTTCATAAATTTAAATAAAAACAAATTTTTTGAAAAATACGCTTCGTAGTGTTTGAAAAAACATCAGTATCAGTGTAACCCTAATCAATAAGTCTATTGTTAACCAGAGTGAAAGATTTAAAGGATAATGTCCTAAATTTGAAATATTTTCCTAAATACATTTGTAGTTTAGTCTACTCTCATATGGATTGTGCAAAATGATGTATTCTAATGAAATTTATGTTGAACTGGAATTTAATTTTCTTAGAGTTTATGTATTAGTTTTTGACATAATTTGTACGCGTTTCTCTAATAGAGAATATTGACCAATTCCCATGGGTACCAAATGCTTCCTATCAATATCAAACGTTTTTGGTATCATTGCAAATCATTGCACTGGCTAAATAGAAATATTTCTTATATTCAATGAAAAGATTTTTTTTTACATTTACAGTAATTGTAATAATATTTCAAAAATGTAAAAACATTAAATAATAATTTTATTATAATGTAAAGTAATGTTACTTTCTTCTTTACTTGCTATGTAAGAAGTATGTGACAATGTGAAAAATCGTAATGATCCAAGGTCAAATATTTACTGGTTATACATTGTATATTTATCCAGTCTTCTTAGGATTTTTGCTACACAAATGAATCTGCAACTCATATATTTTTCCTTTGATCTTACTGCCATATATTTCTAACATCATGAACGGGACCTGCTACTCGAAAATATAAGGCAATGACGTCTCGTTACAATGAAGCAACATCACGTGTTCATGTCCATACGCGTCAATTTGTCAATGAAATGCACGCGACTTCATTCATAGAAGCCGACAAATAACAAAACCCTTTGTATGCATAAACAAATGTACTGTCTATCTAATTTAATTTCATATTTCAAACCAAACAACCCCCCCCTCCAAAAAAAAAAAAAAGAAAAAAGAAAGAAATAAAATAGATAAAAAATAAAAAAAAAACAGAAAAAAAACAGAAAAAACAGAAAAAAAACTGCAGTTAGGACAAATTACCGATATAAAGCAAACTCGTTTGATATTCTTGCTGACAAGTCTGTATCAAGAACAACAATGACATGATTTTATATGTATGTAAGCTTGCAGTATTTTCATAGCCATGTAGCATCATGGGATTTGATATTATCGCTATATCCCTTGAATTATAGCAATGTATTCATTGACTTATAGTTCAAGACTAATAATACATTCTGTTATTAAATCCATATCAAATTCTATAGAACAGTATATAGCTCTATTGTTCTATAAGACCGTGGGAGAACTCACACAAGTAAAGTTTTATCATGATTTGAACTTGAAGTATATTAAGGGATGTGTTTTACTGTAATTTTCTACTTCCCTAATGATATAAGTCCGTTGAATTGACAATGACCTATGTACATTGATACATGTAAGTCAAGAAGAAGTACAATGATTCTGTACATTTGCGCATTGATTGGATAATTGCACACTTGATTTATCAACATTGCAATGTTAATATGTAGAAACCCGGAGATCCAAGAGTGAAAGAGAGACCTTTAGCAAAAAAACTTGCAGTCCAATAAACGAAGTCTAATGATCCTGCCAAGGGGAGGTTTCAAACTCACAATCTAATTGGTGACTTGCTAGATCCATATACAAATCGATATACATGAATAATCGATGGCTTCATTATAACTTCTCAGTTCCAAGTTGGCATTTATAATTTGTCAGTTCGAAGTTCGAATGCATTCGGAACATACCTTGGCTTCGTTAAATGCTAAAGCAACTTAAATCATTTCAATAACATTGATGTTCTTATTTTATATACTCCATTGAAATTAAATTGATTTTTTAACGTAATACATTACAGTTACTGTACTGTTTTGCTAAAAACTTAAGTGTATAGGATAAAATTTGAAACAGCCAACATGAGGCCTTTTTATAATCATTGTTTAGTAGTAATAAGTGTATAGAAATGTTGTTATTTAGTTTTGAAATTTTACATTCATAGAAATGTTTCGGAGGCATCATTTTGAAATTTGAGTTAACCCATACTATACAAGATTTATTTTATTCCATCTTTTTCGTAACTTGCATGATTATTTGTTCTTTTTATCAAATTTCAATTTATTAATGTTTATAATTTTTTAATTTTTTTTTGTACTTTTCCTATGCTTTTTTGAAAATTTTATGTTTGTCAAAATAGAATACATAAGTCGTTCTTGTATTGTACTGGTATACCACAGTCCCAGGTTAGGGGGAAGGTTGGGATCCCGCTAACATGTTTAACCCCGCCACATTCTGTATGTATGTGCTTTTTCCAAGTCAGGAGCCTGTAATCCAGTGGTTGTCGTTTGTTTGTGTGTTACATATTTGTTTTTCGTTCATTTTTTGTACATAAATTAGACCGTTAGTTTTCTCGTTTGAATTGTTTTACATTGTCATTTCGGAGTCTTTTATAGCTGACTATGCTGTATGGGCTTTGCTCGTTGTTGAAGGCCGTACGGTGACCTATTGTTGTTAATTTCTGTGTCATTTGGTCTCTTGTGGAGAGTTGTCTCATTGGCAATCATAGTTTTACCACATTTTCCTTTTCATATATTATGACGCTCAATTCAATACGTTACATTACATTTTACACCAATTATAGTATTGATCAATATGTACATTTATCTATTGGTTTGCGAAGTAGAACTATGTATTACCTTTGGTATAAATCAGGGGCCATTGTTAACCTTTATAAATTAGAAAGGATATGAATATATAGTAAGTAATGTAAGTAAGTACATTATTTATTATAGTGACATGTGTAAATATGTACAGATTATAAACATATAGTATTTGATTAATATTAATACACCCAGCACAATTGACCTAAAATTCACCTCAAATGAACTTAAATAATTATAAAACAATTATATCACGTTCTTGGAAATATACAGAGGTTATTATTAACACTTTATTGCCAAATTAAAAGTCAATAAATTGGAATTGTTTAATTATTTGCTACTTTTATAAATGTTAATCAATCAATTAAATTAAATTGAAGATAATAATTATAAAATGTTTTAAAACTATGCAATATTTAACAATGATAGCTAGGAACTTTCTCACACCTTATGCTTATTTACAATAAGAATATGCAAACAGGATTTTACACATTTTGTACATGTATAAAGTTCATATTAAATAAAAAATAAAGAAAAAACATTTTACATGTGTTGGTGCATCAGAAAAATAAGAAATATCTAAAATTCCACAGCAAATTTAAAACTCCAATATAATTGAAAGTATTTGAAAAGTAATTAATAATTGAAAATATGCTTAATCAGTTCACATTAATTCAAATTACTCTCAAATTTGTAATTAATTACATATTATTACAATTATCTTTTTTAAATACACAATCTTTGTTGCTAATCCTATACAAATTAGAAAAGAATCATTAGATCCTTATAATTATACGTATATGATACTGTAGTGAAATTACAAGTTATAACAAATGTGTATCGTAAACTTGACACGGATAGAATGTGCAGTCAGAAATTCTGAATTTCAATGGAGACATGTACATTTAAGTTATGTGAACAATTATTTATTCTTATATAAAATCTTATTTCTTTTTATTGTTGTAGCTGAACTTAACCCGGTGAGTATACAATATAAAGCAATTGTCATTTTGGCCCATAGTTGGCTTTTACTAATCATGCAGTTAAGTTATCTCAGCCATTAAGTGTTTAAAATAAACAAAATGACAATGACAATTAATCTTATATCAAACTATAAACCATATTTATGCTTTGTCAAAGTATTGTTTTGTATCTCAATAGCAAATATAAGTATGTTCTAAAATTATTGTATTTGATAGAGTTCAAGATCTTTAATTAAATGTACTTGTTGTTGTATTTATATCCGGAACAATTTGTATACCATTTTTGTATATCCGCCTGTCCTCTTGTTTGTGCAAGACGTTTCCGTCTCAAAACTTTTGAATATTTTGAAAGTAATAAAAATAACCGAAAAGTACAGATATTTATTTATTCGTACTTATTTTTAGCAATGCAGTTAATTTTGTTGTCTTAATCTTCCTCTGTTGTGTAAGGATAGAGACTATATCTGGGTCGTCAAACCGTTCTGAGTAATTCATGTACGCGTATTTGTAAAGTTTACCTTTTGTGAATTCTTATAAAAGTTGAATACACCAAAAGCACTCAAACGATAGTGTATGTTTCACTAGTTAATTCTAGCAAATTTGTTTCACGCTCAGTAAAACATTATACAAACATTTTTTATATTATACAATTTTTCAAGTCAAGTAAGGTATGTTGTTTTTTTGCAACAAAAACAAAAAACAAATGATAAAAGCAAACAACATAATGTCTAGAAAGAAAAATAAACGACAAAACACCACAACACTACTATAGAAAGTTTATTATAAAAAATACCCCTCCCCAAAAGTCAACTAGGTGTTAGTTGAGATGCATCTTCATGTAGCTGTCATATGTTATTCCATATTGCTTTGTTGATGTCATATAATTGACGTAACAAATCGTATTCTATATAAAAAGGACGCCGCAATTTCATAGAATTTGCAATTTAGGAAAAAAATTTAAAAAAAATAAAAAAGTTACTGTCACAAATTATTTCATTTTGCTTTTCGAGGTACTATATTGGAAAATACTATTTAAAAAAAGAGAAAGGCACTATTTTATAAAGCTGGGTTTGGACATCAAGGTGAAGAACTTACATGTAAATACAAGAGCAAATATGTATAAAATTCTGTTCATCACGTTAGTAAGACCTTTTGATATTCAAATTTCAATAACATATCATTAGCAAAAGAAAATCAAAAGGTTTTGAATAGTAATCATTATGTTGTTAAAGATTAATACCTGGAATTTAGACTAATTGTCTTATCACAAATTCGGAGTTTGCTAATGAATGTTGAATATAAAGATAACAGTATCCAAAATCTACCAAAAACTAAAGCTTACGTAAACTGTTTTACGGTAATATAGCCCTTCGTAGGTATACATTTAAATATAGCTTTCAGATGGTACAAACTAAGTGTCGCTTAGTCTATTAAACCTTTTCATAGACTATCCAATTTAGCACATGTTTACAACTCGAGTAATCCTGTAATTATAGTCTATTGATATATTTTGTTGCTGACTACTTGTATCACAAGTGTTTGTAAAATGGAGCTCATTAACTGTAAATCTACTCACAAGTATATCATTGTTAAACATGTGATTTCAAAAGGTCGTTGACTTCAGAATGACAAGATGATAGCTGCTGGTATGAGTTTGTTTATTGTTATAAAGCAGTGTTTTACTATACATGTACTTCTTTACATTTTAAGATGAAAAATAAATTGACCCAAAGAAGGCAATAATATAATTGCATCTTGAAAACATTTTTCAATTTCACAGAAAAAACTAAAGCTTTAATAAATTTGAAACATATGGATAGTATGCAGTGGCGGATTCAAAGGGGTGGTGTGGGTGGTGACATGGTGGTCTGGGGGTTAGAAAACACCCTTTTTGTGACGATCAATGCTTTTGAATGGGGACATATAGTTAGACCCTTCCCTTTATCCTTGTTTGTAACCTCCTTTCAAAAACGGCTGGATCTGCCCCTGGTATGTATCTATAGCTAGTATAGCGGATAGTCATTAAAAAACAACTACCAATAGATCAAAGATACTAGGCCTTATGTTTTTGTTTCGAGTAACTACTAAAAGATTTATCAGAACATGTGTTTATATATTATATATAGGTGGCACATCCTCTTCAGACATTATCACATTTTTTTTTAAATTCACATCTTCCTGAACATGCATGAACTATTTGCCACTGGACATTAATTTCATGACGGAATAGATCAAGTTGCCTTTCACAAGGTTTTATAGTACACGCTTTTTTGTGTACAAAGTAATTGCATGGATGATCAATGATTACAATTTTAAGATGGCGTTGTACTCTAATCAAGGTATAAAGAACCATATTTGTTACTTTTTATTGATGAAAGAAACTTGCAATCGTCAAAAACATTTTTAGATCCACAGATTAAATAGCAGGATATTTAAAAATCAACGTGAAAACTAATTACAAACTATTTAGTTTAAATTTGAACACAGCATTTTATTTCAAAACAGCCAGAGCCAATTTTTGTTCTAATATCTTGATTATGATACAATGAAATCTTACCCTTGTGGTCATTCAGGCGTAGTTACTTAGTACACGGAAAATGTATGTACTATGAAAATAAGAAGGCAAATTCAAGCAATTTGATTGGACGAGAAGTTGTAAGTATGAGCTAAAGCAGTCATATCATACCAAACTTTACAATTGACTTATCCATACTGTCATTAAAACATGATAATGGATGGAGACCAAATCCCAAAATTGATTTGCTCGTTGATGTCATTGTTGAATTTGGTTTCCATATTTACAAATAGTAGTTTTAATTGATCTTAGTGCTCTTGACTTTGTTCATTATTGCTGTTTACAGTTACCATGTTCTCTATAAACTATGAATATTTTTCGTTCAAGGATATTTATTCCTATAACGAAGGGACTGACACTATCGTTTATGTTGACTTATAAATAAATTTTATTCTGATCATGTGTCTATCCTCGCAATTTTCTCCCAAACTATTGCAACAATCGGTATCAACGAACATTGACTGCAATGACTCATATGAAGAGTAGACTGAATATATTTTTTTTTTTGCCATGTTAGTAAATTTAATCGTGCTGATTTATTGCTCACAAAATCATTCAAGGACAAAAACTCCTGTAAGTACAGTTAATTTGTCTTTTTTATAGATATTTTCCTGTTGATAATAAGCCCCCCCCCCCCCCCTAAAAAAAACAAATAAAATAAATAACACGGAATAGTAAAAATCTTTTTAAAAGACAGAAACAACTTTAAATATAGGAGTCGACTGCATATTTCGATTACATGACTTAAATCTAGATCTTGTCCTGCTAATATTTTTTTTTTGCGACTTTATGTCTGTTATATTTTTCAAGATAAAAGCCATAAAAAGACAAAAACAAAACACAAAACATTACGTTAAATTAGTCAGATAAGGACAATAATTCATACAATTAGTAGATTCGGTCAACATGTATAGATATCATAAGGTCGATTTTAAAATTATGACAACTCTGCTCCTTTCAGATATTGCTTATCTATAACTATATACAAGATTATAGACAATACTTTCATTTTATTTAAAACAAATTGTGTGTACATCACATGAACGCAATGTGTACTTCATCAAATACGGATGTTTTTTCGTCACTCATTTAAAACTTTTGAGATATCCGTGCATGACATTTAATTATAGTAACATTACCTCTAGTTATTACACATTTAGTGTGTCGAATTAAGAAAGATATATGACGGAATAGTAAAAGAAGCGTTCAATTGAATAATAAATCTTTCGCTGCGGCCAAACTTTTTTCTAGATACATGAATATCATAGCTTACCTAAAAACATACAATAGTTATCAAAGGTACCAGGATTATAATTTAGTACGCCAAACGCGCGTTTCGTCTACATAAGACTCATCAGTGACGCTCAGATCAAAATAGTTATAAAGCCAAACAAGTACAAAGTTGAAGTACAAACATTCAAGTTTTACATGTTGTATTGCATGTAAAAAAAAGGTTATATACTAAATTTTGGACCTACATGTAAATAAGACTTTTAGCAAACTGAACATGCTGAATTTTCAGAATTTAAACATCTGAATATTAGAGGGGCACTAGCTACAAGATATATAAAAAGTCTTAAGTATGATCTTTTTTTGTTCAATCATTAACAAAAGTGAAATAATTTTTCGCTTTTACTAGCCAGTATGGTTCAATTTTATCAAATTAAACTAAGAAAATTTGATCATGTATTATTCACTTGAAAGTGAATGATACAACCTCATTGAATCCGTATTCATGTGAACTTTCATTTAATCCCTTAGCTAGGGATGGATAATGCATGAAATGCACGTGTTCAGTTATTTAAAGGAAAAGAATGTCATTATTGAAAGTCAAACAAAGGTCAATTATTTGATTCACTGATTCGATCCACACAAAATAATTCTTATACAGATAAAAACCACGATTCACACATATTTTCAATCTAAAATATTAAATTTAACAGACCTAGAAAAATCCAATTGCGCGAGATTCTCTTTCTATTAACATCTATATTTATGTTTACATCGCTTATATGACCATCGAACGTCTGCAGAGGTCAACTCAATAGTTAATTAGATGACCACAAGACTAAAATCCACACAAAGAAGTTACATATTATTAAAGTCATGTTCTTTAAATTGTTTATTTTACACTTTTTATAATTTGGATGAATGTTTTAGATGGTTATAAATCAAATATGAGAATTTAAGTCAAATCGGCGAATATGAATTTAATAGCTAGTGCCTCTATTAACGAAGATGAAGCAAATTACAAAAAGATATATTCAGATTTAGAAATCAGAAAAAAGATAGTAAGAGAATATCGATACATCTGACTTGAAGTTATCATATTAGCTGCCTACAACTGAAAATAGAGAGATATAGAATTTAAGGGCATACGATACAGTAGAGATCCCTCGTTGATATTTTCTTGAAATTTTGGTAGAAGGTCAATTTCGATGTGTACTTTTGAAATATGCAAAGAAAAATATACCTTCATGACTTACTTTTTGAGATAATTTGGTTTGAAATTTGCATATTTGAAGGGAAAACCCTGAAATTTCATAAAAAAGGACTTTTAAAGAAAGTTACAATACTTTTGAACGAACAGTCATAACTTAACCGGGTTTTTTGTAAAATGTTCCCTTGATCCATGGCATGACCATGCTGTAACAAGTTTAAGGTTAAACAAAATTGTTGTTTTCTGAATTTACTTTACTATTAGTGAAATAAAGAAATTGACAATATTTTTGCGTCTATTCAGAAGTGCAGAAAAAAATCGATCGTTGATTTTTTCTTAAAATTTTGGCGGAGTGTTCTTTAAATATTACTTGATTGATTGCAAAAGAAAAAACTGGGGGTCCATGTGCTTGTTTTTTCAATAAAAGCAATAAACTTTGATTTTTAATTGCAAACGGGACGTTTGCCAATAAAGCGCTAAACTACGTTGAAATAAGTTTTAATCGCAATAACGTCGTAAAATCATTCCCGCCGTTCATGATTACGCTGTCAAGTTCAGTGGTATAGCCAAGTTTTTTTTTCGAAAGCAATGATATTATTCATTAAAATTTTTAAAGCTGGTTACTCGTAAAATAGCATAAAATATTTGCCAAACCTTTATGAATTGTTACGAATCTTGGACATGCTGGATACAAAAAGTATTCTAGTAAATTACTTTTAGAAAAGAAATGTTCGGAAACATCAAAAGATAAATTTGATAAAAATAAATATTTCATAATCAAAATATAATAATAACAATAAAAATAAATGGGGAATGTGTCCATGGGACACAGATGATGCCCCCGCTTGCATATAACGTTATAAAGGGATATAACTCAAGAACTGTAAAAGTGACGCTACCAAAATTTGTACTTGATCTGAGTTTTGCGGTAATAAGCATTGTGCATAAGTTTCATAACATTTGGTTGAGGCAAACTAAAATTAGTGAACAGAAACAAATATTTCAGAATTTTTTCCATTTGTTAAGGGGCATAACTCTAGAACGGTAAAAGTGACCCCACCAAAATTCAAACTTTTCATGTCTTCTTTGACTGTCCATGACGTTAAAATACTAAATCCCTGGGATGTGTTTTAGTCTCTGATGCATGATTTTTTATTATTAATTGTTTTGGCTTTTAACTAGCTGTCAGTAACTGCGAGTACTCTCAAATCGTACTTTCTTGTTTATTTGACCTGTTGATACTAATTTTATTGCTTTTTTGTTATTTAATGTTATTCAGGGTTATATCTGGTCTATATACCAGCTTTGATAAGTGTTTGGTATAACTATAAATTTTCACTTCGTACTATGAACATCAAAATTATTTATTTTGTAAAAATATTTCCTTTCTCCATTGGTACTATATACACGTATACCTAACAACAAAATTATTTTCATTTACCTGTGTTTAAAGTTAGTGCAAATAGCTGATATTTTTGTTCGAGCATATTGTTTTTCTTTAATTGTTTAACATTTCTTACCGATATAACATGTTACTTTTATTATTCTTCCCTTAGTTTATTTATTTTGTATTTACATTGTGTCATAGGTCAAATTTATTTGTTCAGTGTATGTTCAATGGTGTTAATATGTCCTTTGATTGAGTTAAGCTATTTCAGTTGATATTTTATAGTGTGTCTTTCTATGTTGTGATGTTACACTATTGTTTCGGAAAAGGGGTGAAGGTTTGGTACCATTAAAACGTTTAAACCCGCTGCATTTGTTTGCACCTGTCCTAAGTCAGGAATCTGATGTTCAGTAGTTGTCGTTTGTTGATGTGGTTCATAAGTTTTTCTCGTTTCTCGTTTTTTATATAGATTAGACCGTTGGTTTTCCCGTTTGAATGGTTTAACACTAGTAATTTTTGGGGCCCTTTATAGCTTACTGTTCGGTGTGAGCCAAGGCTCCGTGTTGAAGACCGTACTGTGACCTATAATGGTTTACTTTTATAAATTTTGACTTGGATGGAGAGTTGTCTCATTGGCACTCATACCACATCTTCTTATATCTATTGATCTGTGTTTTGTGGTAATAAGCATTGTGTATAAGTTTCATAACATTTGGTTGAGGCAAACTAAAGTAAGAGAACGGAAACGAAAAATTCAGCAATTTTTCCATTTGTAAAGGGGCATAACTCTAGAATGGTAAAAGTGACGCCACCAAAATTCAAACTTGATCTGTGTTTTGTGGTAATAAGCGTTGTGTATAAGTTTCATAACATTTGGTTGAGGCAAACTAAAGTTAGAGAACGGAAACCAATTTTGGGACGTACGTACGTACGTACAGGCGGACAAGGGTAAAACTTAATGCCCCCTCCGCTACGGCGTTGGCATAAAAAATAATTTGCATCTCAGTCCGACATTAATCCTTCAACTCATGCAGACAACACAGCTTGGGCATATTTTTAATTATTCAAAAGGTCCCAACAAGACAAAATATGAAACAATTATCAAGTAAGTGGGATAATATAAAAATAAGGACAGTTGGTATGATTGCCAATGAGACAACTATCAACCATATTTCAAATTACGAAGATAAACGCAATCAAGGGTCACCGCACGGCCTTCACCAAAAAAAAAGCCTCACTGTTTAGTCAGTTTTAAAAAGCCCCGACATGAAAATGTGAACAATTCAATCAAGAAAACTATCGGCCTACTATATAGGCATTATATGAACACAAAACCATACCCAAATTAACTCGGGTCAGCTTAGAACTACTCTGAACATGTTCAAAAAGGTGTATATTTAGAGCTGTTTCGAGCAAATTCATGTCGTAATTGTCTCAATAAAGTCCATTACGGTGTAGTTTAACATTTCATAGGAAGTACAGCAGTCGGTATTAGATCATGAAATTGCATGATTTTGTATCAATAGATAAGTTGCCTAAGTTTATTTGTCTTCAGGGTATTTTTATACCCCCGTAAATGAAAGTTGGGTGGCGTTTTGTTTTACACCTGTCCGTCTGTCCGTCCGTCATTCCGTCTATAATACGGGGCTTATAACTGTGTCTTTTAAACTGACAGTTCTTTTTCATACACATATGTATTCCACTGGGTTAAATTCTAAAAATGCCGTTAAACTTTTTAATGTACTTATTCAAAGTCAGGTGCAGTATGAGGCGTTGTCTTTATTTATCATGTTATTTTGTCATTTTGTTGATAGTCTCTGTTAAATTTATTTGCACAATTCTCCATACAGTTTTCCAAATGGTGTAGATATTATATATAGATCAAGACAGTACGTTGATATCTTAATTACATTTAATTACTTATTGGTCTTTTTGTTTAGTTGGGTTTCTGTCTCATCGACGTATCATTATTTGCATATCTGTTATTCATTTCCTATATGAAATAAAACATATACAAGAGTATGAATGTGGATTTAATTTTTTTTTTCACATTTCAAGTTAATACTGTTGACCTCAATATTAATGAATGAATATAACAATTTTCATGATATGGCCGATTTTCTTGGCAGGTACTTTTTTTTCAAATTCGCGCAACCGGATTTGTGACGTCACTGGATTTTCCGCAAATGTGACTACATTTAAAACGACGTCGCGAAATGTAATCGTTCTTATTAGAAACTTCGCGAAATTACAACGTTCTGATTAACAACGTCGCGAAAACAACACGAACAGTTTTGAAAACGTTATTATCTGCCCCTGCTACTGTATCGTATTCCCTTAAGCCAATTAGACAACTTTCAACAAATAATAAATTGGTCTTTGTTTTGATTAATAACATTCATCCTATTCAAACAGTATCCTAGCTCAAGCTAAACATCAAACTGTGATACAATTTTAAATAGAACTGTATCGGCGTTATTAAAGCTAAAATCAGTCTTCAAAACTCTAATACCCGACATAAATCACCGTCAACTACTGTATGACAGACGAATTACTCACGGATTTCTGAAGGCAGCAACAAAACGGCAAACAAAAAATAACTGTCTTGGTTCGATACATCCTGTACGTATACCAGAATCAAGATGTTGATGATTATACAAAGAATGAATAACATTTCAAAAATTGATGCATTTTTTTAGCTAAGGTTACTCAAATGAGTAAACAAAACTCGGATAATATTTTTAATTAATACGGACAACTCGGATTTGTTTCCTTGATTTGCCCACATGAAATAGCAGCAAACACATTTCTAATTTAATTGCAGTTGTTTGGAAGTAAGTAAGAACGAAATAACAAACTATTATATTACACATATCAGATTTCATTTTATTTTTAATTATTCATCTTATAATGATACTGTAAGAACGCTTTACATTGAATGGTCTCGTCGAATGAAAGGAAACAAAAAAGTTTGATAAGACACAAGGGGTTAGTCATATGTACCGGGAATCGATTGCAAATGATACACTGGACTCAATCAGACAATCAGATACAGTGGAGATCACTTCTCACCTCTCATTAGAACTGTTAGAATAATCTGTCATAGAACTGTTCTAAACTGTCCTAGAACCATTCTACATAGAACAGTTCTACCCTAGAACAGTTCTACCTTAGAACTGTTCTAAATAGAACTGTCAGAATCAGTTCTAGGTAGAACTGACCAAATCAGTTTTAGGTAGAACTGTCAGGATCAGTACTGTTCTAGGGTAGAACTGTCTAAAACTGTTCTAGGTAGAACTGTCTAAATCAGTTTAAGTTGTAGAACTGTCAGCAGAACTGACCAAATCAGTTCTAACCGTAGAACTGTTAGCAGAACTGACTAAATCAGGCGTCAGGATGACAGTTCTACATACTGTCCTTGAACAGTTCTCCTGACAGATTCTGACAGATTTGATGAGAGGTTAGAAGTGATCTCCACTGTATTTTAAAACACAGAACGTAGCTGTTTTTCCAAGTTGGAAAGTACACTCAACAAATGTTTCATTTTCATATGTTTTCTTTCTCCAATTTCTAGCAACGTCAAGCATCCTTGACGTACTCTGAGCTTGAACAGCGTAACAGAGAATGTGAGGAAGAATTAGAAAACGAAAAGGTTATTGTTAAACTGTTCGAGTTCGAAAAAGAAGATCTACAAAGACAAGTGGAGAAATTGAAAATTGAATCTGAGTTGAATTGCGATAAAATACGCCAAGCAGAGGAAAAAATTATTGCCATGAACAGAGAAATCATTTCTAAAAATGTACACATCGATAGTCTTAAGTACAGGATGGCTACTTATAGTAAAGAACTGAAGAAAAAGGAGAAAACTATACAGAATCTTTCCGACAACTTTTACAAATTGATGGATGCTCATGAAAAAAATAGCATTGAAAAGGAAACACAAGATAAGAAAATTAACAAGATAATAGAAAGTAAGTGAAATCTAATATGACAACAGCAGAATTTGTTTTATGCTGAAACGAATAATAGAGTGGGTGTGGTTAGCTCAGAGATTTATAAATTTACACTGTTTTTAAATCAAACAATGATCAAAGTAATATCATATTATGATGAATAGTCTTTCGTCAAATTCCATAATACTAGTAATCGTTAAGAATGAAAAAAAAACAATCATTGTTATTTCGCATTGATTGTCCTTTAAATGATCATATTAAGACATCCTATTATGCCTTTTAACTGTATTGCTATATTGAAGAAAATAACATGAGATTCATCAGGGTAAAATGTTGCCAAGCGGACTTTTTATGGAGGAAAATATTTCGACGATTTTGGTCGGGAAATTAAATAGTAAAAAAACTATTACTTCAGGATCTATCTTAAAAGTAGCACGTAACATATTCTTGATTTTACGTCATTTGCTCTCTGGTGGATAGTTGTCTTTATGAAAAGCATACCACTTTTTCTTATTTATATAATGTAATACATAAAAACACAATAGGAATAACACAAGTATTGTAACAATAAAACGATGTGGTTTAACTTATAATTAGACACTCTCCACCAGAAATCTAATGACGTAATAGTTACATGCATCAACTAAAAGTCATCATACGGCTTTCAACAATAATCACAACTCATACCGCACAAAACACAAACATGAACATATCAAATGAGAAAACTAATGACCTGATTTTTGTACAAAACATATATGATAAAGAGCAATCAACGACAACTATAAAATAACAGGGTTCAAGACTTGGAAAAGCACACACAGAATGTGGCGGGTTTATACATGTTATTGATTGTGTAAACCTCCCCAAAATTGGTACAGTGCTGCAACAGCATATGATAGCGCTAATACACGAAATACACGAAAAGCAAATATCACCAATTGCAACAAATGGCAAACACTAAATTACAGGCACCTGATTTGGGACTGATGCATTAATAATGCATAAATAATGTATCAGGGTAAACATGTTTGTGCGGCTACAAACTTTTCCTTAACTTAGTGCCCGAGAGGGTTCTTCGTTATCTGTAACAGAAATGTACGTGTACAAAATCTGTTTACTCTAAACAAAAAATACTATTTTATTGACTGATACCAACCTTTAAAGTAGCTGTGTTTTTGCAATGATCGGTAGCATTTTTCAGTTGACAACATTGATCAAGATTTATAGGTAATATATATATATAAAAAAATATTTCAATAATCCGGTATGTTCAATACATATAACCTCGGGTTAGTCAATTTTTCGAAACATTACGGAGTATGGTAACCATGAATAGTAGTGAAAAGTAAAATCACAAAAATACTGAACTCCGAGGAAAATTCAATCGGAAAGTCCCTAATCACATGGCAAAATCAAATGACAAAACACATCAAACGAATGGACAACAACTGTCATATTCCTGACTTGGTACAGGCATTTTCAAATGTAGAAAATGGTGGATTGAACCTGGTTTTATAGCGCTAAACCTCTCACTTGTACGACAGTCTTATCAAATTCCATGATATGAGTTTCAATCATGATTTGGTTAAACAAATCACAAAATTGTGTATTGCGTTTTTTTAGGTCTGTCAGTATATTACAATGATAATTAAAAAAAATCATCAAGTCTAGAAGATAAAAATCAGAGATATCCGCCTTTCAGCAATCACAAAAGTCTCATTTCCCATTCAATTTAACAGACGATTTATCTCAAAATACTTTCAAGTAAAACAAAGATTGTTTGGTTTATTTTATTGACTCCAGTAAATATTTTTTTTCTGTGTGAGTTCCAAATCTATTATACAAATATGTTTGTTGAATGTGAAATCAGTGTAATGTCGAAGCTTAACGATGATTAACACTGCTTAAATACTTCAAATGCATATATATGCACGTTAAAAAATAGCGGTTTTTATGCAAAACAATCATAGGTTTAAACGTTGTTTTCAATTTAGACTTGTTTATTTGTTTTCGTTTGGGCTTGAATTATATTTGCCTTCGGATTAATATGATCCGTTTATTCTATTTCGACCCTTCAAAATCCAAGTCTATCCTAAATTGAGGTGAATTATATGCCTTTCCAAATACTATATCGATTCCTAACATCACTGAAGAGACATTAATTGTCGATATCCGGTTACGATGAACAAACATGTTTGCACCTCTTGTTTTGCGGTATACCATCTTTTCCGCAAGTTTATTGTTTTCTGTTGGTATTAAATTTATAATTAAGATCCATTTTTATAAATCTTGTGATCCGTTTATTTGGCAATCGCCGATTGCAGTCGGAAGGGTTTAAGAACATTTATTGTTCGACCTGTTAGTCTAATACGTTTGTTAAAATATACTTTTTCACTTTTTTGGTCTTTTGGAAAATGTTGTTTGTGCTGTATTTAGAACCCTATACAAAGAAATTTGTTTTGCATGCACACGTATAAAAAAATTCTATTTTTATCCAACGCAATCATAGGTTTGAATGTTGTTTTCAATTCAGACTTAAATATATACATGCACGATAAAATTATTTTCTCAGGAAATTACAAAATCCTTCACATATCAGGTTGGGTTTTTTCAATATATGTGTTATAAAAAAAACAAAGGCACACACATATACGAACACAAAACAGGAAATCTAAAAACTTTATTAAAAACATTTTCTTTACGGAAAATAAATTGTCAAGATAAAAAATGTGCATACTCAAAATATCAAGAAACAATAAACATGTATTGAATATACATGCTGCATTTTGAATGTTTAACAAATACCTGCACTGGTAAAAAAACATGTAGACAGGGATACTCCGTAATATACTTGTAATTAAGGTCTAAGACAGGGTTTATACTGTGAAACTCTCGGTTAAGCTTATATCGCCTTCGCCCTCGGCTCAGGGGATATAAACTCTAAGCAAATAATGTCAGAGTTTATACCCTGTATGAGACCCGAATAACAAAAAATATCCACTACATTTCAAATGCATCCATATACAATTGGAATGCACAATTTACAGGTTTTATCTTCAGTAATCGTATAGAAAACAATCATCATTGTTTGCAATAACATAACATTTTCAAAGAAAACAATGAAATTATTGTTTTTTGTTTTATTTTTTAAAGAGTTTAATATAACATCAAAACTTCAAAGAGAGCTTGACACCGAAAGGAAACAGCATGCAATATTCTTGAAGGAATTAAGTGAAAGTGAACAATTAGCTGTAAAGGAAAAACGGAATGCAGAAGATTGCGCAAGAAAAGCAGACATAGAAAAGAAAAAGGCAGAAAATGACGGAGAACTGGCTAATATGAAAATCAAACAATTAGAAAAAGAAAAACTGGACCTTCAAATTCAAAAAGACGAAATAATTGAACAACAAAAGCTTGCAAAAACAGGTAATAAGAACAATTACTAAATGAACAATTTGGTTAAGGTTTAGTATTGGTAAATTTCTATTAAATGCAAATGGTATCGTTTATGCGTTTTCTTTATCATTTACTATTATTACCATCAGGATGGATTCTAACATGTACTTCGTTAACTAATTGGGGCTACTCAATTAAGCAAAAAACCGAGGTTGTCTTTACTCTCGAAAGTCCCAAACTTGAAATTAAGTAGACATGTTTACAAAATTATTTCAATCTGATTTCAACATTTGTATGCAGTCGTTAACGTTGCTGTGGAAAATATTTTGTGGTGTCTGATTTGCAGAATGTTTTCGTTGCTTTTGTATCAAGCAAAATAACCAATTATGAAGCAGAAATTGTAGTTATGGTAGTATCTTGACTTTCACCATCATTAAGGTTCTTTCAAAATCATCACGAAAGCCAAGTAAAACGTAAATGTAGGTTATTTGGTGACAGGACATCCTCATCAGCATCAATATATATACAAAAAAGAAAGTGAAAATATTAGCAATACCATTTTTCCTTTTGCCTTAATATGGTCTTGTAAACGTACAACTTCATATTTATCATGTTTATATAAAATGTAGGGATGCGCAATTAGAAGACATTGAAACAACTACTGTCTGTTATTATATCGATTCTATAAAAGTCAACATTTATGTTGTCAATAGGAACATGGTTTTGGTGTATTTCTTACTTTAAACAGTGTGTGTCTTCAAAAAAATTTTTGTTTTCATGAACATAAACAACGTCTATGTATACCGCAAACAATTACTTTAGGTTGTATTCTTGATATTGACTATACCATAACTATATAGTTACTTATCTTAACACACAACATTTTGTTAGTGTAATATCTGTCTGTATTTGCAGTTTGACGAAGTGTGATCCTTTAGTAACATTTACTTTCACTAATACATGTACAATTTAAAACATCAACTCGAGATATGTTTACCGATTATGGACGAAAACTGAAACTTGTTTATATCAAGTGCGAATCGTTCACGGCTGCGCATACATTCATATCTCACTAAAGTGAGAGAAAAAATATATCAGTTAATAACTTCTCACAAAATTGTGTTAACTTAATTGTTAAACTTTAAATAAAACACTTGTGTTTCTGCATGTTGTTATAAAATTGAGCGACTACCTTTGCATCTCAGTTTAAGGTTATGTTCTACACACCGTATTTTTAATATGTAGATTTAGAAAAATGTATTATTGTTTATTTAGTGTAAGATATATTCCATGATATATGATTGCAGGCAAACGTCAAATTAAACTTAAGGTGGTATGTGTGTCTTTCGCATTCTTGGATTGTAAAAAAACAGAGAATCTAAGGTCCAGATTTTCAATCAAGTTAGCAAAATTTGATGCAGGAATGCAGATAACTAATGTGAATTTGCATTTAAAAGGACAAATTTATAAGATTATAACTTATAAATATTAATATTTTTATAAGTGTAGATAATATTTGCCTTTTTTAAAGGTTTTCAAATTAGTACTTTAAGGGGAGGTAACTCTAAAATAGTGCATTTTTTGAAGGAATCTACATTGAATTTTGCTATTTTGTATTTTAGCCAGAAAAAACGCACGGTGACTCTATCTTTTCTTTTGATATTGTTATAGCATTTTCTAAAAGCTATCTTCTCGTATTTTATTTTGCAATTCTGTAATTTAGTTTAGCTTCTAATCACATAATGATGTTTTTTCCTGTATAACCCATACAAATTTTGTCATTTTGTCCTAATCTGTAGCCTGAGAAAATGCGCGGTGACCTATAATTTTTATTATATTTTTTAACATAAATCAGTATATACTACGTTTTGGCAAAGTATGAACAAATTCTATCATTTTTAATTTAGACTCCCATACCACCTTAAACATCTTAGCATGGACATGTATTTTTTCGTCTTTTGAAGGTATGAAACAAAATATCCTACTCAATCAACAACAAGAAAAAGACAAACAGAAGACAGATATTGAGTTGAAAAAATTAACAGAAGAAATAAAAAAGTTACTGGAAGAAAA
Organism: Mytilus californianus; assembly: GCF_021869535.1. Taxonomy (NCBI): domain Eukaryota; kingdom Metazoa; phylum Mollusca; class Bivalvia; order Mytilida; family Mytilidae; genus Mytilus; species Mytilus californianus. The sequence continues at coordinate 68,794,050 of NW_026262712.1, forward strand.
ACAGAAATCAGAAAATAACTCAGATAAAAGTATAGATCAAAAGCAGCTGTCTTTAAATGAGAGTGAGAATGCAACAAAACAAATTGAAAAATTAGTGAAAGATAAAGAGGAAATTGAAATACAAAAACAACAGGTAGAAGCTGATTTGTTATCAGAGAAACAAAAACGGGAGGGTAAGAATATTAGAAGTATTTTCATTACAAAGGAAATTAAGGTGTCTTTGTGAATCAAAGCAATGACCAAGACGATGGTTTTCTAGGACATAGACATATTGTCGTTCCTTGTACTCGCAAAACCAAAGTTAAGTAGCGGCGTTCATTTGATTGGGGACTTTCCTTTTTGAATTTTCCTCGGAGTTCAGTATTTTTGTGATTTTACTTTTGCATGTTTGGTCGGAATCAGGACGTAACTCCAAAGCATTCAGATAGGAGAGAGCAACTTTCTATGTACATGAAACTTTATCCTGGAAAACACTCTCAAATTAGTTGGTGGTCCATTACAATGCATAAAGTCGTCCCTTTCCATCTTACACCGTTTTACATTGACAGCCGAAATTTACAGTATTTTACCCTTATTATTAGAACTTATTTATTTTATTTATTGTAAATTTGTTCTCGTCGTGAATTTACAGAAACTTTTCGCCACTGAAAAGGAAGACAATAGCAATCAATCTGTTAGGTAAGCAACAGTCAAGATAAACATAATGTCGAGCTCAAATCATCGTTCGAGTACTAAAACGTACATCTTTGTACGGGTTACAAATTGCTTATTATTGCATATTTTTGCTTTATAATCAACAAATCATGCTAACTATTACAATAATATACAAACAATTATGATTGAAAAATCAAATGTTCTGTCTTATTATCGGTAGAAACTTTCAACACGACAGTATGTTAGTTTTATCAATGAGAATAATTCTATGATTCTGGCAGGTAGCAAATTCAGACATTTTAATTTTCAGCACATGGTGTGCGCATATGTCCTCGCATTTGTCGGACGACAACACATTATCATAAAATAGTTAAGTTATATACAGTATTATGGCAGGCATAAAATTGAAATTAAAACTGCCACGAGTCATCAGAAATAGAAAAACCTGCGTACCACGTAGAGATATATTACATTTTTGCATGCAAATAGCTTCACATTCCGTCACAAGTCATCGGATTTAACATCTGGATTCTTTTTATATTACGTTTTTATGTATTTATACTTACAACATTGCCAAAGACAAACGGTCTTATTGTTAGAATTGTGACAACGAACCTGAAACCTGAGGTATCATCAGTGGATTGTTTTGATTTCCATCTAATGCCACTAAATATTATTCCTGTAACCTTTTATGTTCGACATTGAGTCCAATCTCTAGGAAAAACATTTTGTCAATCCGCCAGTGACTGCCCATTTGATAAATGTGCGTAGCTTTTATCGCTAATGTAAATGTATTTATTACTTTCGTTCATTCCACAAACTGATTCATAAGTGGCCAATGTGCATTCTTTGTGACGGGAATAATTGTTCAAACGTTCGTGGTAAGCAATCTTGGGAAAACATTCACTATTTGTCATACGTTTATATAATTATAAATGATTTTCTAATTATGTGGTCTTGATAATTCATATGACTTGTGTTATTTAAACGTGCTCATTTTGTTTAGTTGGACTTCCGTAAACTTTTGTCGCAAAAGAAAGAAAAACGAGAAAAATAAAAGAAGTCATACTGCAATAAAATAGAAGATACAAATATGATACAAATGTAAATATATCTCTTTTTGGTACAATAATAAGGTTAGTATCGTAATATTGACATCAGAAGTAAAAAAAGTAAAAATGCCATCATGGTGTGTATTTGACGATCATAATACGATAATATACTCCTGATAAAGTGTTATTTTTTCTGTGTCATTTTATGACATTCATTTAACAAACACACACTAGACAATAAAATTTCAAGACTTATTACTTTTGCAGATAGGATATAAAATGAAAGTCATTAGACTAATAATGATTACCAAAGTTATATTAGACAGTACAAAACTTCCCTTCTTAACTTTTAGTAGCTAACTTTGCAATCTAGAAGTTCATGTTGAGAATAGTTAAATGAGCAGTGTGATCTACGTATTTTCTGTTTGCATTTGAAGCGAGCATTGATCTGGCATTTTATAACGAAAATCGTCTCAAAAAATATTATGTCTTTATCAGTATAACCCGATATTTTTTTTTATTTTCTAAATAATGTGTCTCCGTTATCAGAAAAAAGATGTTTGATAATGTGAACTTTATCAATCTATGTTCCATAATTAGGTATATCTGACCATGTGATATAACTGAAATACTGTTTAAAATACAGACATTACGAACTCCGCAGAGTCTTAAAGACCATATTTTGTTCTCGACCAGTAAGGTCGAGCACAGGTTTTATTTGACAAGACTGGACATAATCTAGACATTACTTAACTGTACTCGACTTTGCACTCCACTTTACTGATTGATTTTTTGATAATCTTGGTATAGTCTGAATATGAGCTCGACCAGTCTCAACCATGTCTCGACCCGTCTGGACTAGTTTTGACTAGTCTCGACCAGTCTCGATTCATTATTGACCAGTCTTGACTTTTTAATTTATTCTAAATCAGCACATCTATTTTTATTAGCATGTATATTTATCTTTGAAATTCCAGGTTATTTTGTAGTTTGGTTCATTGCTGGCAAATAAAAGGATTCAATTAATAGGTGACACAAGCTAGAATTTTCAGTTCAGACTAAATTCAGATAGTTTCATTAAACAAATTGTATCAATTCAATTTAAATTTTCATGTTTAGCCACATTTAACTTTTTAATATATTGATCTTACACAATTCCAAGTTATTTCAAATTGGTAGTTTGGTTTATTGCTGTCAAATTAACGGATTTAAGTAATAGGTGACGATAAACAAAAAATTTCTCGTTATTGTCCGTCAAATACTCATCATTTAATGTAACTATATCAGTTGTGCATTATAACAAATATAATGAATTTGCTGCCATAATCTTTTCTTGAATAAACTTAATCAAGAATGATTATACCTCATCAGACAATGGACGAAAAAAAGGTTTAACTACACTTAAACGTGAACATGGTAAAGAGCCATGTGACCAAAAAGTACCAAAAATAAATAACCAAATCCTTCTGATGTAAGCTTTGTTTAAGGAGTTAATTTTTGTTTAATTGTATCTCATTATATCAAGGGAAAATAAAATAGTGAAAGTACATAATATATAATGTCTGTACCGAAGCACAATCTACTGAACTGATGATGGATGTTTTAACTGTCGTTTTAATAAATTAAAACTACTGATATCAAACGTTTATAGATTAACAAAAGATTGCATGCAGTTAAAAGGTTTCAAAACTGTACAGTTTATTCACATAATGTCCAGATACATTATTGCTATCGTTGTGTTTTGGATATAAATGTATGTCATGTCTTAGCGTAACTGCATGCCAATTACAGAGTTGATGTAAAGACTATTAGTACAATTTTCAGATGCAAAAGAGCATTGTTTATTGCGTGGCACAATTAACAACCAAAAAGGACACCCAGGATTGCAGAAATGCCTTTCAATCTTAAAATGGCTAGCTTCTTTAAATATTTGGTTTCACAGAGTATAAGGAATTTTGACCTAACTAATTCATTCGTAACTTCATGTTTGTATATACATTCAACCAAGGTTCTAGTAAACACAGCACATATTTTGTTCTGTAAAAAAACACTAGTAGTATCTAGTTTTTATTTATTCTATGACAGAATGATTAAGAATAGGTAAAGCAATTTTAAAACTTGTATTGTTCTAAAAATGAAATCAAATTCGAAAATCTTCAAGTGGAAAAATAAAAGCTTCATCTTCATGCTTTAACATGTTTTCAACAAAGAAAGTTGTAATAACTCCTCAATATTATTTCAGAAAATTATTAAACAGCATCCGGGTGTGGGATTTTCTCGCTGCGTAGAAGATCCATTGATTGATTTGGAATGGAATGTATTCTGAATTTGGTCGGGTTGTTGACACATCTCTCATTACCATTCTCTTTTTAATTTATTTTCATTAGTTACTCGATCTTAAAATGAGATCAGATTACATTTTTTTCTGATTATTTTTCAGCAATAGAGGCTGAGTTTGCAAAATGCAAACATTCTCAACAAGCAGGAAGACAAGAGCGGTCAGAAATTTGTACAGTCTCCTAAAGGGATCGACAATTTAAAATGAAAAAGTGACATTGCAACATATGCAAGCTTTCATAAACTGTTAAATTCATTATCACGGATTTGACGCAACATTCTCATATTTGATTAATAACATACTAATAATTATTAAAGGTACCAGGCTTATAAAACTTGTATCCAAACTATAAAAAGTATGAAATAAATAATTAACGATGACCCCATAATATGTATCAGCAGTTTATAAGTATTTTAGTCCAGACGCTATCTTAATAACCATCGAGGTGACCTCCTAGCACTGCAGACGATCATATAACCCGATATAAATATATGACAAACATGTACAAAAGGATTTTTGTTTATGTCTATTTGATTCCATATTATAGGTTTAAAAGATATGTCAAACATCTTGTTTGCCTGTATCAAAATGCATTGTTTCACTTTAAATGTTGACATTCATTTCTTTTAATAGCTGAACGCGCCTAGTTAATGTGTAAACTATCTCTCGCTAAGGGATTAAATTGAAGGCCACATTGATACGGATTAAATGAGGTCGAATTATGTACTTGCAAGTGAATGGTTCATCATCGATGTTTCTTTGCTTATTCTGACAATATTGAACGGTTGCTTAAAGCAATTTATTATTTCACTATTTCACTTTCATTAATGAATGAACAAAAAACTAAATCATTTTTAATTTTTGATATATCTGTAAGCTTAAACCTCTGTTAGAAGTTATGTGCTTTATATAGATCATGTTGCTTTTAAAAAAAGTCACTGAATTAAAAAATATATATATATATATTTATACTGTTTGAATACTTGAAGCCTAAAAATGTTTCTCAAATTTAACTCGTCGCGATAAAGCCTTTTTGGAATGATGCGATGTAAAACAGCCAATCATCCATCAATCTCGAACTTTTAATCAAAATACATTGCGTAATATGCATGTTCCTGACTCGGCAGATGCGTTCATGACATTTTAATATATACAGCCTCGTATACCTGTTCAGTGTTAAACAAAGATTTGACAGAAAACACTTCAGAACGATACAGAAGGCAGCACATGTTAATATTTTTTGTAAAACATGAGACATTTTTTTTTAAAACATCAAGAATTTTCTAATCAAACTGCTGAAATTTGTCCATAGGTACTTCCTTAAAATAAAGTCAATCTTAACATCAGTTATTGCCCTTTTCTAGCTGGATTAGTTTTTAATTGATGAGTTTAATAACATTCGCAGTTAATACCTTGATGACATTTTGTTGCTTTAAATTATCAATATGTTTCTAATTATACTGCTGAAAGTTTCCGAGGGGTAATTCCTTAAAATAAATTTAATATTAACAGCAAATATTGCCATTTTCTCGAGTTGAATATTTCAATTTCAAACGGGAAAATAAAAAAAAAACAAATACAACAAAAGAGACTACTTTCTTTTCCATATTGTTATTTTTCCTTTTTTGAACGTTGACATTCCGTTGTTCCTTTCTATCGTAGCATACACTTCCCATTTCTCTATCGACGTGTCTGTCGTGACGTTTTATATTTTAATGAACAAAATCTGTGTATAACTGGTAAATAAGTAAAGTGTTATGAAACGATTTTCTTGTGATCATTATATTAAGGAAATAATGAATCGATGCATGCAAAAAAATATATCATACTAACCCCTCTGAACATGTTTTTTTGGTACTTTTATTACGTATATAATGGACAACACATATCGCATTATGTAATTGTTAATAGAAAAACTTTGACTTCTGATTAAATATCTGGTTTTCGTGCCGATATTTACTGTTTATTAACTATCAATAAAAAATTAAAATGAAATAAATTGAGCAAGTAAAAAAAATGAAACAATTAAGCGATGTATATTTGTTTTCATTTGTATTTTAATTTCGTTCGCATTTGCTTTATACTTTGTCATAATAGTTTTTAAGGTAGCTAGGATGTCTTCCTCCATCATGGATTTTGAAATAGCAGTAAACAATCGGCCGGTTTCTTTAATGAAATGTGCAGATTTCGAAAGTAGTATGAAATTCATGGATCAGACTTTTCGTTTATTTATAGAACATTTTGTGTTTTATCATATTTACGGCTGTATTTTACTAAAAAACTGAATTTTTTTAAACTGATTTATTATTTTTCAACTTAGTCACATAGGGGGAGGTAAGTAACTCAGATAAAGTACTAGTAACTTTTATTTATAGAATGTGTTGTGAATTTACCTTTTTTATTATGTAGCAAGTAAACGAGTCCGGTGACCCCCTTTTTTTTCTTATGCGAAAGCATATTATTAGAGGTATCCTTTCATATTTTATCTTTCAATTCTATGGTGTAGTTTTCATTTTATCACACAAAACTGTGTTTTTTTTTTATGCATAATTTATATAAAATTTGACAATTTTGCACAATCTGTAGCGTGAAAAAAGCCTGGTGACCAATACTTTTTATTATATTTTGAAGGAAAAAAAACATGATATAAACTACATTTTGACAAATCATTAAAAAAATTATATCAATATTATAAGAGACCCCCTATCCACCTTAAAACGTTTGTCAAATTTGCTGGGTTTTTTTTCATAAGTGAGGTGCGTAAGATACCAAAGGAACATTCAAAATCATTAATCGAGATTAAACTTACAACGCAATGGCTCAAACAGAAAAAGACAAATAGACTAACACTTGTTATCTTACACAAAACACACCATAGAAAAATAAAGACTATTAACACGAACCCACTTAATAACTAGGGGTGATATCAGGTGCTCCAGAAGCTTAAGGGTAAGCAGCTACTACTCCACATGTTGCTTCCGTCGTGTTATAATTAATTAATACTATCGTATTTCAACGTGTGTTTACTTTTTTGTTCCTCATGGGCTTTACTTGCACTTGCTTTGTGGTTGTTAACGTTTAAGGTCGCTGCATACGGATTAGCTGTAAGTGTATTGGCATATTAGGAACAATATCTTCTTAGTACTTATAAAGGTTTGCATGATAAAACGTCGCCGTTGAAGTATATAAAACATCTCAAACCTTTTTTTGTTAATTTCAAGTATCAACTGACATAAAGTCAGGGATTTCGTTATTATAATTATCTTAAAAGTTTTACTTAATTCTTTCATAGATACAAAGATTAGATTTTAAACTATGCAATTCCTATAACATTCTTATTAAAACCGTGTATCACCTAATGTTTACGGATATGTTGTTCAGAAAGTAAGTATATGAAAATACATGTACGATCTAGATCTCAGGTACTCCGGACGGGTGTATAGATTCTGCTCCACATGCGATATATCGTACGTTGATATATATTTATGGATTGATAAGTCAAAACAAACAAGTGGATTTGAAATTGACGCTTATAAAACCATAAAAGAGAGGCGAAGGATACCGAAAGGACATTTAAACTAACAAGTAAAAACAAAACTGACAACGCCATTGCTAAAAAATAATCAAACATAGAAAAACAGAGACTTGGCAACACGAACCCCACCAAAAACTAAAGATGATCTTAGGTGCTCCAGAAGGGTAAGCAGATCCTGCTCTACATGTGGTACCCGTCGTATCATAATTGATTAACATTGTCGTATCTCTAGTGATTGCGTCCGTAAAATGTACAAAGGGACGATTTCAACTTCACCACTTGGAACTCTTGGTGTTATAGCTCCCTTGTGAGCAGCAACCCTCTATCAAGTAAATCATGATAGAAAATCCAAGCCCTGTAATAACGTACCAAATGGGAGATATACGTTCACAGGCGCTGCTGGATTGTTGATACATAGAAACTGAATGTTCACAATTAGGAGGCCGAAATCGTCTCTTTTGTGGTATAGTTTTGTTATCAACCGACCTTAAACTTCTATATGTTAGTCAAAATATAAGGCAGACTTAACTGTATCTGTTGCATCCTTTTTTCCATTTCGAAGGGATAGATGCGTTCAACATAGTCATTAGTATTGAATGATTTAGTGAGAGAAAATCATCTTAAAAACGGAAGTGAAGTGATGTTAAAGGATACGACTGACGTCTTTTATTTCTTCCTAAAAAGTCTCTGTATAAAGTCGGCATTATATGAATAAAGGAATAAGTCGTCGGGAGGAAGAGGAGCATAGTTGGTTTCTATGGTGATGCCAATTGTTTGTTGAAGTCCTTACGTTGACACGACTGCTTTAATCAACGTCATTTAGACTACTTACTTTATGTCGTGCACGTAATACAAGTACATATTAAGAACAAAAATCTATATTCTGGCAGGACAATGGTATCAACTCTTAGTATCGTTTCCATATAATAAGCATATTACACAGAACATTACCTTTTTTCTTTTATAAATGTGACACTTTACGCTATGGGTTAACTTATCATGCGTTTTCCTGCATGCCGTGTATTAACCAATTTGTTCATCGATACGATGTGCTAGTGTCCAAACTCACTAGCGACATAGTCACGTGGTCTTATATCTCCAGATATAACAATGTCGAGTACGTCGTCATGTCTGTAATTTCACCGCTTCTCTTCTAATCCTGATTGTGAAACTTTCACTTAATGTCAATTCGCATGGCGGTTTTGAAGTAGGAGACGCTTTGTTCTAGATAGACACGATCTGATGTATTAATAACATCTGAATATACCAAATAAACAATAGATATATATAGTGTCGTAAGTATTTATTTCTTTATGAAATCTAATTTGTATCAGTATACTTTTTAAGTATTTTATTTCAATGGGCATATTTTATCGCATACCTACTTTAAGTTGAAATTACTCAAAACGTTATTGCTATTATATACTTCCTTAAGCAAATAAAATGCCAGCTTTCCTTTTTCAATCTCAGAATAAAAAAAAAACAATGTTGAATATTGCATTTATTTAAATGAAAGGCACTTCTAACGACCTTTCACCCCCATCCTCTGAAACAAAGAAAATAAAAAGATGACAGAGAGGCGAGTAATACCAATGCTATGGCTGAAAACAAAAATGACGAAAACACAAACAGTACACAAACAAAGCAAGAGAAAAAAATACCAACACGAAGCCCATCAACAGGGACTTTCCTTTTTGAATTTTCCTCGGAGTTCAGTATTTTTGTGATTTTACTTTTTCCAAAGACATAAACATTTCAACCACCCTCCGAATTAACAGCTAGCACCGAACAATCACACACAAACACATTTTCAATACTTTTGTTCGTTATAACAAAACAAAAACGCATTAAGTTTCTATTGCATTATAAGTTTAAAATATTGCGTCAGTAGTGGAGATAGAGCTTCATGTGTGGAAGTTGTTTTGCAACTTCAGGGAACCAAATTTGTATTTGCCGGTTATGGTCTCATTGCTATTTACCACACCTTCATTCAATATTAGCTTCAGATTAAAAATATTTTCCTAGAAGAAATGGTTGAAACTAATGATTAAGGTTTTAATCATTGAGGCGAGCGGAACGAGGCGTACAAATTGCTGTCTACGGAAGACGAAGATTCAATATTAGCTTCAGATTAAAAATATTCTCCTAGAAGAAATGGTTGAAACTAATGATTAAGGTTTTAATCATTGAGGTGAGCGGAACGAGGCGTACAAATTGATGTCTACGGAAGACGAAGACATCGCCATAACATTAAAAGGCGTCAAATCTATAACTATAAAAATAGAATGCCACCTTTCCATTCCAAAAATAACACAATTAAAGGCCCTTTTTTATTTTTTCTATCCCCTCTTTTTTGGGTTACACATGACTGGTCCCATATATGAGCCATTGCCCTATCAAAGTCAGATTTTCGCCCATTTGTTGTGTCTATCTTGAGAATATATAAAGAGAAACTTGAACAGCTAAATTGATCAGCAAGGCAAAATGTACAAAAATTAACATACCGGAAATTCATGTATTAACTCTTGTAAAAAAATGTTAACGCTTGGTAGAAAGATATTAACGAGTATAGTGCTTATCCTTATATTGAGCATAGAACATGGCAAAAAAGAATTATTTCTTTTTGATAACTTTAACCGTATGGTCATTATTGTAGACAAAATGATTAAAACTAAATATTGCAATTCATTATTTGACAATTTTCCACTTTATCAGATGTGAATTTTTACATCTCAAAACGAGGTATCAACATGCCAAGGTTTATCTCTTTTTAAATCTTAACCGTTTGCCAAACACTAGCTAGCTACAGATTTGAGCCGGGTTTATAGAAATTCAACAGAAACAGCTTGAATCTTAATGTCGTAAACGGTAATCGTTCTAATCGTAATCATGTTCATTGACCATATCGACGATGAAAGCACATCATATAAGACGTTTCAGCATCATATAATAAAGTTTACCAAACCACATCATTTAAGGTTACACGAACATAATATAATGACAAAACCACATCATAATACAATGTTTTTACATTTAATTTATATAATGGAAAATGCACATCATATAAGGATATTTGCACATCATATAAGGATTTTTGCACATCATATAAGTATATTTGTACATCATATAAGGATATTTGCACATCATATACATGTAAGTATATTTGCACATCATATAAGTATATACACACATCATATAAGTATATTTGTACATCATTAAAGGATATTTGCACATCATATAAGTTCATGTGCACATCATATAAGTATGTTTGCACATCATGTAAGGATACTTCCACATCATATAAGAATAGTTGCACATCATATAAGAATGCTCACTCATCTTAAAAGTACATTTGCACATCATATAATTATATTTGCACATCATATAAGTATATACACATATCATATTACAAATGTAGTATATACACACATCATATAAGTATGTTTGCACATCATATAAGGATACTTCAACACAATATAAGGATATTTGCACATCATATAAAGATGTTTGCACATCATATAAAGATGTTTGCACATCATATAATGAAATATGCACATTAATTTAGGTTGATGCGCATCACATAATTCAAATGGTCATAACAAGACAGTGTTAGCGTTCCATAGTATTACTTAGTTTTTCCTATTTTACCTTATCGTTTTCAAATATGCACCCATGAAAAATTTAGACAAAACCTGTATGCTGACCAAGATATTCCAACCTTTTGTATATCTATCTATCTGTGAATTTTAAATATATTTGTTCGTCGAAATAATTGCTGTTCAAAGTTAAAAATTAATGTATCCTTTAATTTCGATACTGTGAAAAGACACTTAGCTATTGTTCAACATTGTTGTCAATATAATGGAGTTATATGCGATTGTCCTACATATGGGAGGTTTAGCTAGCTATTAAAGCAAGTTTAATCCTTTATTTTCTTTATGAGGTCATGGCTGTACCAAATCAGGAATATGACAGTTGATTGCTATTCTGCGATTCTTTTGATATGTTTGAGTTTTTTTATTATGCCATTTGATAATAAACTTTCCGTTTTGTATTTATCTTTGGTGGTCGTTTTTATTTGTTATTTTAATTTTTGAAAGTAATAAAGGATAAAAAATTGTGTTGGGCTGTCAATGCTTATTTGAAGTTATCGTAGTATTTCATCATTGAGAATTCACTTAAAACAAAATTCAACAACGAATCATCCGAGAACTTTCCTCTGAATAATGTTCTATATGAAACATTGTTTTACCAAAGATACATGTATGTTGTTAAAATAGATTCAAATATTTATAACTATCATGGATTTACACATGTTACAATGTATATAGGACTCAGAGAAAAAGAATGGAATGTTCACGTACGTTTTAATCGTCCTGTCAGAATGGGGACGTTGATACTGATGCCTCGTGTAATAAGACTGCCACATTTTTGTGCAGGGTAAGAACTCTTTGAGGGAACCGTTGGTGACCTGTTGCATGGCAAAATATCTGTCCCTATGCAATAGATTCAGGGGCAGCCACTAAGCCTCTGTTACAGGACTTAATTATTGTATTATTTGTAGATTCTGAATTTGTTCTATTCCTGAACATGCATGTAGTTATTTACGCTTGACGTTACGTTACTGAGAGGGTGACACCCAATGTACCTGATAATACACCATGTATAGTTACTTATACATAATAATAAAACAAATATAATTTTCAATTCGTTTACTTCCGAAATGGTAAACTATAGCGTGTGTGGGCCTAAATAAAATGGCAACACTAATGTATGATCTACGTTGCTGACATCACCTACGATGTTTACCACTTTGAATGGTAACTGTTTTGTTTAGATGAAAATACGTTACAGTATCTGATAATTGCAAAAGTTAATATTCGTTGCAACATTGGCTCAGAAATTCACCAGTAACAATCAAAAGTTACTAATTTGTCATTATTGAACAAATGTGTACAAGTGAATCTACACAACTTTATCATTCTGAGAAGACACCTTGTCAAATGAGGATTTAATGTTATGTCAATCTAAATCTAGAAAAGTATTAAAATTTTTAATCTACTGATATTTGTTGGATATCGCCAGCTTTAAAGTCAGCACGTCTGAATTGACATTAATCATTGTCAATAATCATTGGTATGATCATAATTATATTGAACTGTCAATACAACCTTTATTTTAAAGACTTTAACTTCATAACCTTTTTGCCATTTGATATTTCTTCATGCATGGGTCAATGTCCTAGTAGACGTCACGCTCTTCTGGCATCCATGATTTCAATCCAACTATTTCTTATGATGAGTTAATCATGTGTTAATTCTATAACTAGTCATTATGTTTAAAGATGTATTGGATATACATGATATTGTCGATTGTCGAAATACCATAATTTTTTACTGCATTTAGAATTTATCTAGAATAAAACTCATTGTCAGTTTCATAATATTCAATATATTGGAAAATTCTTCTTCTTGATTAATTTGTACATATTCAAATACATATGATGCATACCAATAATCGTATTGATATTTTGTAATCACATCTTACAAAAGTATTAGAAATTAACGGCAAAATAATATGTGTCCCTTCATGTTTGTTTTTTTCTCTCGAAATATTAACAAAATAAGCATTTGCCCAAAATAGCTGATTCATTTTAGGGAATATTTTCAAAACAATCGCTTCTAATAAGTAAATAAAAGATTCAGAGTATATATCCCTTTGTTTGTTTTGGTATTTTACGATATACCTAATATATTGTAGCGTTTCGTTGATATGCAATAATTGACAGTTGAGTTGTTTAAATAAATGTGTAGATAATGTTTTCAATTGAAAATCAATTAATTTTTAATTCGTCAGTACATCAATAGTTGTAGCATTTATTGATATCTTATATTGTTTTGATTAGGAACTCTAATATTGATTGGCTATAAACAATCAAGAGACACACAAGTATCAAAATTGATTGTATTTCCGTTTACAATATTACATCTTTGACTACATATGCACTCTGTGACTGTGAAAAGATAACATAGAAAAAAAGGAATGCATGAAAGACTGGTTATGACTTATTCGTTCAGTTCATACAATCGCTTATGAGCAAAGTAACGGTTTCATTTTAAAAATATTCGTGAGTTTTAATCATACAGTGACTTGATTGAATAACCGGTTAGTAATCATAATTGAAGATTGGGTTAATATACATTTGTCAGGCACACTTTACTTTTATAATTTTTTCCTATCAGTTTTATTTCGGCCGTTTTATGTACGATTCTTTTTAATCACCCTGTAACTATGTTTTAAAATTAGGATACAACATGATGTATGACGGTCATTCGAGAGAAAAAGTGTCAATTGCTATGACATCGATGTCATATTATCAAACCATACTGCAATATAAATAAACACATTCATATAGTAAAACTAAGTTCTCTTTCGATGTTTTTCTATTTTACGTTGCTTCTTCAAAATTTTCTGTTGATGCTTTTCTTCGGCAATTGTTTCTTTTGCAAATTGTTGTTGCTTCTTCAAAATATCCTTCTTATTTATGTTATCATCTATAACAGACAAAATGAAATGTTTTTCTTTTCCGTAGAAATTCTCGATTCTTGAATAGTCACATACATATCCATTCTATGATTGTCGTACTGTGATAATTATGGTCATGCTCTTGAATATTAATTATAGCTATTTTCATGTGTTAAGTTAAATTTGCAAGTGTATCATTTTTTTATGATGAGGACTGGTTTCAAAATGTTTGTGATCTCCAGAAAATATAACACAGCTTACTTGGTTCTGCCAGCAACAAGTTTTTGACAATATAAATTAATACAAGAAGAAAACAAGAATAACCTTATGTCCAGGACGAAAAAGTCTAATAATGATATCTTATTGGGTTTATCAGCATGTATTTTAAAAATATAAAGCAATTATTTCATTGCTTATAGTCATGCACATTGAAATTATGATTTATGGTAAAGTTTTGTTTTTTTTTTAAACATTTATTTATAGTGGATTGTGAAACAAGTTATTGCAACTTATAATAATCCCTTTCCACTTTGCGGGTGCAAGTGCTGCATTGTAGCGGCATTAATCTACTCTTTTTCGAAATCTACAAGGGTGTCTTTTACGTGCAAGAGATATGGCTCTCTCTTAACACGGGTCAGCCCTTCTGACGGACTATCATCGTTTCTCAAGACCATACTCGCAAATGGTGTCAAGGGAGAGCCGAAAATTCAGTCCCTGAAATGTTCTCCCCGGTAAATATTATTGACAAACATTAGGAACCTATTATCTTTTCTGGGTGGGGCCTCGGTTGGGGAGTGTTCTAAGTAGTTACTACAGTAATCACAAGCCAGTCAACACTGAGGTTGAGAGTTTGAACTCCGCTCGTGCAGGTGCTCCCGACTCCAATCTTAATTGACTAGCATTGTCAGTTTTCCTATCGAAGGTCGGTGGTTTTCTCCGGGATCTCGGGCTTCCTCCACCAATCAAAACTGCCCGCCTTGAAATAGCCAAAAAGCGTGCTTAAAAGTGGCGTTAATAAAATCTAAATACATCTTTTTGGGCTGGCAATTTGTTATATTGCACCGTTGTTGATCTTTGCATTCTTCGTTTTATTCATTAACTTCTTCTCGTCTGGATCTTTACTCCTTTGTAGGGTAACCCTACTTTTTTATAATTTTTTTGAGACATATCTCGTTAACACACATTTACATTGTATTACCTGCTTTTTGGTTTATTATAACATTGACAGCATGAACAGTATTTTGTTGTATACCATACAGAACTAAATATTCTAGATGGACAATTGAGTGGTGAAGGTATTTTATCTTCAAAATCAATAATAACTGAATGCAGATAGTAACGCCATTTTTGTTCTGAATTGTCTCGAATTTCCTGAAATCGAGCACTGAAACAGAAGTTTATATATAGAATGTTAAAGTATAGTGTACAACTAAATTAAAGTACTAAATATTGGTTTGTCAAATTATGTCATAGCTATCTGAGAATTTATAAAATCAGCTAAACTTCAGATATCTCACATTTTATCATTTTATCATGCCATGTAATTGCCAATTGAATATGTTTTTGGTAGATTAATATATGCCTCTGTTTTATTTGATTATTTCTTTTGTAAATTAAAACGTGTTGAAAGAAATTAAGTTTTCGAACTTTTATTTCACGATTGGTGCTTGCATTGCGTCATTTAACAACACTTATACGTTTCTGAATACTCTCCGACGTTTAATTGTCGTCATCACTGTTTTCCTTATAATATATCTACATAGGTTTCTGAATGCATCGTGCGATTTTAGAAATAATCTATGATTCGTTATGGACTGAAAAAAACTCAGTGTCTCAATGAAATTCAAATTTTTGAAGCAAGTTATTTTTATAATCAATGCTATTGTAATTTGAATTTGAAATAGACATCAGTTTATTTTGCTAAAAAAAAAGTTAAAAGAGCATAACTCCAAAGAAATATTTCCTGGAATATCTAGAAAGTTTCAATATATTGTGTAATGTGGTTGTAGAAGAGTTCAGTATTAAATCAAAATGTCCTTTCGTTATGCACATTATAGTATATTCTTATAGCCTTCAAAGTTTCATGAAATTCTGTTGTTTTGTTTCATAGCAGTGGTAATGGCCAGAACATAGCTAATGGACTGACAGACGAACTGACGGACAGGACATACTAAAGAGTCAACACATTGTTCCCTGCATAACGAAGTTTCGTTGGGTAGAATTTGTTATTTCGTATATACTAGCACACAATTATCATGAGAAAGTAAATACAGTAAAATATAGCAACAGAATCATAAAAACTAAAGTTTCTAATAAGATCATGTATACTGCTAGTAATTTAGTTCAACCCAGAACTATTCTAGTAAAATTTTTAATAATGCAAATTTATACTAGCCGATAACGAAAATCCAAACTTAATATGGTTGGTATATGATTTTTAGTTGTAACTGTCAATGAAAAAACACATGTATCAGCATATGTCGAACTAGCAAATTAAACGACCATGGCATTATGTACCTGAACATTGCAATAACAATGTTTAATAACAACCAGTTTGTCAACATTATGTAAAAAGCAGCAATTACTGGTGTTATCCAATCACTTGTTGGACATCTTTCAACTAAATGGTCATTATTCCAGATAGTAGCATTATCCGAACAACCCGAATCGTCAGTGCCTTAAATTAGACAGGTTTATTAATAGTCTGCAAAACAATCAAAACATAAAACAATAAAAAGAGACAGGAACTAGAACAATTATTATTACTTTAAATATGCACGAACTTAAGACGAAAAATATCGTGTTCTTTTCAAAGCTTTTATTATCATTTTGTTTTCTATTTGAACAGAAGACAATGATGATACAAAGTAGTAAGAATTTGTTAACCTGTTTATTATTTACGAACATTTATTCTATCATCATAGGATAGTGTTTTATCAAGTCTTACGACACAATGATTTGTCAGCAGTGTATGAGTATTTTCCATACCCTCGGAGTAAATACTACGTTTTTAAAATACTTTTTTTTAAATTTTGAATTCATCTTCAGAAAGTGTTTATTGTTTTCATTTGGCAAAACCCTTTCAAACATCTTGGATTCATAATCTCGGTGTGTGTAAAAATTTGAAATACATAGGTTCTAGCTTTGGCACAATAATTCTCAATGTAGAAAGGACTTTAAACGTATTAAAAGTAGACTACAAGTGTAAGTTTTTTTTTCCAGATTAGATATAAATGTCATACTCACTGACGCCATAAAGTGCATGTTATTGAAATATATATTTGTTTTTATTTAAAAGGAAACTACCCAACTAAAACAACGAAGGATAGTTTCAATACAAAGTATGTCGAACTAAACGAACAACCTTCTAATGTATCCAAAAACAGTTCACCATAAACCTGCCAGTATGGAGTTTTAAGAATTGCCCATATTCTCGAGAACTCAAAATCACTTGAACCTGTAACCGTCTTGCTTGGGTAAACATTGGCATTGTAAACGACCCCAGCAGCAAGTATGAATATGATCAGTATTAACAAATATTGCATCAAATCCACAAGCTGAAAAGTAAAACTATGTATCTTAATTTCGTTATAATACCGTATAGCTGGTTATTTTCGCGGGCTGTAAATTTTCGCAAATTTTCGCGGATAGAACAAAATCGCCAAAATAAATTCCGCCAATTTCAAAGTGCACAAGCAAAGATATTGATAAAAGTTTTGATTCCGCCAAAATAATAACCGCCAAAATATTTCGAGTACCTTATTCTAAGAAAATCGCGAAAATTACCCGCTATACGGTATGTTTGAAATAATATTTGTATTGATGGCTTTTTAACCAACATTACCAATGCATGATACATATTAACAATCATCCATTGAAAGTTTTGATCTCAATATCTCAAAACATGACATGTACCAATTGAAGAACATCAGATGTGCATTTCAAGAATAAAGGTAATTTAGTGGTACATGAATATGTGATAGTCGAGGATCAAACTACTATTTTTTTCTTAAAAATGTCTTGTACCAAGTCCGGAATATTAAAGTTGATGTGTTTTCCTCAGTTATGGTTTTTGACCCGGATTTGTATCAGCTAAATAGATTGATGATAATTCAACAGCGGTATACTACTAGTGACTTTATCCAGCACAGTTAAAACTTCAAAACTTATTCAAAAGTTGAAGAGCTTTTAACATTAAAGTGTTTAGACAAATGAATAGCTAAAGCCGGACAAGGAATCACAGATTTGCTGGAGGCAGAACATGTTTCTTTTTTCAATTAAAAATAATGTAATCTAACAGCTAGTTTAAATTATACACACTATCCGTATTTGAATGCAGGTATTTAATTACAGGTTACTTTACTTGTGAGAATCTTAAGGACTAACTGTTCACCAGGATGGTAATAATTACATTTACGGTACCAAATTAGATACACAAAAATTTGTGAATTCCGACAATAAATGTCTCTGCAGGGAATATGTTCTTATAGTTTGATATATGTTAACTTAAAACACCATTAAAAGGAGAAATTATGGTCCTGAAATAATAAAGATTGTGTAAACTGTTGGTGTTATCATGTTGTTAAAGCCATTACATCGATACTGGAGGAACGTCCCTTGTCTGAAAGTTGATATTTTTCGATGCATATCTGATTTTTCAATAACATTAACAATATAAATGTTACGGTACCATTTGACAAAACATGCAACATTGGTGATGATCGAGACTAAACTATTTGGAATCCAAAGGAAAACACTATTGACAAAGATGGACAAGTAATTAGAGCTTTGCATAAGGGTATTATATTCGTAAATTCAAAATATTTTCAAACATTTTGAAACAGCAATTTGTAATAACTCAATATCCGTATTTTCATGTCTA
This sequence comes from Mytilus californianus, assembly GCF_021869535.1. Classification (NCBI taxonomy): domain Eukaryota; kingdom Metazoa; phylum Mollusca; class Bivalvia; order Mytilida; family Mytilidae; genus Mytilus; species Mytilus californianus. The sequence goes on from NW_026262712.1 coordinate 68,813,036, forward strand.
GTGCCCAAGTGACAAGTCAAACCCCCGGACACTAAAGGTTCAGCAGCAGATGTATCGACCAACTGGTATATGTTACATTTACATTGCCAAGTTTTTGGCATCATATGTTCATTTCGACAATGAATGTGGTTTTTTTCACACACTTTTGTTTACCTGTTTACATATTTTTTTGATTTACGCTTGCCACTGAAAAGTACTTTATTTTCGTATGTCAGATGATGGATGTGAAACAGTTGATTTCGACATTGCTAATTTTTTGGAGTTCGCGCGATTCGTCATATTTATTCTCATGATTCATACCTCAATTCATATTTATATAATATATTTCAGCTGAATTACATAAGTACAGAATAAGAATACAAGAATACATAGGGTCCCTGAAGAGAAACCGCAAAAGGGCGAAGTATAATGCGTTTTACCACAGATTTATATTCCGAGTAATGCGGTTTGTACACTTATAAATCTGATTACTATCATTGACATTGATCAAATGGGCGTTATAAATCCATAATTAATATATCAGTCCTTGTTGTAGATTTGATATGTTGTAAACATTTGTTCAAGCGGTGATTTTATATATTATAAAGAATGCATTTTTTTCAAAATCATTATATATCTTTTTTTATCTGGAACCATTTTTAAACAACTTTCTTTTAATGTTCTTTTAACATACTTGAAGAAGCTGAAACCTGCCTATAGGTGCAGAATTTTCTCGATATGTTGAAGATCGATTGGTGGCTTTTGTCTGTTTTCTGCTCTTTGGTCGGGTTTTAGTATCTTTAACATATTCACAGTTTCCATTCTCAATGTTATTGAAAATCATTTATGATCACAATTATCAACATAGTAATGGGAATATACGAAATGATTTCCCATGAGACAACTATCCACTTGAAACCGAGTTTGACAAAAATAGGTCAGCGTATTCCCTTTAAAAATTAAAAAAAACGCATAGTTGGCAGTTGATATACATATTTTTATCTAACGATATCATATCAAATGCCCTTTGTAAGTAACACAATCCGAGTTTTTCTTATTTCAAAAAGTGAGATTTTGATCAAAAGCGTAAGTAATCTTTTAAAATTTGTGTCCTTTATGGTAAGAGTAAACTACTTTCGGATTTTGATGGTCACAATGAAATAATTACAATGCTAAGATTCTTTCAATACTTGCATCAGACACGTTTCATCAAATTAAGTTTGGTATATTTTCATTCAGTTTACAAAGATTAAACATTTCATAATATGCTGAATAGATTGTTGATAGGCTATATAAACTCACCATTTCTTTCATCATGATTATGATTATACCAAATCGTTTGGACAATAATAGACAATTTAAGAGTCGGAGGAACATAATAAACAAGGCTATGCTGTAGATTCTCCTAATATGTGCTATCAAATTTTAGTCCAAAATATGCATACAAAATCCAAGAATGTACAAGGTTGAGCATAGAAAATCCAAAGTATTCCAAATGTTAAATATGTGGAGAAACATTCTCTGTGGTGACCAGTTGCAATTTTTTGTGGTCGAATCTGTAAAGGAAATATTTTAAGTACAATTGAGTATTTATGCTGTCATTTGCATTTGTCTACTGATTTGTGAATAAATACTAGTACCTTTGGAGTTATTTGTTTTTATACCCGTAATCAATATATGACTGAACACATACTGTTCTAAAAACAATTAGGTAAAAAAAAAGGAATTATAGAAAAGAAAATGTATAATCAAACCATTGTCATACACAATGATTTACAAAGAAAAACAGCCATAGTGTCATACCTTTACAAACGATGACCAATTATAAAAGAATTACATCATTTTTTTTTAATTGAAGCAAACATTTACGCTTACCATGCTCCATATTTCCTCCAATAAATCACCAAACATGTATATGAAGATCAGACCTTCTATTAGATTTATTGAATCAGCCTTCAGTTGTCGAGTGAGAAAAAAGCTGAACAGGATCAAAGTAGTTATGAAAAATAACTGAAAATTGATTGAATTAATTATTAGACATACATTTGTAAACATGGTGTTAGTTTCTTTTGAAGTTCCCACAACACACATAGTTCAATACATAGACAGCATTTGAAAGCAAACGCTCTTTTAACCGTTATTTAGAAATAAAATGTCGTGGTTTAAATAAATACTGTATGTTTACGCCTCGAGAATTCACATCCCCATGTCCAGTGCATTCAAATACTTAAAACATGACCATTACCAAACAGAGTATTGAAAAGTAAAACTAGTTGGGTATAAAGGGTTTCACCTCATATCATTATAACCACGGTTGAATACATCTGCATTTTGACAAATTGACCAAACGAGTATCACCAGGGTAACACAAGCCCATCTGCTTGGAACCTGTGGATTTTAATGAATATAGAGAAATCATGTAGTGCTCTGGTGTCTTATACTTCTTTTACTTAGCCCTTTCAATCCCCCTCAACGTTGTCACTGGTCCTTTTGGATTTTCAATTTATGTTCAATAACAAGTCATATGCAAATACCTTAATGGTGTCCACAGATATCTCATTACAATACGCTAACGCTCTAAAGAATCCCGAAAGGAGAGGCAATTTCTTTGTCATATCAAAAATCATTAAACTATATGGTAAACGAATTGATGTTTTCGTTAAACAGTCGTAATAATCTGTAAATATCTTACACCGCCCATTTAATGCTCACACATCCGTAAACTACTCTTTTAAAAGCTATTATGGTGCCACATGTGGAGCAGGATCTGCTTACCCTTCCGCAGCGCCTGAGATCAACCCCAGTTTTTGATGGGGTTCGCGTTGCGTAGTCTTAAGTTTTATATGTTGGGTCTTGTGTACTATTATTTGTCTGTTTATCTTTTTATTTCTTAGCCATGGCGTTGTCAGTTTATTTTTGATCTATGAGGTTGACTGTCCATCTGGTATCTGTCGCCCCTCTTTTATATCTGAAAAAAACACGTACGTGTGTTGTAGTCCGTACATGTATGTGTACCCGTAAGTCCTTTTGATGAAGGTGTCATGAATGTGCTGAGTATAACTAATTATAACTCAATTATATAGTTGCCAAAGCTATCTGATTGTATAGATGTACTGTTGTATTAATAAAATTGAAGAATATTGCAATAACTTCTAAACTCACTAGGTGAAGAACTATTTTCGTAACAGGTGCTGTAAAAATTGCCATCTTGTTTCTACTCCAGTGGTCCTGAAATGAACTCCAGTAATGAATGTCTCCCAGGCAAAAGTAATGTTATACATCAATGATATAAAATTGGAGACATAAAGTTATCATATTCTATGGTTTTATGATTGTATTATTTGTCGTAGTCATGTTTCAAATGTTTCATGTTCTGTTCAAGTAATTACGTCTTTCACTATTTAAAAAATCAATTACGTCCTATAACTCAGATAAGTCGTGGTTTATTATATAAAATACAAGTAAATCAATGACGTAGTTCGTGTATCAATGTTTGTTTATTTATTTGTTTGTACTTTATCATACGTATATCCAATTATGTTAAATTGATGACTCAAATAAATGTAGTAGATGTTGAATATTAATTTGTTTTTTTAAGAACACCCGAAAATAAAAGAAAAATGATGTTGTAGCAAATCTAAGATTTGTTTGAAAATGCTTATTTCCCCGATGAATAGGACATCTTTCAATATTATTAACAACAATGATTAGGTGACTGCGATTAAGACAAATAAAATACATGATTCATAATATGACGTTTTATTTGAGTGTTGTCGTGAAATTGTGTTACCAAACATATACCACAACCGACAGAAAATTAGGCAGTATTAAGTCTTTTTTCTGCACAAAGTATTTCTCAAAATTCGTCAGTATCGACTCAAAGTCGAATTGTCCTGAACACATTTCGTTACCTGTATTTCCTTGATTATTCGATTTTCAAAGTGATATATTTCAAACAGATCATGCGCTAACAAAATTCATTGCTAACAAATATTTTGATAAACACAATGATTTCAGTAATGCAAAATGACATCAATACAGAGATAGATTACTAAACATGTGAGACAATGTGCGCACGCACATCTACTGTCAAACATTTTATGTCTGATTATGTATGTGAATACCGGAAGCTGCATAGAAAGATACAATTGTTTTTCATCTTTATAACGTTTTCATCGTTTTGAAATATTCTTGTATTTGTCCTTGTCAGTTATAGTTGTTACTGTTTAATTTATTTTATGTGCTATCAGTTTGGCGTGGCTCGGTACTTATGCATCCTAACATTGTGTTATTGTGCTTTGGTAATTTTCTTTTGTATTCTTGTCTTTAGTTTTTGCCTACATAATGTGCTTTCTCTATACATGTATGCCTTTTTCTTTTACGGTGTTGACATATTTGTTTGCTTTATAGCGATTTCGATTTTAACAGAATTTTGTTTACAATGTGTGTTTGTTTTGTTCACACATCGTTGTAAATATAATGGAATTTTTTGCGACTGTTATACAAGTAAGAGATTTAGCTAACTATAAAATCAGGTTTAATCGCCAAAATAAATTCCGCCAATTTCAAAGTGCACATGCAAAGATATTGATAAAAGTTTTGATTCCGCCAAAATAATAACCGCCAAAATATTTCGAGTAACTTATTCAATGAAAATCGCGAAATTTTACACCTGCGAAAATTACCCGCAATACGGTATGTTTGAAATAGTATTTTTATTGATGGCTTTTTAACCAACATTACCAATGCATGATACATATTAACAATCATCCATTGAAAACTTTGATCTCAATATCTCAAAACATGACATGTACCAATTGAAGAACATAAGGTGTGCATTTCAAGAATAAAGGTAATTTAGTGGTACATGAATATGTGATAGTCGAGGATCAAACTACACTATTTTTTTCTTAAAAATGTCTTGTACCAAGTCCGGAATATGGAAGTTGATGTGTTTTCCTCAGTTATGGTTTTTAACCCGGATTTGTATCAGCTAAATAGATTGATGATAATTCAACAGCGGTATACTACTATTGCCTTTATCAAACACAGTTAAAACTTCAAAACTTATTCAAAAGTTGAAGAGCTTTTAACATTAAAGTGTTTAGACAAATGTAAAGCTAAAGCCGGACAAGGAATCACAGATTTGCTGGAGGCATAACATGTTTCTTTTTTCAATTAAAAATAATGTAATCTAACAGCTAGTTTAAATTATACACTCTATCCGTATTTGAATGCAGGTATTAAATTACAGGTTACTTTACTTGTGAGAATCTTAACGACTAACTGTTCACCAGGATGGTAATAATTACATTTACGGTACCAAATTAGATACACAAAAATTTGTGCATTCCGACAATAAATGTCTCTGCAGGGAATATGTTCTTGTAGTTTGATATATGTTAACTTAAACCACCATTAAAAGGAGAAATTATGGTCCTGAAATAATAACGATTGTGTGAACTGTTGGTGTTATCATGTTGTTAAAGCCATTACATCGATACTGGAGGAACGTCCCTTGTCTGAAAGTTAATATATCTCGATGCATATTTGATTTTTCAATAACATTAACAATATAAATTTTACGGTACCATGCAGATGCGCAATTTGACAAAACATGCAACATTGGTGATGATCGAGACTTAACTATTTGGAATCCAAAGGAAAACACTATTGACAAAGATGGACAAGTAATTAGAGCTTTGCATAAGGGTATTATATTCGTAAATTCAAAATATTTAAAAAATTTAGAAGCAATTTGTAATAAATCAATATCCGTATTTTCATGTCTTGTGCCCAAGTGACAAGTCAAACCCCCGGACACTAAAGGTTCAACAGCAGAAGTATCGACCAACTGGTATATGTTACATTAACGTTGCCAAGTTTTTGGCATCATATGTTCATTTCGACAATGAATGTGTTTTTTTTTTTTGTTTACCTGTTTACATATTTTTTTGATTTACGCTTGCCACTGAAAAGTACTTTATTTTCGTATGTCAGATGATGGATGTGAAACAGTTGATTTCGACATTGCTAATTTTTTGGAGTTCGCGCGATTCGTCATATTTATTCTCATGATTCATACCTCAATTCATATTTATATAATATATTTCAGCTGAATTACATAAGTACAGAATACATAGGGTCCCTGAAGAGAAACCGCAAAAGGGCGAAGTATAATGCGTTTTACCACAGATTTATATTCCGAGTAATGCCGTTTGTACACTTATAAATCTGATTACTATCATTGACATTTATCAAATGGGCGTTAAAAATCCATAATTAATATATCAGTCCTTGTTGTAGATTTGATATGTTGTAAACATTTGTTCAAGCGGTGATTTTATATATTATAAAGAATGCATTTTTTTCAAAATCATTATATATCTTTTTTTATCTGGAACCATTTTTAAACAACTTTCTTTTAATGTTTTTTTAACATACTTGAAGAAGCTGAAGCCTGCCTATAGGTGCAGAATTTTCTCGATATGTTGAAGATCGATTGGTGGCTTTTGTCTGTTTTCTGCTCTTTGGTCGGGTTTTAGTATCTTTAACATATTCACAGTTTCCATTCTCAATGTTATTGAAAATCATTTATGATCACAATTATCAACATAGTAATGGGAATATACGAAATGATTTCCCATGAGACAACTATCCACTTGAAACCGAGTTTGACAAAAATAGGTCAGCGTATTCCCTTTAAAAATTAAAAAAAACGCATAGTTGGCAGTTGATATACATATTTTTATCTAACGATATCATATCAAATGCCCTTTGTAAGTAACACAATCCGAGTTTTTCTTATTTCAAAAAGTGAGATTTTGATCAAAAGCGTAAGTAATCTTTTAAAATTTGTGTCCTTTATGGTAAGAGTAAACTACTTTCGGATTTTGATGGTCACAATGAAATAATTACAATGCTAAGATTCTTTCAATACTTGCATCAGACACGTTTCATCAAATTAAGTTTGATATATTTTCATTCAGTTTACAAAGATTAAACATTTCATAATATGCTGAATAGATTGTTGATAGGCTATATAAACTCACCATTTCTTTCATCATGATTATGATTATACCAAATCGTTTGGACAATAATAGACAATTTAAGAGTCGGAGGAACATAATAAACAAGGCTATGCTGTAGATTCTCCTAATATGTGCTATCAAATTTTAGTCCAAAATATGCATACAAAATCCAAGAATGTACAAGGTTGAGCATAGAAAATCCAAAGTATTCCAAATGTTAAATATGTGGAGAAACATTCTCTGTGGTGACCAGTTGCAATTTTTTGTGGTCGAATCTGTAAAGGAAATATTTTAAGTACAATTGAGTATTTATGCTGTCATTTGCATTTGTCTACTGATTTGTGAATAAATACTAGTACCTTTGGAGTTATTTGTTTTTATACCCGTAATCAATATATGACTGAACACATACTGTTCTAAAAACAATTAGGTAAAAAAAAAGGAATTATAGAAAAGAAAATGTATAATCAAACCATTGTCATACACAATGATTTACAAAGAAAAACAGCCATAGTGTCATACCTTTACAAACGATGACCAATTATAAAAGAATTACATCATTTTTTTTTAATTGAAGCAAACATTTACGCTTACCATGCTCCATATTTCCTCCAATAAATCACCAAACATGTATATGAAGATCAGACCTTCTATTAGATTTATTGAATCAGCCTTCAGTTGTCGAGTGAGAAAAAAGCTGAACAGGATCAAAGTAGTTATGAAAAATAACTGAAAATTGATTGAATTAATTATTAGACATACATTTGTAAACATGGTGTTAGTTTCTTTTGAAGTTCCCACAACACACATAGTTCAATACATAGACAGCATTTGAAAGCAAACGCTCTTTTAACCGTTATTTAGAAATAAAATGTCGTGGTTTAAATAAATACTGTATGTTTACGCCTCGAGAATTCACATCCCCATGTCCAGTGCATTCAAATACTTAAAACATGACCATTACCAAACAGAGTATTGAAAAGTAAAACTAGTTGGGTATAAAGGGTTTCACCTCATATCATTATAACCACGGTTGAATACATCTGCATTTTGACAAATTGACCAAACGAGTATCACCAGGGTAACACAAGCCCATCTGCTTGGAACCTGTGGATTTTAATGAATATAGAGAAATCATGTAGTGCTCTGGTGTCTTATACTTCTTTTACTTAGCCCTTTCAATCCCCCTCAACGTTGTCACTGGTCCTTTTGGATTTTCAATTCGTGTTCAATAACAAGTCATATGCAAATACCTTAATGGTGTCCACAGATATCTCATTACAATACGCTAACGCTCTAAAGAATCCCGAAAGGAGAGGCAATTTCTTTGTCATATCAAAAATCATTAAACTATATGGTAAACGAATTGATGTTTTCGTTAAACAGTCGTAATAATCTGTAAATATCTTACACCGCCCATTTAATGCTCACACATCCGTAAACTACTCTTTTAAAAGCTATTATGGTGCCACATGTGGAGCAGGATCTGCTTACCCTTCCGGAGCGCCTGAGATCAACCCCAGTTTTTGATGGGGTTCGCGTTGCGTAGTCTTAAGTTTTATATGTTGGGTCTTGTGTACTATTATTTGTCTGTTTATCTTTTTATTTCTTAGCCATGGCGTTGTCAGTTTATTTTTGATCTATGAGGTTGACTGTCCATCTGGTATCTGTCGCCCCTCTTTTATATCTGAAAAAAACACGTACGTGTGTTGTAGTCCGTACATGTATGTGTACCCGTAAGTCCTTTTGATGAAGGTGTCATGAATGTGCTGAGTATAACTAATTATAACTCAATTATATAGTTGCCAAAGCTATCTGATTGTATAGATGTACTGTTGTATTAATAAAATTGAAGAATATTGCAATAACTTCTAAACTCACTAGGTGAAGAACTATTTTCGTAACAGGTGCTGTAAAAATTGCCATCTTGTTTCTACTCCAGTGGTCCTGAAATGAACTCCAGTAATGAATGTCTCCCAGGCAAAAGTAATGTTATACATCAATGATATAAAATTGGAGACATAAAGTTATCATATTCTATGGTTTTATGATTGTATTATTTGTCGTAGTCATGTTTCAAATGTTTCATGTTCTGTTCAAGTAATTACGTCTTTCACTATTTAAAAAATCAATTACGTCCTATAACTCAGATAAGTCGTGGTTTATTATATAAAATACAAGTAAATCAATGACGTAGTTCGTGTATCAATGTTTGTTTATTTATTTGTTTGTACTTTATCATACGTATATCCAATTATGTTAAATTGATGACTCAAATAAATGTAGTAGATGTTGAATATTAATTTGTTTTTTTAAGAACACCCGAAAATAAAAAAAAAATGATGTTGTAGCAAATCTAAGATTTGTTTGAAAATGCTTATTTCCCCGATGAATAGGACATCTTTCAATATTATTAACAACAATGATTAGGTGACTGCGATTAAGACAAATAAAATACATGATTCATAATATGACGTTTTATTTGAGTGTTGTCGTGAAATTGTGTTACCAAACATATACCACAACCGACAGAAAATTAGGCAGTATTAAGTCTTTTTTCTGCACAAAGTATTTCTCAAAATTCGTCAGTATCGACTCAAAGTCGAATTGTCCTGAACACATTTCGTTACCTGTATTTCCTTGATTATTCGATTTTCAAAGTGATATATTTCAAACAGATCATGCGCTAACAAAATTCATTGCTAACAAATATTTTGATAAACACAATGATTTCAGTAATGCAAAATGACATCAATACAGAGATAGATTACTAAACATGTGAGACAATGTGCGCACGCACATCTACTGTCAAACATTTTATGTCTGATTATGTATGTGAATACCGGAAGCTGCATAGAAAGATACAATTGTTTTTCATCTTTATAACGTTTTCATCGTTTTGAAATATTCTTGTATTTGTCCTTGTCAATTATAGTTGTTACTGTTTAATTTATTTTATGTGCTATCAGTTTGGCGTGGCTCGGTACTTATGCATCCTAACATTGTGTTATTGTGCTTTGGTAATTTTCTTTTGTATTCTTGTCTTTAGTTTTTGCCTACATAATGTGCTTTCTCTATACATGTATGCCTTTTTCTTTTACGGTGTTGACATATTTGTTTGCTTTATAGCGATTTCGATTTTAACAGAATTTTGTTTACAATGTGTGTTTGTTTTGTTCACACATCGTTGTAAATATAATGGAATTTTTTGCGACTGTTATACAAGTAAGAGATTTAGCTAACTATAAAATCAGGTTTAATCGCCAAAATAAATTCCGCCAATTTCAAAGTGCACATGCAAAGATATTGATAAAAGTTTTGATTCCGCCAAAATAATAACCGCCAAAATATTTCGAGTAACTTATTCAATGAAAATCGCGAAATTTTACACCTGCGAAAATTACCCGCAATACGGTATGTTTGAAATAGTATTTTTATTGATGGCTTTTTAACCAACATTACCAATGCATGATACATATTAACAATCATCCATTGAAAACTTTGATCTCAATATCTCAAAACATGACATGTACCAATTGAAGAACATAAGGTGTGCATTTCAAGAATAAAGGTAATTTAGTGGTACATGAATATGTGATAGTCGAGGATCAAACTACTATTTTTTTCTTAAAAATGTCTTGTACCAAGTCCGGAATATGGAAGTTGATGTGTTTTCCTCAGTTATGGTTTTTAACCCGGATTTGTATCAGCTAAATAGATTGATGATAATTCAACAGCGGTATACTACTATTGCCTTTATCAAACACAGTTAAAACTTCAAAACTTATTCAAAAGTTGAAGAGCTTTTAACATTAAAGTGTTTAGACAAATGTAAAGCTAAAGCCGGACAAGGAATCACAGATTTGCTGGAGGCATAACATGTTTCTTTTTTCAATTAAAAATAATGTAATCTAACAGCTAGTTTAAATTATACACTCTATCCGTATTTGAATGCAGGTATTAAATTACAGGTTACTTTACTTGTGAGAATCTTAACGACTAACTGTTCACCAGGATGGTAATAATTACATTTACGGTACCAAATTAGATACACAAAAATTTGTGCATTCCGACAATAAATGTCTCTGCAGGGAATATGTTCTTGTAGTTTGATATATGTTAACTTAAACCACCATTAAAAGGAGAAATTATGGTCCTGAAATAATAACGATTGTCTGAACTGTTGGTGTTATCATGTTGTTAAAGCCATTACATCGATACTGGAGGAACGTCCCTTGTCTGAAAGTTAATATATCTCGATGCATATTTGATTTTTCAATAACATTAACAATATAAATTTTACGGTACCATGCAGATGCGCAATTTGACAAAACATGCAACATTGGTGATGATCGAGACTTAACTATTTGGAATCCAAAGGAAAACACTATTGACAAAGATGGACAAGTAATTAGAGCTTTGCATAAGGGTATTATATTCGTAAATTCAAAATATTTAAAAAATTTAGAAGCAATTTGTAATAAATCAATATCCGTATTTTCATGTCTAGTGCCCAAGTGACAAGTCAAACCCCCGGACACTAAAGGTTCAACAGCAGAAGTATCGACCAACTGGTATATGTTACATTAACGTTGCCAAGTTTTTGGCATCATATGTTCATTTCGACAATGAATGTGTTTTTTTTTTTTTGTTTACCTGTTTACATATTTTTTTGATTTACGCTTGCCACTGAAAAGTACTTTATTTTCGTATGTCAGATGATGGATGTGAAACAGTTGATTTCGACATTGCTAATTTTTTGGAGTTCGCGCGATTCGTCATATTTATTCTCATGATTCATACCTCAATTCATATGTATATAATATATTTCAGCTGAATTACATAAGTACAGAATACATAGGGTCCCTGAAGAGAAACCGCAAAAGGGCGAAGTATAATGCGTTTTACCACAGATTTATATTCCGAGTAATGCCGTTTGTACACTTATAAATCTGATTACTATCATTGACATTTATCAAATGGGCGTTAAAAATCCATAATTAATATATCAGTCCTTGTTGTAGATTTGATATGTTGTAAACATTTGTTCAAGCGGTGATTTTATATATTATAAAGAATGCATTTTTTTCAAATCATTATATATCTTTTTTTATCTGGAACCATTTTTAAACAACTTTCTTTTAATGTTTTTTTAACATACTTGAAGAAGCTGAAGCCTGCCTATAGGTGCGGAATTTTCTCGATATGTTGAAGATCGATTGGTGGCCTTTGTCTGTTTTCTGCTTTTTGGTCGGGTTTTAGTATCTTTAACATATTCACAGTTTCCATTCTCAATGTTATTGAAAATCATTTATGATCACAATTATCAACATAGTAATGGGAATATACGAAATGATTTCCCATGAGACAACTATCCACTTGAAACCGAGTTCAACAAAAATAGGTTAGCGTATTCCCTTAAAAAATTAAAAAAAAACGCACAGTTGGCAGTTGATATACATATTTTTATCTAACGATATCATATCAAATGCCCTTTGTAAGTAACACAATCCGAGTTTTTCTTATTTCAAAAAGAATTTGTCTTTGTCAATTATAGTTGTTACTGTTTAATTTATTTTATGTGCTATCAGTTTGGCGTGGCTCGGTACTTATGCATCCTAACATTGTGTTATTGTGCTTTGGTAATTTTTTTTTGTATTCTTGTCTTTAGTTTTTGCCTACATAATGTGCTTTCTCTATACATGTATGCCTTTTTCTTTTACGGTGTTGACATATTTGTTTGCTTTATAGCGATTTCGATTGTAACAGAATTTTGTTTACAACACAATGTTGACTGCTGTACCCCTATTTTGACATTTTTACCTATTATGTGTGTTTGTTTTGTAAATATAATGGAATTTTTTGCGACTGTTATACAAGTAAGAGATTTAGCTAACTATAAAATCAGGTTTAATCCACCATTTTTACACAAACAAATGTATGTAACAAGTCAGGAATATTACAGTTCTTATCCATTGGTTTGATGGGTTTGAGCTTTTGATTTTGCAATTTGCTTAAGGACTTTTCGTTTAGAAGTTCCCTCAGAGTTCAATGTTTTTTTTTTTTATATATATATAACTGTTCACAATACCGACGCAATAAGTATCGTTCCTTTTGAAGTTCATGCCATTCCATCAGTTGATGTATGTTTCATCGATTAATATCTTCGTTTCGAATCATGATATGTGAACATCGGTAAACTATCGTTCCTACATTTATTGTTGGTGCGACGTTATTTTCATTTTTACATTTAAAAACTAGAAATCCTAAATATGATTACTTTGATCCTGAATTACCAATATTGTCATTGTAGTTAACATAGCTTAATAATCACTTAATTAGAAGATATTGTTTGTGTTTATCTTGAAAGGTGTTCATGTTAGTTAATTTTGCTGGTTATTTGTCTGTTAATGTAATCCCCTCTTTGCGTTCATATGTGCGGCTTGTACGTTTTCAAGAAAACTTCAGACACGCTTCATACATATGCAGGGACTATAACTAGCGATGTGTTATTGTTAAAAAATAACGTGTACGATTTTAACAGTATTAGAAACTCGTAAAATGTGCCTGTAAGGTTCAGTTCAAACCAAAGGAGACATATTATTTTCTGTTGAAAAGAAGTAAACAAACCTTTACAAATGAAAACCACCCACTCATAGTAGTTGAATAAACGCTACTTGTATGTGTCAATTTCTGTTTCTGTGATGATGGACCTTTCGCCATTATCTTTTCTGATTTTGTATATGAATGGACGTCATTAACTGCAGTTTCGTTATACAAATAGAATCTTTTACTTGCATCTTTCTGATGGAAGAGTGAGCTATGAATTCCTCTATATTAAATTGGTGTCCGAAGTGCAAAGGAATTTCCCTATTATCCAAACATCACAAACGGTATCCAGAGCCTGTATAGCCATTCGTTCGTTGTCAGTAAACATTTTGTCCAAAAGACGAACGGCCCGTGATACAAACAATCTGTGAAAAACAAAGAATAAGTTATCCGGTTTTGATGCATGTTATTGAAGGGTTGTTGTTGGCTTCTGTCTTTAATAATTTTGTTTCGTTTTTTGTTATATACAGTTTGAATTATTTTGCATTTGGTAGTGTGATGAACGCCTACAGTCTTCCATGTTCTGCTTTCTACATAATTACAAACATATCGCTTTATACTTAAGTCATATTAGATACATAAACAAAAATTAAATCTGTAAAATATAGCTCCCTTTGTGACGCTATGACTTCATCAGGAATATGACAGTTGTTATCTATTCGTTTGATGTGTTTGAGCTTTTTTTTAAGAGTGAGCCTTTTTTTAAACGAAACCTTTAAGTCAAACTATTTTAAATATTAACATATTGTCACAAATTCTGGAACTATAATTTCGTAATGATTTGTATATTATACATTCATTGACGTTATTAACGATGTTTTTTTCTCTTAATCGTTGTTATCATAAAAGCAAGGACGCTTCGTGCAATTTTTTTATCTTTCGAAAAGCAGCTTCAGTTTTCTCCATAATAAATATTTTAATTGCAGAATTAAAACAACAAACACATCCCACATTTAAGTAAAATAAGTTTTCTCAAAAGAAAAGGGACTGTAACTTTAGAGATATACTTAAAAACCGTTCACTTACTAGAAAGCATTTTTGATTCTTTTTCACTTTCTTGAAACGATACCTGACCCTCTGTGTTGATATACTTTTCGAGCTCGAGTAGCTGAAAATTATTTTTACAATGAGTCTATTGCAGGACTCTCAATATAGTACAATTGTTTTAAATTAATAACTGTATTGTGTGCTATTAATACCTATATTTTATATAATATAACTGTACTGCTTATAGCAGTATCGGTACAATCATAATCTGGTATTGCACCAGATGGACACTTCTTATAGGAACAAGCGCCTTTTTAAAGGAATTTATTGGTGTATAAACTCGGACAATTCACTCACAAACAAACAAATAAAAGTCCAAACTTTTATGTTTGGACTTTTATGATATGTTTGTGAGTGACTTGGTACAGTTTATACACCAATAAATTCCTTTAAAAAGCCGTTTACTCCTTATAGTTCTTTAAAACTGGAGACATGGAATTTATTTTCCCACGCTCACAATTTCAATTATACAGCACAATGTAAAACAAAATAACGAGTTTATAAACATAAACGTACACCAATCAAATACAAGGCTGGACAAGGAAACATATATTTCCACTAGGACAATAATATATTCTTGAATTAAAAAAAAAAAACATTCAAAATTGTTTTCACAGCAAATTTTAATAACACACTATTGATATTTATCTCACAGTACCGAAATATAGTACTTGCTATAAAGATCATCATACCCTTGGGGACTTATAGTCCTCCGGCGGATATATCGACCTATTGGTTGTAACAGCATATAAATATAAACTACGCCATATGAGATTTTGACAATAGATATCTATTTTTATAAAGAAATAATGATGACTTAGTAACCAAAAAAATGCCAAAATATATAGGGGAAAAACAAAAATCTTACCTAACTGCAAGTTTAAGACGGTCTCATAGACCGATTATCTACGGCATTCATTGTTGTCTCTTTGCCACATTCCTCATTTCCATTCTCAATTTCAATTTTATATAATACGAGAGACGAATGCCGTTGATAAAATAGAAAAACAAAGTATATAGGGTATGTATCCATGGCAAAAAATCAGTTCAAGAATAGCAACAAAAAAAAAAAGAAACAAAAATCAAAGGAACAGCTTTCATTGCTGTTCTTCATCTGTATGTTGACTGCTACGAAGTGCTCTGTATGTTATGATCTACAAATTGATTTAATTGGTAAACAGTGGTAAAAAATGTTAATATGAGTATAAAACACATATATTATTAACTGCATCTCGGCTCTCATTCATTCTCATAACTATCAATTTAGTGGAATTGCACTTGCAACACAAGAAGAGATGGCATACTGCTGATTCTCAAATAACTTTTTTTTGGGTATATTTTGTATATAGGTATGAATGAACTGTCCGTGCCAGATTCTATAATTCAGAACGTTTTCGAATTCTACTTCCATTGGTATACTGCCTTATTATTTGTCTTTTATTTTAAGCTCAATCTCAGCTTGTATCATTGATAATTAAGAGCTACATATTATCAATATAGTGTTGAACGTGATTGTCTTATAAGGAAGACTATGAAAGCACTGGAAATGTCCTTGAAAAAAGTGATGACCTTAATAAGTTTTTAACAACATAATAAATAAACATGCAATTTAAGTAGTCTATTGTTGGTCCAGTTGATCTGTTGAGTTCATGATTACTGATGATTCAAATTGTTTATTAAATATTCGAAAGAAACCAACAGATGTCAATTTAGGAATTCGATATACCAGATAAAAGATAACCCAAATTCATTGAAATCACTCGTAACATTTCCAACGACTCCAGATTATCTTCCTTATACAAATGTAGACAAATTGTAAGTCAAACTAATTAATAATCATAATAAAAAACAACAAAAAGTAAGTATGAATTTTGGCAATTTTTTGTCATGTATTTATTAGGTCAGTTCAACTATATATCAACCGGCGAACGAATTTGCATTCATCTACAATGTCTCATTAATGTCCAAGATAAAAACATTGAAGGGCAACCATCATATGTTTTCTCCAAATGGCAACTGGGCTATCAGACGCCAACTGTGATATATTCAGCCATTCAGGAAAACTATATATTCAGTTCACATTCTGTCCAATCCATGACGCTTCTTTTAACAATATCTGAAAATATACAACACCCAGCAGAAATATATTCTAAAGGGTGGGATAGGGTGGGTTTTTGTGTTTCTTCAGTTCAAATCACACAATGAACAAATCACGAAAAGCATACAATTGTATATCAAATAAAAGTGGGAAAACCGCTTATAAAATTATGTAGGTAAATGAAAGATGCTAAAGTCCTTCAAAATTAAAGAAAAATTAACTCTAGTTTAGCAGACGATAATCTCAATCTATTAAATTGATTTAATGCTTAATGATTAAATCTTATTATTAAATATTCGAAAGAAACCAACAGATGTAAATTTAGGAATTCGAGATACCAGATTCAAGATAACCCAAATTCATTGAAATCACTCGTAATATTTCCAACGACCCCAGATTATCTTCCTTATACAAATGTAGACAAATTGTAAGTCAAACTAATTAATAATCATAATAAAAAACAACAAAAAGTAAGTTTGAATTTTGGCAATTTTTTGTCATGGATTTATTAGGACAGTTCATCAACCGGCCAACGAATTTGCATTCATCGACAATGTCCCATTAATGTCCAAGATAAAAACATTGAAGGGCAACCATCATATGTTTTCTCCAAATGGCAACTGGGCTACCAGACGCCAACTGTGATAAATTCAGCCAAATGCTTGCAAACTTCGTTTGTTAGCATCGCCAAATAAAATTTATCAATCCATGACAAAAAAATTAAACACATAGAACAAAGGAGTATGGCCACGAAGTGCCGATATTGGCCCTGTGAGGTGACAAAAAATAAAAGAGTAATAAGGTGGATCCTTTATAGCTAAAACATATCTACGTATATCGTTATTTGTTTTTATAGTATAAAATCATATTTTTGTGACGTCATTAATGTGACGTAATACCCGGAATCAAACCGGAACGCTCAAAATGTCCAAATTCTTTAAGAATTTCACACTTCCTGGTTAAATTTCGCATTGGCCACAGGCCTCGACCAAAGTAATTTTACTCTTATTTTGATTGTTTGACACTTTGACTCAGTTTGCAACATTATTTAGCGTGGTCGAGGCCTGTGGCCACATCGAAAATTTAACTTTTGCTAACAAGCAAATCCTGATTCAACGCCGCCATTTCCGAGGTACGATAGATTCTGTGACGAAATAACTGTACCAAGATTTTGTACAATTGCTTTAAATAGAATAAATTCTATAATTTATTATTTTCTTTTTCATAACAAAAAAAAGAAGAAAATGGAATAGCAAGTCTTTGTTTTTAGCGAAGCTTCGTTAACCGCCGATCCGGCGAGGTTTTTAAACACGGATAGATACGTCCTCATAACTGTTTTTATTAGAAAACAAGACAAATTGTTCGAAATAAAAATTATGAATTTGAAAATTATTTCAAAGTTCATTTCCACGTTATTTTGTAATAATTATCCCGGTCTGTGCTATGCAAACAAAAATATGACAGTTTAAATTAGAGTCGTAGTTTTTTTCCCGTAAAATTCTACTCATCCAGCAGATCGATATTGGTGTCAACATAAAAATTTAATACAAATTTCCTTTTAGATACACGTATTTTGTATTTTAAAGACGAAATCGTCGAAATGTAACCTCCGCGGAATGTAATCTCATGTTGACGCTTTGATGAAGTGCTTTCTTTCACGTCCGCATTTTCTATCATGTATGGCATGCCAAGTTAACATTTTAAATAATTACTATGGATGGTGTAAATAAATTACAGAACTATGAACAAAAACATACATAGAAAATCGTAGGACATAAGAAGAAGCCACTTGAGAATTTTGATATCATATTGCACAGTGGTTAAATAAGCTTTTCAATATTTCTTTAATTAAAATTACGACGCCATGAGAGGGCATGGTGTATACTGTCCGTGACATTCAACCAGAAGAAATATTTGTTTTCAATGAAAACTGAAATAAAGATGAAACAAAACTATCCGACACAATCATATAGCTTGGGTGACTTCAAATACATATCTGATATTCACGCGGGATAGCGTGCATAATTGGTCAGCATGCATACAAGGAGCAATTGTTCATTTTGTCCCTTTTTGGTGGTCTCTTTTAAATTTGAGTGAGACTATGTCACAAGCGACCAACAAAAAATGGCTGCTTACTATGAATAAATTATCTATGATATATCTTTATATTTCTGATTTTTTCGTTTCTTGTGGTGGCCCGAAGTTCGTGTTCAATCTGTAGTTACTTGTTTTTATCTTTTTGTATTGCTGTTTTTTTTGTCGCCTCTACATGTATATGTTCATGGTGTTGTATGATTTTATTGGTCTAATGATTCTTTATTGCCCCCACCCCCCTCCTTTTGGAGAATTTTCTCTTATGTTCAATGATAACACATGCAGTTTCTTGTTTCCTGTTTGAAATAGATTCTCTAAATTGCTCTCCGTCATAAATATGCATGAAGTATTTGCCACTGGACGTTCGTCAAACAACTATCAATCAGATCTCCTCTAAAGTTACAGTACGATAATGACTTTTAACATAATTAAATAAATTGATTAAAGTTTTTAAAATCTTTTGAGAAGGTATTTACTTCACTTTTTGGGAAAAAAGAAAAAAAAAGAATATTGAATATCAAATACAAACACCATTTTACTACATGAGTTGTTTGTCTCATGATGATGGATGACTGTTTAACGTCCGGCGGCAAGTCAAATGCATATTCCGGACGAGAACATGTTAATTTGCGCACATTACCTCTAGACTTTGGTATCTAGGGTATACAAGACATAATCTGGACATCACACATGGAGTCCAGAATTGGGGAGCTTCTCTTGAAGCATTTATCCCACATGCCATGGATGAAAGTGGCAGTGAGCAGAGTGTAGTTGAAGAATAGAATATTAATGTTATCATTGTTAGGTACCTGTGACATTGACGTTTATCTCAGCATTCATCTTGCTCTTCTTTTTGAAACCTATTTGTTTATATCGTACTTTTTGCAACTAAGCAAACTTTTTGAAAACTCTTAACACATTTTTACAGGTTAATATAACCATGGAAGTATTATATTTTTACTTCCATGATATAACATATCCACGAGAAATAGTTCACAATTCATTTCATTTTAAAGAAAACAAACATTGTGGAGAGTTGTCTCATTGGCAATCATACCATATCTCCTTTTTATATATAGACGAAAATAATTGATCTTGTATATTAATTATAGTTATAGATAATCCATTACTTGGATGGACGCAGCTTACATACACTTATATCGTTACAATCAACGCCAAATAAAAAAACTGATATTCATGGATTTCTATTAGTTTTAAAATGAATCCATGCACGTCATTCGGTATCTGGTTGAAAGTTGTCTTCTTTGCAATAATATCACACATCTGCTTTTTTTCATACGGATTAAGGCATGAATCTGTTAAATTTGACCAAATGATAATAAAAATAATAAAGTACACTCGAACTTTTTTCGAGATAAGAATGATAGTTGTATGTGGAATATCGGGACACTTTAACCACGAGCAAGACTAGGTAAGATTACAAGATAAAAGCTAATTAAGAATAAATTGACAATTGTGAAAACCTTTAAAAATAATTTCAGTTTAAAACTTAAAGGGGCATTAGCCGTCAAGTTCATGTTCACCGATTTGACTCAAATTCTAATATTCGACTTATAACATACTAAAACGTATATCCAATTGAAAAAAAAGTATAAAATAAACAATTTACGATGCATAGACTCGATATTATGTATCAGCATTTTGTGTGTATTTTAGTCTAGACGCCATCTAATTAACCATCGAGGTGACCATCTGAAGACTGCCGACGGTCATCTTACCCGATATAAACATAAACAAAGATATAAAAATAGATAGCAAACTCGTGCAATTGGATTTTTCTAGGTCTGTTTGATTTGATATTACAGGTTAAAGTAATATGTTAATAATCATTTTTACCTGTATAAGAATGAGTTTTTGTAGATCGAATCAGTCAACCAAATGGTTTACCCTTATTCCACTTCCAATGTTGACATACTTTTTCTTTTAATACCTGAACACGCCTAGTTCATGCGTAACCCATCTCTAGCTAAGGGGTTCAATTGAACTTCACATGAATACGGATTTAATAAGGTCGAATTATCCACTTGCAAGTGAATAATTCATTAGCGATGTTTCTTTGCTTATTTTGACAAAACTGAACCAAACTGGCTGCTAAAAGCGAATTATTATTTCATTATTTTACTTTCATTAATGATTGAACAAAAATAAATCTACTTTTTTTTCTATATCTCGCAGCTAATGCCCCTTTAACGAGAACACGAATCATAAAATAATAAAAGTATTTGTACTTTTAAAACTTTGCAAAATTCGTATAGATTTAATTGAATATAGCTAAATCACTAAATGAAATCGTCCACAATGGACAACTGAGAATGAGTATTCAGTCAAATTTTTGAGTTTTTTAAACTAGGCAGTGGCTATTTTGCATCCGCAGGCAAAATAGAAAATATGCTATTTTGTCGTCTTTGATTAAAATATCTTCATTAAAACAAGCAAAATAGAATATTTCGATAGCAATGACTATTTTGCCGGCGCCGGCAATATAGTGAATTTGTTATTTTGCCAGTTCTTTGTAAAGAGTGAATTTTGATATTTACTTGTGAAAAATACTACAAAAATGTGCATTGGCAACATAAAAGAATCAAATTATTATTCGTCATATAGTTGAATAAGATAATTGAGGAGGGTCGGAGGGGTCCTGATCCCGAAATCCCGGGCTTAAAAACATGAAATCCCGAGGTCCCGAATTTAAAGAAATTTAAATCCCGACATCCCGAAATTTGAAAAAAGAATTCCCGGATCCCGAAAGGATCAATCCCCAAATCCCGAGCTTAAAAACACCCTATCCCGAAGTCCCGATAAAGGTCCTACCCCCCTCATAAATGTCAAAATATTTGAGATACATATAATCGTTTAAAAACATTTATGAGTCCAAGCGAAAATAAGAATTTGTAAAAAGGAATAAAGATAAAAACTATTGAGCATCCATTTGTAGAAATGAAATCATATCAAAACATGTAGTTGAAAAAATACTTCTAAAATCAGTCTAACTAGAACTAGAAATCGCGGGCATTTAGAGCTTGGTTGAAAGTATGAAAACTGTTGTAGGGTGAATTTGTGTAAAAGATTTTATGACTGGAGAATTTAAGGAAATGTATCAAAAGTCAAAGGTACTTGGTGGCAGAGCAATTTATTTTAGCCCTCCCCCTTTTTTAAGTTGGATCAAATAAACATATAATAACAGAGACATATATATGTCTCTGATAATAAGTAGCCAAAAAGAAAGTAAAAGATTAGCATGTAATATATGACCGCCGTTGATGAATGGTGGTAAACTTGGAATTGATAGTAAATAGCAAATACAATGTACTCTTTATTTATAGTATATGTATGTTCATAGTATACAGATAAAGCGAAAAAAGATATGTCCTGTCCCCCAAGCACCTATGAACTTGAAGATTCATGAAAACTATGTGTAATTTTAAACGGAAGTCTAGTCTATTACTTAAAAGTCCAACCGATGTCGGAAACAATATCCGGACGCCTTTATTGTCGTTTTTCTCCCAAAATAACCCTAACGGAATAATCATAAGCGAGGATGACAAATGCGACTATGCATGGTACCTATTGGAAACAAAGGCATGATGATTAATTTATTGTGGAAGGAAGAGAAGCGACACACAAAATGAGGTCTTCTCGTTTAATAGTATAGATGCTACATGTATCTGAATGTTGATTTGAGAGTAAGCATGTAATCCTCCGGAATGAGAATGATGTTTATGAGTGCACGTGTGGTTCTGGTGTCTGATGACTTTTGTACAATTATAATGTGTTCTATGATTATTGAAGTACATATAATGATACGTACTGTCTATACACAATGTTTATCTTTATCTGTGTTTTCATCTTTTACTTCTTTACTAGAAAAAAAAATTTCTGTGTTTAAGTGAATCACGGTTTTCTTTCCATATACAAATAAGATGATGTGGTGTGATCAACTATCCTCATACTTTTTTACGACTGTACTTCGCTCGCCAAGATATTTTACAGCTTTCAATCTAAATTCCTTCTACCCAATAGAAGACATTCATTGCTTATGTTTTAAAATCCTTTATGACTTTTAATTTAATCTATGCTATAGAATTATCTTTGTTTACATAGTCTCTGCAACTTCTCTTTTGTGAATATCAATACAGAAAACGAGTATTCGGGCCACTTATACAAAATTTAATTGAAGCGCTTATGTGCAGCTTAAACCTTAATATGAGTAAGTTTCTGTTAATAGAGTTAAAAAAAAACAAGATATATGGACGAGATTCAAGAAATATTTTGTAAAAGAATTCTTGTGGTAAAATGATTATAAAGTTACTAGAACGTTAATGAAAACAATTTTAACGTTACGCGCAAACGGCTAAAATACCATTGTACCTTGGTCTTTTCTGACGCCCTGGAAAATTATACAAACACAGTTACAAGTCTATTGGTTATCGTTTTATGAACTACACTAGTTAGTGATCCTTCTGCAGTAATTTCGTCAATTTCTGGGACAGGGCCGTTTTTAACCCTTCGTGGCCCTACTCCTTTTGAAATAACATAGGTTTTCAACGTTATTAAATTTAACGTAGTATATCAACCATACTATACAACAGTTCAACGTAGTATATCAACCATACTATACAACAGTTCATCGTAGTAAATCAACCATACTATATAACAGTTCACGTAGTATATCAACTATACTATACAACAGTTCAACGAAGTATATCAACTATACTATACAACGTTAACAGTTCAACGAAGTGTATCAATTACACTATACAACAGTTCAACGGAGTGTATCAACTATACTATACAACAGTTCAACAGAGTGTATCAACTATACTATACAACAGTACAACAGTACAACTGTAAACAATGTGTACAACTCAACATTTATTCAACTGTGCATTTACAACTTACAACAAAATTGTATATTCAACAGAACTGTTCAACTTAATGCATGTTTTTAGTAACCGAATAAATTACAAAGATGAACCAATAATCCAAATGTCATTTTTGCTGAAACCAAAATTAAAAATTAGGAATTCTAATGTAGCTCTGGAATGACGACGACATATAGCGACCCATGGTTTTTATCTGATTTTCAGATTTACCAGACATAAAGGCTGATGTCGCTGCTCCTATTCTAAACGAATGGGTATTAAATCTAGATTTTTTAAACTAAAAAAATTGGAGTCTTCTCTTTAAAACAGTCTGAAACTGAAATTGTCAATGATTTCCCATTAATATGGCAAAAAAGAGGACCATCATTTCCAGGTCTAATTTACAAAAAAGCTTTCAAACTATGTAGAGGACAAATCTCATTTGATTATTTCTATCAACAACTTAAGTAGTGGATCTCCCTTTTTGATAAGTTTTTTCAAAATTTTATAGTAACAAATAGCCGATTTTATACATGGTCAATATGAACATCTCGCCTATGTTAAACATGTTCTTGTATAACATTTGATGTAATGGCAAATTCACTCACACGTAAAAATGCAGCAAAAGCGAAGTAAATTTTGTTTGAAACATTATGGTTTCAAATCTAGAAGAGCACACGTGCCTCAAAGCCGAATTAAATCTGATTAAAATATCAATATTTAATAGTACCCCGATATCTTGTAAAGTCTATCACAACCACCCAAAAGTTTCTGAATGATAAAAGATTTAGTTAAATCTTCATTACCTTCAATTTTGAAATTGTAAATTATGTTACTGTATATGATCTACTTGTAGATGAATAATAATGATTAAGTGACAAACAACAAATAAAACGAATAATATGTCAGTTAATTGGTGGCCAATTCAGTGGAATAGAATATTCAATCCTGAACATATTGAACGATCGCATTGCATTTTCATAAACGTTCTAACTTTGAGAAATTGATTAGTTCAACAATTTTTGAAGCTTCTGCATCAAAAGATCTATGAATTCTAGTTAAAAAGTATGTGGCTTCGGGTCGGCATTGCTTGTTACTTCTCTTAACTTCTTTATCTGTCCACGAGATAAAGCACCAGCAATAAAATTGTCTTTTGAAAAATTTTGCAACGCTTTAAACTGAAAATTGAATATAAATGTCCACAAACTATTTTTCTCAACAAAAATATAACCCTGTCATTTTTTGAAGAGTTTGTATTTAAAATTTAAAAACAGCCATATTAACAATAAAAAATCATTTTCTTATTTGTAAATCTTTCTGTCCATAAAAAGGTGACCAAAGCAAAAGGTATTATTTCTAAATAAGTAATGTCACTTAATAAAACTTTGACCCAGTTATATGGTCATTGTAATTTTGCCCATGACCCATTAAAAGAAACTGTACAACCAAATGAATGACCACCTGCACTGTCAGTATACAAATGTAAATCAGCATTAGACTAGAGTTCATTTACATTAACCGGCGATTTCCTCGAACCTAAATATCAAACTTTTCTGGATGTAGTTCGGAAAATATGTAAGTTATCTTTTGTTAAAACCTCCTTTTGGGTTTTGTCTATTAGCAGAGTTGTTTAGCAAAGGTGCAATGTTATTCCTCTTAAACACAGATGGACCAGTATCAACTTCATTGTCCATAACTCGACGACATCTTAAAGCAGAATGATCAAAACCACATTTGAGACATGCATGTCTGTATTCGCAATTGCGTTTATTGCAAAAACCTTTAAAATTAAAATCGTAGCATTTAAAACCAACATTAGCTTGTTGTTGTTTTTGAGTATTGGCAGTTAAAATACGTAACCACAAAAAACCATCTATGGATGACCATTTTTTTGTATGATCCCTTGATACCCTTAAACGGAATTATTGGTCATAAGAATACCATTTTTCAACAGGATGATCAGCCGCTGCACACCTTATTAACGGTTTAATTCCTTCTATTACAAAGCTTACAACTTAATTAAATTATGTATCCGCGAATTTTAAAAAAAATATAAAAGATGTAATGTAATAAAATAAAGTGTAACCGGGAATGTAAATGTTAACGCGGCATACACTACATACATTGTAATTACCTGTTTAAAACAAACTAATATATCACCTGTAGTAAAGCATTTAATTATAATGCTATTCAATGGTTAATATATGTGTGCACAATGTAACTTAACTACTAAATTATAGTTTGTTCAGTGTAATATGCTTTCCGAGTAAGCGTAAAATTGAATTAATGAATCGAACTATTTGCAAGAAATAACTTTCAAATAAATTTAAATCATTTCTTTTACAAATTACAGAAATAAAATCATCCGGAAAATACAACTGCAATAACTATATCTAACTATCAATAAAACAAATGTACTTATCTAAAAATATGTCCGAATCAGCCTGTCCTTTTTGTGTTCCTTCAGTTCAAATCACGCAATGAACAAATCATGAAAAACATGCAATGTTATATCAAATAAAAGCGGGAAAATTATGTAGGTAAATGAAAGACGCTCAAGTCCTTCAAAATTAAAGAAAAGTTAACTCTAGTTTAGCAGACGATAATCTCAATTTATTAAATTGATTTTTTTTCTATAGTGAACTTTTCAAAACAATACAAAAAGGGAAAATATTAATATCTGTATATAAACACGTTATTATACTACAGCATTTAGAATATGGAATACTTCTTTTAAAA
Source organism: Mytilus californianus (assembly GCF_021869535.1). NCBI lineage: Eukaryota > Metazoa > Mollusca > Bivalvia > Mytilida > Mytilidae > Mytilus > Mytilus californianus. The sequence goes on from NW_026262712.1 coordinate 68,839,516, forward strand.
AAAGGCTTGGCTGTTGCAGGCACAAAGAGAACTAAATTGAAAGGAACTAACTAGAAAGGTAACTGCTTCTGCATTGTAACAAAAGCCCGATCATGCCAAATTTGCATTGGTTTGGCTGTTTTCTGCTCTATGGTCGGGCATGTGGTCTCGTTGACACATTCCCCGTGTATATTTTCAATTTTATTAATTTTATTGGTGAAATGTTTAATGTTGGAAACACCGAACTCAAGAACATTTTAAAATGGAAATTCATTACTTTCATAATAGGTTTTTATCATACCGTACTGACTAAGCTTATATCTCTTAAGTGTTGGCCTGCATCACATAAATTTTTTTCGTCATGCTGGATAAAATAAATATTGTAAGTTCCAAAGTAAAAATGTGAAAACAGATTAAAGCATGTACACAATCAACTAGTTTGTCACATAGCAATCTTAACAAAAAATACGGAACTCCATGGCAAATTCAAAACCGGGAAGTTCATAAATAAAATGAAATTAAATGTTATTCAATAAACAGAACAAGTCTAAAACAACTGTCGTATTCCATGTTGTTACAGGAATTTCCCGAAGAAAATGATGGTTGTAAAACTGGATAAAACTTCCACTTGAATACACATTGTTTTCAGTTCCGTTAAATTCACAAAATTGAGTAAGCAGCGCATAATCACTATTAACCATGATATCACTGGGATATGGTTAAATATAAACTGTAAAATACTCACTTCATTTTGTTCTTTATGTCCATCCTGATAAATAAAAAACAAGTTACTTCATGATCCTTTAAAGTTTCAAGTGTAACATATATAATATGTGTCTTCTGTTTCATTTCTTTTTCAGTGTTTCATGTAAACCTTGCTTTACAGACTAATCTTATTAATTGACACACCCAAAGTAGATGTTGTCAACAAAATACTATAAATGGCGTAGAAAAAACTAAATTGAAGAGCTTCAAAACCTGAATTCCTAAAATTTGTTTTAAATACAACTAGTGCAATCTATTCCTGATCGAAGAACATCTTTAATGTAACGAAAATTTGACCATTTTGTATACAGAATAAGTTTACATTACAGAAGTCGTCTTTTTCAATCAAAATAAAAACCTTGAGGCCTTTTTATATAATTACTATCGCTGCAAGTTGTGCGATTACATTTGTATTTAAAGAACGTACTTTACATTGTACTATGACTCTGTTATATACTCCTAAGTACATAAATTAATCTTGATGGTATGATACACGTAATAGTTCATAGTATGCCATATAATTCCATGGTTATATATGTCCCACCTTTGCCATATTTAATACTGAAACAATGTATGTTAGAAACGAACTTATTTATATAATCATTTACCTTTCAGTATGTTATTTCTATAAATATTTATAATATATCTTACGGAAAAATGCACTGAGAAGTATCCATATTGTTGTGGTAAACCTGGAATATGACGACTCCTGTTCACAACACTTTGTACAAGATTTGTGTTTTTCTCTTGAAATAAAAATCCACATCCTATTCATGAGAGATATTTTGTTATTAATTGATGGGATCCGTACATATACATAAATATTCATTGTGAGTCATCAGAAGACGTTAAGCTTGGTGCGTTTTATCAAAATATATACTGGTAAAATATTTGCATATTTGTATTGGTTGTGAATGTCTTCTCTGCTGTTGATATTGTTATGCATTCATTTGACATTTGTGTGTGTGCGAAACATACTCTGTTTGTAACGCATATACTAAATAATAAATTTATCAACGCTTTTGGTTACATGGTTGAGTATCGGTTAAATTTTTATTGTTTATGAACACTTGTTTGTTTTTAGGCTAAATACTGTCCTTTTTTGTCGCATATACGGGTATATGTTATAAATGGATCAAATCATTTGAAGTTATTCGGATTTTGCAAAATAGTCTGTGGAGCAGAATGTCGGTATTATGTTTAAAAACCAAACCACCCTTTTCGAGTTGATTATTGTTTAATGTGTGGATATAAAATTACAATAACGTGTAGTTATTTGTCAGTTTCTTATTTGCAGATTATGTATATAAATTGTACCTTATATGCATGCATTGATAATGCGTGTCTGATAATAACTAATATTGAATACACATTACTTTGTTCTGAGAAGCATATTAAAGGCTGATAGACCAGCAGGTACACTTATTCTATTTATGGGTTGTTTTTGGTTATTATATAATATATCTATTCGTTTGAACCACGCAAAATATAATGAAAATAATGAAGAGACGTATAATCCCACACTATTTCAAACCATATGGAAAACATTACACACAAGTCATTAGTACTGTAATGAGCAACACAGCGTTAAACACTTTCCTCATAGAAAAGTCCCTACTAAAAATCATAAAAAGCCTTATGCAGCATTCTCGATTATCAATGAAACAATTTGAAAGAATTGGTGTCGTATTACAGTAGTGTTTCATGAAATGACACAGGCATTTTGTTTACATTTTCCGTTATTGTTTATGCAGTAATTAATTACATTATCATCAATTTTATTATTTTAAAAGATATAGTGATACTCTCCTAACATCGTACAAAGTGTTCGTGTTTTTTATACCTATTGCAAAGGTACAGGGTTTTTGTCGAGTTTACTTCTGTGCGCTTTCATATCTGCGTTAAGTATGAGACTTGATTTGTGAATACACTAAAATAACTTATAAGATTTTAAGAACGATAGCAAAACCATCAAAAAACAAGAATATTTCTGCTGAATAATTAAAAGTTTTTCTACCTGAAATATGAAAACTCTATTTTCGTTGTACTTATAAAAACAAATAATTGTCGTGCATGTTTGTGTTGATACATATTCTAATGTACAAATATATCATGTATTTATAAATATCAAATTCGTTATACAAACAATTTTTTTTTACTTTTTCGATTAGATTTATTTGAACTCTCTGCGTAAAACTTTGTTTTAACATTTTACGTATAAAAATTGGTATATAATCTATGTTTGAACTGTCTCATAAATCTTACTTCCAGCATATCTTGCTACATGTTTAAGGGCTTTCTTTAATAATAAATTATCAGCCCATTCATACGTTGGAATACATTCATTAAAAGCACCTATAACCGATACAACTATTCTTGGCTCTCCACATTTCTGCAAACAAGCCCATTGTTCTGAGGGCGGATTGATTGATGGCTAACGTAGTAAACAAGTAAAAAGATATAAACTAGTCAAAATAATGTAAATAACATTTAAATTTTCACAAAGACGCCTGTAATTGGACTTAAAAACATGCATAATATGAAAACAATATATATTTATTTTTTACTTAGATAGATTATATAAACTGGTTTGCCTTTTAAATCATATTTGAAAATTAAAAAAATATATATTCATGTCTGCCATTAGTGTGTTTCGTTTATCAATAGTGTTGTAACTGTCTATACGTAAAGTTTCAGTATATATTTGTATATATTCGTCCTTATTTCTAAACACTTGATATTACTGTGCACATAGTCTTATCAGACGGGTGAAATTGTAGAGAGGAATCACTATAGGTTGCACTTTGTAAATACAGCTGTTTCTCAAACCACGCCTCTTTTGGGGAGATATATAATATTCATAGATATGTTAATTTGTTAACGTACTGGTTCCCATTTATGATCTCTGTGTTTCATTTCATAGAGACATCACTTGGGAATGTAACCAGTATAGAAAAACATGGTAGCGACTAAATTTTAATTCTTAGGAGGTCCAAAAATGGAGGTAAGGGAAGTATAGAATTTTAGTATAAGTTTAAACTCTTAGAAGTTCAGGGCATATAAATGTTGAAAATATGCCGCACAGCCCTATATTTTGACCTTTGACTAAAATAGTAGTGCATATAAACTTTCCGTTCTAGGATATTATTTTTCACGAAACTTCATAGTAAAAGTGTCACAGTTTTAGCCGCAAAGGGAGTTCCTATGGGAAATTGCATTGTCTATATTTACAGAATTGCAACCTATATAGGGTTAAAAATTAGAACATACAGAATTTCACAAAATCTTGTTTATCTTAGAGATTTTGAAGAATTTTACTCAAATATGAAGTTTTATAAATATTTCACGAACATTGAGAAAATCCTAGGCCTAAACTATGATGAGTCAGCATAAATTCACAGTTTACAGTATGCATTGTTTACTTAAAGCCCTGAATTAAAAGTAAATTCATAATTTATGCCTATTTGTAATTTAAATTGTTTAGAAGTGCTTATATTTACTCGTCGCAGTCATTGCAACTCATTGATCCTTCTTAAATATTTTTGGTGGAGTGTTTTTGTCCTATCGATAACCCAAAAGTAAGCCGTAACACCTAAATGTGCTTTTTTGTGACTGCAGCATAAAAATTACAAGCTAGAATTACAAAAAGACCTCAATAAAACTAACAATGGTGTGTTCTATCCTAAATATGTACCAAATATTCCACATTGCTAGAAACAGGGAAAACATTTAGGAAATGTGAGGCCCCAGGGGCACAAAACAGAGAAAAATGCCTCCCCCTGGGTCATGAAACAGATAATTTAACTTCTAAATGCTATGCTTTTATTATTTTAAAGGTCTTTTGTAAAAAAACAATAACTATGCTAGAAAGTTATGTAAAAATCAGATGTAAGCAGTCATTTCTATCAAACTTTTAGTCAATTTATGCACCAGACTGATATCTTCATAAATACAACTTTTGCAAATATGGCTTTGTTTAAACACTTCTAGTTCATATATTAACTGACTTATGTTAGATATATGGTTAGGGATGATACTGTTGTAACATGAATTCTAAACTGACCATTTGAGGCAGAAATTGTGAACTTTCATTAACAAATAGGCATACAGTAAGATGTGGACTGGAGACACAGGCAGGATTGGATACTTTGTATAATCTTGAATGTTGGAATGATTACCTACTAAACATTACATTTATAGTATTTTAAAATGCTTTCAATTTGTTATCAGAATAGTTTCAAACAGGTTTTAGACAGTTTATGTCATAAAACATGCACATAGGGTAAGCTGGCAATAATTAAAGTCTTGTTTTCAAATTCTCTAAAAATTGAAACAGGGGTATAAAATATACTGTAAAAGGAAACTTAGAGTATATGCAGTGATTTCTTTTAGGCTATAATTCTGATAAATAAGTATTGTTGTGAGAAAAAGTGTTTTTAGACAGTTTTCTATTTGAATAAATGTTTGTATAGGTTGCACTTTGTAAATACAGCTGTTTCTCAAACCACGCCTCTTTTGGGGAGATATATAATATTCATAGATATGTTAATTTGTTAACGTACTGGTTCCCATTTATGATCTCTGTGTTTCATTTCATAGAGACATCACTTGGGAATGTAACCAGTATAGAAAAACATGGTAGCGCCTAAATTTTAATTCTTAGGAGGTCCAAAAATGGAGGTAAGGGTAGTATAGAATTTTAGTATAAGTTTAAACTCTTAGAAGTTCAGGGCATATAAATGTTGAAAATATGCCGCACAGCCCTATATTTTGACCTTTGACTAAAATAGTAGTGCATATAAACTTTCCGTTCTAGGATATTGTTTTTCACGAAACTTCATAGTAAAAGTGTCACAGTTTTAGCCTCAAAGGGAGTTCCTATCACGATAAGTCGTTGCCTCCAACCTGAAGAAAAACCGAATGTGGCGTATATTCTTCAATTATATGCATATAATGTTGCTTTTGAACACATTTATTACCGGGGCGAAGAGTCCCTCCCCCCAAACCAAAAAATTCCACCTGGATATCGGTTCCGTCTAAACCTAAATTTAACCAACCTCGATCACAGTTTTCATGAGTAAATGTTTCTAAACGACGAATAAAAGAATTACCAAAAATTAAGGCACGCCGGACCATGGTTCAAAAGCAACTAATCTATTATAAAAATTAATAAATTAAAAATTAAGCTATCAAAAATATATGGGAAATTGCATTGTCTATATTTACAGAATTGCAACCTATATAGGGTTAAAAATTAGAACATACAGAATTTCACAAAATCTTGTTTATCTCAGAGATTTTAAAGAATTTAACCCAAATTTGAAGTTTTATATATATTTCATGAAGATTGAGAAAATCCTGGGCCTAAACTATAATGAGTCAGCATAAATTCACAGTTTACAGTATGTATTGTTTACTTAAAGCCCTGAATTAAAAATAAATTCATAATATATGCCTATTTGTAATTTAAATTGTTTAGAAGTGCTTATATTTACTCTTCGCAGTCATTGCAACTCATTGATCCTTCTTAAATATTTTTGGTGGGGTGTTTTTGTCCTGTCGATAACCCAAAAGTAAGCCGTAACACCTAACTATGCTTTTTTTTGACTGCGGCATAAAAAGTACAAGCTAGAATTACAAAAAGACCTCAATAAAACTTACAATAGTGTGTTCTATCCTAAATATGTACCAAATATTCCATATTGCTAGAAACAGGGAAACAATTTAGGAAATGTGAGGCCCCAGGGGCAAAAAAACAGAGAAAAATGCCTCCCCCTGTGTCATAAAACAGATAATTTAACTTCTAAATGCTATGATTTTATTATTTCAAAGGTCTTTTGTAAAGAAAACAATAACTGTGCTAGGAAGTTATGCAAAAATCAGGTGTAAGCAGTCATTTCTATCAAACTTTTAGTGAATTTATGCACCAGACTGATATCTTTATAAATACAACTTTTGCAAATATGGCTTTGCTTAAACACTTCTAGTTCATATATTAACTAACTTATGTTAGATATATGGTTAGGGATGATACTGTTGTAACATGAATTCTAAACTGACCTTTTGAGGCAGAAATTGTGAACTTTAATTGACAAATAGGCATACAGTAAGATGTGGACTGGAGACACAGGCAGGATTGGATACTTTGTATAATCTTGAATGTTGGAATGATTAACTACTAAACATTACATTTATAGTATTTTAAAATGCTTTCAATTTGTTATCAGAATAGTTTCAAACAGGTTTTAGACAGTTCATGTCAGAAAACATGCACATAGGGTAAGCTGGCAATAATTAAAGTCTTGTTTTCAAATTCTTTAAAAAATTGAAACAGGGGTAGGGGTATAAAATGTACTGTAAAAGGAAACTTAGAGTATATGCAGTGATTTCTTTAAGGCTATAATTCTGATAAATAAGTATTGTTGTGAGAAAAAGTGTTTTTAGAGAGTTTTCTATTTGAATAAATGTTTGTATAGGTTGCACTTTGTAAATACACCTGTTTCTCAAACCACGCCTCTTTTGGGGAGATATATAATATTCATAGATATGTTAATTTGTTAACGTACTGGTTCCCATTTATGATCTCTGTGTTTCATATCGTAGAGACATCACTTGGGAATGTAACCAGTATAGAAAAACATGGTAGCGACTAAATTTTAATTCTTAGGAGGTCCAAAAATGGAGGTAAGGGTAGTATAGAATTTTAGTATAAGTTTAAACTCTTAAATGTTCAGGGCATATAAATGTTGAAAATATGCCGCACAGCCCTATATTTTGACCTTTGAATAAAATAGTAGTGCATATAAACTTTCCGTTCTAGGATATTATTTTTCACGAAACTTCATAGTAAAAGTGTCATAGTTTTAGCCGCAAAGGGAGTTCCTATGGGAAATTGCATTGTCTATATTTACAGAATTGCAACCTATATAGGGTTAAAAATTAGAACATACAGAATTTCACAAAATCTTGTTAATCTCAGAGATTTTAAAGAATTTAACCCAAATATGAAGTTTTATAAATATTTCATGAAGATTGAGAAAATCCTGGGCCTAAACTATGATGATTCAGCATAAATTCACAGTTTACAGTATGTATTGTTTACTTAAAGCTCTGAATTAAAAATAAATTCATAATATATGCCTATTTGTAATTTAAATTGTTTAGAAGTGCTTATATTTACTCTTCGCAGTCATTGCAACTCATTGATCCTTCTTAAATATTTTTGGTGGGGTGTTTTTGTCCTGTCGATAACCCAAAAGTAAGCCGTAACACCTAAATATGCTTTTTTGTGACTGCGGCATAAAAAGTACAAGCTAGAATTACAAAAAGACCTCAATAAAACTTACAATAGTGTGTTCTATCCTAAATATGTACCAAATATTCCATATTGCTAGAAACAGGGAAACAATTTGGGAAATGTGAGGCCCCAGGGGCAAAAAAACAGAGAAAAATGCCTCCCCCTGTGTCATAAAACAGATAATTTAACTTCTAAATGCTATGATTTTATTATTTCAAAGGTCTTTTGTAAAGAAAACAATAACTGTGCTAGGAAGTTATGCAAAAATCAGGTGTAAGCAGTCATTTCTATCAAACTTTTAGTGAATTTATGCACCAGACTGATATCTTTATAAATACAACTTTTGCAAATATGGCTTTGCTTAAACACTTCTAGTTCATATATTAACTAACTTATGTTAGATATATGGTTAGGGATGATACTGTTGTAACATGAATTCTAAACTGACCATTTGAGGCAGAAATTGTGAACTTTAATTGACAAATAGGCATACAGTAAGATGTGGACTGGAGACACAGGCAGGATTGGATACTTTGTATAATCTTGAATGTTGGAATGATTAACTACTAAACATTACATTTATAGTATTTTAAAATGCTTTCAATTTGTTATCAGAATAGTTTCAAACAGGTTTTAGACAGTTCATGTCAGAAAACATGCACATAGGGTAAACTGGCAATAATTAAAGTCTTGTTTTCAAATTCTTTAAAAAATTGAAACAGGGGTAGGGGTATAAAATGTACTGTAAAGGAAACTTAGAGTATATGCAATGATTTCTTTAAGGCTATAATTCTGATAAATAAGTATTGTTGTGAGAAAAAGTGTTTTTAGAGAGTTTTCTATTTGAATAAATGTTTGTATAGGTTGCACTTTGTAAATACACCTGTTTCTCAAACCACGCCTCTTTTGGGGAGATATATAATATTCATAGATATGTTAATTTGTTAACGTACTGGTTCCCATTTATGATCTCCGTGTTTCATATCGTAGAGACATCACTTGGGAATGTAACCAGTATAGAAAAACATGGTAGCGCCTAAATTTTAATTCTTAGGAGGTCCAAAAATGGAGGTAAGGGTAGTATAGAATTTTAGTATAAGTTTAAACTCTTAAATGTTCAGGGCATATAAATGTTGAAAATATGCCGCACAGCCCTATATTTTGACCTTTGAATAAAATAGTAATGCATATAAACTTTCCGTTCTAGGATATTATTTTTCACGAAACTTCATAGTAAAAGTGTCACAGTTTTAGCCGCAAAGGGAGTTCCTATGGGAAATTGCATTGTCTATATTTACAGAATTGCAACCTTTAATAGTCAATATTTACCTGTCCATCTCTAGCCGAGGACTGTTGCGGTTCCATAAACTAAAATAATAAAGTTATATACCATACTATATATTATAAGCATTTAATTTGAGTATATAATGCGGAATGAATATAATTTTCTTGCAAATTACAAAGATGTACAACAGATATTAGATTCAAACATTTTAAAAGGATTGTGAACTTCAGACATCCTAATCACATTAAGATTGAACAAAAGTCTTCATTACTATGTAATTTGTTAATATAAATAAACATTAGGAAAGAAACATTTGAATAAATGAGAAAACGAAAAAAGTCTCAATCAAAATTATAATAATTATTTTTAGAATATATAAGTCATTCACCATACTTAAATAGACAAAGATAAAGATATCTTTAAGTATCTAATAACTATGAAAAGTTATTTACCTCAAACTTTGGTGTCTGTGGAGCTTCAATCAAAATTTTCTAAGGGAAATTAAAATGACACTGTTATGTTTTCATGGACTTTATCAGGACACCATTCAACGTAATGATGTGTTACTGATTATATTATAGTTTTAAAGAGGTATCTGTTTTTTGATGACCATTGATGTCCGTTTGAGGTGAAAACGTTGTTAAAAACAAAGTATGCTTCAGTATGTTTAATATGAATACAAAATATTTATGATAGTTGTGATAAGAAAACGCAGAAAACTCTGTCATATGCTATGTGGTATCCCTTGATTTTACCCTCTACTCAAAACTAATAAGAGTGTTTGTAAATATACAAGCACTGTACATCATGCATGGGTTTTTCTCTTTGTATTGAGTTGAAAACTTAAACTTTCCATAGAACAATAGTTCATCCGTCCGAAAAGTTGAAGTCGTTCATTTTCAACTTGTACAACGTCAAAATGATAATAGCGAAACTGTACTTTTACCTACACTTGTAAATCCGTTTGATTATACAAATTTAAAAAGAAAACTAGCAGTCCTACAAATATCATACTTTAAATACAACTTTTAACTTAATATTGTTAAGATTGTACCAATCAAGACCACAAGATAACCACAATGGACCAAATGAAGTCATTGTTGAGGACATAAACTGTAAAGTTTCAATAACTCTACTTTTGGAACGAAGCACACATTAGTATGCTTGTTTGAGCATACTTCATGTTAATTTAAGAACTGTTTTCATCGATAGCACACACTTAGTAATGGTTACCTTTGGGCTGTCTGTGCCTTCTTAATTTTCTGTCTGAGTTGCCATTTCATACACGATTTTATCATCTGTTTGTGTATATTTTTGAATGATATCGTCAGCCTCTGTCTGGGAAGCAGATGTTGAAGCCATAGGATGCTTTAAAACATATAGCAAAGTTGGAAGAGGTTTATAATGTAATATTTAAAATGGAAATTGTTGAAATCTTCTGAGATATGAATATACAATTCACATATGATATATTTAAAGTATTTTGTAGGAATTTAGAATATGGTTTTCAATGCCATGCAGGGCAACACCAACTAGAACTAATTAATTTGTGTTATTGAACCTTGACAGAGAAGGGTTTCAACATCGGGAAACAACAAGTACTCTGCCTCTTAATTTTTTTCTTGTTTTAACATGCTATTACATACCTTCTTCCCTTTTCTGTATGTCTACAAATTAAATAAAAATGCGTGTTCTTCATATGACAGTAGCGTCTTTGGCATTTAAAATGGCATGAAACGTCTCGTTTCGACCTTAACAATACTTCAATATGTCTTGACTCCTTATCGATACATTGGTTTTGGAAAACTTTCATTGAAATTCAGAAATATTCTCTTCTGCAGTGTACGTATTGATACGCGTACTGTATTTTAAGTATTACAGTTTATACCATATAATCGAGAAAACAAAATGATGGTATTCAAGTTGCTGTGAATATCTTTATATATTCTTTAATCCTGTGAAAGTTTCAGTTTTTCTTAGTCATATTCGATAAATTAAATAAACCTTATTCTTTAGATAAAAACCAAAAAGTGTTTATAAGTATTTATATTATATTTTATGTCAGGATAATTTCGATTCATTTTAAACTTTAAAAACAGTGATGCTGTATCGATCAAGTGTTGTTTTGTTTTTGTTGCTTTAGTTTTTTTTTTTTTTTTGGTAGTTATTAAATTACAAAAATCCTGATCCACTGTTTTCTTCAATAAATGTAATTCAGTATCCTATCCAACATGAAATAAGTGTTTTCGTAATACAGTGTGATGTATTTTATATCTTAATATGCTTTACGAAATTAACATCATGTTGCTGAAATAAATATACAATTATCATTATTTAATATTACTTACAGTTTCTTCTGGGTTGTCTTTCGGTGGAATGTCTACATGTTTTTGGTTCTCTATACAGAGTAACTTATTCTAAATAGGTCAATGTATCAAGTATATTCATATATTTATATTTAATATTTGTTAAAACATGCTCAAATTGTAAAGGATTTGTGAGTGCATCTTTTGACATATGGATTTTATTTGAGTCAAACATAGGTGTGTATTAAGTTATTTGACTGCTGGTTACTTTAATTTTTCATATTTGTTTTTCTGTTCCGATTTTTTTTTCATTCTGTATGAGTTGTTATTCAAGCTTACTTTTATAACCTGTGCTACAAACATTATTTGACTTGAATTTGTTCTAATTGAGAACATTTCATACACTAAAATTTCCGCAGTAATTACCCTGGGGTTGATATCAGGATTTTCTTTTCATTCATCAATCTCCTTTAATACTCTCTTTGTTAAGTCCGGAAACTTTCGATCGGTAGTCCCGTTTTATTATAACGTCTTTTATTGAATGAACAATACCTTATTTTATGATAATGACGCAATCATAGCTCAAAATCAAGATCCAGGAAAGAGAAGTCATGTTTTTGTAATATACCCCATTTGACTTGCAATTGTACGTTCAAACGTTTTCAATAGTGTCTTTTGTTGAATACAATTAACATATTTATAGCCCATGTTCCAACGATCAGGGTTTAAGGCGTGTTCTTGATACCTGCTAGCACTACTTTAATAGACTCCTTCCCATAAAGGAATACCTAAACAGTAGTGCCCCTTGACAAAAAACACAAAGAACAGCAAGCAATAGATCTGCTTACACTTTATCAAATGATGTGATTTGTTTACTGTTTTTTTTTTCTTATATTCAATATTTTAAATGTGTTGTTATTCTGATATAAAACCATTTGCAACTTTTCTTGCCATAGTTGTAAAACTTTGGAAAATCATACCATAAGGTTTCTTTTCATACAACAAATGTACATTTACTGCCACAGATTGCTTATCAGTCCGCGAAGTATCGTTATATTTTTTAGGTTCAACTTTTGGCCCGATCGCATCTGAGGAAATTAATTCCGCCTACTCTTAATATGCAAATGGTAATTATGAAAAAAAGTGTTAAAAAAACTAATGAGTTTAAATCTGTTTTCACTAATAACACGAACGGAAGTTGTGTCATTTGAGTTTTCTATTTTATTTCAAAGAAAAGATGATCACATCAGAGATCAAATTAACCATTAACAAATATAAATAATCTTTAGGCGATATATTTTATGATGTATTTGTCTACCATATTTCTTTGATCAAAACGCTAAGATCAAAGAATTGCTGAAAACTAAAAAGAGAAATTTTTATAAATACCAATTGAAAACTGTTAATATGAACATATCAGCAGAAAACATTTATATATTGTCAAACGTATACTGTTACAAAAATGTTTTCGTTGAAAGCTAATCATGTGTTAATGGGTCCTCCAAAGTTGAATATATTTACAAATACATGCTATAGACATGTAACAATATATTTACAACAGACAATAAAAATAAGTATAAATATCACTTAGTAGATATATACCTTTGATGAATGTTCCGGTTTTGCATCAACTGATTTTGATCTCTTCTGTTTCTTTCGTCCTCTTTTTATCTTTTTTTTAAACAAAATCATATTCAATGATCAATGGTCGTATGATTTAAATGATAAGAATAATAATATGATAGTGCAAATTATTTTAAGATGTATAACTTTTCCATATATATCAAACATTTGTTGGAAATCTAGTTGTTATGGGGAATATCCCTATCACACTGGCTTCGCCTGATGTCAAAAGGGTTCCCTCCAGCTCCAAAAAAACGAAAGCCACATCACGTGCATCAGATAGGATTATGGGTGTGGTAGGCGGGTTTCAATTTCAACACAACCCCAGTAATTCTTATTTCAAAATATATATCATCAACAGCATTGGGATAACGTTTTTGCATGGGAAACAACATAAAATCTAGGAAAAATGTCACATAAAATAGCACAATACAGTATAAAAGACATCGTATGTGTATCCTAAACTGAATAGCAAATATGTGATGACTGTGAACTTTTTTTTATTTTAAGTCGTTTTTAACATGTATGATATCCATCTAATAACTCCGAATGACAAAAAAAAATGAAAGAAATTCGGATTTTTATTTCAATCTATGTTTCTTTGAAATCAAGTATGTTTTTTCAACTAAGATAGAGATACCAAAAAAAAAGTGTAGCTTTTGCACACTTACATGTGATATGCACTATAGATAGAGAATGTATAGCTATATTCATATTGAGTAAAATTTTAATAACAAAAACTATCAACTTTTATTATTGTAACATGTGTAGTAAAGGTATTCAGAGGTTTATTTTTGGCTTAAGCAGAATAAACGACTTCAGTTAGGATATGGAGATACCGATCAATATTTTATATTCTCTTAGATAGTTTTGTAAAAACTGCATACATGTAGTTGATGTGGTCCATTAGCTTTTGACAGATCGAATACATGTCGAAAACCTATTTGTTGAAAGTTGCCAATTTTAAGTAATATAAAACAACAACTTACCGGAATATCTCTGTAAACTTGACTAGCATTATTTGAAATATTTCGAATATTTCAAATAATTGGAGTACTAAAATAGAATGAAGAAATTAAATCCACCACTCATCTAAAATAGGATAAAACCAATGACTATAAAAACAAACCACACTGAACGAATTTGTGTTGATCATTGTGTCAATACAATGCTAAGTGTTGGTATACTGCTGTTCATTCATTATGCAATTGATCTTCAACCCGAATTTGTTCTATACGGGCATTTTTTAGACATGGAATCTTTAAAATGGTTCACAAATCTAGATAAACAAAATTGACATACGGCAGCACAAGCAGAACAAACTTTTCGACAGATTGGAAACGAAAAACCTAACAGATCGTTTTTTTCTCGCGTGTAAACACATTATTACTTTAAGACATTATGTTGTTGGTTTTTGTTTGTAATCCTCGAATAAACGACTGACGCCATTCAATAACCATTGAAGTGACACATAAATACATGCAAAACCTAATAAAGCTTACTCCTATTGTCGTCATCTTCTGTCAATTTACAACCTGAAATGCAAAATAGTAGTTATATCTATATTTACCTTGCTAATTGGTGATATAAAAAAGTCTAAAGAAAACTAGATTAAACAAGAGGCTCTCAAAAGCCTGAATCGCTCACATGTTATTTTTTGCTTCAATCTTTCATCAATGATTGTTTTTGCTTTTCAATATATATTAATGAGTGGCTTATAAATGCCATTTAAATGTTCTTTGTATCTGTCATATATACTTCAAAAGCAAATAAAAGCATTTTACCGATATGTTCCATTTTAGCCATAGTGGCTATGTTTCTTGACGTACAAGGAAATAAAATACAAAATTTATACTAGATTCAACTGAGAAGATTTTTTAAAGTTAGAAAACATAAACAAGTTGTGTAAAATTGTCCTTAAAGGGCAATAACTCCTTATGGGTTCAATTAACAATTTTGGTCAAATTGACTTATTTGTAGATCTTACTATGCTGAACAATTTTGCTGTTTACAGTTTATCTTTATCTATTATAATATTGATAATAACCAAAAACTGCAAATTTCTTTAAAATTACCAATTTAGGAGCAGCAAACCAACAACGGGTTGTCTGATGCGTCTTGAAATTTCAAGGCAGATAGATCTTGACCTAATGAACATTTTAACAGCTGTCAGATTTGCTCTAAATTCTTTAGTTTTTGAGATATAAGCCAAAAACTGCATTTGACCTCTATGTTCTATTTTTGGCAATGGCGGCCATGTTTGTTAATGAATCAAAAATTCGGATACAATTCATAAACAAGACTCCTAAAGGAACACTCATTTAAATAAAATTGAGAATGGAAATGGGGAATGTGTCAAAGACTCAAAAACCCGACCATAGAGCAGATAACAGCCGAAGGGCACCAATAGGTCTTCAATGCAGCGAGAAACTCCCGCACCCGGAGGCGTCCTTCAGCTGGCCCTAAACAAATATGTATACTAGTTCAGTGATAATGGACGTCATACTAAACTCCAAATTATACACAAGAAATTAAATTAAAAATGATACAAGACTAACAAAGTCCAGAGGCTCCTGACTTGGGACAGGCGCAAAAATGCGGCGGGATTAAACATGTTTTTGGAGATCTCAACCCTCCCCCTATACCTCTAGCCAATGTAGAAAAACAAACGTACAACAGTACGCACAGTAAAACTCAGTTCAAGAGAAGTTCGAGTCCGATGTCAGAATAGGAAACAAAAGTTTAGAAGTATTAGGCACAGCAGTTTCAGAGGAAAATTTTTTTAAATGTAAGCAAACATGAAGAACAAATTGTGTAAAATTGTCTTTAAAGTGCAATAGCTCCTTAAGGGGTCGATTGACAATTTTGGTCAGATAAACTCTTTTGTAGATCTTACTTTGCTGAACATTATTGCTTGTTACAGTCACTACAAACCAGTAAAAGTCTGAAATGGCCTATTTCTGTACTCGACTGTACTGATTTTTACTCGACCAGTCTGAATTGGTCTGAATTTTACTCGACATTACTCGACCCCAGTCTTAACCATACTCGACTGTACTGATTTGTACTTGACCCTTATCTTTGCCATTGAAAATAGTCTGAACTATTACTCGACCAGTCTGAAACAGTCTTAACCCATTCTCAACCTGTACTCGACTATTTTTTTCAGTCTTAACCATACTCGACCAAAGGTTCTGAACAATACTCGACCAGTCTGAACCATACTTGACCAAATAACCTCTACTTTTTATAAATTTTAACTGTTAAAATAAATGTCTTGTTTACTGACATGACAACAGCCACAATAAAATAAAGATATATTATAAAAACAGATTTTTACATTCTTACATGATTCTCAGATTTATCGAATAGAGATTGTTAAATCAAATTATATTATATAATAATTTAATTATATCAATCAAGTTTTGTTAAAAAAAGAATTTCTTTTACCTAAAAACCACACCTATACTGAGGGTAATTAAACCTTATTAAGGTGCTTCTTGTTTGGCATGTGTTTTTTTTTTTAAATTAATTTTCCTAAATTCCTAAATAAAAACTACATAGGTTTCATGATTACATACAAAAAATGTACAATAGTTATATAATTATCTTTTTAATGAAGTAACAACAGCCAACAAAATCACTGAAATTGTTTAACCTTATTTTAGAAATATATCTATTATTATAATTTGGGATATATTATATACAATATATATCAAAAAAGGGATAAAAATTAAAGAAATTAATAAAATTGTTCTTCTGATTAGTGGTGAAGTATAAAGTAATACCTCCTGCTTGAGGCAAACTCATGAAAAAGATCACACCTGGTCAGAGAGTATTAAATTCTAAATAACATTCATTCAAAATTGCAACATCCTGTGAAACTTAAATCGCAAGGCCTTTTGAATTCACTAGATAAGTAATACACGAGTTTCAGAAAAATAAGGCTTTCTTTTTACCTGTAGAACACAGATGTACTAAGGTAATTAAACCTTATTAAAGTGCTTCTTGTATGCCATGTCTTTAATTTTGACAAAAATTATTTAAATTTGATTGAAATAAATTTTACTGTAACTTTGGAACACATTTCCTTTTTTGAAAGTTTATCACAGGATTACTATGGAAGTTCTATTATCATGATAATATTAAATTCTTGGTTTAATAAAACAAAGGTGTCATTTTTTAAATTTATTAAGTTGCTTTATATGCTATTTTATATATATTTTAATAAAAAAAATGTTCACTGCATTATTATTTTAACTCGACTGACACCATAAATCTATACGAGGTTTAAATTAATGGTGAAAATTGTCCAGCAACCATAAAATATATCTGAAACATTCAAAAAATTTGAATAACATTGAAAATATTACTCACAATTCAGTTTTGAGATTATTTGATCAGCTTGTTTTATTTTTATTTAAAAGGTGATATATATGTATGTATACATGTGTTGATGAATATGGTGATGAAGTTATATTATGTCTATTGTGAAATTTTGGTTTCAATGCTATATTGAATACATTTTTAATTTCAAATTGTTATTCAAATTTCTAGCCAGGGGAAATAGCTGTTGTTAAAAACAGTTCCTAAATTGATGAAATAGAATAGATAGATACAAAAAATAGGTCTAGGTTGGTTAAGACTTGGTCGAGTATGGTTCAGACTAGGTCGAGCATGGTTCAGACGCATATAAAATGGTTAAGTACTGCTCGAGTAAGGGTAGAGTACAAGTTCAGACTGTTAAGTATGGTTCAGACTACAGTCGAGTATTATCAAGTAAATTTCAGACCAATTCAGACTGGTCGAGTAAAAATCAGTAGAGTCGAGTACAGATATAGGCCATTTCAGACTTTTACTGGTTTGTAGTGAGTATATCTCTATCTATTATAATGTTCAAGATAATAAAAAAAAAAAACTAAAAAATTTCCTTAAAATTACAAATTTAGTGGCAGCATCCCAACAATGGGTTTTTCAATTCGTCTGAAAATTTGAGGGCTGATAGATCAGACCAATTGAACATTTTTATCCGATGTCAGATTTGTTCTGAAAGCATTAGTTTTTGAGATATAAGCCAAAAACTGCATTTGACCCCTATGTTCTATTTTTAGCCATGGCGGCCATGTTTGTTGATGGATCGAAACTTCGGATACAATTTATAAACTAGATACCCTAAGAAACATTCAATTTAAGTTTGAAGGTATTTAGTCCAGCAGTTTCAGAGGAGAATATTTTTGAAATAGTTTACGACGACAGACGACGACGACAAATGATGACAGAAGCTCACATGGGGGCCCCGGTGAGGTAAAAAGTGTAATATAAATTTCTTGTTTTGGGTTTTTTATAATTTTCGAAAGAACCACACTGATTCTTTCAGAAAATATAGTGAAGATGATATTATCAAAATGCTGAACGTTTTATTCGACAATATATTTGCTGAGTTTGGATTGGTATTTAAACAGCCAGTCGATATTCCATAGGGTACTTATTGTGCACCCCTTCTGGTCGACTTGTTTTTGTACTCGTATGGAGCAGAATTCATTCAGAAACTTTTAAAAGACAAAAAAGAAAACGTACCTTGCAAAATTCATCAATTTTACTTTCAGATATATTGATGATGTCCTATCACTAAATAACCCGATATTTCAGTCAGTACTTGCATCTCATATATCCAAGTGAACTTGAAATTTAGGATACAACTGATACAAGAAGGACTGATCTTGATCTTTTCCTCAATATTGACACAGATGGACGACTTCAGACTAAACTCTTTTACAAACAGGATGATTTCAACTTCCTAATTATCAATTTCCCCTTTCTTAGTAGTAGGCATCCCTCTGCTCCGTCGTATGGTGTGTACATTTTTCAACTGATACGTTATGCTCGTGCATGTTCACACTATACTGACTTCATATACAGAAATGTGCTCCTTACGCAGAAACTGCTTCAACAAAGTTATAAAGAGGAAAGATTAAAAATGACTCTCCGTTAATTTTATGGACACCATCACGAATGAGTTGATCTATACGATGCGTCTGTGTCGAAACTAACTAATGACATTTTTACCACGTCTTAGATTTTGGTTAACATCTATGTCGTCTGTCTGCTAAGCACCGAACGTGACCTATTCCCGAAAGTGACTGTTAAACTGAGAGTGAACCTGCATTACTGTACGACGTGTATCGATATTTTGTACATCCAACGTACAATCATGTATTAATTTTTCACGTTTCTGTTGTGGTTTTGGTTGAATAATGTGTTATGTCTTATCGTATGTTGTCCAACTAATTATTAAATTGTATTTCAATACCATCATTGTCACATTCCCGAATATGACTGTTATACCGAATATGAATTTGTATTGCCATACGACGTGTCGCGGTATTTTGTACATCAAACATTCATGAATTGATTTTTGATATTTCTGTAATAATTGCGGTTGGATAATCTGTTATTTCTTATGGTTTGTAGTACAAATAATTATAAGTTGCCTTTCCATAATATCATTGTCATGAAATATTTTTGTACGAGTATTGTGATCATAATTGTATAAAGTTCGAAATTGCATATGTTAGTTACGTAAACGCGTCATTGTTTTTGATATCCTGTGGTGTTTGTCGTTGATTGAATATGTTCGTTGTTGTTCTGTGGTTTGCATGTTGTATCGACTTTAATATTAAATGTGTGTGCGTTTCTCTGTGATAAATGTTCTTGCGTGTGTTTGTGCTGTATTTCTGTCAAGTTGTGTTGTCATTTTAGCGATATTTCTTAACAATGTCATTTAGCGGGAGGTTTGGCTGGCCAATATAACTAGGTTCAACCCACCATTTTTCTCTAAATGTCCTGTACCAAGTCAGGAATATGGCAGTTGTTATCGAATAGATCGCTTATATGTGTTTTGGCGTTTGTTTTTATTGCACTTCGGTGATCCTGTTGTTCCTTTGTTTTCCTCTTATAGTGTATTTGTTTCCCTCCCTTCCCTCCATACTGGTTTTAAACCCGGATATAAAATTGAGAATGGAAATGGGGAATGTGTCAAAGAGACAACAACCCGACCATAGAGCAGACAATATGTTTTTTCTCTAACGATTGATGAATTGTGTGCACCGGTATCCGGTATACTACTGTTGCCTTTATTTAATGATTAGTTTTTGTTTATCCTTATCCAGAAATATAGAACATATATACATTGGAATGGTTTCAGTTTGCTATACATATTTTCATCATTTGAAAAATGAGCTGACATTTGTAATAACAATTCAGGTTTCATGGCAAGTGTTGAGATTAATGCACATTTGGCATTGACATCATAATTTTGTCTTACAACTATATCAGTTTATACTTTGTGAAATAAAAAATCATCATGTTTTGGGTCAGAAGGGTGCATGGAAATCCAAACACCTCATGTTGGAATGACAACTGCATTAGTTGCCTTTTGCATCACTTTACATATTCTTGTTCTGTGTATTTAAAGAATTTTAATAACCATGTTGTCGCTTTGAAATTTATTCTGGCCAAACGTGTAAAATTAGGACATGAATTTTTTTTACCAACCGCATACACTGTAGATGTATTTAACAATGGGTAATGTTTTTGGAATTGTTCAGCCATATCTTAGGGAATTACACAACGCACAAAAATTGTCGGAAATAACCCTACGTCATTGTAAAAAGGAACAGGCTGAAACTAATGGAAAGCAGCAACAATACTAGAAAAGAGAGAAATACGACATCATTATAAAGGGGGAAAGACAAACTCATTAACCGGCTCAATAGTCACAATTTCTCAAAAAAAGTATTAAAAACGGAGTTCTTTAAATGATAACATTGATCGATATCTTTGTTAAGTATGGTTGTCCTCAAACATAAACCTTTATAGAGAACATGATTCTATATTTTATAGTTTATCAATCTTAAACGATAAAGAAAATCAACAGTATTATTTTTAGTACTTGACAACGCTGGAATTGTATAGATGAAAACACGAACAATTTAGTAACGTGTGAAAAATATCAATATGAAGATTGTCAAAGCGCTTTCGTATTGCAAATGTATTGCAAAAGGTTAATGGGATCCCTTAAACTTAAAACAAAGTACGGAAAAGAGCAAGGTGCGTCAGGTCATTCTTAATCTTTCAATCATCATGAAAGTAAATATGTATAAAAAAAATACAAATATGTTTGGAGAATTTAGTCCTTTAATATCAAACTGGCACTTTCATTCTTCTGTATATATTGATGTGAAAAGGTTTTGATAAATTCCCCTTGATGTAATTATTATCTCTATTTTTGCTAACTCTATGCATACTCTTGTGAAGATCGAATGATCTTCAAGGTCTTGGAAATTACCTGGGCCCGCCCATTTTTCTAAATTTACGTCCTCTTCACATGAAATGTTTCTCGGAAAGTGATTGTTAACTTATGTTCATATATACTTAGTGATGTTAAGGTAGCAATAAACAGTTAAGAAAAATATTAAAATGTACCCTCATAAAGTTTACCATCCCATTTACATTGCTTTCTTGCAAATTAAGCTTTCTGTTTTTGTCATATATGTGTAATTAAAATCTTCCATATATTTTATATC
Source organism: Mytilus californianus (assembly GCF_021869535.1). Lineage (NCBI taxonomy): Eukaryota > Metazoa > Mollusca > Bivalvia > Mytilida > Mytilidae > Mytilus > Mytilus californianus. The sequence continues at coordinate 68,861,356 of NW_026262712.1, forward strand.
CAGGAGTTAAAAGGATAAAATATAATTTCTTTTTGGTATATCCATGGCAACAATCTGCATTTATTTGTTATAAAATATTGCAAAAAGGGGGGAAAGATGTCACATATTTCCCCAAAATTTGGCCAGAAGTGGAATTTCAATCGCTTGAAGTAATACCTTTTATGAAACTGTTTACATATATCTATCAAGAAATCCAATAAAAATCATATGTCTTTCATCTCATTTTTTTGTAAACTTGCGTCAAAATCTTTGTGTAGAAAAAAGTGTTTGTAAACATTACATTAATTTCTGGACCTATGGCCGGTCTAGCTATGAAAATACGGAGAGTCGAACAGAAAATATCCCATAAAACCTGTACAAAATAATCTTGATGTTCTTATAAACCATCTTTGAAGGCTAAATTAGTACTCAGCTGTTGAAAATTCCGGACATAAAAAGAAATAAAAAAGTTGAAAAAGGTTCCACAACACCTCACACCCCACCCCAACAATAGTAGGGACCACAGGTGTTCAATATGTCATGCATAAGAAATCTAAAGATTATTATGTTATAGTTATGTCTTGCAAGTAGTTACTAGAAATAAGGGAGAAGATCTTTTGATTTTTCAATATTTTGTCTGTCTACATTTGTTTCGTTTTCTTACAGTTTATAAATACTACAGTATATGATTTATTTATTAAGGGTTGTTTCAAATAAGAAAGAGAAATCTTACCTCCAACCAAGAAATGTTATATGCAAATTCCACTCATATTGCATTTACTTTCGTTTTACATTCAGTTACTCTCCTGTGACCCGACTGGCTTTGGACTGAGTTATATTTGAATTCAATTTATGCGTATATGCATCTAGCTAAACCTGTTATTCTGAAAAACCTCAAAATGCAGTAAAAGATCCCTTGCAGGTTTTTTTTATAATAGTCTTAATCAGTTCACATATAAAGAATAGTGATCAATATTGACATAGATTTATAAAGATCTTTCCTTTAATCTTTCAAAAATGCAAGATAAATGTTCTGAAAAGATAACGTTATGTTTCGGAAATCAATACATTCTGTGGACTAAAAAGAATGGAAAAATATATAAATGATCCCATATTTATCATAAGAAGAGGTAAAACATAGAATAACTGTGACATACACTTTAACTTAAGACTTTCTTCAAAGTAGATACCTTTCAGTATTAAATAGCATAAGATCTGTTGAAGACATGTGTTTGCTTTTTTTACAAATAAGAGAGTCAGAAGATAAAAAAGGGATAGTCAAACTTACTATACCATGAAAAGAGAATAAAAAACGACGAAAGCATTAACAATAATCTACAGAACACATCATAGAACACTAAAGACTTGCAACAAGAACCCCACGAAAACCTAGGGTTTATTGAAGCAGTTGTTTGAGGATAATGTTTTTCCGTTTAGAATGGTTGACTTTTTAAAAAAGACGAATGATAGTTGGAACAAACACCTGTGTTTGTTACAATATCGACATTCCAAATTCTCAATTATTTTATTTCCATTGTTTTTAATATAAGCGAGTTTTATAGTACTGGAAGACCACATTTAGACTTTGAGATGATAAACATCAATGAAACAGTTGTTCATCAGCTTTGATTATGGCCAGGTGCTTAATTCTAAATCAACTATCTAATTAGGATATTTTGTTTAAATCGAATAAACTGATACAATTCGTGGATTTCGTTGGTATAGGTAAACCACGAAATTAAATGTTCAACGGAGAACAAATTTTCTATTAGCATTTTTACAGACTTTGACAAAACCACGAAATCAAATATCCGCGAAAATACAGTTTTCCCTGAATCCACGAAAATTGGTATCCACGTAAGTTAATGAATCCACAGTGTTTTTATTATTTTTTTTTGTTAATCTCAATATAGGGTTGATTATATTGGTACTGAAAATATACATATTATAATTGTGATGCGTGAAACATTCGTTCCCTATATGTCAATAAGGATTTTAAATTAATATATATTGACATGCTTTATCCAGCTAACAAATGGATAAAAAAAAATGTTACAAGACAGAAAAAGGAAGATCAGTAGGTATAGTTTGAAGACTTGACGAATGTTTCTTCGAATGACCACGTTCCGATTTCCTTGTAAATTGCGACATAAATAAACACAACCACTACTAGTCAATCACATTAATTATGGTCTTTTTTTTTGTCTACCATTATGCCTTGAAAAAGCAGATGGTACTAATCAATAGTTATTTAATGAAGATGTAACGAAAATAACTGTACTTCAACCTTTAACGATACTGCCGCAAAGCTATTAAAAATTACATTTATTTTGTTTAGTCTTGAATATTCCATCATTTTGTCTTTTCATAATATCGTTCATTACTGCACATGATGGAAGTTATTTCAAAAACACCTGCTGTGACCATAAATAATTTTCAATGTTGGCATATTTTTCCTTGGCATCCGGAATATTTCAGATGACTAAACGATGACTGTATCAACTGAACAGGCCTATCCTGTCCAACTTTCTGGTCGCCAATTTATTCAATGAGTGAAATCCGAGGGCAAGATTTTATTCAGCATCAACCAAACGACTAAATTTAAACAAAATTGATGTATAAAAATCAACACGTAGTCTTCAATTGTAGACAAGGTTTATATCGTCTCCAATCAAGAATGTAACAAAAGGCAATCAAGCATATACGATAACTGGTTTCCAAATTTTGAATTTTTGAAATACTAAGGCTTTTCTATCTCAGGAATAAATTACCTTAAGTTAGCTGTATTTGGCAAAACATTTAGGAATTTTTGGTTCTCAATGCTCTTCAACATCGTACTTTATTTAGCCTTCTTATCATTTTTTTATTCAAGCGTCACCGATGAGTCTTCTGTAGACGAAACGCGCGTCTGGCACAAATATAAAATTTGAATCGTGGTATCTATGATGAGTTTATTTACATAAAAGGCACAATACTTTTTAAGATTCCTGATTCCACTATATTATTTTTTGTGGATTAATCATTTCGAAGAAAATGAATAATACACTAATAATGACAATCGATGATAACATACATGTGAAGAGACATACCTCAACTAAGAAAAAAAGCTATTCGATGGATAAACCCATTAAAGGGGAAATCTCATCATAGATAAAATCTCATCAAAAAACTTGATTTCGGCGTAAAAGACACAGACTGCGCGGTTCACTTTGCAGTAATTGGATTGAAACTTTTGGTTCTGAATCTGAAGGTGGAAAGGAAACAAATGCACTTTTATTTCAATGTCTTCATGTCTTGGTAAATGCCATTTAAGAATCAACGCCATAATTTGCACAATCAACGGTAACGTATACAATGCATGGAATTACGTGATATTGTCTCTTTAATGTTGTATTAATCCTATTCAATTTCAAATTGATAGCTGGTAATACATTATTTTATATTTAAAAAATCCTAAATATTACAATGTTTTATACTTTTTTCAATATTTTATGATTTGTTTAACATCAATTACGAATCTTATGTGTTTGCACATGACGCGCATTTCCACAATTTATTTCACAATCTGTCAGGTTTTTAGTTAGAAATTTAAACGATCGATTATTAACGAAATAAATAAAACTACTCATGCACATTGTTTACGTTGAGCAAATCCCTTATCGAAAGATTTCCTGTCGTACTGTTGGCATATGTATAAGATGTCGTTATCTATTTTTCGAAATTTTTTTTTAGATAAAATCTTAGAAAAAAGACATCTGCTACATTTGTTCTTCAAAGCTACATATATATGCAATGAAATGGTGTAGCAAAACTAGCGCTTTCTATTGCAACCGTTGTATATTTTCGTTAGCAAATGTAACATAATATGCACAAAAAAAGATTGGAAAAAGCTTTAAATCAATAGAAAATATTTGCTTTCTTTATCAGTATTCAAACAAAGACTGACGTGTTAGCAATCTTATCAAGTCATTTTATATATCTATTACTGATCATTTATAACAAGTAGTTACTTTGATAGTCGGAATAGATTGTTATGTTGTTACGAATTTGTGCTAATATCGCCATCATAATGCAAGTTCATAAAAACCACTCAATGTGTGAAGTTTAAAAAATAGATTAACTAAGGTATATTCCGTACTCTGATGTTCCTATTGACTTTTCAAAAAACACTCATGCGAATTTTCCAGTAGGTTTTGGTGTAAAAATATGGTTTGATAGATTGAAATATAATGCAAGTTCATAAAAACCACTCAATGTGTGAAGTTTAAAAAATAGATTAACTAAAGTATATTCCGTACTATGATGTTCCTATTGACTTTTCAAAAAAATACTCATGCGAGTTTTCCAGAAGGTCTTCGTGTAAAAATATGGTTTGATAGATTGAAATATAAACAGAATTTGAGTAAATTTTGTAATATTTTCGGAAATGGTAATTGATTGAACTTTTTGCAAAATAAAAAAAAAGGATAGTAGTTATCTAAAAGTTTAAAAAAAGAAGTAAGTAATGCTTGACTCATTGTACGGTAAGTTAACATTCAGTTAGGACAATCGATGAAATGTATGATATATCAACAACTTGTCAGCATATGCAGACAATGCATTTTGTTAGTAGGACAAAATTACTTAATGAATATATAAAATTTCAATCCTTAGCCTTAGATTTGTATTTCATCTGTTACATTTGTTCTTCAAAGCTACATATATATGTAATGAAATAGTGTAGCAAAACTAGCGCTTTCTATTGCAACCGTTGTATATTTTCGTTAGCAAATGTAACATAATATGCACAAAAAAGATTGGAAAAAGCTTTAAATCAATAGAAAATATTTGCTTTCTTTATCAGTATTCAAACAAAGACTGACGTGTTAGCAATCTTACGAAATCATTTTATATATCTATTATTCATCATTTATAACAAGTAGTTACTTTGATAGTCGGAATAGATTGTTATCTTGTTACAAATTTGTGATAATTTCGCCATCATAATGCAAGTTCATAAAAACCACTCAATGTGTGAAGTTTAAAAAATAGATTAACTAAGGTATATTCCGTACTTTGATGTTCCTATTGACTTTTCAAAAAACACTCATGCGAATTTTCCAGAAGGTTTTCGTGTAAAAATATGGTTTGATAGATTGAAATATAAACAGAATTTGAGTAAATTTTGTAATATTTTCGGAAATGGTAATTGATTGAACTTTTTGCAAAATAAAAAAAAGGATAGTAGTTATCTAAAAGTTTAAAAAAAGAAGTAAGTAATGCTTGACTCATTGTACGGTAAGTTAACATTCAGTTAGGACAATCGATGAAATGTATGATATATCAACAACTTGTCACCATATGCAGACAATGCATTTTGTTAGTAGGACAAAATTACTTAATGAATATATAAAATTTTAATCCTTAGCCTTGGATTTGTATTTCATGTTGTTATTTAGTGGCATAATGAAAGACTGTCAACTCAGACTTTTCGTATGTTTATTCTGTATCACCTTTGTGGTAAAAAATCAGTGAAATTGGAAAACATAGATTGTGGTAGTATTATGAAAGATACTTACAAATATCCATATGCTATATTTTTCGTTAAAGGGAATTTAGTTTTTCTTCAAATACCATGTTAAATGCATCAGTAACAACTCATTCTGACTTAATCAATCAAAAATAGTAACTTTCATATAAGAAGTAACGACTCATTTATTGATAGTGCGTATGCTATTTGTTATGGAGCGACTGTATGTTTCTCACTTGGTAAGAAGTAAAATAACGAAAATACCGAACTCCAAGAAAATTCAAAACGACTAATTAAATAGCAAAATCAAAATCTGAAACACACCAAACGAATGGATAACAACTGTCATATTCCTAACTTAGTACAGGCATTGTAAGTAGAAAATGGTGAATTAAACCTTGTTTTATTGCTAGCTAAACTTCTCACTTGTATGACAGTCGCATAAAATGCCATTATATATTAACAACAATGTGTAAACAAAACAAACAGATATATAGTGAAAAATGTTCAAAAATAAGGGTACAGCAGTCACATTGTGTTATAACCTTAATAACTATAAACACAATCAAACAATGTCAAAAAAAGAACAACACAAAGTCACACAGACAAAAACATTACACGTAGCAAAAACGGAACACAAGAATTCTTAAATTTACCATAGCACAATAACACTATGACAGTATGTGCAGATCCACGTCAAATGAATATTATCAAAAATAGACTGAACAGTAAAAGAAATAATTTACAAAGACAAATAAAAGAACACTATAACACGAAACTAAGATAATAAACAGAGTAGGTGCCTATAATCTATACTTCAAGGTCATGGTGGATTATTTGTGTAGTTGATACGGATTATTTATCAACAAGGTCTTGGTATTATACGATGATTGTTTTAGAAAAAAACTTTTTGCTCAGACACTGGTATAACGTTTACAAAATTTGAGTAGCAGCTGCAAGCTCTAAAATACCAAATAAGGAATTGGATTTTTATTGGTCTGTTTGATTTCATGTTATAGGTTAAAAAAATAAGTAAGTTTACATTATTACCTGTATAAAAAAGATTTTTGTGGATCGAATCAGTCAATAAAATGGTTTACCTTTGTTTAACTTTCAATATTGACATTCTTTTCCTTTAAATGGTTGAACACAACTTAGGCATGCGTAGCCAATCTCTAGCTAATGTGTTAAATCAAAGGTCAAAATACGAGGTAGAAGTCTAAAAAAAAAGGCAGAGGACGCCTGCCTGATGTTTCTTTAATTTGCAACTGAATACTTTGCTAATGAACTTCGTCAATGACGGTATAATGTCATACATCATATCTTAATGTTAGTTGTTATGGAGATAATTTTGTGTTGATGCCATTAGTGTCAGTTTCTGTTTGCTTCGTTCACATTTTTATTTACAGTAGGGACGACAATGTGCTAAACATATTGTATATACGTCTTTTAATTGATTACTGTAGGTTCACCGCTGTATGTTATTTCAAATATTGATGTTTCTTTGTGTGCTGTCTTATTGACGTATACACTCCTCGTTTATTTCAGACACTTATCAAACACATTAATATCAGAGAAGCCAGATCATTTAATTTCTCGTTCAGATATATGGATGATGTTCTTTCCATTAACAATCCAAATTTTTCTGATTTGGTTCCATTAATATATCCACCAGTAATTAAATTAGTCAAACTACAGACACGGCTTCCTCTGTCTATTTTATGACTTTTACCTCGAATTTGACATCAGCGGTCATCTCAGTGCCAGAATCTATGACAAACGAGATGATAATAATTTTGAAATTATAAATTTCCCCAACCTTAGCAGCAATATGACAACTCCCCTTGCATTTGGGATTCATCCATTCAGATTAAAAAGCTTGCAGCTGCCACTCACACTTTATAAAACGTCACAAATATCTCAGCAGAAAGTTGGTAAACCAGGGTATGTCAAAAAAAGAAATGATCACAAATAAGCACATACAAATGTAAATCAGTGACCAGAAATCATTCTTGTCAGTATATCGATTTAATATCTTGTTCTTGTGATATGTGCAGAACAAACCAAAATCAAATTCTTGTTGTTTTTTTTTGAGAAATACATTATTGTTCATGTTTATATCAAGATTAAATCGATATGAAAATGGAACCTTTGGTAATGCAGATATTTAGAACAATATTCTTTATCTTCATATTTTAAGTTCATTTGAAATGAACATGTTCATATTTTTTTTTTTTTTTTTATTTATTGTTATTCAGGGTTATATCTGGTCTATATACCAGCTTTGATAAGTGTTTGGTATTACTATAAATTTTCACTTCGTACTATGAACATCAAAATTATTTATTTTGTAAAAATATTTCCTTTTTCTATTTGAACTGTACACGTATACTAACAACAAAATTATTTTCTTTACCTGTGTTTAAAGTAATTGCAAATGGCTGATATTTTTGTTCGAGCATATTGTTTTTCTTAAATTGTTTGACATTTCATAGCGGTATAACATGTTACTTTTATTATTCTTCCCTTAGTTTATTTATTTTGTATTTACATTGTATCATAGGTCAAATTTATTTGTTCAGTGTATGTTCACTGGTGTTAATATTTCCTTTGATTGAGTTAAGCTATTTCAGTTGATATTTTATAGTGTGTCTTTCTATATTGTGATGTTACACTATTGTTTCAGAAAAAGGGTGAAGATTTGGTACCATTAAAACGTTTAAACCCGCTGCATTTGTTACGCATTTGACTAACAGGTCAAACAGATGTTCTTAAACCCTGCTGACTGCCATTGGCGATTGCCAAATAAACGGATCACAAGATGTAACAAAATAGATCTTTATCATTAATACCAAACTGAAAACAATAAACTTGCGGAAAAGATGGTATACTGCAAACATGAGGTGCACAAATTTGTACACCATACCCGAATTTCGACATTTAATGTCTATTCAGTGATGTTAGGAATCGGAACGGTATTTAGAAGGCCATATAATTTACCTCAATTTAGGATAGACTCTTGAATTTTGAAGAGTCGAAATAGGATGAACGGATCATATAAACCCGACGGCAAATATAATACAAGCCCAAACGAAAAAATATAAATAAGTCTAAATTGAAAACAACGTTCAAACCTATGATTGCCTTGGATAAAAAACCGCAATTTTTATATAATGTTGTTTATGCTGTATTTAGACCCCTCTACTTAGAAATTTGTTTTGCATGCACACGTATAAAAATTGCGGTTTTTATCCAACGCAATCATAGGTTTGTTAGATCCATTTTGTTACATCTGGTGATCCGTTTATTAGACAATCGCCGATGGCAGTCAGCAGGGTTTAAGAACATCCGTTGTTCGACCTGCTAGTCAAATGCATTCTGTTAAAATATACTCTTTCACTTTTTTGGTCTTTTAGAAAATATTGTTTGTGCTGTATTTAGACCCCTCTACCAAGAAATTTGTTTTGCATGCACACGTATAAAAATTGCGGTTTTTATCCAACGCAATCATAGGTTTGAACGTTGTTTTCAATTTAGACTTGTTTATATTTTTTCGTTCACTTAAGCGTTTTATAGGCCACCGAAATCAGGTTTTTAGGCTGTTTTACAAAGGAATAATAGGGTAAATTGTATGTTGACATACTTAGATTTTAATAACGGATACAATTTATATAAGATTTTGTTTAAATTTATTTTACAACAAGCACAAGTATAGTTTTACATGTTCAGCTAAAAAAAATATATAGGTCACCATTGGTTTAAGAAAGATATTTAACATTCTTAATCCATTTTTGACTAATAGGGAAAATATCATCTGCATTACCTTATCCTAAAAAAAATTGAGAGAACTAAATTACCGATTTCCATTAAAATTTCTATTCTAAGAGAATCATAAGTGAAGTTCAGAAAAAGCCAAAAAGCCAAAAAAAAATGGGGGTTACCAATCTTTTATGAGAGATAAATCACTTAAAGGGTGAAACCATGGTAACACAAAATGGCTATTTTTGATAAAATTCAACTATTTCTCCCGTTTTTAACCAAAACTTAATGAAATGAAAACCTAATTTTGGTTTACAATACCCGTAGTGATATGCAGGCCCACATTGCATTTTAAGTCATATGGTCAAATCGTAAGGTCAAAGGTCAAGGTCGTGGCATTCTTAAATGAATGTTAATTCATAAATTTTGAAGTGTTTTTTTATGAGATAATTTGAATAGTAAATCAAAGTTTACAGACATTCTTACAGTACATGCTGGGACATAGTCTGAAATATGCTGAGCATTTTTTGTATGTCAGACATGCTGAGCATTTAGGTCCATGATCAGACCATCTGTTATGGGCAGGAGAATAGGTACAAACAGGTGTAATAAAATTGTCAGGTATTAATTAAGGATAATAAAGTACAACAGGGATTAAAACATAAAATTACAAGTGAAATCTAGATCAATGAATTTAAAACAATTTTGTTTAAGAAGTGTTTGTTTGATTTAAATTTCATAACTTGACATTGTTAGAATTTATATTTCATTCACATTTGTAATATTTAAATATTTATTTTAATATTCATTTTAATAATTGCTATAAATCAAATTTTCTTAGTGTTTAGTATTTATCAAAAGTGAGTGGATGTAAAAATTATACTGCATTTATATATTTATAAAAAGTAGGGTCATTTGCCATAAACATGGGATAAAAGTAAAATGAAAGTTTACAAATTTTTGATGTTTAGGTTTTTGATATAAAGAATTCTTTAGTTATAGCATATTTTAATGAATGAATAAGAAGTCAGTATTTTAATATGTTGACAGTTTTCTTACAATAATATGATCACTATTATTTTTGTACTAAAAATTGTGTTTACAATGTTACATAATGTTTTATTATTCACGAAAAATACAAAATATTATTTTGTACATACATTTTTTTATTTATCAGAGAAATTAATATCAAAACAGAACTGTCAGTTTTTGTCTTGTGACTTTCAGTCCTACATTTGTTAAATAGAATTATTTTAAATTAGTGAAGAAAAAAATGAATAAAATATTGAAACATATATCTAACATTGACTTCCAATGTTGTCATTTGTCATGTGATTAAAAGGGATAGAAGGAATTTCAAGTGGCAACAGCTTTATATTTATTCTGTTGTAACATCTTATTTTATAGCATTTAGCTAATTTTCTGATAACCTAAAACCTAAGTCCTTTCATATTGAACATATAAATTAATTGCTTAAACTTTTGATCATTTTGAAAGTTATAAAAATGAAAATACCATTACATATAATTTACTTCATATGATTTTTAAAAATGTACAATTAATCAATAACTTCTTGATTATATAAACATGATGATTAAAGACATTTTTTCATTTCCTGTTTTTATTGACTTTTTTCTACCCAAATTTCACCTGTAAAATAAAAGTAAACCTCTGCATGTAAAAAATTTGAAACAAAACTGTCAACCTGTGGCAATAAAATTACACACCTGATTGACCTCCTGTTAATTGACCCAGCAGGTAGCAATATTTTACATCCCTAGCAGTCCATGGTTTATGACCCCCAATAAATGCCTGACATCCAATGTCAGACATAGGGGATGCTGCTGATTAATCAGACTATGTCCCAGTGTGTACTGTAGTTTAATACATTATGTAAAACAAGAAGTGGAAGGTGGAACAGAATGATTATATAATTCAATTGTTAAAGTCACCATTGTTAAGATAGTCAAACTTGGATTGTAGGGAACTGTGTTCAACAATCCAGATAATTTTGAATACCAAATATTTAGAAGGAAAAGTACCAAACTTTTATAGATTATGACCTACTAGGAAAAATGCTCCTTATTAGATCTAACGCAATAGGACATACAAATTAACAAGATGTATGTACTAGTCTAATAGATGATTAGATAGATAAAAACAAAATTAATTTCCCCTCTTTTCCTCCAAGTCTGATATGGGAAACCTCAAACATCAATTCCATCAAAAAATAAAATAGGTGCATAATGGCATTTGGAACTATGATTCTCTGCAAACTTCATGTCTTATGTTACATTTTCGTGGTTTTTGTTGAAAAAAGTTAAAGGTTTAGATTAATATGTAGTCTGTGCCTGTCCCAAGTCAGGAGCCTGTAATTCAGTGGTTGTCATTTGTTGATGTCATATTTTCCATTTTTTGTGTGTTTTGTACATAAATCAATCTGTTAGTTTTCTTTTTTGAACTGCATTACATTTGTCATTTCGTTTTATAGCTTGCCGTGAGGTATGGAGTTGGCTCATTGTTGAAGGCCTTAGGGTGACCAATAGTTGTTAACTTCTATGTCTTTTGATATCTGGTTGAAATTTTTCGCAGTGGCAATCATGCCGTGTCTCATTGGCAATTACATCGCATCTTTTTATATATATTTGAAATTTTATACATAATGCTGACAAATATAACATACAGGACAGCTTCTTTGTTTGTTGTATAATGAATTATTAGAGGAGGCATTTATATTAAAGTTTGACATAGACAAATTCTTCTTTCATTTCATATGAGTAATTGTTTATGTATAAAGATTAATCATGAGATAGCTGAACATGATACACCAGCCATTTAATCTTTTTTCATATCTGTCAATTTATCCGTTTTATGCTTTTGAAATTACATACATAAAAAAATTCAGGTTCAATAGTGTGTTAGATTTGTATTAACTAGAAAATGTGTCTATAAGACACAGGATGTCCTGCCATTAAATGTAGGTCACAGTAATCAAATTGTTGATGAGCTGTGTGGTACTATAAAAGAATACTGTTACGAGTGGTGATATATCACTATAGGTTTCTATGAAATGAACCTAAACGTAAGACTTAACAAAAGACACTAAAGCATGAAATGTAGGTATTAGTGACTCAAGTAATGTGTTGTACTATTAGTATACAAGATGTCTGTGGTGAATAAATATCATTGATATATTACCATAAGTTTCTGAGAAATGGGACTAAATGCAAAACTTATCTGGATAGGGTTGTACATACTAAAATACGGACAAGGGTATATCTATATAATCCATCCACATTTGTGGCGGTGCATAATAAAATCCAATCTTGGTATCTACTTAAAATATAAATAACAACATGCAGTATAGGTGACAAAAGTATTCATTTATGAGCATATTTAAGTTCCCATACATTATTTATCTACATTACATAAATTCCAAAAACAATTTACCAATTAAAAAGTGTTGAAAAGCATGGTTTGATTGGCAGCAGGCCAACTTTACTTGGTTATTCTATTCACATAACCTTATAACCTCATGACTTTTCACAGTGCGCTAGGTTGTTTTTTTATATCCTGTTCTGCAAATCATGTTATGCAAATACCAGCTCTAACTCAAAATATGGACAATATTATGTTAAGGGGATCTGTAATTCAGTTTGACAGCTCCATATATACATGTACTAATTTTTGCATTGTTCAACTAACCCAAATCACTACTTTACCTCAAAAATCATGATCCTTATTGTTTTTACATAAAAATTGCAAGTAAGACATTGTCCACACTAGGGAGTATATTTGTAGACACTGAAAATCAAAGGATGATAACTGTGTACCAGGACCAAATGTCAGACATTTCTGTCAATATGTCATATTAAAACATTAAGAAAATGGGTATCTTTCTTTAATCATGTGCATACAGATAGTTAGAGTGTTATTTTCATTATACATGTACTTTGAAATTAAACATTAATCTATCAACATAGAAAGTTATGTTGTGTACCATACGGTTTGCATTTGGTAAATTAGTGACGCAAGGATCCTATATTATGCAGATCTATTGTATGATGGCATTCGAATGTAGTAATAGAGAAAGATCACAAACTTTCACTTCCCATATGTTTATTCATTTATATGTAATAAAGAAATTATAATAGTATCAAATCAGTGAAATAACAGGAACATGATGAATAACCTTTTACATTTTGCCACTGTGATAACATTTATAAGAACTATTATTCAACCCCAACTGATTAAACATAGCCTGATTTGAATTAATCTAAATGTTTAATTCTCTCCATGAACATTGTACTGTTCTAGCTAAACACAAACTGGTATAACTTTATGAATTAAGGCATTTGACATGAGGGAGCAACCATTTAACTTCAAAGGGATGGGGGGGGGGTTATGGTTTTTTGTCGGAGTCAGAAATATTTAACACTATAAGGTATGTGGAAAATCTGGATTCAGAATATTTTTTTTTTGTCATCTGCTTGACCACAATATTTTTTTTCATCAAATTAGGGATCAGAATATTTTTTTTAGGAAAACACCATAACCCCCCTCGAAGTTAAATGGTCGTTCCCTAAGATTTTGCAAAGGGAACAAAATTTTAATCCAATAGTAAATTGTTTAAAATATATAGTTTAATATGCAACTTCACCTTATCATTAAATTTTCAACACATCTTGATATGTGCCAATTTTTATTTACATGAATAATCTACAGGGCCAGACCCAGAGTTTTTGAAAAAGGGAGGAGGTAGGGTTACTCCCCAATAATTGAAAATACAACATGTATACAGCTGAGCAAAATTGTTAGTTTTTTGGGGATTAGAAATACAAGTTTTTCCAGTGAAACAGTGCACAAACAAAAAATGTACATAAAATGTTTAAAGAGCTCATATTCTTTACCAATGTCTTAGTTTTATTTTTAAAAATCCCAGCGAGATAACCCAGTAGTAGCAGAACAAACAGGAATTAGTGAGAAACACCTTGGGGGAAAACAAGTATGTGACAAAAGGAATCAGAGCAAATTTAAAACGACTCATATTCAAATAAACTAGACTAACAACAGAATAAATGAAAATTCTGTTTGCAAGAGAAACTCCTGCCCTTTTTTCTGAAAATCAAATGGTCATTACTTATGGTATCTGATGTAGACAACGCACCTGCCAGGATGGACTCTAAGGTACGCAAATAAATGGTGATGTAGTCAACATACGAGGAGTCGGTTTCACAAAAAATTTACGACAAAGATTGATCGTAAGTATACGGAATTGTTCATGACTTACGAATAATCTTAGTTGTAAGTTTTTTTGTGAAACCGACCCCTGGGCCCTAAGGTCTGTAAATAATTTGTCACAACATTTATCACAAGTACATTGTACCATGAGCTACATGTATTTTACTGTTGGTATTGCTGTGTGTTTGCTTATTCCACATTGGCTAGAGGTAAAGGAGGAGGGTTAGGATCTCACCAAACTGGCCTTTGTTAGTCTTATGGTTTTTTTTTTTTTTTATTTAGGTTCATTTATATGTTTCGGAGTTTATTGTGACGTCCAAATTCCCTGAACTAGTATATATTATTGTTTAGGGGCTAGCTGGATCCTGCCTCCGGGTGCGGTTTTTTTTTTTCGCTGTTTTGAAGACCCATTGGTGGCCGTGGTCTGTTTTCTGCTATTTGGTCGGGTTGATGTCTAGACACATTCCCCGTTTCCATTCTCAATGTTATATAATTTATAATACACACTCATGGTTGTCACTTGTTTTTTCATACGTAAAATCATTTCTGCTAATTTTACGCTTTCAAATGATTTTGTGGTCGTGAATAATCTTGTGCTGGGATTTGCAGACAATGTTAAATATCCGGCGAGTAATCTTTTCTTCCAAATACTGCCCACATTCAACATGGTGAATATTCTGGCAAGTTGCGCATGATTAAAAACTGGTTAAAAACAAATTGTTGATCGATTTAGTTAGAAGTTTTGGTCATTTGAGACTTGAATATCTCAAGAGACTTTGATGTAGCGATTTCTGGAGGCAGTTTGTTCTAATCTTTGACGGTGTTTACGAAGAAGGACCATTTCCTACAAACTTTGGTGGCTGGCTGTAAAAGGAAAGTATGATGTCAAGTCCGGCTAGAGCTTATTGTTGGTTTTTGTAGGTATCTACTCTTGTCTATGGCTACAAGGTCGTTTGTTATTTTGTAGCACATGATGAGTCGAGATTCTTTTCTTCTTGTGTGTAGGATTTTCCATCCTAATTTCGTAATCATATTGCTGACACCTGATCTATTTCTAAGTCTGCTGGTTACATATCGTGCAGCTCGTCTGTGTACTTTTTCGATTTTTTTCTAAGTGGTTTTGCTGGTACGGGTCCCATACTGTCATGGCGTATTCCATTTGCGGTCTTACTAATATTTTATAGGCATGTTCTTTGATGGATTTTGAGCTGATGTGGAGGTTTCGGTGTAAGAAACCAAGGCTTTGGTTGGCTTTTCCTGATGTTGTTTATGTGTTCTCCCCCATCTAGATCATTTTCAATGGTGCAGCCTAGGTATAGCCTTGGAGTTTGTTTTTCTTTTTTGTTACTGTGAGGACGCTGCATTTTTCAGGGTGGGACTCCATTTTCCAAAGTTTTTTCCTATTTTGCCAGTGTGTCTAGGTCTTCTTGGAGTTTGTGGCAGTCATTGTCTGAGGAAATTGTCAAATAGACAACAGTCTCATCCGCAAACAGTCTCACTGTTGTAAAAAAGAAAGAGACTGGGTCCTAGGACTGATCCTTGAGGTACTCCGGATTCTACGTTTACTTTATCTGATGTTTCGCCTTCGACAACTACTACTTTGGTTCTGTTGGTGAGAAATTCTTTTATCCATTTGTTTGTTTTACTTCGAATGCCATATTGGTGTAGTTTATGTAGGAGTAAACTGTAAGACACCTTGTCAAAAGCTTTTGAAAAGTCCAGTATTAAGAGATCTGATTGTTTTCCGTTTTTCAGATTTTTTGTGATATCATCGATACATTCAAGGAGTTGTGTTTCGCATGATTTTTTACTCCTGAAGCCATGTTGTAGAGGGTATAGGATGTTATTTACCTCTGCATGTTTCATGATGTTACTGGTGACTATATGTTCTAATATTTTGCAACAGATACATGTTAGTGATATTGGCCTATATTTGGCTGGTATGTATTTCTTGCCTTTCTTATATGCCGGAGTGACATTTGAAGTTCGCCAGTCATCGGGTATCTGTCCTTTCTCCATTAAAAAATTGTAAATGATGGTTAGTATTGGAGTAATTTCACTGGCTAATTCTTTCAGTATTATTGGTTTGATGTTGTCTGGTCCAGCAGCCTTGTGTGGTTTTAGATTTTTTAGTTGTTTTTCTTTTCAAAATCTCTATTACTGATGGGACATGCAGTGGAGAAGAATGATTGGAATTGATCGTTTAATATATTTGCTTTGTTTATTGGGTCAGTTTCTAATTTCTCATTTTTTCTGAGTGGTGCTACTCCATTTTTATCACTTTTCTTGTGTTTGATATAGGTCCAGAATCTTTTTGTTGGTGAGCGGATGTCCTCATTATCTTCTGGGGTTATTATGTCTTCTATATATTTTCAATAAGCTTGTCTTGATTTTCTTTGGATGGTTTGTTTCAGTTGTTTAAATCTTTTAATATCAGTAGCATGATTTGATTTTTTTTTCTTTTTATAGGCTCGGTCTCTTCGCCTCATAAGTTTTTTGATTTCCTGGGTTATCCATGGGTTTTTGTCCTTAGTCTTGCATATTTTGGAAGGTATATGCTGGTTTGTACTACTTTCTAGGTCTTCTTTGAACATATTCCAGAGTTTATTGTTTGTCTTCTTGTGCAGGCTTTCTTTACAGTTGAATTTTCTTGGCTTTTGGTTGTTTGTCATTGGATTGGGGTTCATTTCTTCATACACAATATCATGGTCTGAAATTCCTGGGATGACATCAAGTCTCATCATTTTACACTTGGTGATAAGAAGGTCCAATTGGTTGTTATTTCTAGTTGGCTCTCGAACTAATTGAGTTAAACCATTGTCATCAAGAATATCTGTAAGCTGGTAGTGTTGGTATGCATGTTGGGTTCCTTGACGTACTGTTTTGTTTGTCCAATTCCGTCCTGGTAGGATAAAGTCACCCTCAATCATTAAAGATGCATTGTGTAGCTCTTTTAACAGCTGTTTCAAGTTCAGAGAGGCTTTCTTTGTTTGATGTTTTAGAATTATAATATGAACATATGTAGAGGTCTTTTGTGCCTTTTTGTTGTATTCGTGTCAATATTATTTCACAGTTAGTGTCTAGTTCTGGTATTTCAGTGCTAAGGAACTTGTTACGTATGACGATAAGGACTCCTCCAGTTTCGTTTCCCTTTCTGTCCTTGCGATAGATGTTATAATCTAGTGGAAATATTTGGCTGTTGGTGATTGATGAACCCAACCAAGTTTCTGTCATTATCATTACATCTGGCTTTGTACTATCTATAATATTTTGGACTTGGTGTTGTTTATTTCTTATGTACTGACAGTTCATATTTAGTATCCTTAATGGTATATGTGGTTTATTTCTTTTTTCTTGTTTTTTTCTCTTTGGAGTTGATGTGTGTTTTGGTTTTACACTTGTTGGGATGCTGTACTCATATCAAGTGTACTCTCACATAGTAAGTTAAAGCTATTATTTGTTGAGATAGCTGTTGAATCATAACATAAGGAATTGTAGTTTTGATTGTCACAAATGATACAATCCCATCGCACAGAGATGTTTTTGTCATCCACAAGGTAGCTATAGGTTTTACTGGGGATATCTTGGCAGTTGATATGAAACCATTGGTTACAGGTATCGCATTTTATGGCTCTGTCGTCCCATGTCACAGGCTGGTCACATGTTCCACATGGGTATATAGTGCTGTCATTATGTGTTGGCCCTGGGTTTGGATTTACATCATTTGCATTTGCTAATAGTATGAACAGTAAATATGATGTTACTTATTTGCATTTATAAGGATAAGCTCTTGGTGATTTTAGTCTATTTACTGTTGTTAACAAGGTGTTTACTGTTATATTCTGTTTTATTTGTACTTCTTCTTCTTCAATGTTTGCCATAGCTGCATTTTTTCATGTTCATAATGGTGCTTGGATGATGATAAAAATTGTGATAAACCGCATTTTGAAAGTTGAAGTTGATATTTAACGCAGATGTTATTTGCTGAATATATTCTATAGCGACTCTGTATTAATACGGTGTAGTAAAGACTAATAAGATAAACTCACCTAAACCCTTAACTACAGTATTTTCGGCTTGGTGCTAGAAGAATGTCAGTAGCTCTGCTTCTTCGACTTTTAGTTGGACAAATTCTGATTCTTGTGTTGCGTTGTAGCAGTCACTGTATGTGTCAAGCAATAGTTGTTTGGTGATGGCAAGGCTAGGTAAGTTTAATGGGTGTAGACCGTCTTTTTTGTTGATCGAGATGTTAATAGATTTTCTGTAGCCGCCTCTTTTTATTTTTCTTCCTCTGGTGAAGTATTTGTTAACTTTTATAGTGTTCTTATTCAATTGCTGGTTTAAGTCTGTGATTTCAGAGGAAAGCTTCTGGATCTTTTTGGTTACTTGGAAGTCTTCAACTTTAAATATTGCAGGTTGTTTATTCCCTTTGAACTTATTGTCCTTGGTGATTGACAGTATGGGACAATCCACAAACTTTATCTCGGCACCTGCATGTTGCTCAACAATGTGTATTGCTCTTTCGTAGTCTCTTAGTATAGAATTTACAGTTTTAGAACTTTGGTGTCTTAGTCTAATACATTTCCCCTCTTTTATGGTAAGATCACAGGTTCCTGACCAAAGGTAAATAATGATCAGAGAATGTCTTTTGATTGTTTTGGAAATTCTGTGCTCAATCGAGTCAACAAGTTCTGATGTTTTTGCTCCAGAAATGCACCAGGATTCTAGTGGGAATTCGCTGCCTTGACAGGCGTTGCGTACGGTTAAGCCCTTGCTGTCAGATACTAGTATTGGTGTTTTAAATCTGAATCCGCTTGGAATTTGGGGTTGTTCAGCAATATATTTCTTTAATTTCTTGCTCATCTGAAAATAAGGGTTTAGGAAAATATGCAATAATAAATAATTTATTTTTCCAAACCGGAAATGTCAAATTTCTGTGTTGTCAATGTAAACTTTTCTTCCCGCCATATAGCAGACTGAAAAAAGATGATTTATATTACAGTATATTTCCTTTGTTTCAAAATATTACATACATTTTACGCATACTTCCAGGTCCTTTTTTACGGTAAAACAAGTGTGAAACTGCTTCATAAGCTACTAAAATGAATATCGTGTTCTATTATTTTCGATCTGCGTTTCAGTATTCATGAAAAGCAGCCCATGTGTTCGATTATTATATGTTATCTTGTCTTTGTCTCCTCTCACCGGCAAGAACATGCCATTTTCCCCAAAACGGAAGTGTATTTGCAACAATGAAAATTGCAATAATAAATTTTATAAAATTTTTAAATTACAGTTTTCAATTACAACACCCTTTAGTAATATATTCAAATCAAATAGATTATTTATAATAATCAAAATAATTATTACTGCCAATTACGGTCATAGGTATGACTTACGATATCATTGCGCAACATCCTGCGCAGTAGGCGCGAAAATCTAAACCCGCGAGCCCCCTTAAACTTATATATATATATGTAAATTATATGGCCTTCCAAATACCGTTTCGATTCCTAACATCAATGAAGAGACATTAATTGTCGAAATCCGAATATGCTGTACTAATTTTTGCACCTTTTGTTTGCGGTATACTATCTTTTCCGCAAGTTTATTGTTTTCTGTTTGGTATTGAATTAATAATTTAGATCCATTTTGTTACATTTGGTGATCCGTTTATTTGGCAATCGCCAATGGCAGTCAGCAGGTTTTAAGAACATCCGTTGTTCGACCTGCTAGTCAAATGCGTTTTGTTAAAAAAGACTTTTTGACTTTTTTGGTCTTTTAGAAAATGTTGTTTGTGCTGTATTTAGACCTCTCTACCAAGAAATTTGTTTTGCATGCACACGTATAAAAATTGCGGTTTTTATCCAACGCAATCATAGGTTTGAACGTTGTTTTCAATTTAGACTTGTATATATATATACAAGAGTGTACAAAATGAAAACAATGCTATCAAAACATCATGCGTCCGAATCGCACCCCTAGACTCATTCACATCTTTTTTTACCATTAATCCATAGAAAGACATTTTACCAAAGAACTAATCAGACAACATTCATTAAAGCATTGCATCGAGACATGTTCATATTTGAATAATATTCAATCTACAATTATAAGCAAACTAAAGTGTACCTTTATATACACTGCGTCATGAAATACCTTGTAAAGTTAATTATTTGATCAAAAGTCAGCATATAACAAGATAATTGTTACGTGGCGATTCTGTCTGAAGGTTAGATTAAAACGATAACTATTTCCTGGTAAATATTAATTGACAAATATATTAAATAAAGTCATGTGTGAAATCTAACGCAATAGAACAATTAATAATTGACAATATCCGATATGAATCATTTGGTATTTATGATACATAGATATTGAAATTATGTACTTATTTCATATAACTAAAGCGCTTTTAACGACGGAAAAACTAAACATGAAATATAGTCATAAATGAAAGGAAACCGGAAAAAATTTTGTTCGAACAATCAGTACCATTTAACATGCTTAATTGTTATGTAAACGACTATAGAGGAAATGGTACTGTTATGTCATATGCATTTGTAGTATTGCAATCACATGTATCAAATACTTTTCAGAAATTAATTTTTCATCTACTGTTTGTTTTACACCGAATCGAACCCTTTGAGAATAAAATATGATCGGGTATGTTCCTTATTCTTTATTTTTGTTACATTTCATACTATTTTCTTTTTTTATTTGTTAATTCTGTTTTTGTAAATAATGTTTCACTTAAATGTATGGTTCAACATTATAACTTCTTTTTTATAACAATTAACTGTTTTTACATGGCAATTAATGTGTGTAGAAAGATGTAATACAAACTTACTTTCTATTTTCGTTTGATATTTATTTTCATTATGACTAAGATTTAATGAGCTTAAGATTATATGATTCATTAACATGATTAATACTTTATAACAGAATCTACATACTGTACTGCAAAATAGTATAATTCAAATCTGGTTTGAAATATCATCATACCTAGACGAGATAATAAAATGTATCATTAATAAGGATCCTGCTTTGTTCCAGCTCAACACTTAACATAGATCGTATCTCGCGTGTTCAGTAGATGATACACCAAAGTAAAATATGTGAAGTTGTTCTTGTTGTACTTATAATTCCAACTACAAGTCGCGCAGTCAATGCTTTGCGTCTGTAACTGCTGTCAAAAGTGTTAATTAGAAGCTGCTTATATAACATACATTTCTAAAAATTGTCGGTTAATAAATTTTTGAAATTATAAAGAAACTAATGTTTCAACTCCCTCAGGCAAAGTTGACCTTAGATGGATTTGGCTATTTTTTTGGTACTTTTTCGTCATAAAGCTCTGCAACTGTTTCGGTTCTTATACATCCTTAGCTTTCAAATAATCGGCTTTGAGCGTTCCTGATGAAGGTAAATCCTTAAAAGCGCTTCGGACGTATTAAATTTATAACGTATAGTTTTCATTTTATACAATTCAACATTTTCATTCAAACTGATGATTGAAACCATGATCCCATGCATTTCCGGAGATTATGCCATAGGAAATCACCCATGCTGCAATTCCTCGTTTGATTTGGCCGTTGGTATCATGTTCTTTAAATAATTTAAAGACATTCAAACGAGGAAGTTCTATCAATCTTTATATACTCAACCAGCACATTTTAACAACATGAACATAAGCATACCATTTATTACAAACTATTAATGTTATTTATAAAACAATTAGAAATAAGTTAATGCTACAATGTAACAAAGGATAGAATTAAATTGGTCTAATAGGTTTCTAATGGTATCTTGGAATAATTTCACTAACTTATTACAATGCACTGAACTTGACACATTAAAAAACAGCGGGTCAATGTCCAATCTCTTTCAAACTCCATTTGCAGTAAAGACAACCCTACATTTACCGGATAACGTAATGAATGATATATGGGTGGACTGCGTTTCATTCGAAAATCAAAAATAAATGGTTGAATTTTAATTTGGATTTAAATGTTTAACATGTTTCACGCGTGATCATTAACATGTTTCACGCGGGATCATGAACATGTTTCACGCGGAATCATTAACATGTTTCACGCGGGATCATTAACATGTTATACGCGGGATCATTAACATGTTTCACGCGTGATCGTTAACATGTTTCACGCGAGATCATTAGGCAACAAATAAGGAGAACGACTAGGTCATAGCAAAACGTTAATATTACCATTCTGAAACATATGGTCTTGAATTGTCATGTTGGTAACATTAAACCATTATGCCTCGTCATTAGACTCACCACAGGTCTTAAAATGTCATCACAACATGAAATAAAGACTGTCTCACTCTTTCTGAAACACAGTACAAAATTTCGATCAACATTTTTTTCATTCGAATCAATGTCCGCTGATTAAGTAACTGCCATCCAACAATACAATACAAATAGTTTATTTAGGTCTCACCATTATTATTACAAAACATAACATAATACACGAATACATAAAATAATATAAAATGTTAACGCCATTCTGAAAAGAATTTTGAGAGACGGGATTAAAAAAAATTAATAATAATAAATATCAATGTACAGCTAAATCTAAAAATTTCCTAAAAAAATATAAACAGTTAAGATAAAAAATTTAACGATATAAAAAACGACGTCTCCTATCTTAAATAAATTGGTAGATTTTGACACTATTAATAATAATACTATCACAGTCACTGTCAAGATTAGAAAAATTTTAAAAGTTTGAATGTTCTGACAAAATTAATTCAAAAAGTTCATTTCGCAGGTCATCGTACATTTGACACTCTAACAAGATATGTTCCGCAGTTTCAGCAGTGTTTTTACAAGTTTCGCAAGTTCGTTGTTGCACGGGTAACCTCTCAAATCGTCCAGTCTCTATGCGGATCGCTGCAACACCACACCGAAAGTCCGCGTATGCTTTTCTATGCGATGGAACTATAACTTTGTGCATGCATTCCTCGGTGTGTAATGACGTTTTAAAAATTCTATAGGTCCTCAACCTATTCCCATCGTTACCATTCCTTTAAGATAAAGTTTTATTTAGATTTTCTTACCATTCATCGTAAAATTTAGCTTTCCCAATTATTTCATTCTAATGCATGTACATGATGTATGTGTTTTATTTCATAAATGTAGTATATATATATACTTATTTTTTCTGTGTTCTTATTTCACAACAATAGCTTAAAGCTTAAGTTTAATAAGTGGCTTTCTTATTTACTACATATTTGTTCAGTTACATGGTGCATGTATTCTGCTATAACAGAATAGAAAGGGTATGGGGTACTCATCCATGACACAAAATCAGTAAATGCACAGCAAAAAACACAGAAGCAAAGGAACATCGCTTTTATTGCTGTTGTTCATCTCAACGTCACAAAGAGTCCTTCAACAAGGAGCAAAAAACTCTCACCTCACTGCTAGTGTCAGACGCCCCCTAGCACCGGCATTCGTTGCAAATTGACGATCACGTCACAACTATGAATTGAAGAACAAAGCCATGGAGTAATATTAATAAAATAAATCTGGCAAAGAAATCAAACGTATACTGTCATAATTTAGACTGATAATCACACTGAAGCGTGCCAATAAACAATATAAATATTTAAACACCCACGGGGCACATCGAGATATATGCTAGATAACTTGGCCGGAAATAACGTATGTAAAGGGCAAATAATTTGGATAGACTATTTTTAAAGGGGCACTAGCTACGAGATATACAAAAAATCTAAAATATGATTTTTTTTGTTCAATCATTAATGAAAGTGAAATAGTGAAATAATATATCGCTTTTAGCAGCCAGTATGGTTTAATTTTGTCAAAATAAGCTAAGAAACATTGATGATGAAATATTCACTTACAAGTGAATAATTCGACCTCATTGAATCCGTATTCATGTCAATTTCAATTAAACCTCTTAGCTAGAGATGGATACCGCATGCATTGTTCGTGTACAATTATTTAAAGGAAAAGAATGTCAACATTGAAAGTGAAACAAAGGTAAATCATTTGATTGACTGATTCGATTCACAAAGAATCATTCTTATACAGGTAAACACGATGATTAACATATATTTTTAATCTATAATATAATTTAAACAGACCTATAAAAATCCAAATGCACGAGTCTGATATCTATTTATATCTATATTTATGTTTATATCCCTTATATGGCAATCGGAGGTATTCGGAGGTCAACTCGACAGTTAATTAGATGGGGTCTAGACTAAAATATACACGAAACGAATCTTCATATTTTCGAGCCAATGGCAGGTATATAGTTTATTTTACACTTTTTATAATTTGGATAAATGTTTTACATTGTTATAAATCAAATATGAGAATTTGAGTCAAATCGGTGAACATAAATTTGACAACTAGTGCTCCTTTAAGCTGTAACACAACCAACTCAGGCCCGGTCATAATAGAACATCCTGGAAAGAAGAACATATTTAAAAAAACATAGTTCCTACGCATAGGTGTAAATATCAAACCATATAGAATATATTTTGGTAATTTAGGTATCAAATGAAAGGTGAAAGACTGTTGATCCTTGTAGAACACTTTGAGACTGATAAAAGAATTGAGTTGTGAATAATACAGAAATGTATGAATTTATTCTAAAATCGAAGGCATATATTGCCTGTTACATAGATGTGAGGTATATGTTTCTGGTTTGGTGTATCCAAAATTCCAGTAACGAGCACGGTCTGATGTGTAAATAACGGTATAATGACCCCCGCCCAAATAATTTGTTTAAAAGAAAAAGATTTAACGTAAAAGGGAATGGGGTCGAGAGTAGTAGGTGTGCGTCTTATTAAAATTCAATTTCTCAAACTGGCCTTAACTTGAGAGAATGATGTAGCAAACATGTTCTTTATTCTAATTTTACAACAATGTTTTGTATTTCAGGTTGATAATCTTCAAACTGCAACATATGTTTCCCCAGTTTATACTGGTATACATTTTATTATATGCCGATTCATCATCAGTACCATGTTTGAAGCCTTACTGTGAATGTAGTAGCCAAAGAAACGAAGCCATTTGTACAAATCTGACTTTCATCCCTAGACTTCCAGATTTCGTTGAAAATGTTTACTTTAGAGGAAATAAATTCACAAATGTTTCAAGAAACTTTATGCTTAACGTAACAAAAAATGAAATACGTCATATCTCATTAGTAGACAATTCGATCGAGCATTTTTCAAGGAACTCATTATATGACCTTAAATGGATGAGAAACTTTGAGATTTCAGCGGAACCAAAGGTATATGATTTAGACGTACGCTCTGCCTTTTTTAAGTTTAATGGGGACAGCCTTGAAAAAGTCAGATTCGAAGACAACAATTGGAAAACACTACCGCCAGATTTATTTTTTGGTCAGACAAATATAATCGAAGCATCTTTTTCGGGAAATAAAGCACAGAGAGATGCTTTCGTAGTATTTGCACCTTTACAAAAGTTACAATTGCTAAATATGTCTAGAAATAGTTTGACCACGTTTAATCTTCAAGGACAATGTACACTTCAAATAGCAGATCTAAGCAAAAACTATATTGACGAATTTCAAAATTTCTGTTGTGGTACGTGCGATAAATTTTGTTGTCAATCACATGGATGTAAAAGCATATCTCCAAATCTACGGGTATTGGATCTAGGTTCTAATTCCCTGTCTATCCTTGAATTGTCCTATTTTTATTGTTTACCTAGTTTAGAAATCCTGATATTAAATTCAAACCGTTTTGTATCCATCAATGACAATATCTTTGTTGTTTTGCCTAGCCTTCAGAAACTCTATATAGAAAAAAATCAACAAATCACAACAATTGGATCCACTGCTTTTAATATTTCATCTCTTAGGCTGTTGTCATTAGCACATAACAATTTTCGTTTTGATTCCAAGCTTAACGTACATAATTTTGATCCAAATAGTATTTTTAAGTATTTTCTAAATTTGGAAGTTCTAAACTTAGGGAATAACTATTTGGCCTCAGATAGTAATACCTCAATTCTACTATTCAAACATTTATCAAAGTTAACGACTTTAAACCTTGAGAATATGAGACTCAATAACCTTCCAACTGGCATATTTTCAACAATGGTATCATTGGAAAGTCTAAACCTGAAAGATAATATTATACGATACTGGCCTGATGGTACTTTTGATAATTTTGTAAACTTAAAGTATTTAAACCTGCAAAAAAATCAAATTCAACTGTTAAATAAAACATCAATAAAATCTGAAGTTTTAGAACGGCTGCTTCAGTTTGATCTTTCAAACAATCCTCTAATGTGTACTTGTGATCTCATGTGGTTCCGTAATTGGATTAAAAAAAACAACACTTCGTTTTTGTCTAACTATCCGCAAGGGTACAAATGTGCGTTTCCAGAAAACCTACAGGATACTCTTCTAGAAGAATATAATCCAACGGAAGTAATATGTACTCCATGGAACCCACTTTTGACAATGACACTAGTTTTATCCACTTCTGGATTTTTCATACTAGTTTTGATGTTTTCTGTCTACAAATGTCACACTAACATTCGGAACTATCTTTACTTATTCCGTCTACATCGTTTGCAAAAAGATGGTTATTTACAATTAGACAACAGTGAAGACTTTGCATTCCATGCTTTTGTTGTTTATTGTAATGCAGATAGAGAATGGGTCCATGCGTCGTTTGTTAAACGTATTGAACATGAAGGTATAAGGCTTTGCATTCATCATCGTAATTTTGATGTCGGTGCTCCAATTTCAGAAAATGTTGACAAATACATGAAAGAGTCGTGGAAAGTCGTAATAATAATGAGTAATGATTTCGCCGAAAGCGAGTGGTGTCAATGGGAATGTGATTGTGTGCAGGAACGCAGACGTCACCATGGAAAAGATGCATGTGTTTTAATCATGCTTCGAACTATTGATGCTAATCACATGACCAGTTCTATCAAAACTCTGTTACAATCCACTCCATATTTAAGATTCAAAGAGGGAGTTGGAGAGGAAATATTCTGGCAGGCGATAATTGATGCGCTCCGGAAACCACTAAGTGTTCCTCCTATGGCAATATGACTGTTAATCTATGCATATGAAGTTGATAAACATTTGAGGAATTTAGATTTGAAAATTTAAATACAACTTTTTTTTTTGTATACCTAAATTATTATAGCTTACTTAAATCAATCATGATTACGACGGGACCTTTGATGTATTAACTTATGTCTTTTCCATATAATGGATTTTTTGCTACTGACATACAAGTGAGAGGTTTAGCTAGCTATAAAACCAGGTTTAATCCAACATTATCTATATAAGAAAATACCTGTACCAAGTCAGGAATATGACAGTTGTTATCCATTCGATGTGTTTGGGCTTTAGATTTTGCCATTTGATTACGGACTTTCCGTTTTGAATTTTCCCCGGGGTTCGGTATTTTTGTTATTTTACTTTTTAAGAATAGCTTATTAGACAAAGAATTTTATATAACTTTGACACCAAATTCAGGTGTGTTAAAATCAATTACTTAATTTTTTAAAAGCCAAGAGGAAAAAAACAAGTATAGTTATGAGCTTAAAATAAATTGAAGGAATTTATTTTTTTTTTTCAATTTCAGTTTAGTCGTAAATTCAAGAAGGCAAAACATTAACATCTCATGAAAACATCATAGAAGTGTGAGCATAACATACATGTATGTCAAATAGAGCGTTTGTGATTTTTGCCTTTTTTTTTTGTAATTGTTATAGAGGTATATAAAATGTATGGTTCTTAATTCTTAATGCACCCGTGTGTTTCTCTATCATTATAAGGCGGTGCATGGACGTTTGAGGTTAAAAGTCTTAAAGCATTATATACATGTACAAAACTATCATAAAACCAAAACATTGTCAAAAAAATTAATCAAAACCACCTTACATCAACAGTATAATAATGCGCTTGAGTACATATATTTGTTCTGAAAATATAAGGACAAAACTATAAGACACACCAGGTAATACCTATAAATATATCAAACTAACTGGAAAATTGGTACACTCGAAAGATGATAGTTCGCAAAATGCGGTACTTGAGTAGTTTAAATTACTAAAGCATGTCAGTCTTACCCTGGTCTATTGCATTCAATTATTTGTTTTAATCAGATATGCGAGAACTAAGCGTTATTATTGCAATTTCTCATACAGGGGTATCCTTTTACACAAAAACTACTCAAGCAAGATTAAGAACTTTTGTAATTTTGGGGCATTGAAAACACCCCTATTCATACAAAGGCGATTGCAAAAGTAAGAGACTAGTTAAAATATACACCTTTTAAAAAGTCTTGCATAGAGTAATAATATAAATAAAAGTTCCCTTTTGGTTTGGGATCAAATCACATATTTTGCATGCATTTCCTAACATTCGTTTCTTTTATTTAATATCTTTCCAAACTGAATGTACACATCCTTTCTAAAGACATTATAACGCAATATTTTATCTTTTATGTTTCTTATTAAAATCATGTTCAAGTTCATACCGTTTTTAGTATTTACATGAATGATTGATAACATCATTTCCCGTGGCAAATATTACACTTTAAAAAATATTTGAGAGCACATTGAATAATTACGGGATAAAAATTGCAATGGTCAAATATGCTGAAAGTATGTTCCAGTTGACCAGAAATGCTCTCTGGATAAACGAGAAACTAAATCATGAATATTGATAAAAACTTGAACTAGGAATTCTTTTCAATCGTTATAATGATGTGGTGTAAGTGGAAATAATACGTGCAGATTTAATATGTCTTCACTAAGATCCTCGACACTGAGTCGTGCACGACACAGTTATGATTAAGACAGCAAAAACGAATCCGGCGAACAACTTTTAAATTTATATCGTTCAAACGGAAATGGTTACAGAAATAAAATATAACAATACATAAAATTGTGTGAACGGGGTTTTCTGTAAATTGCAATTTAAAGTACAAAATGCCTATTTTTTACCGCTTTAACGTACATTTTAATCGTTTATAGACCACTTGTATAAACTTTTTATCGTATCTTTGAATGTATAAATGCTACATATATCATGTCGTCGATATTCCAATGCAGTTCAAAAAAGTGCATCAGAATCCAAAATATCGACCAATAACATATACTTTAAGTTAGCTTAAACGCGATTTAGCGTTCTGGAATAAAACGTGCACAGTTAGTTATTTTCTGAATGCATGTACCTGTCTCTTGTCGATGCATGAAGTAACACGCCTGCGATAAGAAAAGCACAGTTAAGTTTGCGGAATACTAACCAATCGCCGATATATTTTGTAGCCAAAATAGATAGTGTTGTTCGTTTTTAAATAAACATGTCGTTAAAATTGGTTGTATATTTTTGTTTTGGGGAGGAGTCGGCTAAGAGGGTTGGTGTGGTGTTTCTTTAACATACAGATAAAGTGGTGCTCCTTTGACTCGAAGCATCGCGAATCTAACGTTGCAGAGTTTGTTCTTGTGTTGTGCCGGGTTAAGGGAGGGTTAGCGCCTCCACCATGTTTAACCCCACCACATTCTGCAAGTGCCCATCCCAAGTCAGTAACCTGTAACTCAGTGGTTGTCGTTTGTTTCTGTATATCATTTTCTTTTTCGTTTATTGTTTTGTACATAAATCAGGCTGTTAGCTTTTATCGTTTGAACTGTTTTATATTTTTCATTTTGGGGCTTTTGTAGCTCACTATTCGGTATGTGTTTTTCTCATTGTTTAGGCCGTACAAAAACCTATTGTTGTTAACGTCTATGTCCTTTATCCTCTGGTGGAGATTTGTCTCATTGACAATCATACCACATCTTCTAATCTTTATACCACGAGTTTTGATGGTAAAATAAGAAGAAAATAAAGGCAGATAAATTATTGGTGCTGTATACCTCTGTTTGAGTATTTCTGGTTCCGTGAAATGTCGAAAGTAATTTGCTTGCTAGCTTGTGTAATTGTATGAGACTGTATACCATTATTCATGTTTTTGGCCGCACACTATTATAGGTATCAAGAGCGCAATAATTGGTAATGCATTTTCAAATAGTGGTATTCCGTATTTCATTTTTTTTTAAGAATACACAAACAAGAAAATAGATAAGTAGCAGTCTCTGTTACTAGAAATGGTAGTGTAAAGGATATTTAAAGTTTATTTATGTTTTTGTTTTGAAAATGTGATATAATTTTGTTGATGTTGATGTGGAAGGTCTCGGTAATAGCAGGACAGACCTTCCCAAGTTTATAAAACGTGCGAATTGAATAATATAGCTGGTGACGAGCCAAAATCAGCGCCATAAACGGGTGGATTCTACAAAGACAAATTTTGTCATTGAATTTACTGCTGTTTAATATTTTAAGCGATAGTAAATCAAGATTTTTAGAAAGCAGTTATTTCTCGGACTTCGGGAAAAGTTCAATGGTGGTATTACAGTGGTGCATTATTTCATTTTCAATTGAATGCATATAAAAAGCATGCTACTACCTGTTCATTTAAAATAGATGACTTCTTATCATGCTTATTGCTAGAGCAAACTGATGCAGTCAAAATTTTATCAGTGAAACTAACATATTGTTAATGAAAAGCTTCTTGATCAAGTTGATGTATATAAATATAATATATAACCTAAAACATACCTAAAACATATACAAATGAAACACAAAATGAGTGGTATATTGTCCTACAAATATAGTTCATGCACTCGTAGCAGTATTTAGAAATCAGGAAAAATTACTTGAAGTAACAAAAACACAAATGTGTAGAAAATATTATTTAAAGAACACTATTGTAAAATAGCATCTACCTAAATCTAGAAACACGACAAACGTTGTAGAGAGTAAAAACTGTTACGTAATGTTCTTACTTGAACTTGCCAGAAACGGAAAAGGATATTTTACAAAAAAATTACACATTATATTACATTCTACGGAGGTGGGATTAAAATCAAAAATGCATAGTTGCAGTGTTTCGCAAAATTAGTTTGCTGAGGTACAACACTCACAAGTGTATGATAATTTGTAGGTATGTAATGAAATTCAGTCCCAGACTCAAAAATACACTTGTGGAAATAAAATTCAAATATTTGAAAGAAAAAAAATCAAACAAACAAACATACAAACAAACAAATTATTTAAAACCTTATAGTTATTCACTTAAAAGTTGAGGAGAAAACTAAATAGATTGTAATGGCTACCCTAGTATAGTTATTACACTCTTGAATGACTTTATATATTCCTGAAATATTTATGCCAATAAAACATGATTGCTATTCCATCTTCTTTTCCATAATTTTAAAACTTCAAACATCGATTTACGTACATGTGTACATAAACAAAAAGTGTGTCGAAAAGTTATTGTATCGCTGACAATTGAATTGAGACATGAAATTAAATATTATTCCTTTGAACTTACAAGAACAATAGCATTGTTAAAGAACAATGCTATCCATATTGTTAACAAATATATACATATAACACAATACAATATATTAAATAGCTTCCACGTAGCGAAAAGGAAAGTAGAAAATGTTGTATTTTACAGAGAGAATAAACGGACCAAAAGGCACTCTTATTTGTTATATATTACTATTATAATATTTCCCTGAAATGTTGCTCTGAGCTAAATGCATTTGATAAGTGCGATCATAAAGTAACAGTTAATAGTTGTATTTATTTTGTGGTTTCTTTAATTTTTTATGAGTAATTCTGTTTTATTATCAAGTCTTTTCAGAAATATGTCCTCTTGCTTTGGTGGTTCCTTTCTCTTAGAATAGTTTTTTGAAAACCAATTAAAACAAACGCATTATTTAAAGGACAGACATAATAAAATACAGAAATTACATGAATCAGGAAACAAATATAGTTTAAAAACGTTAATAGGTTGATCAATTAAACGAGTTTCTGTTTTAAGATTTAAGACAGGTATACGTAAATTGTTAATTACAATGAACTCAAATAACATTGTGACATGCGCTATAACTAATTTTATAGAAAGTTTGTATGATTTTCATGCAAGTGCGATGCCGTTTTTTTTTTTTTTTTCTTTTCTAACAATTTATTTGGGTAACCCATCAAATTTGAATAATGAGACAGCCAGTGGCGAATCCAGAGGGAGGCGTAGGACGCCCTCTCTCTTTGGTCGAAATTTTGTTTTTCCCATAAAGCCGTTATAAAAAAATTGCATCACTGCGCTTGCCAAATTTTTTACCAGTACAGGCAATTACGTTCACTATCCTCGAAACTTTAAACCGCCATGGCAGTAACCAAAAGAGAAAAGACAGGTAATTATAAAGTAAAAAAACATAGATAGTCTATCAAAGGCCTGGCAGTGCCAAAATCTAATATCCCTTTCTATGATAAAGATGTTTTATTTTCACATTCTAATGGAGAGTGAATTCACAGTTGTTTCTAACTGGACATGCGTGGTCGTGTCAGAGATCAATGCGTACTAAGTTTGTACTAGAAAAACTTCAAACGAAATACATATATCGTTTTCTATAAAGATATAATACCTTTTTTCACAAAAGGCAGAATTTATGAAAAAGTACGATTCCACTTTAGAAAATTTAACAAAATATGGAATTAAAGCTCAATCTTTTAACACCACACTCTCCGTCCATCACGCCATGCTAAGTTATTTTTACTTTCTTGGGAGGGAAGCCCTGTTTCACTCGGAAAAGACATTTCATTTACCAGCACTACACTTAGCTTTTTGTTTTAAATGTTGATGAAATGCATTGAGTACTGTTTCGCCGTATTGATCATTTTTTTCGACGAGGCGGAAGGTGACGCCTTGAAAATATTTTTTCCTGATGTAAGGGAGATATTTCTCATAACAAAGAATGTACATTTCCCCCGTTTTCCGTTCGAAGCGCTGATTTATCACCTTAAGCTATAACTTTAAAAGATAACCTCTAACTGGCAGTTTATTTTATTTACGTATAATTAAAACATAATAATACATTGTTGTCAGTATAGTATAATGCAATTTTATGCAACTGTCATACAAGTGAGAGGTTAATATAAAAATAAGGATATGAGATATGATTGCCAATGAGACAACTATCCACCAAAGTTCAAATAAAGTGGATGTAAGCAAGCTATAAAACTAGGTTTAATCCACCATTTTCTACATAAGGAAATGTCTGTACCAAGTCAGGAATATGACAGTTGTTTTCCATTCGTTTGATGTGTTTGAGCTTTTCAGTTTGCCATTTGTTAAGAGACCTTCCCTTCTGAACTTTCCTTGGAGTTCGGTATTTTTGTTATTTTACTTTTTACGTCACCAGATATATCAAAATGTCTGATAATCAAGATAACATCTTGCTGAACTATTTTACCTTTTTGTTCTTTTTTTCAGAGATTTATATTATATTCAACGTATATCTAGGTGTTGTGAACCATCACCAATTATGACAAATAGTTCGGTAAATATGAATATTTATGAATTCTTTACGAGTCTTAAAAATGTTCACCGCCGGTTGTTTATTTTTATGTCTCTGTTTTGCAATACTTATGGCATGTCAGTCGTTCTGAAATCCAACTGTTGTCCATACATAATTAAGGAGATGTAGTGTGGGGGCAACTATCCACCAGAGTTCAAATGAAGTGGATGTAAGCAATTTTAAGCCACCGTACGACCTTCAATAATGAGAGAAACGTCACGTCTTTTTGTTATGCAAGTAGATTTTGTTTGTATATGTAACTGTGTATAATCAATAACAAGAAAAAGATTGAGTTTGTTTTGTTAAAGATGACAATTTGTTCACGAAATAACTATCATTAGAAATTCTTAGACATTTTATTTTTGGTTCAGTAGTAGATAGTAGAGACCTAAAGATCGAGTTTTCGTTTCGTTACGTATGAATTATTTATCACAAGTCTTTCCGTCGTTATGCAGGAGAGGATATTCGTGTACATAAACAAAAAGTGTGTCGAAAAGTTATTGTATCGCTGACAATTGAATTGAGACATGAAATTTAATATTATTCCTTTGAACTTACAAGAACAATAGCATTGTTAAAGAACAATGCTATCCATATTGTTAACAAATATATACATATAACACAATACAATATATTAAATAGCTTCCACGTAGCGAAAAGGAAAGTAGAAAATGTTGTATTTTACAGAGAGAATAAACGGACCAAAAGGCACTCTTATTTGTTATATATTACTATCATAATATTTCCCTGAAATGTTGCTCTGAGCTAAATGCATTTGGTAAGTACGATCATAAAGTAACAGTTAATAGTTGTATTTATTTTGTGGTTTCTTTAATTTTTTATGAGTAATTCTGTTTTATTATCAAGTCTTTTCAGAAATATGTCCTCTTGCTTTGGTGGTTCCTTTCTCTTAGAATAGTTTTTTGAAAACCAATTAAAACAAACGCATTATTTAAAGGACAGACATAATAAAATACAGAAATTACATGAATCAGGAAACAAATATAGTTTAAAAACGTTAATAGGTTGATCAATTAAACGAGTTTCTATTTTAAGATTTAAGACAGGTATACGTAAATTGTTAATTACAATGAACTCAAATAACATTGTGACATGCGCTATAACTAATTTTATAGAAAGTTTGTATGATATTCATGCAAGTGCGATGCCGTTTTTTTTTTGTTTTTTTTTCTAACAATTTATTTGGGTAACCCATCAAATTTGAATAATGAGACAGCCAGTGGCGAATCCAGAGGGAGGCGTAGGACGCCCTCTCTCTTTGGTCGAAATTTTGTTTTTCCCATAAAGCCGTTATAAAAAAATTGCATCACTGCGCTTGCCAAATTTTTTACCAGTACAGGCAATTACGTTCACTATCCTCGAAACTTTAAACCGCCATTGCAGTAACCAGAAGAGAAAAGACAGGTAATTATAAAGTAAAAAAACATAGATAGTCTATCAAAGGCCTGGCAGTGCCAAAATCTAATATCCCTTTCTATGATAAAGATGTTTTATTTTCACATTCTAATGGAGAGTGAATTCACAGTTGTTTCTAACTGGACATGCGTGGTCGTGTCAGAGATCAATGCGTACTAAGTTTGTACTAGAAAAACTTCAAACGAAATACATATATCGTTTTCTATAAAGATATAATACCTTTTTTCACAAAAGGCAGAATTTATGAAAAAGTACGATTCCACTTTAGAAAATTTAACAAAATATGGAATTAAAGCTCAATCTTTTAACACCACACTCTCCGTCCATCACGCCATGCTAAGTTATTTTTACTTTCTTGGGAGGGAAGCCCTGTTTCACTCGGAAAAGACATTTCATTTACCAGCACTACACTTAGCTTTTTGTTTTAAATGTTGATGAAATGCATTGAGTACTGTTTCGCCGTATTGATCATTTTTTTCGACGAGGCGGAAGGTGACGCCTTGAAAATATTTTTTCCTGATGTAAGGGAGATATTTCTCATAACAAAGAATGTACATTTCCCCCGTTTTCCGTTCGAAGCGCTGATTTATCACCTTAAGCTATAACTTTAAAAGATAACCTCTAACTGGCAGTTTATTTTATTTACGTATAATTAAAACATAATCATACATTGTTGTCAGTATAGTATAATGCAATTTTATGCAACTGTCATACAAGTGAGAGGTTAATATAAAAATAAGGATATGAGATATGATTGCCAATGAGACAACTATCCACCAAAGTTCAAATAAAGTGGATGTAAGCAAGCTATAAAACTAGGTTTAATCCACCATTTTCTACATAAGGAAATGTCTGTACCAAGTCAGGAATATGACAGTTGTTTTCCATTCGTTTGATGTGTTTGAGCTTTTCAGTTTGCCATTTGTTAAGAGACCTTCCCTTCTGAATTTTCCTTGGAGTTCGGTATTTTTGTTATTTTACTTTTTACGTCACCAGATATATCAAAATGTATGATAATCAAGATAACATCTTGCTGAACTATTTTACCTTTTTGTTCTTTTTTTCAGAGATTTATATTATATTCAACGTATATCAAGGTGTTGTGAACCATCACCAATTATGACAAATAGTTCGGTAAATATGAATATTTATGAATTCTTTACGAGTCTTAAAAATGTTCACCGCCGGTTGTTTATTTTTATGTCTCTGTTTTGCAATACTTATGGCATGTCAGTCGTTCTGAAATCCAACTGTTGTCCATATATAATTAAGGAGATGTAGTGTGGGGGCAACTATCCACCAGAGTTCAAATGAAGTGGATGTAAGCAATTATAAGCCACCGTACGACCTTCAATAATGAGAGAAACGTCACGTCTTTTTGTCATGCAAGTATATTTTGTTTGTATATGTAACTGTGTATAATCAATAACGAGAAAAAGATTGAGTTTGTTTTGTTTAAGATGACAATTTGTTCACGAAATAATTATCATTAGAAATTCTTAGACATTTTATTTTTGGTTCAGTAGTAGATATAAGAGACCTAAAGATCGAGTTTTCGTTTCGTTATGTATGAATTATTTATCACGAGTCTTTCCGTCGTTATGCAGGAGAGGATATTCGTGTATTATGTCTATTTATTTATAAGCCACACACAAACACACCTTCCATAGGATATATTCATATTTTTACCGATATTCATTAAAATGAAAATTTAAGATAAATAGTCTGATTATAAAATAAATGAATTTGAACACAACGCTTCACTGTCTATGAAATGGTATACACTTATGTACTGGTTATGAGGACAAGAGAAAGATTATTATCCTTCGGGACACCAACTATTTTCCGACGCGGAGATCCCGACGTGAAGCGTCAAGGGGTACAATAAACTTTCTATTGTCCTCATAGCCAGTAAATAAGTGTTCTAATATGCAGAGAGACACTGGTAAATATTTCGGCACAATGCAGGATTATTCTCTGTATAATGCAATTCTAACTGTTCCAAATGAAATAATTTGGGTAAAACATATTTTTTTTTAATTGAAGCGGACGAAATAAAAATACAGAAATACTTTGCTAACGTCATTAAACAAGTTGATATACGTCAGTGTCGAGGGGCCCGAAATAAACTTTATTTTTCCGAATAGCCAGTAAATAAGTGTTTTATTACAAATGTATACAGAAAGTGCGGAAAAATGTTTACTTCCAGTATTTCCCATAAAAAGACTATTAATAGCATTATCGATACCATTTTTTATGCACTAGATGCGCATTTCAGTGATGCACTGAGCCAGAATATTTTAAAATAAAAATCTTATTATAGGAATCAAGAGCTTATAAACCTAAAAGGATAAAAAGTATACCCAAAGCCGGGCAGGCAATAGTTTAGAAACCATAAACCGGTTAATATTTTTACTTGAAAATGTTTGCTTCCAGTAATTACTAACCCTCTATAGATCCGTAGTGGGTCAGCAGCGATCCGTATAACGAACGTATCGCACAGGAGACTTTTCCTGTCAAGTTTTGTATAAAATGTTAAAAATAAACAATGAAATACAATAACAATAATAGTCGACGTGACGTCATGATACCCTATTAAGATCCGTAAGGGGTTCCACGTGACGGCGTTATACCAATCATATCATCACTCACTTACCCGAGGTGCGATAACAACAGTTATAGGTCACCATACGGCCTTCAACAATGAGAGAAAAAAATACCGTATCGGCAGCTTTAATAGGCTCAGACTAAAAAACGTGACACAATTCAATCAAGAAAACTAACGGCCTAATGACTAACAATATAATTTACGAGAAACAAATATGACAGATATGAACCAATGATAATCAATGAGTTACAGGTTCATGACTTAAGACAAGGAAGCCTTATTAAAAAATAGCATAAAGTTATCGTTCGTGCTATAAGTCAGAGAAATGGATACAAGAGAATTAAAACTTCGTTCCGTTGCACATGTTAGGATGTTTATTTCTATTTTTATGTATAAATAACATAAACGTATATATCAGTCGATCGTATTTGATTAAAAAAAAGTCCAAGAAGATGAAATTATGTAGCTTGATATTAGCATGATTATGCATAAAGATGAGCATGTGTGTATATGTGTTACTGAGTAACTAATTTCATGCAAGTTTTGGCCTTGTTGATCTTTCTGTAATGGTTTCTACTGTCACTAGATTTGCAAGTTTATGAGAATGATTAGTGATACTTTATCAGCCAAAACATTTTAGCTAATATCAATTTGATCTTTGGAATATAACGTATGATTGGTAGTTACATATTATATGTTATACAATGCAATATATATAACCTACATTATATTTGATGTATTTCTTTTAAACCTGGTACATCTAACATCATTTGGAAATTGTAAAAAGGAATCTCCTTTGTAGTCAACCTTCTTTCCAGATACTGATGAACAATTTCGCATACAAGTATATAATGAGTAGATCGAGATTACAGACGAGATTCATATCTGGTTTATAAAATGTTTATGGTCATTCAAATAAGGAAAATGTTGTTGATCATTCTCACAGGAAATGCGCTAAAATTTGCATGGTATGTAAGTAAATAATGATTGAATATTCGTCATTTACTAGTCGACGCTTTACATTTACGCCAATAGACATTTAATTTGAGGTGAAATAAAAATTTTTATAGAGTATTTTTTGTTTGAAATTGCAATGTTTTTATGTTTTTTTTTAAAGTTTATATAAGGGAAGACAAGGTGACATCACTGACAACTACTTATTTCTGTTAGGATGTTTTTTGGTAAATCATATAAGTTGATAAAAAGTAATTAGATAAAGATAAAAATGAATAAATGAATGAATATTAGATACATTTTGATAAGAACTACAAGGTCAGAACTATAAAAAGATTGACCGAAGTATATTTCGTATGCGTATCATATCTGTAAATCTGTACACGGTCAACACTTTTACATCCTTTAAAAAAATTACAAAAAAGATACGTCAAAGTTGATATCTACATTTTGATTCTTCAACCAGAAATGAGAAGTAAAAAACAAGCTTTCGTAATTGCCTCGATGATTCCTGTGGTACTGTGTTCGTCTAGAGTACGAGTTGTCGTGTGTTCGATCCCAGAACGGGTTTTAACAAGGACTTTAAAATTAGTGTTTGCTGCTTTTTCGGCAAACACGTCACATAACAGTCTAATGGCAAATAATGGTCAGAAGAATGTGGTCGAGTATGGTACCATTTTGCCGTTGAGAGATATATTTGTCTTAAGTTTTCTTGCAATATTTGGGTATCTAGGCTACCGATAGGACAGCAGATCAGATAATCCTAGACTAAATACAATGGACTATAAACGTTTTGCATTTTATGAGTCATGTCCACATTATAAGATAGAAGACGTTGTGACAGCACTTTAGATTTCTTGGACTTTAAATTTATTAACATGATTAAGATAAGTTTTTATAGCTATTAACAAAGATCTGATAGTTGATCACTTAGCAGAGTTATTTTTAAAGCCGTTTAAAAAAGTTTATTTCAGTTAGCTTTTGATCAAAATAAACATTTTTTTATGACATATAGAGTGCATTTCTTTCTAACACAAACGATGCAAACGTCTAAGCGCGCACATGTTTTGATCATTTGTTTCTAACATACGTTTGCAAAGTTTACATACACTTTGACAAACTATGCACTCGCCAAAAATGCGTCTACAGTTTGTCGTTCGTCGTTTGTTAGTACAAACGCTACACTTGTTTCTAACTTCAACTTTGAATCAATTATCTGCACGTGTTTTTTCCGTTTAAAACAAACATTGGAACAATCTGCAAAAAGACAAACAATGCAGCGAAATCTTCACCCAAGTGCCTATCATAGCATATAAACGTAATATCAAAGAATACCTTGCTAAATGAAGGCAATAGTTGGGAGACTTTTGAAAGGGACCCATGGTCCAGAACACAGATATCGTCCTTCACGAATATAGTCCCTAGTGTTAACAGTGTATAACTTGCAATTGTTTTTCATACACTTTCCCAATTCATGTCTTGATACTTAATGCATGAAATATTAAGGAAGGTGATGAAATTACATGTTTAAAAAATTTGGGTGCTGAATCTTTATGTTAAGTAGTGATTTGGTCTAGTTAAAAAAGGTCAAAATTTTGTATGTCTGAAACTGTCAAACTGAATTTTATACCCCCCTTAACACAGAATTGTCAATATTTTAAGTTAAAGCTGGTAGACTTTTCTATAACTTTGATATTATTTGTTCCAATAGTAATTCATTACACTGTAAAATTCTTTTGGAGATAGAGCAGGTTCGATTTTTTTAATTTGAATTTATTGTCTAACAGAAATGCACTACGAAATAACTGTGTTCTGGTGCCCCATGCTTTAACAGTATAAGCAAAAATCCCGAAACACTGTAAGTAATAATCTTAATCATAGGCAACACAATTTACATACATATGAAATAGAATAAACGGTGTAAAGTCTTGAGATTTATTACGTATGTTGTTTGAAGGAACCGCATTTAATAATAGCATTATTGAAAGTTCAAAAAGGGTCAGTAAACACTGATTAAACGATGTATTTGTTTCTACTTTTGTAGCGTTTAGCAAACGATAACAAACGCCACACAACGTTTACCAAATATTGGTTAGAAAGAAATGCACTCTTAATACATGCATCGTCATTGACCCACTTTATCTTGTTGACTGTTTATCTTCCAAATCTTTCAGCGAATCATGATCAATTACGGTTACTCTTGTGTGATCCTTTCAGGTTAGTTATTTGGTGAATATGTTTAACTGGATCAATACTGACACCCACGGATAAAAGACACTGCATGTATTACATAAATGTTTTTAGAATGTTTTTTAAAAGTTATATGTGTGGTACGTTACCTAATTGTTTGAATTTTTAAGACTCGTTGAATTTTTGACATGCGATAAAGGGTACCCCTAGTA
The DNA here is from genome assembly GCF_021869535.1 of Mytilus californianus. Lineage (NCBI taxonomy): Eukaryota > Metazoa > Mollusca > Bivalvia > Mytilida > Mytilidae > Mytilus > Mytilus californianus. Next base: position 68,902,710 of record NW_026262712.1, read on the forward strand.
GAACTAGAAAGACTTACGTACCCTCTCAGTAAAACGAATACTTTTCGCATTGTCTTTTAGTTGGTTGTGCATATGCTGCATAACTTTGTGTTTTACATTGCTTTTATTTGAATTTTATTAATAATTTTATTGACAGCATTGTGCAAATGTTGTTGATAATGCGAAAACAATTTTTTCTTGCATAGTTCTTCATTGTTATCATACTTATATTTCAGCTTTGTGTTCAAGTGTTCCCGTTTATGAAATTTTAAATTATCAAGAAACTAAGGTTGCAACTCCCTTAGGCAAAGTTGGCTAAGAAAGTTAAATGAATTTGGTTATTATTTTTGGTCATGTACCTCTTCGACGGTTTCGGTTTTTATATATCCTTGGCTTTCAAATATTCGGCTTTGTGTGTTCCTGATGACGGTAAATCCAGAAAAGCGCTTCGAACACATGGAATTTATCTAGTGATTTTTTTTCATTTTTGAAGATTTATTTATGAGCAAACTTTGTGAAACATTCGCTTTCATTTTGCAGTTAAGTATTATTTGCTCATATTTACATTTTAAATCGACTTTTCGGTTATACCTATGAACACAAAACTAATTTTTCGTAAACATTGAAGTTTAAAGATAAATTTTACGTACGTGACAAGTAACAATTATTTTGAAAGCTAATAAAACGTTTTAAAAGTAATGCTCAGGAACGTTTACTATTATATATAACGTTTTATAATATTGGTAATATGTCAAAGTATGTTACCGTTAATTACTCAAGGGCTTCATTTGATTTACAAGGACTCATAAATCATTGAACTCTATTTGTATAACCGACCTTACATATGAGAAAAGTCCGTTGATCGAGTAAGCTACTGGTTCATTGAGAGTAATTTGTAAAATTTGTTACAATTTTATAGAATTTTTTAATTATCTCATAGTCGTAGTGGTTTTGCAAATATTATATCGTATCTAGCATGCCTAGCAAAATTATTCAAAATGGGGTTTTTTTTGTGTTTTTTTGTTTTTGTTTGTGTTCACATTGCTATTATTTCGAAATACATTTCTATATACAAAATACAAAATACAATTCAAATGCTTCAACATTACAAAATGAACAATAGTAATAGTAAATACAAGAGTTTAATGATTGTAATCTCAGAATCGAACTAAAAAACGAACAGAGAGTCCTTCAAATCTTGAATACGTTTAATAAAATACGATATATATTAAAGGACGTACCTGTAGTCGTCCTGAACATGCATGAAATATTTGCCATTGGACGTTAAGCAACCAACAATCAATCATATTAGAGGAGCGCATATAAACAGTAAAATTTAAACCAGAATATTAATAAGAGCACGAAAGAAACGAAATATTTATACATTTATACATCATAATACGCGACTAGTCTGTGTTTAACTTTTCGTCGGCAAATATCTGTAATGCATGATGAATAATTATCGCGCAGTTGGGATGACGGTGTCGTTAAAAGTTATGCATACATAAGCTTTCACCAGAAACAATATGAATTCAGTCAAATAGATAGAAATATTAATTTCAAAAAAGTTTAGTATTTTTACTGGGCTATTTTTTTATGGTAGTGAAAAAAACCCGTAAACACAAAGACAAACTGTATCTAAGCACATCAATGGATTTTATATCCTCTTCATTTATAAGAATAATACAGTCATCTTCGATGTCGATTGAAAACATTGATAAAACATGAGGGTAGATACCAAGGGCACATTCATAACTCATAAGTCGAAGGAAAAAAAAACTAACAACGACATGGCGAAACACAAAAAAGACCAAAATACATACAAGTCTACAAAACACTACAAAGAACACTAAAGACTGTACACCACGAAATCCATCAAAAACATGATGTGAACTACGGTGCTTAGGAAGGGTAAGCAGTTTCTTCTTCACATGGGGCACCCGTCGTGTTGCTCATGCAAGTACAAATCCGGTGATAAGTCTCACTGGGTGATTATGTCAAAATCGAAACAAAATGGGACGGGATTGAGTTACGACAATTTGAACAAGCCTTTTTCAACTGATTTTTACAGTTTGTTCATATGTTGTGCTGTTATACCACTCTCCCAGGTTAGGAAGGGTTGGGCGCCCGCAAATATATTTAACTCCGCCACACTCTGTATGTGCCTATCCCAAGTCAGGAAGCTATATTCAGTGGTTGTCGTTTGTTGCTGTATATCATATTTGTTTTTCGTTTCTTGTTTTGTATATATATTAGGCCGTTAGTTTTTCTCGTTTGCATAGTTTTCAATTTGTCATTTTGGGGCCTTTTATAGCTGACTATTGGGTATTGGTTTTGCTCATCGTCGAAGGCCGTGTGTTGACCTATAGTTGTTAATTTCTACGTATTTTTGTCTCTTTGTGGAGAGTTGTCTCATTGGCAATTAAACCACATCTTCTTTTTTAATTTATATTCGTGGTCATCTGTGACACACACAGATGTTCCATAACGTCCAACTTACTCGTTATGACGTCTATGAAACTTTCGAATGAACGAAATCAATTTTACCCCTTGAAAATCGTGGTTATATAGATTCATTATAAGCAGCAGCCCTCTATGAAGGAAATCTTGATAGGAAACGCATGTAGATGTACATATGTTAGCATACCAGGACCGTGTCTTGAATTTCATCTACTGCAAACGGAATTGTGCAGATAAGAAATAACATAATACTTGTATACTATATATATAAGGAGTTGCTGAGGGAATGCCAATTAGACAACTATTTATTAGAGACCATATAGGACGAGAATGCAAGGAACTATAGGGTAGATATAATATAGAAAGTAAAATAACAAAAATACCAAACTCCAAGGAAAATTCAAATAGAAAAGTCCCTTACCAAATGGCAAAATCAAAAATTCAAACACATCAAAACAATGGAAAACAAATGTCATATTCCTGACTTGGTACAGGCATTTCCATATGTAGAAAATGGTGGATTAGACCTGGTTTTATAGCTAGTTAAACCTCTCACTTGTATGACAGTCGCATAAAATTCCATTTTATTGACAACAATGTGTGAACAAAACAAACAAACATAATAGGTAAAAATGTCAAAAATAGGGGTGCAGCATTCAACATTGTGTTATAACCTTAATCACTATAAAAACAAACAAATATGTCAACAAAGAAAAACAAAATGGCATATAGACAAAGCATATAATCAAAAATGAAAGACAAGAATACGAAAAACGACCACAGCACATTGACGGGATGCATAAGTTCTGACCCACGCCAAAAGGATATTACCAAAAAATGGACCAAACAGTAAAGGTTAATAAATTTCAAAGACAAAAAAAAAAAAAAAAAAAAAAGAACAGCATAACACGTAATTAAGATGATAACAACGTCAGTACCTAGAATCTATACTTCAAGACCATCATGTATTATTTGTGAAGTTGATACGGAATATTTGTCAACAAGGTCTTGGTATCTTCCGATGAACTTTTTAGAAATAGGACGAGACGTTCTTTGCCATATATATTATTATAACCCTGGTTCATCAACTTTCTGCTCAGACACTTGTGACGTTTTATAAAGTCTGAGTAGCAGCCGCAAGCTCTTGAATACCGAATCAGTTAGGAAATCTATATCCCATATACAGGTGAAGTTGGTATAATGCTACTAAGGTGGAGGAAATTGATAATTTCAAAATTAAAATTGTCTCATTTGTCATAGATTCTGGTAGCAATAGATTCGAGGTATAATGAATGAATAAGATTTGTTGGTTTCATAATTATGTTTCACTTATATGAAACGACATCATTGAATCAAAATACAGTCCAACCACTTTCAGATGAATTTAAATCAGCACCGATATAAAAATAAGGAGATGGGGTATGATCGCCAATGAGACAACTATCCACCAAAGTTCAAATGAAGTGGATGTAAGCAATTATAGGCAACCGTGCGGCCTTCAACAATGAGAAAATCCCATACCGTATGGTCGGCTATAAAAGGCTCCGACATGAAAAATGTGAAACAATTCAATTAAGAAAACTAACGGCCTAATTTATAACAAAACAGTTTACGAAAAACAAATATGACAGACATGAACCAACGACAACAACTGAACTAAAGGCTCCTGACTTGGGACAGGCACATACAGAATGCGGCGGGGTTAAACATGTTTGTTAGCGCTTTTACATACTTTGGAAACTTGTTTTTTAATAGATGTTTCATATCTTTCATGCCTACTGCGAAAAAAATAAATTTAAGGTTTTTTATTCGGAGGTGTTCTCATGTGGCTTCAAGATTTGCAAGGGCTTCATTGATATATTGTTTTATCTGCAGCTCTAGTTGTAGCATTATCCGTGGAAATTTCTGCAGCTTTCGCATCGTCTGCATTGAAATCGCCATGGTCAGGCCCATAATTCATTTGGTAAGTTCAGGTTCCTCTACTGCCCGAACAGGAGTAGGCGGCTCCTGATCCCCACCAGCAGGAAGATCTTTGATTATTTTAGCAGCCATATACTAGACAGCAGATAACCAGAAAGCCGGAGCACCAAAATAAAAAAAAAAAAAAAACGAAAAAAAAAAACGCGAACACGTAGAAAGCTCAACAGACTCATTACAGTATAGCGAGTTTCCTTTGAACATGTTATTCGCGAATTGAACTGCTATAAAGTCGCGGTAACTCTTTGAGGCATCCTCGTCACACTTCAACTTAAAGCCATAGTTGAAATTTGTAATAGTTTTGTCAATCACCCCTCTCTTCAATTAAAACTATAATGATTAGAGTACAATGTTAACAAATTTTTTATTATTTTAAGATCGTCCCGTCCTGTTCTGAGTCGTATTTGAACTTGGGTTGGAGTCATACACTTATTGTAATATAGGCAATCATGACGTTCTACATTATATCATTGAATTTCTTTGATATTTATATAGCACTCGTTCTCATAAACTTTCAGATCTATATGAGTGATACAAATGCAGGAAAAAATGCAATATTTTTATTCACTCTCAGCTTTATTGCACTTTCCCTACACTTTGCGACTTCGAACTATGCAGAGTTCTTTTCATTTGTACTCTGGTTGATAGTTGCCAACGTATTTAAGGATGAATTGTATAAGTTAAATATGTAAGTTTCCCGTGTGTATGCCATTTTCTTAATTAATTTAAGTTTCTTTTCTAAATTAATTCCTACCAGACTTATCGTTGTTGTAAGGGGAATAAATTGCCGTGTCGTTGACGTACACCATTCACATCTTTTTATTCATACTGCTTAAGGATATTCAAGAAAAAAACAACGGTCTTGGGTATTCCAAGAGAAATCATATATTTTTAGAAGACCTGTTTATATGTACTTAGCTGCGGAACCTTAGCTCTTAGGTCCTTATAATATTTTTTTACAATTTGCGGACCATAAAGCAACGGATTTTTCTTATTTCAAAACGTTCGGAATTGAGATCCAGATTCAGGTCGAATTTATTTCCCAAAATTTTATCATTCTCAGGCCGCACTTATTCAAAATATTCAAAATGGCTAAACAAAATAAGCGGAGATGTATACAAAAGGAACTTATTAGATTATAGTGTCAAGGAAATGAATATTTAAACATAGATAGGTACGTCATATCATAGAAAAATATCTAACGAAACGAACTATATACATTGACAAGCTATGCACGGGCGATGAATAATTAACATTTAGGAAATAAGTGCGGCCTGAGAAAATTAAACATTTAAGAACACTCATGATTTCTATAGTTTAAGTTTGTAACTGAAAGCCTGATCTGACAAATTGCTAATGTTGTAATTATATAATAAAACCGTTAACACAGAGCGCGAGACAGATAAACAATTTCTAAAATGCTTAGTCGATTTATACTTCCCCGATCGACTGATTTGGTTTGTAATCAACGTGTAAATCATTTGATCTCAGTTCTTCATTGGTCAAATTTTATTATGAGGTCAAATTGTCTTGTTTTCCTTAGAATTCGCTTTTAAGACGTCACGAAGCAAGTCGCCCTTGCCTGAAGACAACACATAAAATCAACACATCTCTTTGTATATCATTGGAAAAGAAATACAGAGTGGTTCTACATATCGTCCACAAATATAAGAGAAACAAATTCCGCCAACTCTTGGGCTCGTCAAGGCTTGCGTTTGAAATTTCTTAACGAAACCGCCTCGATTAGACAAATTTCGTATTACATGTACACACAATTCAGCAGTAGAATATATATTTCTCTTAAAGGAGCATTAGTTGTCAAATTCATGTTCAACGATTTGAATCAAATTATCATAGTTGATTAATAACATAATATAACTTATATCCAAATTATAAAAAGTCTAAAATAAACAATTTACGGAGCATGGACTCGATTATATAATATAGTATTTTAGCCTAGACGCCATTTAATCAATCATCGAGAGTGCCGACGGTCATATAATCCGATATAAACATAAATACAGATATAAATAGATAGCGAACACGTGCAATTAGGCTTTTCTAGGTCTATTTAATTTCATATCATAGGTTAACCAAATGTGTTAATCATCGTTTTTACCTGTATGAGAATGAGTTTTTGTTGATCGAATCAGTCAACCAAAGGTTTACACTTGTTTCACTTTCAACGTTGACATTCTTTTCTTTTTAATAGCTGAACACGCCTATGTTTATGCATAACCAATCTCTAGCTAAGGTGTTAAATTGAAGGTCACATGCGTACGGATTCAACGGGATCAAATGATTCACTTGCAAGTGAATATTTCATCAGCGATGTTTCATATTTTATGTTGACAAATTGAACCAAACAGGCCGCTAATAGCGAAATATTATTTCACTATGATAATTTCACATTCATTAATGATTGAACAAAAAAAAATCCTGTTTTACTTTTTTTTATATCTCGTAGCTAATGCCCCTTTAATCCTAGCCATGGTTATTTATCCATTTTTCATCAATGTGTTGTTTGATTTATCTCAGTTCTTCATTAAAAAAATGCATATATAACGACAATTATATGTTTAATATTTAGAACACTAGACAAGCAATGCAAAAGTTTATTTATCGTATCAATTTCGATAAAGTGGTATAATCTATATTTAATCGCGTTTTATCGGTCGAAGTCTTTACGCATTAATATATATGTTTAGAATCATACTAACGTAACATCTAAATTTCAGGATATTTGAATGATAAAACAATATCTACAGGAAACTGGAATGCATCTTTCTTATCTTATGCGAAAAGCAAAACCATAAGTTACACAAAACCCTGAAAGCAATCCGATGTTAGCTACATCAAAATTAAGCCGAGTATGAGTCAATCTAGTTTTATTTTTGAACAACTATACGGCCTTCATTATGCGCAAAATCAATACCACATACTAGAGATTTCCAATAAAATGACATACGTACGTAACTCGACGTACGGACCTAATGGGACGGGCTATTGCCAACCATCGAATTTGATTAAATACGTCGCTTAAGTTAAAAAAAAGTATTCCAAGACTTTGAAAATTACACACTGGAATTTTCGACCATATAAAAAAAATATTATCATGACAAAAATGGTAGAAATATTGCATTTTTATTTATCACGTGGTTTTCCAGATTCCCGCCTTTATTTTACTGACATAAGATCACGTATTAACACACGTATCCCATACCTATCATACGTACATGTACGATTCGAGTTATCTTTCATGGTTTTGATTATTGTCACAGTGGAAAAATGGACAAAAGTTGATTCTGAGACTTTTCGGACATTTTGTAAAAGATTTTGTAGAATCACTGTTTTTGTTGTATTGGCAATATTTCAAAAAGGGATTTTGTTAATTTTATTGTGAAAGGTTTAAAGACAAGTTTAGAAGATTAAGATAATCTAATTTCATGTTTTAATTTGATTTTCAATTAGCAACATTTTACTTCAATTGGTCTATTATTCGTATATGACAAGCCTAGACTTTAATTCCATAAATAAGTCTGTATGTTCTATTGTTAATTATTATCTGTGTGCTAATTTTTCTGTAATCCCTTAATTGAACTTTCTCACTCATTTAGAGAAATATTTGTCAAGTCTATTCAAGTAATTTTTGGTTTGTTATATAAACTATGTTGTTATTTTGATGTGGCAGATTGGATTTAGTGTTACACTGAGCAGTTCCAACTCTGTACAATTGTATTCCATGCTGAACTTATTAAATTATACATCGCGCTAACCAGAGTCGTCTTTTGTTGCAAGAGCTAGTCCCAGAGTCAGAGTCCTTGCAGACTTGTCGTACTGTTTATTGTGTGTGTGTGGTTCCAGGCCAACACATTACCCAGTCACAAGATACACCCAGTTTCTATTTGTGACATTATGACAATTATTTTTCAATATACTTTGTAGTTGAACGCCCCATTACATTTTTTTTTTCTGTCTTTCTTTATAGTATATCTATCTTTTTATTATATTTGTTGCGGGGACAGTATTAAGAAGGATATCTTTCTGACAATTTCAGAAATATCGAGAGCAGAATTTGTCAGAATCTGTCTCTTTATAAAGGTTGAAAATTCAGATAAAACTATTGCTTCCATTTACGATTCATTTTTTTCAATTAACCATTCACTCCCTACTGGCATTGACGTATTTAAACCAAGGTGACGCTTTTACTGCCAAGATTCAAATCATTTGCCTCACCAGAAATAAAATTCAAGTTACGCTACTATCGATTGATTGACAGTTGGTTGCTTAACGTCCAATGGCAAATATTTCATGTATAATTAACATGTAGAGAGAGGACATTGTATCTTATAGAGGCCTCGGTTTTAACTTCCCCACTCTGAACGGACGGGACTGCGTACTTGTACATCCCTCTCATCTAAACGGACTCTCCACTTTGGCAATGGTTAAACTGAACAAGACCAATAGTGATCATATTTCTATTCCACTGATCACCTTTGAGAGGTTACTGTAGAGACGAGCACGCTACAAAAGAGACAGTTATGAATCTGGAAGATATATATACATGAACGTTTATTAATCAGAACATTTGCAACAAGAATGTGTGGCCTTAAGACACCGTGCCCCTTCACATGATAATATTTCCATGTTCAGTGCACTACTTAATATGGGTCAAACTAATAGTTGGTATATAGTTTTAAAGGTTTTATATTGTGAACAGAACGGAAGAACGGAAGGATGCACAGACAAGAAAATATAATATTCCCATGCTATCATAAGTTGGTCATAAAACTCAAAAAGGTCATCTTACTTAACAAAAATTCAATTAAACAGTCCGAACATGTCCGTTTTTTATACGTATTTGTATAATTTAACGCCAAATATTTTGGAAAAAAACAGTTTAAGAACATTGACGTTAAATTACACCTACGTTTGTACGGGCTCTCCCTAGAATCCATGCAGCATAATAATTAAAGACAAGATATAAACAAATTAACTGATTCAGTAAAGTGTAATCATATTTTTTCCTGCAGATGCGTCCTTATAAATTTCATTTGATAAAATACTACGGAAAATGACACAGTACTATTAGAAAGATACATCAGTGATCTGAATTTTTACCTTCGACAAAAGTATCTTGAAGTAAATTATAGAAGTATGCTAAAAAAGAAGAAGAGGCAAGTCGTGTACACCTTTGACATCCCTGCTTGTTTGAAACTCTTGTTTTAATCTTATTACTTAAAAATGAGAATATGATCACGCTTCAGATTCCATTATTTTTATTTGTTCAAACTTAATTTTGATTTATGAGCTTTAAGAATTCATCTTTTGAGAGAAAAATATATGGTTCAAGTGAAATGACGCAGTAATGATCGGTGAATTTGATTACCGGTAACTGAACTAATTATTCCCTTTAATGTTGTTGTCAATGCAATCACCCCAAATTCAATAACAAAATATGTAAACAATTAAAATAGTAGTTTGTGCTAATTTTTAAATAACATTTATTCCAACAAAGTATGTGTATTCAACGAGCCAACAATTCATGCAGTCTATGCTCCCTTCTGTCGTCCTTCACTGCAACAGACCGAGATACAGTGAGATAGGTCGGTTATGTCGAGTAATGTCATTTAATTGGAAATCTCTAGTAAGATATAAAATATCCCGAAATGACATTCAAAACAATGCAAACGAGAAAACTAACATCCTGATTTATGTAAAAAAAAAATGTACACACGACAACCTCTGCATTACAGGTTTATGCATTGAGACGGACACCTCAAATCAAACTTGTTTACTGGCACCAAACCCTCCACCTAACATGAGACAGTGTTGTAACAGCACAACAAAAAACAAACTATAAAATGCAGCTGAACAGGGCTTAACTCATCAGATCGATACAAACACAAAAGAAATAACAATAACACTTTTAAAAGAAAAAAAAAAGGATTTTTAACGTGCTAGTTCACAAGGTAACAGTCCACAGGAAGACATGTCACCTTAACCGGACACATTATTCCGACTCCGAGTCGACCAGTCTTTACTCTCACTCCTTAATGACGCGTGCTTAGCGGAGAAGCAGCAAATACAATTTTTTTACAGTCTTTGGTTTGCCCCGGCTGGGGTTCGAACCCATGACCTCCCACACTCGAGGCGAACACGCTTCCACGAGACCACCGATGCGGTTAGTATTCAAATAAAGTTAATGTGTTAAATATGAAGTTGAATTAGATTAAATTTGCTGATTAAACTGTTTTGTTCAAGCAGTTCCTCTTTTTAATATTTTGTCTGTTTGCATTCCCGAATCTTTAGTATCGACCATGCTTCCAAGAAGAAATGTAATATTTAAAACCTATATCATAATTTTACATCTATATTTTACCACCAAGTAATAAGACTGTATTATATAAATAAATATAGTATTAATGTATGGACTTTTTCATATTGGCCCTGTAACATGCCCGAGGTATTAATAATGGCCAAGGATGGTTGTAATGGATCTGAGGCAACGCCAAGGGCCATTACAACTGTTCGAGGCCATTATTTATACCAAGGGCATGTTACAGGGCCAATATGAAAAAGTCCATATATTGATACTTTTATTAACCAACTTCATTCAAAGAACAGTATTTTGAGTCTCGGGTCCAAATTATTACAAATACAACTAAACACTAATCTATAACAGGGCCAATACAGAAACAGCCAGTTCATAAGACTTTTATTTTATGGTTTTAATTCTTCGATTATACTAAGATTAAGAAACTTACCATGAGAAAGATACAGGAATTCGTAGCTGAACTTGTCTTTTGAAACTTTTTGCATTCATGATGGATTTTTGGTCAGCATTGTCATGTAATTTCTGATTTCTCATCCAAGTACTTAATTTTATGCTATTACAATTAATTTTATCTAGAAAATATGCTGTAGCTGGGAAAAATAAATCAGACAGTTTTACTATTCTTACTCTTGAGTAGTCTGCGTTCTGATGATTGATCAACGGAGATGAAACAGTGATAATAATCGAAAGACGTACTCGAAAAGGCTGTGAAATATTTCCGTATCAAGACGTTACAAAACACGGAACATCATTTAAACTTTTTTTTGTGATATTAAGTTAAATTTTCTTTTAAAAAGTTGTCACTTATTTAGAAAAATAAACGACATTTTGATTTAATCGATGTCCCGTTTCATCTGTTCATAATGCATGGCTGTGATTTTGTAATGCACGTGTGTGATTTCGTAATGCACGGGACCCCGTGTGATTTCGTAATGCATGACTGAGATTTCGTAACGACTGGCTGTACCAATTTCTCCGTTCATAATGACCAGTTGTCGAAATTGTCCATTTATAAAGCATGGGCATTTCTATACATATTGTAGTAAGTTGGTTAATAAAAGTTGATAAAACCAAACTTCTCAAATGATTTTGTTTTTCGATGTTTTTCTTCTTCAATTATTTGCTTTGCAAATTGACGCTGCTTCTTTAACATGTTCTCCATATTACCTACAACATACAGAATACTGTGTATTACTATTTATATATTACGTATAAGTAGTTCATGTTGTACTTATTACTTGTTTTAAATTTTGTCTCGCCATTATGTGTTATTGGCTTTATGTTATCATTTTATTCCCACCACTGTTCCAACATCTTACAATAATTATTTTAGTATATAAATGATTACTTTACATAATATATATGATTTTTTTTATTAGTTATTATTGACTTTCAACTAGCTGTCAGTAACTGCGAGTACTCTCAGATCTGTACTTAGTATCTTTTTTGTTGTGAGAATGTATACATACCCTGCCAGGTCCGTTTTGTGTTTTTGTTAGATGTTTTTTTCTGCTTTGCATCATTCTGATGAGTTTAGCCCTTTTTCAACTGATTTTTATAGTTTGTTCTTATGTTGTACTGTTACACTACTGTTACAGGCTAGGGACGACGGGTTTGGCGCCAGCAAACTAGCTCAACCCTGCCACATTCTATATGTGCCTGTCGCAAGTCAGGAGCCTGTAGTTCAGTGGTTGTCGTTGGTTCATTTCTGTCAATTTTGTTTTTGTAAATTGTTTTGTTATAAATTATGCCGATAGTTTTATCACTTGATTTGTTGAATATATTTCATTTCAGGGCCTTGTATAGCCAACTATACGGTATGTGTTTTTCTTATAGTTGAAGGCCGTACGGCTGCCTATAATTGATTACACAAAAGTCATATTTCTTTTGAACTGTAGACCTATAGTTGTTAATTTGGTCTCTTGTAGAGAGTTGTCTCATTGGCAATCATACCTCATCTCCGTATTTTTCTAAAGAGTGAAACATTATTGTCATAACTTTAATAATTATTAGTGTTGTTTCGATTGTTTTAATTTGTAAGAACAAACATTGATTGATCTTTCTGCAGAACGTATTCAGAAATGTAGTAGCTATTTAGTAAAAAGTAAACATTTATTCTCGTGCAATAATATACAGATTTCATAGCATTGTAATAACATGAGAACTGTAACTGTTTAATACATTAAAACTGTGTGACCTCAGTACATATAACAGAGTTACCCGTCTTCCAACTGAATGCTGGAAAGTTGATATATGATGAAACCAACAATATATTTTTGATACAGGACGACGACATTTTAAAATCATATTTTGTGTATCAGTTTAAAAGTCATATTCATTCAATTCAAATTAATTGCATAATATATAAATAGATATAAAGATATGAAGATGTAGTACGATTACCTATGGATCAACTATCCACCAAGACAAAATGACGTTGATGTAATGTGTAACGGGGACCCAATTATTTCCCCCATTACTTAAATACAATTCTAACATAATTGAAGTGCAGATTTTGTATTCATTAGACTGCAACATTTCAATTACTTTCTCATACTGGTAGACCCCTTCATGGTTTCTTAAAGAATTCCTGAAGGGTCATGGCCCGCACATACTGTGGGAAAACCAAAAACGCGAGAACATTGCAAAGAAACTCTTCCTATGACAAAATCGACAAAATCAAAAATCAATAGTAAAACAATGCCGGTTACCATACAGATTAAAAGTCATTTGTTAACAACAATCATACATTTTTAAGAAAGTACTTGTATGACTGTGTTATTTAAACTAAACATGCAATGCTGGATGTTTTATTTAAATTATTTATACAGAAAATTGCTTAAGGAGCTTGTTAAACTAAAATAAAGAAAAATGTTAATCTTTGCTGCATATTGATGAAAAAAAGGAAAAAAAAAAAAACTGTATAACATCGAAAGCCCTTTTGTGTCACGAATTGTCGGAGTATTTCACATAGTCCTTAGTGTTACAATGTCTCAAAATATACCAATATTCCACTTTTTGAATAAGCAGGTCTGCACGTTGTCACGTAAACTTTTAATCTCAATTTGTACAATACTGTCTGTTCGTGTACATGACGATTTAAAAGTTGTTTCTGAACAAGTAAAAACAAAATTGAGATAAATATTTTCACAAAGTAGGTAATCCGTTAAAAGATTTTTACTAATTGTTTTTACAATATTTAGAATAGGTCGTCTCGATTTTTGTACCTGTATGTGCTGTATTTGCATTTAATGTTTACATCAAGATTGTGACACATCTTTCTCACAGCATACAGAATGTGGTGTATGTTATACATGATTGTTGATCATTTGAGACTATCTTATGACCTCTTTTTGTTTTTACAAGATTTGTTTTATATCGTACGGTTGTTGTTGGACAAACTTTTGTGTTAAATCAATGCTTCATTAAACTAAATTTGCATTGTATTATCTTGATTTATTCCCCCTTAAACAAGGACAACACTCACGTTCTGTTGTATAGTTTATAACACTCAGAATGCGAAATAGAAAATTGAGCGTCGAAGGTATTCTATTTTCATAATCAATTACAACTGAATATCGATAGTAACGCCATTTCTGTTTGGACTTTTGTTGAATTCTTTCAAACCGAGAACTGCAACAGAAGATTCAAGTAGTGAATATTATGAACTGACAATACTTATTTAGTTATGAAAGTACTGCTTGTAAGATTAATATTTATTAACTCTTACATGAATTTAAAACAAAAATACCGACCTCCAAGGTAAATTCAGAAAGGGGAAGTCCATAAAAACTGACAAAATCAAACGTTTCTAACAAATAGCACGAGTGAAAAACAACTGTTATATTCCTAAATTGATAAAGGCATTTTCCTAAAAATACGATAGATTAAACCTGAATTAATAGCTAGCTAAACCTCCTACTTGTATGATAGTTTAAAACCAACTTAAGAAAATATTTTGAACGGATATTTATCAGTTTCGTTTTCTTGCATACCTAAAACAGAAATTAAAATGTTGTGTATATTACATAATTTGTGCATAACTTTAATTGTTAATGCAGATAACAAAATTCATTGTTTACGTTATCTTTTCAAAATCATCTAAATATCATTATGTTTTAGTTATGACTTTCCAATTACATATTACATATTGATTATTGTTAGTCTGTGTATAATCTTTCTGTTTGCGCAATGAAAACGATAATTTAAATTTCATAACCCAATGAAGATTCATCTTGATAATCATATTCTCTCTTATATGCAACTTTAGTAATCATAATATATTGAAAGGACATAATTAATTTTGCACAATGAGCTCAAATTTCTCGAAGAAAAACAAGACAAGAAAACGGCAAAATGAAATAGATAGTCAACACACATACTAGTCTAATAGATAAATCAAATATTTGAGAAACCGAAAACCAGAATGTATAGGTAAGCAGTTCTTAACCCACTAGTGGGAATCTTCGCTTGTCTCAAGGGGAGTACAATTCTGTGATAAAGCGCAGTCAGTAATGTCATATATACAGAAAAGTTATTGCTACAAAAAGATGGCAATATCATAGTAATATTTGACACAGATATTCAATAACTTATCATTTCAAAGTTACAATAAATCAAAGTTATTTAATTAAACTTTTAAATACATGTATATTGAACATTGAGCATATTCTGTCACATATTAACCCACATTTCAATGAGTACTTACATTTCATTTATCTCAGGGAACTTGGGATTAAGGATACTACCGAAAGTAGAAGGTCTGTTTCATGTCATGATCTTTTCCGCGATATTGGCACAGTTTAACTACTTCAAACTACAATCTATTACATACGTTATGATTTCAACTTCCCAATAAGTAACTTCTATTCATCAGCAGTAACATATTACTCTCTGCTCCATCGTATGGCGTTTACATGTCTCATTTAACACGTAACGCTTGTCCATGTTCACACTAAACGAACTTCGTTAAAAGGGTTGTGCTTCTTACACAAAATTTCAGACAGAGTAATAAGGAAGAACGACTGAAATTGACACTACATAAGTTTTACGGTCACCACCACAAAATGATTGACCGATACCAGATATATGTTTATGAACTTATTAGCGACCCTTTTTTGCGGTCTTCGATTTTTTTTTTATCTTTTATTTGTTTTTGACAGAAGTCAGGATTTTACCATACCCCAATAATCACCAGTTGACTATGTTTTTTGGGGTAAACATGGAATGATATGTACAAGTCTATCCTTTTTATTTTTTAAATTCATATATATTATACAAGAATAGAATTACTGAAGAAAAAAGGCTACTCACGTTCACGCTCACGCTCACACTTTCACTAACTACGTACACCCAGTCACTGTAATCTATTGTGCATGTATGTCTTACATAAGGTAAATACAAATATCAACTACACGATACAGTATAATTTAAAATATATACAAATAATAATAAATCACGAAAATATTTAATGTAGCGGGAACAAGGAATCTTCCATAAGCAGTACTCAGCACTCCTATATGACATGAAATGTTACTGCATAGTAATATTCTGTTTATTTAATGTTGATAAAATGTTAAAATAATTCGAAATACTGAGGTTTTTTTTCCCGTGGCCTTTTGGCACATTAAAAAAAAATATTTTCAATGAGCGTATTTGTTATTGATTTGCTATTTTAGCTATTTTCTATTCGAGTGAATACACCAAGTACTTTGTTAACAGTAGCGATAACGAGCGTCTGACACAGAAGCCTTAAACAGTTTCCGACTTTATACCGGGAAAAAGATATTATCAATGATTGCGTACATGACGTTTTGACGATATCAACTGTGCATCAAAAAGAGACAAGTAAAATTATTTCAATCACTGAATACTTCAAACTTATATCATTGATGCGGACATTTCCTGTAAATCAATAGTCCATAAAATGTTGAAATCATTTAAAGATACTGGAATTTTTACCAATATACATGATGCCCAAGCCAGATCTTGCACAACCTTTTAAAACTTTTACTTTTTCAAATCTCGTCTACGTCTTAACTGATTTAGCCTTACAAGTGCATTGATTCGATCGACATTAATAGTTCTTGATCAAGCCAAAAGATCATTTTGCCTACTAAAGTAATGTGCATGATATACATGAATTATGCAATGACTGTTTAGGTAAATTTAGGCGACACAAGTTTACCGATATTTTATTCTCGAAAATCGATTATGAAAAGACGACAAGTCAAAGTGACAAACAAAACTATAAAAATTACATGAACTGTAAATAAAGCAAGACCGGAATCTTTCATAGAAGAGAGGAGAAAGATACCAGACGGACATTCAAACTCATAAATCGAAAATAAACTGACAACGCCATGGCTACAAAAGAAAAAGACAAACAGACAAACAATAGGTCACAAAACACAACATGGAAAACTAAAGACTGAGCAACACGAATCCGGAAGGGTAAGCAGATCCTGCTCCACATGTGGTACCCGTCGTTTTGCTCATGTTAGTACACACCCGGTAATAAGTCTAAATCAGTAGGTCCCATTAGCTGCTGCATCGACCTAGTGATATAAAAAATTCACAAAAAAACACACCCAAGAGATTTGTTTTGCATCCCTATGGCTTCTCTCGATTTACCTCCAACGGTAAAAAAAAAAAAAAAAAAAATAAGAAAAAAAAAGCATATTGTCACTACACGTACATAAACACTGGAAAAAATATGACGGAGAATTCAAATGTAAAGGTAGCTTATAAATTATGTCATTACCAAAGCATCGACTACTTAACTGCTGACTCCCTCGGGGACCTACTAGCAGCGGTATATACCAGCAGCGGTATCGACCCAGTGCTAGAAAAAGGACGAAAACAACACTTTTTGAATGTGTTGCGTCCGAAACGCTTTTCTGCATAACTTTTATCAGCAACGCTCACACCCACAATATTGAAAGCCAAGAATGTATAAATATCTATACACGTGAAGAACTAGTTATCAAAAGGGACTCGGACTTCTCTTATACTGAGTTTAACTGTGCGTACTGTTGTGCGTTTGTTTTTTCTACATTGGCTAGAGGTATAGGGGGAGGGTTGAGATCTCATCAAACATGTTTAACCCCGCCGCATTTTTGCGCCTGTCCCAAGTCAGGAGCTTCTGGCCTTTGTTAGTTTTGTATCATTTTTAATTTTAGTTTCCTGTGTATAATTTGGAGTTTAGTATGACTTCCATTATCACTGAACTAGTATACTTATTTGTTTAGGGGCCAGCTGAAGGACGCCTCCGGGTGCGGGAGTTTCTCGCTGCACTGAAGACCCATTGGTGGCCTTCAGCTGTTGTCTGCTCTATGGTCGGGTTGTTGTCTCTTTGACACATTCCCCATTTCCATTCTCAATTTTATACAAATAACCAAATCCATCTAAGGTCAACTCAGCCTAGTTGTTTTTTTCTTAATAATTTCTCGTGTTGAAGCTGATAATTTAATTAGTACTATACTTAAAAAATAAATATGAAGAAAATGAATACAGTTGTGTTGACCAATACAAGGGTAAGCAGATCCTGCTCCACATGTGGCACCCGTGGTGTTGCTCATGTTATTACAAACTCGGTAATAAGTCTAATTCGGTAGGTCACATTCGAGAAAAGAGGACGGGATTGTAGTTACGACATTAGCTAGCTATGCGATACTGGATTTGTTCATTATTGAAGGCCTTACGATGACCTATATTTGTTAACTTTCAAATCGTTTTGAGTCCGGTGAAAAGTTTTCTTATAGACTCATATACCATTTTCTTATCTTTATAAGAGAGAGTCGAAAGATACCAAAGGAACATTCAAACTCATAAATCGAAAATGAACTGACAACGCCATGGCTAAAAAAGAAAAAGACAAACAGACAAACAATAGTACACAAAACACAACATAGAACGCTTAAGACAGAGCAACACGAACCCCACAAAACACTTGGGGTGATCTCAGGTGCTCCGGAAGGGTAAGCAGATCCTGCTCCACATGCATGACATGTGGCATCCGTCGTGTTGCTCAATACATGTAAGTACAAACCCAGTAATAAGTCTAATTCGGTAGGTCACATTCGGGAAAAGGGGACAGGATTGTAGTTACGACATTAGGAACATAATCGCTATCATCTGTGAAACGGATATTCTGTAACGTTCAACCGACTGGTGATGGCGTCCGTAAAATTTACGAAGGGATGATTGCAACTTCACTACTTGGATCTCTTGGTTTAATAGCTTCTTTGTGAGCAGCAAACCTCTATCAAGGAAATCATGACAGGAAAAACAAGCCCTGGAGTATACCATCAACTGGGAGATATATACTCTGTATGCAGGTGCTGCTGGAATTATGCTACATAAAGATGGAAAGTTCACAATTGGGAAGCTGAAATCATCTCTTTTGTCATAAAGTTTTGTTTTCACCCGAGCCTCACTGTCAATTTCTAGATGTAAGTCAAGATATGAGGCAGACTTAACTGTATCTGTTGTATCCTTTATCTCAAGTTCGATGGGATAGATGCGTTCAACATAGTCACCAAATTCTGAATTATTTAGTAAAGAACATCATCTATGTAGCGGAAAGTAAAGTAAAAAAGATACTGCTAACTTGTTTTTTCTTTCTAAGAAGTTCCTGTATGAAGTCAGCCTCATATGAATAAAGGAACAAGTCGGCAAGAAGAGGGGCACAGTTTGTTCCCATGGGAATGCCGATTGTTTGTTAAAAAACACGTCCTCCAACGTAGCAAATATGTTGTCAATCAAGAAATCAAGCATCTTGATAATGTCAGTTTCAGATATTTTTTTGTTAGAATCAGAGTGTTTTTTCTACAAAGTAGGATTTATCCCTCCCTATTAGCAATTCTTTTTTATGAAACAAAGCAAGACCAACTCTGACAATTTGTCTTTAATTGGAATGGGAAATACTTGTATAAAGTGTAGAAAAGTCAAATGTTTTAATAAGATGAAAGAGTTTTAGATTGTATGTACTCTAAAAGATCTTTGGAATTTTTTAGTATCCACATCTGTTTCACGCCACCACTAGCATAGGTAGTTTCACAATAACTTTGAAGCCTAAATATTTGAAGGAGATGAAGAGGCGTATTTGAAAGACCAATTGGAGAGGGGGGTCATTAAACCTTCTTCATCAGCATGGAGGTAAAAAATTTGTTTGGTTCGTAAGAAAGACTGCTCGGTTAGATGGTGTATAGATTACAGGAAACTCAATGAGTTGACTATCAAGGATGCATACCCTATACCAAATATATCTATGTCCTTAGATTGTCTAGCCGGCGCTAGCATATTTTCAGTCATGGACCTTCAGTCTGGTTATTGGCAATTTGAAATGGCCCCAGAAGATCGACATAAAACTGCATTCATTACAAAATATTAACTTTTTGAGTACACTAAGATGCCTTTTGGACTCTGTAAATGCTCCCTCAACTTTACAAAGATGTATGAAGTTAATTTTTTGTGGAATGCAACGGAAAACCCTTTTGATTTATTTGGATGATATTATAATGTATAGTTCAAATTTAGAAGACCATTTTATCAAATTCGATGAAGTTCTAGGTAGATTACAAAATGTTGGTTTGAAACTTAAACCTTCTAAGTGTGAGTTTATTAAAGATCAATTCCTTTATTTAGACCATACTGTTAGTAAAAATGGCATTAGTCCAAATCCAAAAATTGTTGAATAAGTTAGTAAATGGCAGGTTCCAAATTCAGTCAAGGAAGTTTAGCAATTTTTGGGTCTTTGTATCTATTATCGACAATTTGTTCACAAGTTTAGTGAAATAGCATCTCCTTTGAGTAGACTAACTAGAAAAGATGTTCCTTTCAATTGGTCAAGTGAATGACAAAGTTCATTTGAAATATTACGGAAAGCTTTGTGTGAAGCTCCAATCTTGGCATATTCCTTACCAGAAGGTCAGTTAATATAGATACTGATGCGTCTTATATTGGTATTGGGTCAGTATTATCTCAAATTCAAAATGGGAAGGAAAAGGTGATTGCCTATGGGTCTAAAAAGTAAAATAAACCGCAACAACGATATAATGTAACCAGACGCAAGCTTTTAGCAGTCATTACATTTATTCATCAGTTTCGCCATTACTTAGTTGGTCGAAAATTTTTGATAAGGTCCGACCATGCATCCTAGAGATGGTTGTTTAATTTTAAAGATCGACAGGGGGGCAGTTGGCTCGTTGGCTTGAGACCCTTTCACAATACAATTTTGAAATTCAACACAGACCAGGGATTAAACACAAAAATGCTGACTCGCTTTTACTGCGCGAATATGATATATCACTCTGTGACCATATTATACAGGGAGTTAGAAATTCTGAATGTCAAAACTGCAAATCTATGGATGCTGAATGGGTAGATTTTAAAGCTGATGTAGAACTCTTAGTTCACTTTGTAGCCTTTTTCTACTATTCCGCTCGGTAGTTACATTCATTTCATTTTATATTCATTTCAAATAGTACAGAAACAGTGACCACCTTAAAGGATAAATTATCGCCGTTGTATGTTTCTTATCCCCTTATGTGCAAACCATTGTCATGAATCTCATTGATAAATAGGTTTAAAATAATTACAGCTGCACATAGGTTTTACATTTGATGATTTCATTATTTGTTTTTGTAGTTACAATGTATAAATTGTATATCTGGACATGTTACATAACATTAATGTATTGTTAAGGTTGTTTTTGTAAACAAACAAGGATATACAGAAGGAAACGATCATATTCTAAAAAATAAAATTTATGAATCGTGTATCGGGATATTAAACTTTAAATAACCTACAACCGCTAAGCAGGATACTTGAGTAAATGTTTGTTGCCACTGTATAATTTCATTTTGTCAAAGTCGTGTATAAAAGCGGGATAATAGCAGAGTATTTCAAGGCCTTTCGAACACTGACGGTATTTTGTCATGTAAGTACAAGTTCAGTCATATTAAGTATAAAATTAAATGCATATTCTGTAAATTTTAAGTGATAAAAAAGTAAATGTCATAGTCTATTATCAAGCAAAACGAGATTCCGCGCTTCATGCGTAATGTACAACGTCACTTCCGTTCATGATTATCTTAATTACAAACATAACTTAATATACAATTTCTAAATAACAATAAGAAATTGTCATTTAGAAAGTGTCATTGTTTTCATATTTTTTTTAAACAATTTTCAGAAGCATTTGAAACCTTAAAAAATGAACGATTTAAAAAGAACACTTTTAATGAACTAAAGTAAAAGTTAAACGTGTTTTATGGAATTGCAATTGTTGCCTTAGTAGAAACTACATTTGACTTATTGATTTGGCACTCACATCAAGTTCTTGTCGGATAATATGCTTTTTATCTTTGTCCGTCTGCAAAAATCTCGAAATTTGACATTTTTCCAAATGCTTATGAAAGATAAAAACATAATTTTCCCATTTGAAATGTCTCTTATTGATACCCGTCAACCTTATTTCAGAGTGTTTTACCATTTTTATCAATATACTGGTATCATACAATACAAAATGTCTAACAGCAGTCCTGCGTAAAAACAATGAAATGAAACAAACTCAAATAGTCAGTTTTTATGTGCACTACTATACAGATGAGACAAAGAGTGATTTGATTTCAAGGAATTCAATTAATTGTAAAGCTGCCAAAACTGTTGACCAAAAGATAAGGACATTTAATGAATACTGCAAATTAAACTTCTTGCGAAAAAAAAGAAGATGTATAGGCGCGATTACGTTTCAGAAACCACATTGAAGACACAGAAATATTGAATTATACGCATACATGTACAAAGGTCTTTAATATTACTATTTACAGTCTTGTGCAATTGTCATCTTGATTTTAAATAACGAATTATCATGAAAAATATATAAACAAGATTTGTTTATCATGTTTATTTTTTGTAGAGAACGAAAAAGAAAAATGAAGGTTTCTATTTGTTTATTCGTCTGTCTATTGTTAGTGTCCATGGGAGGTAAGAAAACATAAGCACTTCTTTTAGATTTAACGTCTGATTATTATTTACAACTGTGTTTATTCTTTCTTGGATAGGTCTTTATCAACAGTAAGAAAACAAATGCTTGCAAGCGAATAGCTAGTGAAATTCTTTGATTTTTCCTTTGACTGTAATAACTTTTCTAGTTCTGTCTTATCTTGTTTTACTTAAAGATAATGCTCGTTTGTTCCTCTGATAAGCAAGCCTCATTATCAAATGTTTAGTTTTTGTTATCTTCGTCAATTTCAAAATTATTTTTCAATGGTAAATGAGGTAGCAACCAAATCAAACAAACAATACAACAAGATCAATATGCATTATCAATTTAGATATTAATTTGTAAAGGTTAATCTATTAAACTTATCTAAACTTGTTCAAAGGCAGCACACGTTCATACAGTACTGTTATGGCTTGAAATGAATTACCAGTCACGTTATTTGATATTAACAAAATTTTACTTCCAGTCAACATGGCGAATGAAGAAATGCTTGAAGACAATAGCCTCATTCATAAGTAAGTCGAATCGAGTTAAGTATGCGAGTAAATCGTAATGATAAAAGTAACATACATAATGTTTTAGTTTTATTGAATGTACTGTAGATTACAAAATATTTCTTAACAATACAAAAGGCGTGATCAATTAAAATCTAAGAAAATATTTCAAACTAACTAGAATCAGATCCTGCTCTTAATGTGGCAATCAGAAATGCTACGCTAACGTACTTGTTAGAATATCTCTTGCACATGTTGCAGCGTTAAATTCAAAAATTGCCAGAATTGCCCTAGCAATTTTGCGTATGGAAAAACATTGATGTGAAAAAGAGACGAACATGGCAATCAGCCATACAGACCATAATCCCAAAAAAAACATTTACCACAATGGGGGAAAAAGGCAAGAGCACAAACAACAGCTCTGAAAATCTCTACATGAGGAAAACGAACTCCGCTTAAACCGGAGATTAACTCTGTTTCTGATGGATATAAAGTTCATAGTTTGCTAGGCCAAAACCTTGAGGCTAATTGCAATTAAAAGACTCTGATAAAATAGTGGCGATAGATAACAAAGATATAATCAAACTCATAAGTCGATGAAAAACTTACTACTCCAAGGTAAAAAAACGAACATGGACTTAACGACAAAGAACAGCATAGAAAACACAACACAGAAACTAAAGACTGAGCAACACGAACCACACCAGAAACCAGGGGTGATCTCAGGAGTGGATAGCAGACCCTTCTCTACATGTGACACACGTCGTATTGCATGTGTTAGTACAAATGCGGTGATAAGTGTATTTCAAAGATGTCACTTCGAAAAAAGAAGACTGGATGGTAGTTACGAACATATGCGTTGTCATCTGTGAAACGCGTATTATATAACAGTCAACCAATTTTATATGACGTCCGTAAATGTTCAATGGGATGAAATCAAGTTCATTCTATTAAGGAAACATTGATAGGAAATACAAGCTCCAGAATAGCGTATCAACTGGAAGAGATATACTCTGATAGGTAAATTATATGGCTTTGATGATGTCATAAATAAGCCTATGTGCCAATAAGACAGCCAAAAAAAATCACAAAAGCAAGACAAACTCTATATCGAGTCTAGAAAAGTTGTGTATAAAATCAATAAGAAGGATTACAGATCTGCTATCGGCAACACATTGCATATAAAACTACAATTTTTTCTTGACGCTAGACGTGTACACGTGGTGAGTTTTTATTACTTTCTTATCAGCGATGATAATAAAAAGCTTTTCAGCAGTTAGATTTTAGCGTTCTTCAAAAAGTGAAATTGAGAAAATTGATTCGGATACATTCAAAATGTAAAGTGTTATTTTTGAATTTATAACACTGGTTTGACATCGATTGAGGGTATCATCATCTCAGTAGACAGTGCTTTCGTACTGACATTATTCATAATATACATTTTTTTCTAAAATTGACCGTTTGAAAATGTATCCTTCAATAACCTTGACTTTCAAAATGATTATGAATTATAAATTATAAACAACAATTAAGTTTCCAACTCCGGCAAAGTACTTTTTACATAGATTTGGCTATTGCTTTTAGGTCTCTTTTTAACATATAGCTATTCGTGTATTTTGGTACTCATACGTTCAGATAGTTGATTTGAACGTTCCCCAAGAATGTGAATCAAGTTACATTTGTACATGTGTGTGACTTTACAAATAAATGATATACACCACAATCAAAATATAGACTTTAAAACGTTTATAGTAATTCACATCAAGTATTAGACATTGTTTCCAGTACTTGATCATCAAACGTTCCTGTAACAAATTTTGCAATACATAGTCATGGCTACAGTAATATGCACAGATATACAGTGATTTCACAGACAAAAAAACTTATGATTATGAATCATTTATCGAATGTATTCATTCTAATTATTCTTTTTCAGGCGTGTTAAAAGAGGTTAGTGTAGTGCACCATGCAAAAACAAACGTGGCCCGTGCTGTATCTGCCCAAATCATGGCTAGAGAGTTAAGCTATTCATTATTTACAGTTCATAGAAATCCCCAGAGAACCGAGGAATTATTATCTATTTATACATATGACTTGTAAAAATGAATATCCGAAAAAAAATGAGATTAAAATCTGTATTTTTTTCTGAAGCACTGTTTCTTTTTATCTATATAGAATACACTGATTATCACTTTCAGGAATCGGTAAACGTATTTTCAAGTGGAAGGTAGTTAACGGATTACACAAGCACACATTTAATACTAGAACGATAAGATTTTTCTGTTTATTCTTTTTTTTTGTTTTAAGTTCCAATATTCACAATATAGGAATCTATAAAAATGACTTCAATCCAGTCCTCTAAAAATGGCATTGTGAATAGGTTTACGTAATTTTCCTACGGATAATCTTAATGTGTCACAAAATGACCTTAATTTGGACATAAACACTTATAGCCCATGACATGTATTAGTTAAACAGTAGCATATAAATAAATGAATATATATTTTGAAGATAGAAATAAGCAACAAGAACAAACACCAACATACACGCACACAAAAACACATTTAGTGGCAGGTTTTGCTAGCTAAAAATCATTTTTCATTTGTTCCAATGGTTGATATAGATGACATTTGAATTTGTCAGTTTTTATTAACTTCCCTCTTTTTTTTTTAATTTACCTTAAAGTTCGGTACTTTTGTTAATACATTTTTACACTCACATTCATTTCCCTTTTTTTGTTGTTTTGGGTATATCCCGTCTTGTTTAGTGTTTCATTTCTCGTGAGTTAACAACACGTTTTCAGTGTCGCAAGAATCATAATAATACAGAGGCCAAATAAAAAAAAACCAAGATAAAGTGCATTGAAAACAATAAAACTTGTGAAAATCTTCTCTTTATATAATTGTAGATACAATTTACTTGTGTGAGTTTACGAAAAATCTTTTGTCATTTTTGTGCAATGGTATTTCAACAAAAAAAAACTTCAATATACTCAGTAAATATAAACGTAGGAAGATGTCGTATAATTGCCAAACAGACAACTCTCCAGTAGAGACCAAATGACATAAAAGTTAACAAATATAGGTAACCGTATGGCCTTCAACAATGAGGAAAACCAATACCGCATAGTCAGCTATAAAAGGCCCCGAAATGACAAGTGTTAATCAATTCAAACGAGAAAACTAACGGCCCGATTGATGTAAAAACAATACAAATATAGTATACAGCAACAAACGACAACCACTGAATTATAGGCTCCTGAATTGGGACAGTGAGGGTTTATTTCAGTGAGTTATTTTTATATATCCCTTGAAACTAGACATGCAATACATTACAAAGACTATAAGGTCGGTCTGAATGTTTGGATCTTTTACTTAATATAAGCAAAGTTGGATGACGTCAAACATTGATTTATGATAGACATGGCAATGGTTTTTAATATTAAATTCCAATTTCTCAGCTCTAACAAATCCTCTTTCCCGTCGTGTAACATTTACAAATCGAACTAGATTAGTTACTTGCTTCGTTGTTAACGGTAAGCAGATTTTCTTCGCAGTGGTGTTCACCTGACGAAAAAATGCGTAAACATGGTAATGATAAAGAACAATTATAATCGTGACTTTAAAATTGTTATGGTCATTATCACATGCATGAGGAATAATTTGACCGTTACGAGGTGTATGAACTCACAGGAGACAGGTTATCACAGGGTTAACCCATTATTCTCTTGAAAAAAAAGTCTGATCATATTGTGTCCTTTTTCTTATTCTGATATTTTAACTGTGAGTGGATTGTCATCTGGAGAGTTGCATATTTTTAGGGAGAAGCTTACCCTGTCGCAGCATCGGTCTCGTGCCGTTTGGAGTTCATGTAATTTATTCGAGCTTTTGGGTTTGTTTTGAATTTGTTTATTCTCAACCCATTAAGGGCATGCTTAATGCAATACCTATTTTATTTGGATAATTGTGACACTGCTTATCAAATTAATTAAATCACGTTGAATTGTATAATAAAACTAAATTTGCTACCCAATTTTATGTGTAAATATGTAAAACATATGTGTTACCAAAACATATATTACAAAATTTCTATGATACTATTTCTGTTTGACAGTATTTAGTTGTAGTACGCATTTGCTTTGATTTAGATTGAAATACATCAGAAATCCAGTGAAATAAATAGATATAAGAAGATGTGGTATGAGTGCCAACGAGACAACTCTCCATCCAAGCATGTTTACTGCAGAGTAGCGACGTTAAGGTATCATCGTAATGTCTTAATGATGTAAACACTTACGATAATTAGTAAAGTTGTACGGACTTGTAGCATAACTCAATATATAAGATAAACTATAAAGTTGTTAACTTCTATGTAATTTGGCCTCTAGTGGAGTGTTGTCTTATTGACAAGCATTCTACCTCTTCTCATTTTTATATATAAGTATTGGAAGTATCTTATACTTTTTAAAGGGAGTTGGAACATGATTCGTTTGCCATAAAAAACTCACATAAAATTAATTAAAACTAGAAACATTACACATATTGTTATATGTATAGTTTGAAAACGTTTAAAACAAGAGCAATATCATGAACTAAACTCTTTCTATTTTTAACAACTATGTTTTGTTCCTCACAAGGAAGCTACTAAACCAAGATTTCCAATTAATTAAGTTGAAATCATCCCTTCGTAAATTTTACGGACACCATTACGAGTTGGTTGATCGTTATGGAATTTCTGTTCTACGGAGGACGACGGATATGTTCCAATTGTCGTACCTACAATCCCGTCCACTTGTCCCCGAATGTGACCTACTAACATGAGCAACACGATGGGTGCCACATGTAGAGCAGGATCTGCTTACACATCCGGAGCACCTGAGATCACTCAAAGCTGTTGGTGGGGTTCATGTTGCTCAATCTTTAATTTTCTATGGCAACGCCATGTCTAAAAAGGAAAAAAAAACCAACAGACAAACAACAGAACACAAAACACAAGATGCCACTAACTGCGCATCCCTTTTTTAAAGACGTTTTATTATCTGTCTTCGCTGCATACATTGATTTACTTGACTCAATTGAAAAA
The DNA here is from genome assembly GCF_021869535.1 of Mytilus californianus. Lineage (NCBI taxonomy): Eukaryota > Metazoa > Mollusca > Bivalvia > Mytilida > Mytilidae > Mytilus > Mytilus californianus. The sequence goes on from NW_026262712.1 coordinate 68,931,049, forward strand.
CATGGCGTCTTTTTACTGTTTTGATATTTGATTTCCTCATATGATCATACACTATTTTATCTGTATTCTGATGACCATCTTAATATATATGTTGTTATGTATTCGTATTGTCTTTTTTGCTGTCACGCACCCTTATAAATATGTCCATGACCAACAATCCTTGTATATAGCTCGTTCCCTAAATAGACGTATCTTACAATAATACACAGGATGATGTAAATCAATTTCAACATTTTTGTGGAACTGTTTAGAAATAAAAGATTTGCAAATCATCAGGAAAACAAAAGCGAAAAAAATAAATTGTATTGTTTTCTAAGAAGGTAATATCTTGTCAAACCTGAAGTACTTGGGCAAGAATTTTATTTGAGTACGAGAGCACGATATCAGTATCAAACTAGGAATATAACAAACAAATACAAAAGTACCAGTCAGAGTTATTTGAATATTATAATCGTTTCTTAATGTCAATATGAATAAACGTAGTATATGAATAATTGATATTATGTGAAGGATTAAATTACAATAAAAATAAATCATTTAAAATCTTGACTTAATTGTTTCAAAGATAAAAATGTTACTAAACATATATTGCTATCTAGTTATTAATATTATGATCCTGCATCCTATCGATACGTAGATTCTGTCTTTGAATAAGGTTATACCTTTTGCAAAACTACTACTAAGGGCGTCTTTATTCAGAATCTTTTGGAGTTGTGCTGATTGCTTATTTAGCCGGGAAGACAATGATTTATTTATTGGTTGCGTTTGTGTGATTTGCAAGGTAGCACTAGTCTAATGAGTCTTGTTCCTGAAAGCTTATATACTCTAAACCAGTAGGAGTAGTACTGAGTGGAAGTTTTGTCTACAATACATGGCTTATTTAATAATTGTTGTTCATACTTAGTACTGTTCTGATAAATCTAGCTGTTTACAGACTCCGCTACAAAAATTAATTGGAATTACACAAGAAATGACTTAATCTACAATCAAGTGATTAAAACAGAAGGTGCGCTAAGGGCCCTTTTGGCCTACAAAAAATGAACTATCTCAAAAGTAAAGGGTTGAAGCTAAAAATGATCGTAAAGTATCTGAAAAGTTTAATCAGATACAATTATTTTTAAAATATTATGAATATCTGAGTAGAATTTACAGTCAAAATATAGCAAAATTTCATACATTCTATATAAAAAAAACAAGATTAACATACTTTTACATATGTTTGATAATAGGAAATATTAAGCACATGCAGGTCCACAGGCTATGTAAATATGTCCAAAATCTATGTTTTTCCCCGAAAATATGTAGTGCCCTTCTCTTGACATTGCAACTTAATTTTGACGTCATTGGAACAAGAAGCTATTCGTTTATAGGTTTCCATTATCTAAAATTTTAAACAGACGTAAATTGAAATATTAAATGAAAAGTTCGAATTTCAGTAGACAATTACCACTAATAAGACCTTATTACACCCTTTCTTTTGTTAAAATAAGTGATCATGGATAATAATCATTGGCATATGTAGTAAATACAAGAATTCGTTAATTTCAACAATCGATCTATTCTATGTAATCAATATTGGTAAATCCTAATAATTTATATATAAGTAATCACAAGCTATATTCTTAGTAACTCCAAGTTATCCTACTTGGTATGATTTTGTTAATGTAAATAATGTTTAAATATTAATTTTAAGTAATTACAAATATATTTATAAGTACAGGTATTTATCATTAATCACAATTAATATGAGAAGTAATTCAAAGTAATAACCAAAGTACATGTTAGTACTTTAACGTAATTAACCAAGTAAATTTAACTCCAATTGTTACTTGCACAACCATAGCGTTTTGATGAAGTGGACTGATATTTTTATAGACCCGTTGAAAGTATATTGACTGAGGATACAGTTAGAAGTCTATATACGTTCATATGTAGATACAACATGTATTGACTGGTATGAAAAAGCTACAAATGTGTTATTTACATGACTTTATGTAATAACACATTATTCTAAGGCTGTAACTTATTTTTCAATAATGATATCCAATATATTCTTTGTTTGAATCCATGTCTATTATCTTTTGCTGTTATGTTCAATATTGATTTATAAAGATGGTGCTACGTTTTTATATCAATTTCAAATAGTAAAGAATCAGTGACCATCTTAAAAGATAAATTATTGCCTCTGTGTACATATCGTTGTATATTTCTTATTCCCTTAACTGCGTTGCATTGTCATGCATCTCAGTGATTTATAGATACAAATTATTGCAGTTGCAAATTGGTTTTATCTTTTACAATCTTATTATTTATGCAGTTTTACATTGTATCTGCACATTTTACAAACCATTAATTTATTATCAAAATTTAATTTTGTAAGCAAACCAGGATATACAGAAGAAAATGTGCAGTTTATAATAAATGAAATTGATAAATAGTGTATCAGGACATTAACCATGAAAAGACCTATAGAAACAAAGCAGGATACTTCGGTAAAACTATTTTTGGCGCTATATAATTTCATTGCGTCATAGTCGTGTATAAAAGGTGGAAATCAGCAGATTGTTTCAAAGACTTTAATATACGGACTGCATTTTGTCATGCAAGTACATTTGCAATCATATTAAGTGTAAAATTAAATGTATTTTGTACCTTTTAAGCGATAAGGAAGAAAGTGACTTAGCGTATTTTTAACATGTTTTAAGCAAGATGATATTCCACGCGTCATGTAAAATTTGGAATGTCACTAACATTCATTCTTATTTTTACGATGATCGTTTATTTACATAATATGTCTAAAGCAATAAATAAAAATTGTCATTTGTTTTTATTAATTTCAACTTGCTTACATGAACCTTTAGTTACTTTGCATCACTGACGGAATTTTAAGCCTAGTACCTTTTGTTAGCTATTATTCGTGTGTTTCTTTGTCCTATATGTTCTCCCATTTATTTGTATTGTGGTCCTGTCATGTGATGTTGTCGTTTTAGTGTTGTGTTTGACGTTGCCATAAAAGCGGGAGGTTTGGCATGCCACAAAACCAGGTTCAACCCACATTTTTTCCTTAAAATGTCCTGTACCAAGTCAGGAAAATGGCCATTGTTATATTATAGTTCGTTTCTGTGTGTGTTACATTTTAATGTTGTGTTTTTGTTGTGTCGTTGTTCTCCTCTTATATTTGATGCGTTTCCATCAGTTTTAGTTTGTAACCCGAATTTGTTTTTATCTCTATCGATTTATGAGTTTCGAACAGCGGTATACTACTGTTGCCTTTATACGGCACATGTGTAGAAATAATGACAATTTTCTTACGATAAAACCAGAGCTTCTATATATTTATATCAATGAAATCAATCAGTTTTCAATTAAACAGAAACATTTGAAACCTTAAAACATGAACAATCTGAATAGAACACTTCAAATTTACTTAAGTTAAAATTGCTAAAAAGAATAAGGTGCGTTGCTCTAGAAACTAACTTTAAGTGTTTTGATTTAGTGATGAGACAATCACGACTTTTACTTGTTGGATTACAGCTTGGGCCTCCATCACAGGAATCAAAATTTGACAAAATGAGATTTAGTGTGATTTGATATCGGATCTGCGTACCCTCAAGACCACCAAAGATCATTCCCAATTTTGGGTAGGGTTCGTGTTGCTCAGTTTTTAGTTTTCAGTGTTGCGTTTTGTATACTGGAGTTTGTCTTTTCGTCGTTTTTCGTTTTTTGCCTTGGCATTGTCAGTTTGTTTTCGATTGATGAATTTTACCTCCCTTTGGTATCTTTCGCCCAACTTTGAAAACTACCAGAAATCTTAAAACCAAAATATATGGACACGGTGAGAAGAATTCAACTTGAACTTCTAACAAAAACGGAAAAAGTTTAATTAAGACGTACAGTAACTGTGGAAAATACACCGCGAACAATTTCAGAAACCACATTAAAGACAAAGAAGTATTTAATTGTACGTAGACGAATAATTTGCTTTATTTTATTTACAGTCGTTTGCAATTTATATCTTGATTACAAACATGTGGTTCCCTTGGATCCTAACGGCGAACTATAAAGAAAAAGTATACACAAAATGTGTGTATTTGTTGTAGAGAACAAAGAGAATAATGCAGTTTTCTGTTTGTTTAGTGGTCTGTCTGTTGTTAGTGTCCGATGGTGGTAAGAAAACATAAGATCCTCTTTTAAATTGAACGTTGATTTTTATTTGTCAATGACATTTTTTCTCCCGAAGGAAGGTCCTTGTATACAGTAACAAAACAAATGATTGCATATGAATGACTAGTGAAATTCTTTTATTATTCCATTGACTGGAATACAGTTTTGACACTTTTGTTTTTTGCTGTCACCGTTGAACGCTAAAAAGGAAAATATCGACAGTTCCTGTGACATTCAAACCAACATGTTACATTTTTAGCTGTTTTTTGTTTCGTCGATTTTAATACAAATTATTTTTCAATATAGCGTGATGGGTGATACGTGAGGCAGCAAACAAACTAAATCATAGAACCAGATAACTTGCACTGCTCAATATGTTAATGTTATTTCTGTTAAATATAATCTCAATGTCAATAAGAAGCAGCGCAATATAAATCATAACAGTTTTTGTAGAACTTTGTCTTGTATCTTATTTTATGTACCCTTTGCAAGTCAACTTACAATGTATAATGGTTACAATGGGGTATAGTTGAGATATAAAAAAAGACAAGTTTAACACTACCAAATTTTCCACGTGTGTCCTTTGTCAGGAGCTTTGCAGTATCATCATATCCAAATGTTTTGATTTGTTATACGGAAAACTCAGTGTTGAAGGCAGTTTCCGTTAAACTCATTTACAACTTTTATAGATAGTTTTTATAACATTTAAAACATACTTTTTTTCATTAATGCATCATTGATAAATGTAGAAACTTGAAGAAACTAAGGTTTGAACTTTCGTAGGAAAAGTTTAACTTCGGTGGATTTGGACATTCTATTTAGATTCCGGTCGGTTTATAACTCCTTTAGAATTTTCGTAATTTATTTTACACAATTAGTTTTGTATGTTTTTATCGGTTTGACAGTTCTTGAGGGATTAATCCAGAAAACGCTTTGGACGGACCAAGTTTATAGATTTTTATTTTCATTTCACAAAGTGAAATATCCTCTCCATGACAGTTTTGTTCTTAACACTATCATAACGGAGGAGTATCTTTTCCGCAACGACATGCTCTTGATGTTTGACGAACACTTATAACTTTGTTACGTCATTAAATACATACTATATTTCCAGTCAACATGGCAAAAGAAGACATACTGGAAGACAATGTCCTGTGTCATGCGTTAACTAAATCGTATGGTTTGATAATTCGAGTTAATTTAGTATAGGTCTGACAGAGTTAGAGACAATTCTATTAGAAATTATTAAAGATCAAAGGACATGTCCCTTGAAAAAATATGCACCGTTGTAATCGAAGAAACAAAAATACACATTTTTAGTAACATTATTTGTATTATAGATTAAGATATTTTTCTTAACATTAGAAAAGGCGCGACCAATCAAACACCTAAGGTGAAAATTTACTTGAGATGGAAAGAATAAAAAACGCTACTCAGAATATGTACCGTAAGATGAACTATAAATTACAGGAATGAAAATAATCTACACTTTTGCGTAAAACTATAGACAAAAAAATGTAAAAAAGCGACGAAGATGGTGAGTGACCATACACACAAAAAAGGAATTCCGGTATATTCAACAATGATAAAGAAAAAACAGCAGGACAAACAACAGTCCCAAAAAATCTACACAAGAGCAAAACGAGTCCTTTTAAAACCTGAGATGAACTCACGTGATTTGGATGGGTTGGAATTTTATAGTTTGCTAGGCATCCGTCGTGTGGATCATTTCAATTAAAAGTCATTTGATAAGAAAAATGCGGCTTTGATTGTTTAATAAAAAAGTATATGTGTAAATTAGACAGCAAAAAAAAAAAAAAAAAAATACAACGGATTAACGAGCTACATTCAGATTTGTCCAGTTTACATCAATTTTCATAATAAGATGAAAGAGCATCTTACGGAAATGATTTATAACATCGCTTACTGAAATTGTCCGTTTAAAAATATATAGAAATTATTAAGTTACTAAGATTCCAGTTCCCTCGCAAAGTACATGTAGGCTTTATTTGGATTTGGCTAATATTTTTAGGTCTCTTTTTTTCATATAGCTTTTCATTTATTTTGGTATTCATGCCTTCACTTAATTTTGATTTAATTGTTGCAGAAGAATGTAAATCCAGGTACATTTGCGCCTTACTTTATTTATTACAAATGAATGATATACACATCCATCAAAATGAAAACTCTTAAACGTGTATATTTATTTGAATCAAGAAGTAGACATTGTTGTGATGTCATTAATACAAGACATTTGTGATTATAAATTTTTTATAAGATGTATTTATTCTAGTTAATGTTTCGTTTTAGGCTTGTAAAAAGAAGTCCGTGTCCTCCTTTAGCTCATATAAGCTGCTGAGCAACACGGCGTTGTGAAACAATCTGAAATAGTTCGCCCGGACAACAGAAATTGATGATGAACAATTGAAATAAATGCAGAAAACACATTAAAAGCTAACAAGTTGTTATTGTTGGCATTTGTTTTTGTATAGACTAATGAAGGTAGGTTATTTATATTGAAGACTTGATCACTTCGATAGGCCACTAGTCTAGTAAATGCCACATGTTAAGATAGCGGATAAGATAAACTCGTTACACAGTGTGCTAGTGACCTAATACGATATATCTATGAGGTCAGCAAATTCCATATGGGGTTTAAAAATATGCTTAATCAATAAGTCGCGCACACCTTTGCATATAGTCGTGCTATTTTTATTCAGTGTTCTATCCTTTGTTCACATGAAGAGCCAAATAACAACAACATAATTTTAGAGGAGCTTTCTTATAGATAATAGACATTTGCCTTCTCCAACCAAATATACAGATACCATTTTTTTTATGATATGCCAAAAAATTCAAACCAAACATATTCTATGCAATATATTACCAAATAAAGAAACAACATTAGAATGTTCATAGCCTATCGTGGTATTGCCATGGTAACAATTAAACCGATATTTTTTTGTGAACACCTATATCATTAGCCATGTTTGGGCAAATTTAAGATCATATATGGTTACTTATTTGCACTTAAATTTATGCCAAATATAAGTAATATGTTTTCTCCTATATTAAAGTTCTGACACCATAATAACTAGAATATAAATCGTAATTCTTTCGAATTGGAAATTATCATGATTATGTTGCTCTTAATTCTTATACATGGAGCCATTAAATTATTGGCTAAAGTTAACGATGGCAAGATGAATAAAAATCTTAAAGAAAAATAGATTACAATATAGATTCTACTCTTTGGTATATTGCTGGCATTATAAAATCGATTGAAATAATGTGTGGCTCTCATGTTTTGAACAATTTTGGGATTTAAAAAATGTATACCTTATGAAAAATATGTTGACAAAAACAGACATACAGAAATAACACCAAACAATGCACTTATATTTAAAAAAAGGATATTAATACCATCTTATTTGATGTTTTTTTTTAATTCACAACAAACAAATATATACAAATTACATTTCAGATTAGAACAAAATCACAAAATTAGGTATGGTCATGTAACCAATGTTATGTAGTTAGTGGACGACAATTTGATATTCTGGTATATTCAGACGGAATTATAAAAATTCATTTTTGTTTGGCGAGAAAAATTATTTTCTATTTCGTTCACAATCATTTTCTGCAAACGGCTGCTTTACTAAATGCTGCAGAATATTTTTGTACACCCTGTCGAGGGCTTAATTATTAGTTATCAGATTTATCAATCAATTTTATTCATTTTTTCAAAATCCTCCTGAACCCCCGTTTCCATGGTTTGTTGCCATGGTAACTCGTAAACCGGGACGGTTATATTAGAATATCAAATTAACACCGCTGTCATTGCTATCGGTAATTTTTAAATTTTGAATGTTTTCAATTGGAATGGGAATAATGCAAGAATAACAGTATCTAATGGAAAATTATGTTTTGTCAAATGTTAAAGTTGTAGCTGAAATGTCAGGTTAAGAATGCATTGTATTTAAGATGAAATATATTTGTTGCTTTAGAATGCCCTTAAATGCACTTTAAAAAAAATAAGATTGCTTTTGTAAAATATGTTACGTATTATATAGACTCCTTAGTATTCAAGTTCCTTAGGTTCTATCATGCAAGTTTCGGCTTTTGACCAAACAAATTCATTTATTGGCCCCACCTTGTGTTAATATATAAGATGTAAAATTACGATAACATCACAGAAAACATACAGGGAATCAGTAATACAAAAGTTACTTACATTCGGTATCAGCATCGTATTTGTAAATATAATGCTTCTCGTAAAATGTAATATACGAATTACTCGTCCTAACTTTTATTGATATGTCTTTAATAAACTAAAACACTAAACAAAATCTTAAAAAATATACCATAGCAAGGAATACAGCCGTGATTTAGTAAAACCGGTTCTAAGTTCCGACGGTTTGACAATTTAAAATACTTACTGGCCTCTCACAAATACTGACGATTTCAAAAACAATTTTACGATGAGACTTCACAGAACCTGTTAGATTGTTTTTGACATGTTTGTTATCTGGAGCGACTCTATGCAACCAGTAGCTGTAGATACCTTGGCTAACGTCCTGTTGTGGCGAACACATGTTGACCCTGATTTCCTAATCATCTGCCGAGTATTATATTTTCTTTGTTTACGGTCATTCTTTGGGGAGCTACATTGTGTTGGTTTTTTATAGTGGGTATTGTAGGCAACTTAAACTAGTTAACCCCGCGAAATTGCCTATTTGCGCCAACTTAGGCTTACACAACCATGTGCTATTCGTTTCTGTTTGTCTGGGTTTTTCCAAAGGAGTCAGGTGTTGGTACTTGATACAGTCTGTTGCAGATGGCTTTACTTTTTAGGATTCCTGTTATACCTATTAATGAATTTTAAAACTAATTTCTAGAACTTAGCAGGAATGTTTTAAGACTTTAATTCTTACAATATCTTATGTCTTATGTCAGGACAGTGTGTTTGTTCCCGAATAAGACTTATTTTTTTGAAATCGTGTCATGGGCATGGAAAGAAACGTCAAAAGTGAGTAGAGTATGAGTCAACAAATGCCTTAATATTGATCTGTTACCGTCGTTGTCGTTATTGGAAGCTCTCGTAGATGTAATACTTTTCCCTTAGTTCTCTTAAGAATCAGCTTTGGAAAATGCAGAAGTAAAATTCAAACTTTCAGTGATTATATTTTACCTTGCGGTACTCTCAACGTTAGTTTTTTAATATAAGTGATTGTCATATATTTCCATCTGATGTGCTGTGAAACCTACTGAAGAGCTGTGTTATCTGATTAGGATTTTGTTCAAATAGTGTACTTTCAATATATACCTTCCTTAATGTTATAGTGCAAATTATCAAGTGCTTCCATTGGTTAGTGTACATGTAATCTTTCAAAAGGCAGTATTTCATTTTCCTTTTAAAATTGCTCATATAGTTTTTCATGTGTTTTGGTACTTACACATCCTTAACTGTTGGCTTTGAGCGTTCCTAGAAAAGCTGTTTGGACGCTTACAAATTGTTATTTTAATTTCTTTTAGTAAAACAACACAATACCGTTTATTTTGCATGTATATCATAATAACAAAAGAGGAAATCTGAAAAAAAACATACTTTAAAACAAAGCACCTACTACTTTGAATAAAGTATTATTTTGATTTTTTCAATTCTTGTATCTACACACCTTCAGGAAATATTTGTTTGTTTATCGCCTCAATGATGTAATATATCATAAATAAAAGTTCATTCTTCAAAGTTATTTCAACACGATTTTTTTTCTTAAAACTATTTGTTTTTTTTCTTATATAAGTTAACTGAAGGCCAATATAAAAAAACTTTGTTTGGTTAGTTGGCTGCATATGACAATGCTAACATTTATATAGTATCAGTTATTTAATTACCGGTATTTGGCTGGAACTTTCTAGCCACGCTTCTAATTAAAATAAAAATACAAAATTTGTTAGAAAGTATGTTTTTTTTTCAGATTTCCTCTTTTGTTATTATGATATACATGCAAAATAGACGGTATTGTGCTGTTTTTCTAAAAGAAATTAAAATAACACTTCTTAAATTTGTTTGACTGAAACACTTTGCTGTGTTTACCTTCATCAGGGATGGTTAATACCCCAAAATTGTAAGGCCAAGGATGTATAAATACATTAGCACATAGAGAGGTATATGGTCAAAAGGGACAAAAAAGAATACCTCAATAAATCCAAGATCATTGCCTGAGGAGGTATGCACATTTTGTCATTACCAAAGCACCTACTTCTTATTCGATGAACCTGTCGGAGACTTACCAGCAGGGTATCGACCCAGAGCTAGAAAAAAATAAAATAACACTTTCTAATTGTGCGGCGTCCGAAACGCTTTTCTACATCACCTTTATCTGGAACGCTCATATCCATTATATTGAAAGCCAATAACGTATAACTACATAGACACGTGAGGAGCTATTAATCAAAAGAGACATAACAATAACCAAATCAATCTAAGGTTAAGCGGAGTATTTTATTAGCACTATATTTAGAATTAATATGAATTCGACGACAATGAATAATGGTGTATTGACTGATAAAAGGACGTAAACGCATCCATCACTCAACGTTGTTTAGTCTTTTTTAGAAAGTTGTTAATTATTTGTTCGATTTAAAGGCAAATCCTCACGTTTAATCACACGTTGTGATGCGTTCAACTTCATGATAATTATGTTATTCCAATCGCATTTACCGAAAAGATTGTAATAGGTTTCAATTTTCAAATATTTTGGCATCAAAAACCAAAGAAAACATTAATTGTCAAAATCCGCAGCTGGGGCAGTTATATTGGTATCGTCTATAAAACCAGGTTTAATTCACCATTATCTACACAAGGAAATGCCTGTTCCAATGTAGGGATATGACAGTTGTTTTCCATCTGTTTGATGTGTTTGGGCTTTTGATTTTGCCATTTGTTAAGGGACTTTCCGTTTTAAATTTTCCTTGGAATTCTGTATTTTTGTTATTTTACTTGTAAATGTATTTTCCACCACTTGGTCAATTACACTGCTAGTGAACTGTTTGTCCCTGAGAGAGTTTTTGAGCACAATCCTTGGTAGTTTTTAATGAATTACTCCCCAAGTAATAAAACAAAACCTTTTAAAAAAGGATTTGTCAGCTACTTTGTTTTGACAATAATAGGATCAATTATTTCAGAATAGCGCTTTCCTGCAATCAAGTGGCTTAATATTGCATCACGTTTGTTATACTCGAAGATAAAACACATGATCTTTTTCTAATCATGCAATGTCCGTGTTTTCATAGTCTTTTTACTATTTTATTTCAAGGTAAAACCTCAAGCTCAAGCTCAAGCAAGCTCAAACAAATCTTAATGTTACTATTAATTCCTGACGCAATGTCCATTAGTACCTGGCAAATCAAAAATATGTATCATATGTTGCATAACCAATCCTAAAACAACCCTGCAACTGTGTTTGAAACATTAACAGTAACTAGCCAGATTGGATGACTCTGAGGATAGATTCGGATACTGATAGATACGATCATTGCAGAAAGGGCTTGATCTGTCGACACATTCGGTCTGCCGCCGATTGGAGATCATACGAAATACTCAGTATTTGATGTTAACTTCCTTTGTATATTCTCTAATAGAGAATATGAAAACGGAGAATGTGTCAAAGAGACAACAACCCGACCAAAGAGCAGAAATCAGGTCATGGATCGCATTGAGGAAATCCTCCCATTAACACCTAGTCCTTTGTTAATTCTATGTTGATCATTGTCATTTTGTGCTTTTGTTTATTTCACTTTGGCAGTTACTAACATGCCAGCTCCAGACCTCAATTATACTCATCGAAAGATTATTTCTTCATCATATGAAAATCAACCACAATCCCTCCCGTTAGTTTAGTATTATGTCATCATTAATTATGCAAGAAGAACATAACTCGTATCATGCCAAACATTTGTTTTTGAATAACTGTGTTTATTTTCGATGCAAAGACCCTATGAGTGAATCCATATGGATTTTTTTTTAAAAATGCCATATTTAATGACTTAAAAACAATATCGTAACTACATCCTTTGTGGATAAGTCTGTTCAAAAGTTTGGTTAGTTTTTAAGGTTATTGACGACATTTTTGTGCCTTGTAAAGAGTTTTACCATAAAAGATGGAATGCGAATACATTAAGGTATAAGATGTCTAGATCTGCAAGTTGATTTCTATTTACGAATGACGTCCTTGTACCGATGATAAAATTGAGTAAAAATGTTGACAAGTTTGTGATATCGACAACCCTGGTGTAATAATTTTTCAGAAATACAGAAATTATTTTCGTTAAAATAAAATATATTGTCACATACACCAGCGAATCGAGAAAGTTGAGATATAAACTCCATACGATGGAGCCGATGGTACGTCACCATCTAGAAACGGAAATTTAACAAATCATCTTTTTTATCGCGAAATGTAGTATTAAGCTTCCTGTTAGAGATATAAGTAGCAAGATCCAGGAAAATGCAGTGTTTATTGTAAGTATTAGCTTTATTTAAAGTGAGTTCAACAGGAAAGATTTCTTTTAAATGTAAATACTGAAGTCGTCATTATTGAGAGTCAAAATATCATCCAAATATCTAAAAGTGTTATTACAGGTTTGTATCTGATGTTGTTTCGATGTGTGTTTACTGATGTAGACATACATTGTGATTAGTAACATCACGGAAACAGGTCTGTAATAAGTGGTGCATTTTGAGTCCACCTCGGAATTCCGATAACTGGGCAATATACGAAATCTCCATAGCAAACAAAAATGTTATCTTGTAAAAATTTAAGTACAGTTAGCATTTCAAAGCAGGCCCAATTGACATAGTTCTTTTGTTTATCGTTTCTAAAAAATTAACTAAACGAGTTCGAACATGTTGAATATATATATTCACATTCTGACTTTTTAAAAGCCCTAAATAGATTTCCAATAACAAGTTAAACATTGCATATCCTACCAAATACTTACATTATCGAAATCAATATCACGTGCAATATGCATGAAGTGCAGAGTTAATGGAACTACAGGTATATCAATAAAGAACAGCAATCAATAAAAAGTGAATATATGTAAATATTTTAGGAATACGAGAAGATTTCACATGTGCCTAGACACATATCAAGCTTTGTTAGTTCTTTGAATTTTAATTGTCGCAATTTTCATTTCTAATTATTTCTTCTGCAAGCTCTCTCTGCTTTTTCAACATTTTCTCCGCATAACCTGAAACAAAATTATTCATTATAATCAATAAGAAAAATTTCATGTGATAATACATAAGACTAGCATACAATCATATCTAGATAACAAATTTGAATACGATAAACATATATTCGAAATTCAGCTGAAAATCATTAGACATGCACGAGTAATTGCTAGTACTATCAACTTAACGTTTGAATGTTCCAGGAAAGAGATTAAAAAACTGATGTTTAGAATGGAAAATTGTTATACCAATATAGTCCGACATTTGAAGTTCAATATCATTAATAGCAATTGAGAAGGTAGAAGCTATGAAACAGTAAATGTCAATGAATTGCCCATTACAATTTAATTTTCATGTATTTTGTCATAAATTTTAATTAAAATGACAAATTAATTTAATACATAATTATCACTTATTTAATATCACGATAAACTGAAACTGTCAACTTCACAATCCGAATTTCCAAGGTTTATGAAAGTAACCAAAACCTGTTTGTAAGAAAAAATCTACGTTAGTTGGTCTCTAGTGGAGAATTGTCTCATTGGCGATCATATAAAATCTTCTTATTTCTATAAAAACTACTTCATAAAATATGAACGAAAGCATGCCGATAATACAACATAAAAATGAAATATGATACAAGATATACATTTTTTATTAAAATTTAAAAGAATAACCACACCAACCACATCAAACCGACTCTTCCCAAACAAAGACTGGTATTGATGCATATACTATCAATGGATGTACAGTAGACGTATAACTTCATGTTGACAAAATTTTCATATCATGTTAAACAGATCTAGACAGTATATTTTACCAAAATATCCTAACATACTCATTAAAATATAAGAACAAAACCTGCCTTTTGGTCTGTCTTTGAAACAAGGACAACACGGACACTTTGCGACATAACAGACACAGCCTAATGGCCTCATGAAAAGATTTATTGGTGAAGGAATTCTATTTTCATAACTAATAACCACTGAATGTCTATGGTATCGCCATTTCTGTTTTGACTTTTCTGTTATTGAGTTGAATCGTGCACTGCAAATGAAGTCAAATATTTTGTAAACATTGAATACTCAGACATATTTGACAGGCTCAGCAACATGCTATTTAACGCTATGCATTTTAAAGTCGAATATAGAACATCAATCACACGTCTTTCTGAAGATGAAAGTCAACTGTTACAAAATAGTCAAAGAAGTGATTGGGATGTATGTAGGTTAATAACGATGCTTTTAATTATCCATGTTTGCATCGGAGCAATCAGCATGGAATGGGTTGACTATAATTAAGAATTGTTTTGTTAAAGAAGACTTTATTGTTAAATTGTTGATATTTTCTTTTTGCATTTCCATATGTAATCTTTTGTTTACTTCTTTTTTTAAAGTTTGATCTCCACAATACATTATGAAGGCAAATCCGCTGTAAGAACGCAAATTTGTGTCTTACATTTGTCTATAAATCACATAAATTGTTGCACATTGGAACTTTGGTACATTCATAATATATAACCATAAAAGTCGCAGATAATGAGACAATGTATGAAATCTGAGGTTGTTGTAAAATTGTAATACATCAAATATATACTTGTATGTAAACATTTAGATGTAAATATTTTAACATTAAAAACCCAGGATGTTGGCATTATAATTGTATAGCTATTGTCATATTTGATTCTTCGATGACATTAATTTTATAGCTAAGATACGAAGAAAACCCGATTATGGGTCCAGTGCTATCACCAATATATACGTTTAGTCATAAAACTACTGTCATTCTATATAGACGTAGGAGAAACAAAAGGATGCATCAACAGCGCTTAAAAAAATGTCCATTCTATTTTCTAATTGATTTGTTGATTTAGAAACTCATAGTTATGCCGACAAACAGGTGTCTGGTAAAGCATTTTTTTTAAATATTTTGTCTTACACATGCTGTTGTTATAAACAAACTTAAAACAGGCAGTTTATGATAATATTTAAATCTATGCAATGTTCAATGCATTTTCTGTAACTTGAATCGAATACGAAGCTATAGAAAATATTTCACATTGAAAATTTTGGTTGCTACCTCAAGAAATACAAATAAATAAAAACTAGACATGCACATTTGTAAACAGAATTATATTGTTGGTTGCAAGAAAAATTGCTCGCAGTTTCAGTACTTACAGATTTTTAATAAAAAATATGTATGCAAACCTGAACATAGCTATGACTATGTTTAATAACAACCAGTTGGACAGCATCATGTAAAACGCTGCTATTACAGGAGTTATCCAGTCCTTAGTGGGACACCTCTCAACCGTTGGATCATTTCTCCAAACTGTTGTATTATCTGTACAATTACTGTTATCTGACGTGTCGAATGCTACAGTAAACAGTGTAAACCCTTTATACTGCAATGTTAGTTCTTCAAATATCTAATGTAAAAATGAGCTACATGAGTAAAAGACCAAATAGCCTATTTTATGCGCCTTAGCTAATGCAACTTGATTTGTACATGAAAGCTCTATGACGTTGCCTTCTTTTCGGCAAAAAGCGGAAATTTATAACATCCCTTCTTAGATTCAAATCTACTGTTAAACGTGAGAAAAATTTATTGCTTTATGTTCGATAATAAAGGATTATTTAAAGTTTTGATTAAACAATGTTCATATTTGGGGAAAGCACGAAACTAGGGTTCTTGTAGTGTTTATGACCCCCCCCCCCAATTTTTTCATCATATTTTGTTCCCAAAGTCATTTTAAAACATTGAAACAAAATTTTAAGAAAAAAATCACTCAGTCTGGTAGTACTAAATAGACTGTTTGGTCTTTAAAGTAATAACTTAAAAAAAAAAACATGATCGTGTGTATATTTAGGTGCCATTTTTTCACACCCTTTATTTAGACTGTAAATATATTATTATTTTTCAGGTAGAATCAACTATTATAAAACATTTAAAACTAGTCATGGATTCATGTTAAAATAAGTGTATCATCATTCTAAATATTATTTTCAATTAATGTAGATATTTTTGTGGAAGTTTCAATCTGTTCTAACGCCATATGTTTGTTAGTGTGTTTAATACTTGGTAATATGACAGCTTTGCAATTGAATTGATCTACAACATGCAAATAATTTCCTTCTCGTATGCGCCAGAATTCATCTCCGAATGAAGACTGTATTTTGCATGTAAAATCACAAAAATACTGAACTCCGAGGAAAATTCAAAAAGGAAAGTCCCCAATCAAATGGCAAAATCAAAAAAACAAACATATCAAACGAATGGATAACAACTGTCATATTCCTGACTTGGTACAGGCATAAACATTACATATTGAATAACAAAACAACACAATATATGAAGTGCAACGAAAAGGTAAAACATTACTGCTACAAATTATAAATCGATAATACAAAAAATACAGTAATACAAGTTTCAATGTCGCCAGATTTTCGGGAAGGTTTTAAACAACTCGAATATAATGAGTGTCAAATAAATTCTACACCAGTCTCAAAGGGGATTTGTTGCATCTCTAAGAAACAACGAAGTATATATTCATAATGAGGTTTACAAAATAATTGATTCAATCACTTGTAATGCAACTATGACTACAATCTTTTAAGGACACAGGCAAATTGACGACATTTAAAAAGATCGGATGAAAACAACTTAACATATTATAATGATTCTAATATCGTTTCAGGGCCTACACAAGCCAATAACGGTTTTGGAAGAATGATTCGAATATTTAACTAGTATAATATATTTAATCTTTGCGAAATTGATTTTTCCGATTTAATCAGTTCATTTAGCAAATGTATAGCATAGGCTTTAAATTTGTAAGTACTTTCATACAAATCCCATCCCTTGAAATTTAGAAACATTATATATCGTCTACACCGATTTCATCTGGGTTCTTCTTAGAATATTTGTAATATTCATTTTTCATTTATATTTTTTGAACACGTGATTCCAATTTCGATTTATCAAATTTGCCTTGATTGAAATTGAGTCATTTGGAGGGAAAACGGGTCATGGAACATTTTTGCATACAGATATATGCTTTATGACGTCAAATCTTTCCGGGAAAAAGCAACAGTTGGAAGATCATGTATCATGCTCAAAAACGTTTAATTTGCAATGCTTTTATCTGTTTTTCTGGAATTTAAGACACTAGTGACACCAAGTTGAATAACCAATTGCATGTTTTGTCAGCAGGATTAAATATCCACAAGGCACACATAATTATGATTATATTATGACGTTCTTTTTTCGCTTTGTAAAGCCATGTTTTAATTCCTATAGAAAAGGAGGTGCATAATATTGGCGTCACAATTATAATTGCAACATTACTTGTATTTTGAATAACGCAACACAATAAGGCACAAGGTACGATTACGTTGAAACGTAACAATAACTGTTTTTGTTATTGTCACGTTGGACACTAATTGCCGGAATGTTAGGTTGGGTTTGGAACCGACTAATTACTAACGTAACAATAATGTGTGTGTCTACAGTGGTTACGTTGCGTTATTGTTACGTTAAATTTATCAAACTTCTAACAGACTAGTTTTGAACACGAATTCTCCGATGTGCTTGATAATTAAATAGTTTTTATGTATTAATTATTTTAATATTATTCAAGATAATAATACAGGTTAGTAGTGCCAAAGGCGAAAATATATAGTTCAATGGTTCGATATTTGGAAGAACAGTATTCACTTGTATGTACCTAACTACACACTCACGCTCATAACTTTCAATACACTTTGAACAATGGACGAAGTAATTCCCATAACCAAATTTTCATTGGGTGAAAAATTAAAACTTTGGATGCGTTTGAATAAAAAAAAAGGAAAATTAAAACTTTGGATGCGTTTGAATAAAAAAAAAAGAAAAATTGTACAGTTATATAAATGGAGCTCGCTAAAAATTGATACATCAAAAGCAAATTTTGACAGAAGTGAACTAAACTATTGTGAATTTGTGTGTGCATATATCCACGGAAGACGTAATTTCGTTTCAAAATCAGATAAAGGACGTCCAAACCAAAGGTATGTTTTTTCTTCCTATATAAATATCAATGTGTTATATCATCAATACGAATTTAAAACAATTACATTCATGTGGTAAAATCGAAGTTTAAAAAGACACAGACTTCAAATTATCCGTGTTGTCGTGCTAGGTTGTATATTTAAAGCCGAATTGAACATAACATCAGTAATGGAAGGAAATGAAATAATATCGACAAAAATTTTGGACGAAAATATAAATATATCAAGAATAAGAAAAAAAAGGTTTTCACCTGAAGCATGGAAGGCATTGAAATCTGGTACAATTTCAAAAAGGAAAATTTCAGAGTGGAACTGTTTAGTGTGCAAAACCGACGTGCACATTGCAGCTTCTCTCGTTTGTGATGGCTACCAAAATGCGTCGGGCTAAAACATGCACCAAAAAGCACAGACTGGATATGCAGAAGCTGTCATTGTTAATAAGATATGTCATCTGTATGCATTATTTCATCACTGAACTGTTTACGAATAAACATGTTCAAGTTGTATTTTAATATACTACACACATATGAGACATACTATGTATATTACTATTACCATTATACATTGAAATGCATTAACATTAACACAACGTAACCGGAGACACAAATAGTATTGATACGCTCGTAATTTATCGGTTCCTGACCCAGCCTAGCATTCCGACAATTAGTGTCCAATGTAACAATAACGTTATTGTTATTGTTTCGTTTCAAACGTTATCTGGGCCAGTGCCTTAAAATAAAGGTAAGTGTTGGTGTTCCACGTTTAGAAATTAACTACAATTATTCTTTAATAAAGTTGCATATATCTATTCATTTTCTAATTGTGAAACGGTTTGTTTTCTATAACGTTTTAGCTTCATCAAACAAAAAATGAGTGAGTTTCTAACGTGTCTTTTAGATCCATTCCTAAGTACAAAAAAATTAAACATTCCTTTTAGAATCGAAAACAATATATCCCGTCATGTGCTATGGTTAAATTTAACATTGGGTGGAATTATAAATGTCAATATTCCGCATTTTAGTATTTATAGGCCAAACACATACAATATAATCATGAATCACAAAATATATAAAATTAGATCTTACAAAAGTAAGAGGCAACTTTAATATTTAATTCCTTTATGTGATCCAAAAATAGATTCAACACCAGAGTACCCATTTGATACGTTACCCTTCTTATACTCTTTTTAATTCTTACCTTCCAGTATGTCCAAGAACGGCTCGCCGTAAACCTGCCATTACGGTATTTTGAGTATTGTCCAAATTCGCCAGTTCTGAATTCCATCTGGAAATGGTTTGACATCATGATTTGGATATATGTTTGCATGATAAACCGTACCAGCAGCAATAATCAAAATCATCAGAATGACCAAGTAATACAATAAATCCATAAGCTGAAACATATGCACATATAAAACAGAGCTATAAAGACTGAATGCTTTCTTAGATAAACATCTGAAAATACATTATTGTTAAAATACAGATACCTGACAAATATTTCTGTCCTGAGATTTATCAAAGTTCTTTCAATGAACTTTCTTTGGTACTTGAGATTACAAAACATTTAACAAGGGAAACTGGAAAATCACATTGCTAAGATACAAAACATCAATATGAATATCGTAATTGAAACGACTAGACTGAAAACGGTCGCAATGATCTAACTAAACAGTTAATTATTAAATTGGTAAAGATGAATATTTCATAAACTCCAATTTCTCACGGATGACATTACGGTTGTCTTTGGTTCACCGTAAAATCCGGCAATTTAAGAAAGGAAAAAGGGAGGATAACAAGAACTCATCATCAAGAAATAAAACGACAAAATAGCAAACAATGGTCATTTAAACAATTCAGAATTCTCAGGAAACATGATGCGTAGGACATACTTAAGAAAATGAGGAACACAGATTCAGTATGAACATTCTAAATAAGAGATACAAAATTCATAGTATAGTATAGTAAATAATACTTGCCATTTCTTTGATCATAATAATGATGATACCAATATTTTGAAACATTAGAAGAATATTGAATGAGCGAAGGAACATAAGAAACAATGCCAAACTATATATTCTTCTAGTATGAACAAGTATTTCCTCGGGACCAACTGCATGCATTATGAAGGCAGTGATGTACAAAACATCACATAAGATGTCCACAAAGTTCCATATGTCAAAAATATGCAGAAATATACGTTGTGGCGACCAGTTTCCATCTTCCGGCCTTATCTAAAATATAGAATGGAAAGGAATAAAAAGCAACAGAAAAAGCTGTCAATTTTAATTTCAGAAAACCTAGTTCAGTTGTTTTTGTTCTTGAAACGTATTCAGTTTGTAAAATGGAGTAGTTCTAAGAATAAATGAAATAGTTTCTTTTTCTTTCTCGTCTTAACATTACGATAAAAAAGGATTTAATAAGTAACATTTAGTTTAATAGTTTATGGTTATTTAATTGATAGCATTAACGGTACCAATCTTATTGACCAGATGTGCAATTCGACAATTGTTGTCTTTTCGGTGACTTTTAAAGCCAAAAGATTTTAAATTACAAACAAAATTCAAAATTAGTAATACTGATAAAACAAATAGCAAAACAGACCAAAAGTAAATCCATTCCTTGACGAGGAATCAGAGGGATATGTCTATTTCTTATGCTCTGGGTAATGGTAATTGAATTCTAACTGTAGATAAAATGTAACTACAAGAGAAAAACTCAAATGGTATTTACTTTGCTTGTTTAAGTTAAATGTTATGAAAGCTGTCAGTCAGATACAATAACAATTTCCTGAAGGGTAGAAATGATTTTAAAATTGAAAACAACACCTTCTAAACGACATGCATCCGATGCGCTATTCTGGATTTACCAGGAATGCTCAATGCTGAATATTTGTAAGCCACGGATGTATAAGAACCGAAACATTTAAAGAGCTATATGACCAAAAAAGGACATAATAAGAATATTCATCTTTGATAAACTAAAACATTGATGGACCATGTATTTTTCTCTTCGAAATGTAATATGTTGCAACTAGAATAAACGCGCACACTATTACTATCTACAAGTTAATCTTAGTGAAGAATTATTATGATGATCCTACAATGAACAATTGATAATTACTTTTTTTTTTGTAATTGCATTTTATGCATTGTGGGCATTTACATTTTGTACACCTACATTGAAATTTGTATTTCTGCCAGATTTGAAATCATACTTATATCTTGAAATCAGTTCACAGTGATACATATTTAGTTAATATAATATTTACTTCAATTTGCAGTCCAACTCAACACTCACGTAATGAATTCCGAAAAGATAATTAAAATATATACTAAACAATGATTTCAATTTGTTCTCTACAGAGAACATTTTATATATATTCACCATAAAAAAAGCAAACCTACTAAATTAAATATTTCTTCTATGAAGTCGCCGATTATCCAGACGGAAACTATCCATTCCAATACAGACACGGAATTGTATTTCATGTCAGTCATTAGGAAAATCGAGAACATAATGAGAACTGCAATAAAGAATGCCTAAAATAAAGAGAATAAATATCAAAATGCAAAGCAGTAAATGATTATTCATATACGACGTTGCACACTATTATAGAATAAAAAAGAGGCGGAGTATTTTTTCTTGGTGTTACTACTGTGTTTACTGTGCCACAATGTACTGTTAAACTAAATCAAAGTCTGAAACACTTTTTAAGAACAGTTTTTGAATACATCGACCCAGTTTAACATCAATAATTGGTAGTACGGAATGACTGACAGAAGGATCACATAAATTCAAGTATTTAAGTGTATCGTTTTTTCGGAATGTCGAATTCTTATCAAAATTATATTATTCTTTTTCGTAAGGCTCCAAGTGAGATTCAGTTTCTGCAATTAAAATTATTTCAACGTTGATTATGAGATATTTGTTTTTAATAAATCAAAGTAATATATCGCATGTGTTGACGAATTATTTTATTTCTAGATAAAAACTGACATACATGACAAATACCAGTATTCTTAATTATGGGGAATTTAATCCTAATCCTTTTGAACAATATCGATCGGTTCATTTAAAAAAAGGTGAGTTGTTAGGAGATAGAAACTACGTGACTATAAAGGTATAATCAACTAAAAACCACTATAAGTAGTACTCAAACTAAGTACGCTCACGTGACGAAGGATAATAATGCTTTTGTCAAGGATTAACAAACCGTTCCAATTAGAAAACTTCCGTCCAAATCAGAATAAAATCAAATTGATACTTGTGGCGTCTTTTTACGATCAATACAATTAAGATGTTGAATTAGAACTCGGAAGATCTTCTAATTTTATGCATTTAGTAAGATTTTAGTTACCACATCAATCATCATTCTGCTCACTGGTGCTGTAATATATTTATACCATTTTTGTTCTCGGTGGTGGTGCTTGAAGAAAACAAAAGACATAAAATGGGCGTTACATAATGGTTATCAATGTAATTTAGTTTAACACGAATGTAGTAACTTTTTTCAGATAATTTAAAAAAAATGCAAGAGTCTCCAACACTCAGTCAGGATTCTACTTCGTCAAAACTATCTCCCCATTACGCCACAAAATTTTTTCAATCGTAAAAATGGAAGCCATTATAGGGATGACGCGCTGTCAATTAGCTCTCGAAACCCAATAAATTTATCCATATAGCATCATTACGATCCTTATATCTACTAGCTATTTAGCATCGTTTAATGTACTTTTTGGCCCTTAGTCAACTTAAAACTACCGTCTGATTTGCTGTCAGGGGGAATTTTCTAAAGTTCAACAACACCTAAAAAAAATTCTAATTTAATATATCTTTGAAGGGCAGACTAAAAATTTTCAGAGATTGAAGACGGATTACCCTAGATAATACACACAAAAAAATTTAGGTTTTTGGAAGATATGTATTTTTAAGATTCACCTGTAAAGTTTGTCGTCAAGGGTTTTCAGTAAAAATTTATTATTCAAACACCAACTCTTGTAATGACTAATTAGAAAGGTATTTACTTGACCCATATATTTCATTTTTTTAGGACTGTGAGTTTTTAATGTTACTATATCAACCTGTAGCCTAAATATATAAAAATAATAGAATATGAAGCGAGATGATGTGTTAAATATTTTTGCTTTATACGTTTTGAAGACAAAATAGTCAACTCAAACACGCCCAAACGTAAAAAGATGTACTCGACTTTCCCTTTTCCATGAAATTATTCCCCATTTTTAGGATATTTTCCCCCAAAAACTTGTTTATTTTTCTGTGGAATATTTTTCGGCGGAATTTATGTTTATGAACAAAAAAGATCCACATGTATTTACAACTACCACAGTCCACTGAACTATGAAAATTTATCTTTAATTCAAAAGTCAACAAAAACCTCGAAGCTCTATACTACAATTTAAGTAAAAACACGTATATAAGATGCATACAATTCTAAATTATGCACCTACAATAACCTTTTAAAGCTCATAGAAACAGATATAAAAAATTCGAATATACCATCTTGGCCTATTTTACCTTCTCTAATAAAGAGTTCCATTTCTTTTGTTTAATTTAATGAGAAAACAAATGTTACATAAGTTACTCTTCGACTGTTTGGGTACTTATACTTCCCTCGGATTTCAAATGTTTGGCTTTGAGCGTTCCTGATGAAGGTAAATCCAGAAAAGCGCTTCGGACGCCTGAAATTATTAAACGATTTAACGTTGTTTTCAATTTTTTACTATTGTGACGTATAGTTCCATTCAGTTTGCGGCGTATCCATGTTTTCTATACACATGTGGCAGATCCCCAAATTATCGTCAATAAATTTTAAGTTTTAAAAAATGAATGACTCATTCTGTCTTTAAAAGTAATGATCTGGAAGCGAATTTTTTGTTAAATTTAGATTAAATCAATTAGACAGTAAATAACTACACGTTAATGCCAAGTGTTTAATTCCTAACAAAAATGAGAAAAATTAAGATCATCATTTATATATAACAGAGTAAATGACCAAAACCATATTAATTTCTTTCGAATAGCTATACCTTGATAAAGGCTGCACACTCCGGGTGTTCAGCATTATTTTCAGTGTCATTTGTGTTGTCCTCATTATTAGCTGGTCTATCATTTCTATAGGAATACAGACGTTTGTTTGCATCTTTCTGTGTAGAAGTATGGGAAATAAATTCTTCCATGCCAAACTGATGTCCAAAATGAAGAGGACTTTCAACGTATTCCCAAACATCAGAAACATGATCCAGTGCATCAGTTGCCATTGCTTCATTATATGTAAACATTTTGTCTAGAAGAATTTCGGCTCTCTTTGAAAATAGGCTGGAATTCACCAATAGCAAACGTATATAGCAAATAAATTCATTCATACTAAGAAGAGATAAAGGAATAGGGGGAAACTGGAGAACAAGAAATGAAAGCTCAAAGGTTTGACTAAACACAATAAAAGAAAGTAAAGAATGATATTCCATATGTCTCATGGTAGAAAATATGTATAAACATGGGTATACTATGGACAAGCTTACATCAGACAATCATTCATATAATTAGAAATATCGAAATATCAAACTAAAACTCATAAAGCAAATACAGTTGATATTTGTAAAAAATAATAAAATAATTGAGGTATAAATTGCCTTACTAAGAATGGTCTTCTAAGTTGCGTTGAAGTGAATCCTCAAACCAATTTTCTGCAATCTTAGCCATAGCCTTTAGATAGCAACTGGCTATCAAAGCTGTCACTGAAAATTTACAATAAAAGACAATGACAAATTTTAACTCAGTCTTTATGGATATCTTGCAAAATTTTACGTCCTATATTAGAAAAAAACAACCAGCAACACTAATCGAACAGATGGAGAACGATTGCCATATTTCTATATGCCACACAAAGAACACAAGATGGGGTTTACATGTTTGTAAGAATCTAACTTCAACTGGCTATCAAAGCGGTCACTGAAAATTTACAATGAAGGACAATGGCAAATTTGAAATTTTGTATTGATATCTAGCACAAGTTGACATCCTTTATTGGAAGATACAATCAGCAATATATTTGTTATTTTACTTTTTACACTTACAAAACAAACGGAGAACGATTGTCATATTTCTATTTGCCACACAGGATGGTATTTAAAGGTTTCTAAGAATCTTACTTTAGTCATTTTGCTGACAACTTTATAAGAGTGTGTTTAACTTCTAGTCTACAGAAGACCGTAACTTATCTAAGTACATCCGGTCACTATAGTAATTGGCTAGAATGTCAAGTAATCTAGCAGCCGAAAACACCAACACAAAATGTGTATCTCAAGTATAATTATATAATAACACTCTCCAGCAGATATAGTTTGGAATTTTATTGAGTAAATTGTATTTCAAAAAAAATATTTCAAGGTTTGAAAACATTTTAACTTCTCATTCTGCAATGTAGATGATGCCTTTTTTCCAACTGAATAATTACAAATTTGGTGACGGTTAGTGAATTGCGAACTTTTTGTTAATGTAGCAGTGTTCTAACAGTGCCTTTATATAGAATATATATCTCCCAGTTCCTAATATATTACAGGAAAGTGTTTCCTATTTTTTTTGCTAAATGGTTGTTACTGCTTAAAGGAAACTATTAAACGAAGAATTCCATTTACTAACGTTAAAGTTCGTTATTGGAAGAGGCCAAATGTAATTATTTGCGAGATGCAAAGATTAAAGGGGAAAATTCTATTGCTACACCAAATAAAAGCAAAGATTTAATTGTTTGATTAAGAATACAAGTACGAATAATTTCCCATTATGTGAATAATAAATGGATGTTTTCATCATAATATTAACGATACTTACACATTGGATTGTTACATGTTGTCCATAATTCACTAGCAACTGTTTTGTTATTTGACAAGACACAAAATCTAAAACCACTGTCACCTTGTTCATGTTCAAAATTCTGTAGGTCTTCCTTTGACTCTTGTTTTCTCGTTTTCTGACAACAAGTTACCAATCCAACTCTTGTAAAGCAAAGCCCTAATGACAGTAATGCATGCATTCTTAAATTTAGTTTAGAATGTTGTTAGCTTTGTTCATTGTGTGACATATTATTAAAAGGGATACAAAGTTTACGGTTGAACGGGATTTCAGTCAATTGGATAACGACAATGAACATCTTTATACTTAATTGGGTTGCATATGACATTTAAACAATGCCGAGTGTTGATCTTTCAGTGCTGGTATTGCGTGAATTTTTAGAGGAATTTGATAAGGCTGGACATGGACAGTGTCTTTTCATGGCTCAGATAGGTATTTGGTTTCTTTCAGCTTAAGATATCAAACCTAAGATACGTATTGGCCGATAATACACATTCCAAATATATAAAAGCACTTTCCACAATTTAATATTCACTTAATATTCAAACAATTGGTGCTATCTGAATTTATTCAAAGATAAGTTATCTGTTGCTGTTATGCCATCGAAACGTTGGTTCACAATCAAGTATTTAGATATGACGCATGTGGATAATAAAATAATCATCATTAAAGAAGTTAAATAATGCAGGACCGTGACAAATCTGTACAGAAATGAGACTTGAAACCAAAATTACTTGTCTTGCTGTGAAATTTCAAATATCAAGTACTATTTAAACACTTCCCGATCGGAATATACATCTTTCGGTCTATTTTCAAAATAATAAATAGCTTTAATAAACACAACAATGTGCTTGCCCAGTATTCAAATTGTATGAAATGTATGCTAAAGAAAAAACAAGATATGCGTAAGATAAAATCATATGTCGGGCGAAAGTTTTCTCCAAACGTTTTAAAGACTGGCTCAAGATGTCATGTTTAAAAATTTCATATATATCGTTTAGCAGAAATGTATTGCCTGGCAAATGTAAACATAATTGCATTTCAACATAATACAGTTCTTGATCAAGTTTAAAGTTATGACGTTATACAGAAGCTGTGACAAATGAGAAGATGTAGTATGATTTCCATTGAGATAAATCGCCACCAGAGACCAAATGACATAGAACAAGGGCGAAAGATACCAAAGGGACAACTATAGGTCACCGTACGGCCTTCACCAATGAGAAAAACCTATAGGCTATACAAGGTCCGATAATGACAAATGTAAAACAATTCAAACGAGAAAACTAACGGCCTCATTTATATACATAAATTTAAACGAAAAACAAATATGATATACAGCAACAAATGACAACCACTGAATTTCAGGCTCCTGGCTTGGGACAGGCACACACAGAATGTGGCGGGATTAAACATGTTCGCTGGCGCCACACCCTACTCCTAACCTGGGACAGTGGTGTAACAGTACAACAAAAGTGAAGGCTGAAGTGCCAAGGGAACATTCAAAGCTCATATGTCGAGAAAACTTAACAACGCAATTTAAAAAAACGAACGACGACGAAAAGGCAAACACTTTTACATAAAACTACACAACAAATAACAACTGACCAATCCGAACTCCTCCAAAAATGGGGGAGGGCAGTTTTAGGTGATACGGGAATGGACTCAGATCGTGCTTGATGATTATGGTAAGTACAAATTTTGTGATGAGTCTCATTTGATGATGTAACGATCGCGAAAACGGGAGGACTGGATAGTGGTATTACGTAATATCCGTGGTCGTCTGTGAAACAGAAATTCCGTTATGGTCAATTAAATGGCATCCATAAAACTGTCGGATGGATGATTTCAACTTTAACACTTGGAAACCTTGGTTCAAAAGCTGTCGTGGAAGCAGCAATCCTTTATCATGGAAATCATGATGAGAAACGCACGCTCTGCACTATGGTGTCAACTAGAAGATGTATACTTCATATGCAGCAACTGCAAAAATGCTATAACATAGAGGTTTCCTTTATTTCAAGTTTGATGGGATAGATGCGGTTAATATAGTCACAAAACTTTGAACTAGTAAGTAAAAGGACATCACCTATATAGCGGAAAGTGAAGTTAAAAAATAATGCAAGCTCCATTCTATTCTTCTGGGAGTGTTTTATGTA
Organism: Mytilus californianus; assembly: GCF_021869535.1. Lineage (NCBI taxonomy): Eukaryota > Metazoa > Mollusca > Bivalvia > Mytilida > Mytilidae > Mytilus > Mytilus californianus. Next base: position 68,959,526 of record NW_026262712.1, read on the forward strand.
GAAATTGTGATTTATCCAATCATAAAACAAAATATTTGTTTCTACGTTGGTATTTATTCGTATGAAGCAAAGTAGGACGAACTATTGCAATCTGTGTTGCATTGAAAATTACGGATAAATGTATGATTGAACATACGAAAAGACAGACAATTTCGTTCAGTATATCATCCACTTTGAAAATTCACAATAAGTCCTAATATTTCATGTTCAGATATTCAAGATGATGTTTAGATTTTGATTCAGAAGAAAAGTCGCAGACTACCATTCATTTATTATAGACCACAATATTTAAAAAGGGTAACAGAAATTACCATATATACTAGTAAGCTGAACTGACCGGTCATATCACCAACAACCGACCTCTTCGACAAAATATATAAAGTGACAAAGACAACCGAACAACCTATATATAATTTGTTTCCGCCTTATCTGGTACAAGCATAAGATGTAAGTATCTATATTTGTGTGACTGTGTATTTTGTGTGATGTGGGATTTTTAACCCATATGTTTTAAAAGAATGATATGACAGAAGAATACAAATTATAGATCTTGACAGTACTGGTATGCACTTTATCATACGTGTCATAATATATCTTACATTTTAACAAGTGATTTCCTATTTGGAATTCAGCATTTTTTGCTGATTTCGTTTGCACATGTTGGTCTGTCGAAGTGTCCTGTTCGAAGTAGTCAAATGCCTCTGGACTAACATTCTAATAAGAAGAAGAATACAAAGAATAATCAAATCCCTATACAACTTACCTACTGCATATTTTACCAAAAATGACAATGGTCAGGACTATTCTTTCCAAAATAGATATAACGATATAACGACGAAGAAATATGACGTATTTATTGATATTGCAAAAGGTATTTTGTGGACTATAGTTTAAATGTGACTTAATGTTGACTTTTAAATTTGAATTTGCATATTGTATTTCACAGTAATGTTAAATAACGAGCGCACAAAGCCAAATGTCCTCGCCCAATGTCTTAAATACCGTGATTCGGTAGCATTCTTTGTTTTAATTTTACCGCTTAAAGAGTATCTAACAAATACAAACCTTCCATATATCGACTACAGTATGACCTTCGTGCTCATTTTTCTTGTTCATTTGAATTGTCTGAAAAAGAGACGTATTCAAAATAATGCATTGTAAAATATTTATTGCAGATACTGAGTTTGAGTACTCTTTTACTTTAACCTCTGAGTAAATTTTTTACCTATTATACTAATCGTTAGCATTATATACATGTTTTCAATTTTACTTAGGTACGTATTGCAATTTTAAAAGAAAATAACACTGTATACATTTTGTGAGTCTGTAGCGCTTTTATTAATCTACGCTCAGACCTAAAGCTTTGAAAGCCATAGGCGCATAAATAAGTAATATGATCAAAACGGTCTTTAAAAGAATAATCAAATTCATCTAAATTCATATTTGAATGAGAGAGTTGGAACCTTAGCTTTTTAATAAATTCTAAATTATCAACGGTAAAATATTTTATTACAAATCATATTACTACTGAGATGATGATACGTCCGGGGATCAACAATATACCAGCAGTGGTATCGACCCAGTGGTAGTTAATAAAAATACACTTATATAATATAAATTCAGTGCGTCCGAAGCGCTTTTCTTGATTTAGCCTCATCAGGTACGCTTAAATCTAAACATTGGATTGCAATGAATGTATAAATACATAGAAACGTTATAACCTATATGAATTAACATGATTTTGAAGATGAGTTAATTGTTTCTTTTTTGTTTGTTAAATTCGTCGTAGATTTTGGTTCCCAAATGTTTTCTTGATTGTAACAGGACTTTATTATTAAACGTAATTACAAGTATTTAAATATGTTTTACAATTGGTGACTTGCCACGTTGTATAACTTTTAGCTGTATATATATGTAGGACTCTGAACAGCGATGGCACTCCGAACCGCGATGGTCACGCTGATGTGCGCTGGTTAGATCACACTGAAGTGCGATGGTGGCATTGTTACGCTATCTTGTTGATAGCTACGCTGAAGTGCGATGGGTTACATAAAGTATAGTTTTAGTGTTTTTTTCATGTTCACATGTCGATGAAGAAATAAATATGTTTGCTAGAAGCTAGAAGCAGCTTTCTTGTTTATTAAGTAAATCATCGAGAATATTTCCATAATTGTAACGTTGTAGTTTTCTTTGGACAAAAAGAAGTCAACATCCATACAATCGTTTTAGCCGCTACATGCAAAGATTTTCTTTCCATTGCAACCAGTGCTTATTTCAATGACTGAAAATGTGATAGCTGTTTAAAACGCAATATAATAAGTGCCTAATAAACTTATCACCGTATGTGGTCTTTACTTCAACTAGAGAAAATACGGAATGTTTTTGTATAGCCAACATGAATACAAGTAAATAAATTCTTACTACTACCGGTAAAGGGAAATGATTAGTAAACGGGAAATTTAGCCTCTTTGTAGCAGATCCTTTTTTCGAAATTTAAAGCAGTTTTGTTTTTTACGAACGATCGTGCCTGAAAATCTCTAACTACATACGGGTCCGCAGACAGACTCTCCGTCTTAGGATATTACGGTAAACGTAGAACGCATGAGAGCTGAGATTACTATAACACATATAATAATCTTAGATGAGGGGAACAAAGTAAAGATAAACTGTTAACGCAGAATAATGTCCTCGTGCTGCAAACTTAAAGAGAACGAGCTCTCATTTAGTATGAAACTATAACTAAGGACATATATAGACCATCACACTTCAGCGAACAGACCATCATACCTCGGCCAAGACCGTCGCACTTCAACGTGACCATCGCACTTCAGCGTCACCATCGCACCACCAAGTCCTACATATTTATATCCTTTAGAGATAATTGCGTTTTAGTTTACCTCTTTCTATGGGATCTCAACATTTTCTTACCAACTTTTTTGTATTGATAAAATGTTTACTTTTCTATACAAATCTTTTACAAAACTGTCATCAAACTTGATATCTCTGTTCTTCAAATGCCGTATAACATCGGTTGTTTGGTCAATGATTGCTGAAGATACAATCTCTTTAAACTGAAAAATTTGAATGTGATTAAAAACGAATTCCAACATGACTGCCGATTTCCGAAAAAAAAAAAAAATCAGAGGAAGACTTTGAGCACGCAAATTTTCGAAATACTATAATTGTTTTCAATTCTTCTATTACAATTCAAGTTTTAATTATTTGTTGATACTGAATCTTTTCAATCAAAATGACCATTTGGAATTTAAACTTTATATTGAAATTATTGTTTATCTAAACATACGAACCATACGGTAATGCATTTGAAATTGGTATGTAGAGTTACCTGTTCATTGCTTTGATTTGATGAATTTAAACAGTATCCACCGAAAAGTTCTCTTTTAGAGAGCCAATCAATATCGACAACATATTTTGAAATTGAGATGACATCAGGGTCAACTTTTTGAAAAGATGGCACATACAAACTGTAGTCTGCCTCTGAAACATGAATGCAGTTGATTTAGTTTCACGAAGTGAAGTAATCTATTTCGGATCCAAGAGTTGAAACAAAAGTTATTTGAAATGAACTTCGAAGTTTTAATATAGACTTTGTATCGATCTTATGAGTTAAGTCTTTTTCAACTAATTTTTATAGTTTGTTCTTATGTTGTGCTGTTACACCACTGTCCCAGGTTAGGGGAGGGTTGAGCGCTCACAAACATATTTAATCCCACCACATTCTGTATGTGCCTGTCCCAAGTCAGGAGTCTGTAGTTTAGTGGGTGTCGTTGGTTCATGATTGTCATATTTGTTTTTCGTTAATTGTTTTGTTATAAATCAGGCCGTTAGTTTTCTCAATTGAATTGTTTCAATATTTTCATGTCGGGGCCTTTTATAGCCGACTATACGGTATGGGTTTTTCTCATTGTTCAAGGACGTACGGTTGCCTCATCTCCTTATTTTCATATTGTTTAGTATGATCAATATTGTAAATATTTTTTTTCAAACTTAAACATGTTAAACATGTGTGTTTATCGTGTACTATATCATAGTTTATATTGTTATTCATTACCGTTTTAATCATATTCTGTTATGCGTGTATTTTAGCCATTTAGAAAATTCTACATAATAAGCTATGACAATTAGTCTAATCAGATATTTAAAGAAACAGCATTTATTAACAACTTTTTGGCTTTACGCTTGAATCTCTTTAGGTTGATATCAGCTTTTCCAACGTTTGTATTAGGTTTTGAACCTCAAGAATTTTGGCCTCGAGCATCACTGAAGATACATTAATTGTAGAAATGTTCATCTGTTGCAATGAAATTGGAACCATTACTGTTATATTTGCAGGCATGCATATATTGATGATATAGGATACAGTCGCAGAATTACCATAGGAAGGCAAATTTTAAGTCAAAGACAATAAATCTATGGCATAATAGTAAATATATATACCTTGATCATATGACCAAGCTCTGATTATCCCATCTGTTAACCGTTCCCAAAGGCTTTCTGGACTGTCGCATATCAAGTCAAATATTGTGATCTGACAAAAAAAAAAGATGACATGATTGCTTATGAGAAAAGCAAAACAAATTATGATACAAATAAAACATGCACACATATATAAGGTAACATAAATGTTTATCAAATATTTTATTTCATAACTTATAAAATACACTATTTATAACAGGGGCGGATCCAGCCATTTTTAAAAGGGGGTTCCAAACCCAGGATAAAAAGGGGGGGGGGGGGGGGGGGGTTCCAACTATATGTCCCCATTCAAATCCATTGATCGTCAAAAAAAGGAAGATTCCAACCCCCGGAACCCCCCCCCCCCCCCCTGGATCCGCCACTGTATAAGAATGATGATCATGATAATACAAACTAAATAAATATAAATAATAACTTAATTGCAAAACCGTCACAACCTAGACCATATTTCCTGATTTTTAATTCAATTAACATTTGAAATAAAAAAATCAAGATTAATCTATTAAACCAAACAATCTTTTAAACGAAGTCCTGAACTATAACAAATAATCATTTCGTTTTGCGTACGACATTTATGTTTAAAAAAAAAAATCACTGAAACAAAGAACCCAATTGAAAAATAAACAAATATGCAAAACAAAATTAGAAAGATAAATTACCAGCCAATATCTTTTGGCGATGATATTTACAGCTGTTTCCATTCTCGTATATATGTCCTCTGTTATTTTTCTATTAAGCACCACAGGGGAAACTTTTCTGAGGTTTCGTATGCTTAAAGAAAATAAGCATACATGTAGTAGTAAAAATAACAACGGCCTGCTTTTTGTAGTCTACATGCAATACAAATAATGAAAAACAAACTAGATAGACAGTGTTTAAACGACAACGATTGAATAACAAGCTCCTAACTGTATGAAGTGTTTTGTAGACTTGTTTGTCTTTCGTGGATTTTGTTTTTGACCATGGCATTTTCTGTTACTCTTCAACTTATGGGTTTTGAATATTACCTTGATATGGTCCGTCTTTTTCTTTGATGTTGATACGACAGTTTTCTGTAAATTCACTGTTCATCAAACATGTTATATGTGAAACTCATGTTAATCTAAGATTTTCTACCCACAGCCATTTTTGGAAAACACTTTGGATCATTTAGGTTTTCAATGATCTTCAACTTCGTTTTTCAATTTGCTTTCCTATTCATACTAAAAGCGCGAATGAAAATATAAAAATGAGTGAAGATTTTTACTTTTAGTATCTATCAGATCTTTTAATTTTCATTTAACAGTACATATTTATTCTTACTCTTCAATACACATTGCAAGTAAGTCCGATACACCACCTGACCCTTTTGTTACCACTACTGAAATATCACACTGCACTGCCCTAGCAACATGTGACAGTGTTTCTAAATCCCCGTTAACAACAACCAACACAACTGGCACTCTAACTGTGAAAAGGAAATAATATCATTATGAGCAACTGTACCGAAAGCAAATTATTGAAAGTATAAACTTTTAAAAGGTAACGGATACTTAAGGATATCCAACAAATCCTTGGTGCGCAAATTTGTTAGTTTTATTAATAGATTCGATTCCTGGGATTTGGAGGATGGGGTAGGATGATGTTGTGCAGACGGAATATTCACTTTGACCAGTTCCTAGGCCAGCTTTTTTATTATTGATTTTATATACATTTAAATCCTGTAAGAATATTCCTTTTTATTCGGTCTTGACAATTTCATTTTTTCCTCAGTTCTTTGCTGATTTAATATTCATTTTCACCATCCCTCGTCCATTCCCACCAGAAAATCATGTGATCGCCCCTTAACAGTCATTTTGATACTGAAGTTTAAATTTATAAATTATGTAATTTATATTTATAAATCGCATTATGAATTCGATGATCAGTTTTCGACAAATGCTTCTTCTTTTGTGTCAGGTTGAAATCCTAATTGCAACCTGTGTTTTTACATCTATTCATTTATTTATAATGTAGTTAATATCGTTGGCAATAACATGTATGCACCCGATAATATTTTGGTTGTTTAAGTTTAAAGTAAAAACATTGTATGATGTTTTACAAACAAAAACAAATCAGAATGATCTATATATAAGTAAAAATAAACGGTCGAATTAAAACATATATTGTTTACCTTTATTGTCAGTTTCATCCCCAAACTTAACAAAAAGAGATTTATTAATATAACTTTCTAATTCTAGACGTTTTATATTATAATCACGAGTATTAGTCTCCTGAACCATTTCTTCCTCATCTTCCTCGGATGGTAAAATCTGTATAATGCATGAAAATATTATTCAATGTAAACCAACGATAGCACATACTATACTGTGTGTTAAAACAAACGCCCAGAAAATTCCGAGATTTTTCTGAAATTCAAAATTCGATATTCTGGATTCAATAGTGATGGCACATCTTTTGTTTAACATCCTTTTCTTGCGCTTATTTTTTTCTATTATCTTTATACTTTCAGTTTTGATACATATACTTTTCTTTATACAGTTGACAATGTCGGTTTCAACGCAGGTTGAAGGTATCCGTATTATTTCGTCGGCATTCGTTTATTACGGCGTTAACATCGACAACAATAATCCCGGAAGAAACCCTTTACTCTAAAAAATATGATGAACTAATACATATTTTGAAATATTTTAGGCCTTACTTAAAATTACTTTTTGTTTGCCCTAACAACATGAACAAGGCACAACTGAAAAGCTCTCTTCTTGGCAATAAAATTGAAGTACTGAATTTCGGTACTGATAATAAATTTCGGAGGAAGCTAGAAAACATTATATCAAAGTTCAGATAACTAAATGAATGTAATTATTGTTTTCTCGTCTTTCACTTCGATTGTCAGTTGGCTTTGGCAATACTCTTCGGTTTATCCATAAATAGCCTCGATCATCCTTGAAGAGACAATAAAAGGCTGGAAATTGCTCTTCGATAAACTGAGTGAAAGCAAAGCAAGGGGAAATATTGAGCAATTTGACAGAGTAAAACTAAATTGAATAACACAAAATCAGTTGCAACAGAGTTCCAATATAATGACATAGTTACGTACGTAGCTCGACGTACGGACCTTATAGGACTGGTTATTGCCAACCATTGAATTTTAATAAATACGTCGCTCAAGTTTAAACGAAGTATTCCAAGACTTTAAAATCATACACACAACTTTTTCGTCCATATTAAACTATTTAAAAAATGATTTAAAGTGATGGAAATCATGCATTTTTATTTATCACGTGGTATTCCAGATTACCGCCTTAATTTTCACTGACATAAGATCACGTATAAAAAAAAACACGTATTCCTTACATATCAAACAGTCGATGTGAGTTATCTTTCGTGGTTTTGATTGTGACAATTATTTTTCAATATACTCTGCAAATGAACGCTGCATTATTATATATTTGACATGCTTATTTTTTTCGTAGTCCGATATTATTTCTTTCTTTCTCTATCTATCTACCTGTTTATTTGTATTTTTGTGGGGAAAACATTTTTAGACAGATGTTATTTTCTGACGATTTCAAAATTGTCAAAGTCAGTGTTTGTCAGAATATCGCTTCATTTAACTTCTAAATAAAGCTATTTTCTTTTTTATTATAAAATGTAAAGATAAACCAATTCCCTAGATAGATTTTATTTTAAAAGGTGTGCTCAATTAAGGATTGTTTTGTGTTGTTTTTGTTAAACGGAAATGCTATATGAGTCCAAATAGAAAAGTCTTTTCCAGGCAAACTATTTTTTATATCCCTTGAAGTATATTAACTTATAGTATTTTAACCATTTCATCGATAAACAGTTTGTAGGGGTCACCGAATTTATTTTACTGCATACATCATTGTAGTGAATGTGTTAGGTAAGAACCAAACAAAAACATAAGATATAAGATTTTGATGCCAGATGCGGATCCAGGATTTTGAAAAAGGGGGCCATAAACTAGGCAACGTTAGGAGTAATACATTTTAAATCCGCCTTTGGATGCGCTATGCAGTTAAGTCGGCACACTATTCTTTTTTCTTGTCGATGTTTCATTCTCAATCCAGTGCAGAAGATCATGATTTTGCGCAACGCTAAAATAAAGTATCAACAAGATGCAGGACAATATATAAATGTATACGTGTTTGTTTGAATATGCATATTCAGGACGAGATGAGGAATATGAACCCGACTTTATACTAGACCGATACGCTGATCCAAATTTTTAACCAGGTAGTTCACACGGTCCGCAAGAAAACATGTCACCCTACCTGGATCAACTATTCTGACTACGAACCAACCAGTCTTTGCGCTTACTCATAAATATCGCAAGCATGGCAGAGAGCCAATCTTTTATTTTAACCGGACTATAGAATCGAACCAAAGACTGCCCGCACTCGCGCAGCGGCGTATCTTCCATAGAGCCAATGAGGTCTCACCAATTTTTTGACCATGCATTTAAAAAAGAGAGATGAAGAGAAGTTACATTCAGTGTATTTCATAGTATAGAGTGACGACGGTTCAAAACGCTGACTTCATTACCCTTCACACACTCATTCCTCATGATTAACTTAACGGGGTTATATTTCAAAGAGACAGCAACCCGACCAAAAAGCAGAAAACAGCCCAAGGCAACCAATGGGTCTTTAACTCAGCCAGAAAATCCCGTACACAGAGGCGGGCTTCGGTTGGTTCCTAAACAATAATGAAACAAGTTCAACGAAACGGATGACACACTTAACTCCGAAACATACAAATGATTCAAAATTAAAAAAAAAAAAACCAAACAAACAAGACTTACTATGGCTAGAGGTTCTGATTTGGAACAAGCGTAAAAATGCGATGGGGTTAAACATGTTAAATGCATTTCAGAGGAGGTCATAAATATAATTCTGTCAGTTATTTTTGTTTCGATCAGGACCTGTCTTTGATAAAGTACTGTATGAATTTAATGCGCACTGAAAAATGTTATCATTTCATGATAAAATTTCACAATCTGGATTTTTTATAAAAGAGGGACGAAAGATACCAGAGGGACAGTCAATCTCATAGATCGAAAACAAACTGACAACGCCATGGCCAAAAATATAAAGACAAACAGACAAATAATAGTACAGATGACACAACATAGAAAACTAAAGACTAAGCAACGCGAACCCCACCAAAAACTGGGGGTGATCTCAGGTGCTCCGGAAGGGTAAGCAGATCCTGCTCCACATGTGACACCCGTCGTGTTGCTTATGTTATTACAAATCCGGTAAATAGTCTAATTCGGTAAGTCACATTCGTGCAAAGGGAAGGGTATTGTAGTTACGACATAAGGAACATATTCGATATCATCTGTGAAACGGTTATTCCATAACGGTCAACCAACTCGTGATGGCGTCCGTAAAATTTACGAAGGGATGATCTCAACTTCACCATTTAGAACTCTTGGCTTAATAGCTTCCTTGTGAGCAGCAATCCTCTATCAAGGAAATCATGATAGGAAACACAAGCCCGGGAATATCGTATTCGTATTATAAGATGCTCGTTGTGCCAGTGTGTGACCAATCAAGAGTATGGTTACTTAAACTCTCCCCCCCCCCCCCACCCTTGAAGTAGGTGGTTTGTTAAAAGTCGAAGGATGTACCAGTATGTACTGTATACAAGACCCTATTCAACAGTATAACCTATGCTTAAAGGGGTTGTCTGTTTGGTTGTCTGGGATGTATAAATACACAGGCACGTCCAGTCGGAATTGGGACATTCAATCAAATGTAGGGAAAGTGCAATCATTTATTTAGTTCTATATGTAACAGAACAGATTAAATAAAAGAGGGCTACTGAGGGGGCTTGTTGCAAGACAAAATGTCTACTCCTGTCTAACCCTCCTTTTCCAGTTGCAGTTGACATTCATGCTGTTATCCTGGTCTACCCATTAATCTAAAAGGATCATCCTACTTAACAAAAACTGCAATCGAATATTCCAAACATATTTGTTTTTTATATATACGTATTTGTACAGGTTAAATGCCAAACATTTCATAGAATTTATTTGTGAGCAAAAACTTTAAACTACGCATACATTTGTACAGACTCTTCCTAGAACCCATGCATCATTATAATTAAAGATAAGAAGTAAAAATATAACGATTTAGTAAATAGTAATGGTTTTTGTCTTGAAGATGCATACTCATACTTTCTACTTGATTAAATTCTACGGAAAGATGACAAAGTTTTATCAAAAAGATGCATCAGTGATCTGAATTTCTGCCTATGAAAAGGTATCTTGAAATATTTTATAGAAGTATGCTTAAAAAAGAGTAAGTCGTGTACACCTTTTACATACCGGCGTGTTTGAAACTCCTGTTTTAACCCTATTACTCATAAATCAAAAACGAGAATATCATCTTGCTTCAGATTTTATTATATTTATTTTTTCAAACTTAATTTTGATTCAATAGTTTTTAAGAATTCATACCTTGAGAAATAAATATATGGGTCAAGAGAAATGACCTAGTAATGGTCGGTGCATTTGATTACCGGTAAGTATTAGATACAATACAAAGGTAACAAAGAAACAGGCCGGTAACAACCGTTGCCGGATAGTTTTTCTGCACGAGTAGTCAGGTTAAGGCCTTGACCTGACTACAAGTGCAGAAAAACTATACGACAAGTTGTTTCCGGCCTGTTTTTTGTTACCTTTGTTTTGTATCTGACTTGTACGACGTTTCAAGAAAGAAGTAGTACATTTTGCATTTGGAAGAGGTAGCAAAAAAAACATATTAGAAACTTAAATGGTCATATGCCAGTTAATGAAAGTTACAGTTTTAACACATTTTTTTTTCACTTCCCTTCAGCCGAGAAAAAATTCAAGAATCTAATAACTTTATGAAAAGAACCATTCCAAGTAAAAGGTGAATGTCGTACACATTTGAGACTTTTTAAAATGCAACTTTGCAAGTAAGTAATGTATAAAAAAGATTTCAGAGGTAAGCAAGCTACCATGTGATTTTTATTGGGGAAAAACGGAAAAAGGGGGGGGGGGGGGGGTTAAAATAAATTTAAGATAAACATGCTTGATCCTTTTTTGGTTGAACAAATGCAGGATGTGCCATTCCATACCCACAATTCCCCCTTAAATAAAATCGTAAAAATCGTACGTTTGCCGCCAAATAAACGAATTCAATATATATGTGAGTTCAATAAAAATATAAATGTAGCAAAATAATGAATTTACTATTCCATTAGTGAATGAAATGATATGGAAAAAATGGATTTTGTCTTTTTATTTGATATATATAGGCATATATTTTGGATTTGTTTTCTAAGTTCAGGTTTTTATATGTCTCTGATAGTGTTGATCAGGAGCAAACACGTGTCACTATATGCTCCAATCGCAGCTTACCGTCCAAAATTGATGACATAAGTTGAATGATTTTCTTCAAGATTTGCTACATATTTGAACATGCATTATGTTACACGGACATTTTTTATCTATAGGATCAATCGTGCATTGGTGAGTTGATAGGGATTTTACCTTTTGATTAGATTTGATTTTTTTTATATATATTTCTTGTCTTTTTTATTGATATATAAACGTCGGTACCAGCTTTTCTTTACCTTCAGCAATGTTCAGAATACTATTTATGTCCATATATTGAAAAAAAAAATACATTTACGGACCGACCATTTACGATTTAGCTTCAAAAAGATGTTATGTTCTTTTCTTAGTAAGACAATTATTTAGTTTTTTTCAACGCTATCACACAATTCTTTTTTTCGAAATTAGCACTATTATATACGGTATTCGAAAAATCAGGAATCAGAACATAATTTTGTCATCTGCTTGACCACATTATGTTTTTTTCTCATAAAATTGGGGATCAAAATATTTTTTAGGAAAAAACCATAACCCCTCTTTTGAAGTTAAATGGTCAATCCCTTAGTGTACTGATATGAATAGTCATTTACTGGAATTGTTTGGAAAAAAATATTTATTGATGCTAAAGTAAATATTTTAATCAAAAAGACAGGAAATATTTCGGTGAAACAAAAAGTTCAAATCTAATTGAAATTTAAAGTGCCCATGAACTCACTGATCATGCACGGGTGATTCTATTCATAAAAAGAGTCCGGTAACACTTAAAAAGTGTCCGTGTATCATCTAAAAAGAGTCCGTGTAACACCCGTTGTACGACTTTGCCCCCCGCAGAGCTATAGAAAAACAGTACATTAACGGATGTTACACGGACTCTTTTTAGATGATACACGGACTCTTTTTAGTTGTTACACGGACACTTTTTATGAATAGATTCACTCGTGCATGATCAGTGAGTTCATGGGCACTTTAACTTTCAATTAGATTTGAACTTTTTGGTTCACCGACATATTTCCTGTCTTTTTATTAAACAAAATATTTACGTTAGCATCAATATCTTTTTTCAAACATTTTCAGTAAAATACTATTCATATCAGTACACTAAGGGATAAGACATTTAACTTCAAAAAGGGGGGTATGGTTTTCTCCTTAAAAAAGATATTTTGATCCCAAATTTTATGAGAAAAAATTTACTATGGTCAAGCAGATGACAAATTAATGTTCTGCATGATTCCTGATTTTCCGAATACCGTATAGTGCTAATTTAAACAAAAATATTTGGGTGATGGCGTTGAAAAGTAAATAGTTAATATACTCAGAAAAGAACATACCGCCCCATTTATGAAGCAAAATAATCGGTCAATAAATGTTTTCTTCGTTATATGGACATGAATAGTATTTTGGACAATGCTGAAAGTAAAGAAATGATGATACCGACGTTCATATTTCAATAAAAAAAGACAGGAAATAAGTAAATAAAAATCAAATCTTATCAAAAGATAAAATCCCTATCAACTCACCAATGCACGATTGATCCTATAAAAAAAGGTGTTCGTGTAATACACGTCCAAATAAGCAGCAAATCTAGAAGAAAATCATTCAACTTATGTCATCAATTTTGGACGGTAAGCTGCGATTATACCATATAGTAACACGTGTTTAATCCCGATCAAGACTTGCAGATCTAGAGACGAGCATGAATTTAAAAAAAAATCAAAGTATATGCCTGAATATATATAATATTAAAACAAAATCCATTTTTTCATAACATTTCATTCACTAATGAAGTAGGAAATTCATTCTTTTGATACATTTATATTGTTATTGAATTTATATATACATATATATCAGTTGCGGATCCAGCCATTTTAAAAAAGGGGGTTCCCAATCCAGGACAAAACAGGGGGGGGGGTCCAACTATATGTCCCTATTTAAATGTATTGATCGTTCAAAAAAAAGGTGTTACAACCCCCGGGACCCCCACCACTGAATATTGAATTCATGTATTTGGCAACAAACGTGCGATTTTTACGATTTTTTAAAAGTGGGAATGGGGGGATGGAGTGGCACATTCTGCATTTTTTCATCAAAATAAAGATCACAGCCTGTTTATTTTAAATTAAATTAGGCCCCCCTCCCCGCTTTCCGTTTCATCCATAAAAATCAAACGTTAGCTTACTTACCACTAAAATATTTCTTTAATATATTACTTTTTTACGAAGTTGCATTTTAAAAAGTCTTAAATGTGTACAACATTCATCTTTTACTTGATATGGTTCTTTTTTATCAAATTATAAGATTCCTGATTTTGTTCTTGAAAAAAACTCTCGGTTGAAGGGAAATGAAAAAAAAAAGTGTGTTTATACTATAACTTACATTTACTGCTTTATGGCTATCTAAGTTTCTCAAATGTTTAGTCTTGCAAAATGTATTATTAATTTACTTTCTTGAAACGTCGTACAAGTCAGATACAAAACAAAAGTAACAAAAAAATAGGCCGGAAACAACCTGCCGTATAGTTTTTCTGCACTTGTAGTCAGGTCAAGGTCCTCGGCTATCGCCTCGGACCTTGACCTGACTACTCGTGCAGAAAAACTATCCGGCAACGGTTGTTACCGGCCTGTTTCTTTGTTACCTTTGTATTGTATCTAATACTTAAAGTTCTGTTTTTCTATACCTCTGCTGGGGGCAAAGTCGTACAACTGGATTAAGTGTTCCCTTAAAATGTTGTTGTTAATAAAATCACCCAGAATTTAATAACAAAATATGTAGAGATTTAAAATAGCAGATTTGATCAACTTTTGAATACTATTTATTCTAACAAAGTAGGTGTATTCAACAAACCAAATATTCATGCAGTCTATGCTCCCCTCCGTCATGCTTCAATGCAATAGGCCGAGATACGTTCAGATAGGTTGGTTATGTCGAGTAATGTTATTGTATTTGAAATCTCTATTAAGACTTAAGGATCAATGATCTGTTATGTTGGGGGGAAAAAACGTTTGAAAGAAAATAAAGAATGAAATGAAAAACTAACATGCAGATTTTATAAACAATTATTGTCATTGGAAAGTTCAAAACTGGTCGAGGATTACATTCTCTCTCTTTCTGAAGGCATTGGTTAACGTTGTTATACGTTATTTTTGCCATCAATTGCAAATGATAATTATAAGAAAGGTTTCAACATTGATAGTAAAAAAAAAAAAAACCAATAGAAAACGTTGAATGGAAATGATATGAAGACAACGTGTAAATTTTAGAACTCTAAACTTTGAACTTTTCAACTTTTCATATTACCTTCATATCAGTTTCAAAATACTGATACACTGTTTCAGGGATACCTTTCAGTACAAAACTGTTGATATCTTCAATTTTCCGCATCCATTTCATTTTTCCTTGATGATAGAGAAATCCACATCCAGTAATAAATTTATTTCATCAGCAATCAAAGCCGGGCTTGAGAGTAACCACCACTCTAGTGGCGGTATGAATCATATGTGGTAATAAAATAAACCTCAAAAGGTCTCTCAAAAAGAGAGGCGACGGATACCAAAGGGACATTTAATTCAAGTCTGTCAGAGTACATTCATACAATATAAGTCTATTTCCTATTGTAATAGTATACAAACATCTGACGTCTCTACGATTTACACTTGCACCTCATTCCAATGCTTAAAGACAGATTTAAAGAACTAGTCCAACTAGATTGTCTATCGCAAATAAACTTATCTTGTCTTAGGAAGAGATACATCATACTTTGTACAAAAACAAACCACTCTGATTTCAATAAACAATTCTCTGAAACTGGCATTATCAAGATGCTTGATTTTTTTTTACTGGCAACATATTTATTACGTTCAGAGAACGTCTGTTTAAAAAAAATGAATTGGGGACTAATGAAGCTCCGCTTCTTACCAACTTGTTCCTTTATTCATATGAGACAGACTTCACACAGGAGCTTCTCAGGAAGACCGAAAAGAAGCTATCATTATCCTTTACATTCAAGTTCCGCTGTGTACTAGTTGATGATGAACTCTCACTAAATAATCCAAAGTTTCCTGATAATGTCAAACGAATCTATTCAATCGAATTTGAAATGATACCAAATAGTTAAATCTGCTTCATAGCTAGACATCCGTCAAAAAATTTACAATGAGGGTCGGTTGAGACAAA
Source organism: Mytilus californianus (assembly GCF_021869535.1). Lineage (NCBI taxonomy): Eukaryota > Metazoa > Mollusca > Bivalvia > Mytilida > Mytilidae > Mytilus > Mytilus californianus. The sequence goes on from NW_026262712.1 coordinate 68,975,562, forward strand.
AAGGAGGATTTCAGCTTCCCAACTGTAAACTTTCGATTCTATGTGGCGACATTCCAGCAGCGCCTGTATATGGAGTATATGTCTCCCAGTTGATATGATACTCCATGGCTTTCGTTTCCTGTCATGAATTCCTTACTAGATTGTTCTGCTTTCAAGGAAGCTATCGAATCAAGGGTTCCAAGTGGTGAGGTTGAATTCATCTCTTCGAAAGCTTAACAGCCGCCATCATGATTTGGTCGACCGTTATGGATTATCTGTGTCACAGATACTACATGTATGTTTCAATTGTCGTAAGCATAATCAGGCCTCTCTACCTCGATTGTGACATCTCCGAATGAGACTTATCACCGGACCTGTACTCGCAAGACCAAACGACGGAAGTCACAAGTGGAGATGGAACAGTTTACCCTTCCGGAGCATCTGTGTTCACTCAAGGTTTATGATGATAATGTTTGCGGAGTGTTCGGCTTTTCTTCTTTTTTCGTGTTTTTCCATGTCGTTGTCAGTTTTTCAAATACTAAATAGTTTTGAATGTTTCTTTTTTATATATAAAATTCATCTTTGACATCCCATGTATTGGTAACGAACTGCAGCTGTTTTGTTATATTTTAATCACATAAACGGAAACATGAAAATGAAAACCAGAAGTATTATTCTAAGTCGAAAACAAACTTCTGCAGCTGTCATCTAAATCTTCATAAATCATCAGAACATTAAAATTAAAAAAAGATAAAATCGAAGTAAGACAGATCATCGTTAACTGTTGTGAAACACGCAAATCTACGGAGCCCTGTTGGTCTCACACAGATTATAAAGTGTCTTTTAAAGTCCTGCGCTGAAGATGTGTAAAGTCTAGCGCTGGAGATGTAAAGTCTAGCGCTAGAGATGTAAAGTCTAGCGCTGGAGATGTAAAGTCCAGCGCTGAAGATGTAAAGTCTAGCGCTGGAGATGTAAAGTCCAGCGCTGGAGATCTAAAGTCTAGCGCTGGAGATGTTAAGTCAAGCGCTGAAGATGTAAAGTCTAGCGCTGGGGATGTAAAGTCTAGCGCTGGAGATGTAAAGTCCAGCGCTGGAGATCTAAAGTCTAGCGCTGGAGATGTAAAGTCAAGCGCTGAAGATGTAAAGTCTAGCGCTGGGGATGTAAAGTCTAGCGCTGGAGATGTGTAAAATCTAGCGCCGGAGATATGCAAAGTCTAGCGCTGGAGATGTAAAGTCAAGCGCTGGAGATGTAAAGTCAAGCGCTGAAGATGTAAAGTCTAGCGCTGAAGATGTAAAATCAAGCGCTGGAGATGTAAAGTCAAGCGCTGAAGATGTAAAGTCAAGCGCTGAAGATGTAAAGTCTAGCGCTGGAGATGTAAAGTCAAGCGCTGGAAATGTAAAGTCCAGCGCTGGAGATGTAAAGTCAAGCGCTGGAGATGTAAAGTCTAGCGCTGTAGATGTTAAATCAATCGAATTATACGAATTCCAAACAAAAAGAAATTAGAAAATTCAGCAAAGAGTCAGAAACTCACTAAAATAAGTAAGAAAATACCAAATCGAGAATAAAAAAATTTATAGACAGAAGAAGAAATAGAGCACACTATGACCAGCAAACAACCATTAGATAGCTGATAGTGGGGGCATAAAGAATCCTCAGATAGCTGATAGTGAGCATAAAGAACCCTTAGATAGCTGATAGTGGGCATAAAGAACCCTCAGATAGCTGATAGTGGGCATAAAGAACCCTCAGATAGCTGATAGTGGGAATAACGAACCCCTTGATAGCTAAAAGTGAGCATAACGAACCCTCAGATAGCTGATAGTGGGCATAACGAACCCCTAGATAGCTGATAGTGGGCATAAGGAACCCTTAGCTAGCTGAAAATGGGCATAAAGAACCCTTACATAGCTGATAGTGAACATAAAGAACCCTTAGATAACTGATAGTGGGCATAAAGAACCCTTAGATAGTTGATAGTGGGCATTACGCAGCAAAGAACAAAACACCCTCAGATAGCTGATAGTGGGCATAACGAACCCTCAGATTGCTGATAGTGGGCATAAAGAACCCTCAGATAACTGATAGTGGGAATAACGAACCCCTAGATAGCTAAAAGTGGGCATAACGAACCCTCAGATAGCTGATAGTGGGCATAGCGAACCCCTAGATAGCTAATATTGGGCATAAGGAACCCTTAGCTAGCTGAAAATGGACATAAAGAACCCTCAGATAGCTGATAGTGGGCATAACGAACCCTTAGATAGCTGATAGTTGACATAATGAACCTTTAGAAAGCTGCATTCTGGTACAGGATTGTGTGAATGTTCGCCAACGTCGCCAACGTCGCCAACATTTACAAAATCATTACTGTTCGCCAACGTCGCCAACGTCGCCAACATTTACGAAATCATTACTCTTCGCCAACGTCGCCAACATTTACGAAATCATTACTGTTCGCCAACGTCGCCAACCTTTATGAAATCAATACTGTTCGCCAACGTCGCCAACATCGCCAACCTTTATTCTATTCTATTCACTATCAGCTATCTAATGGTTCGTTATGCCCACTATCAGCTATCTATGGGTTTTTTATGTCCACTATCAGCTATCTAAGGGTTCTTTATGCCCATTTTCAGCTAGCTAAGGGTTCCTTATGCCCAATATTAGCTATCTAGGGGTTCGCTATGCCCACTATCAGCTATCTGAGGGTTCGTTATGCCCACTTTTAGCTATCTAGGGGTTCGTTATTCCCACTATCAGTTATCTGAGGGTTCGTTATTCCAACTATCAGCTATATAAGGGTTCTTTATGCCCACTATCAGCTATCTAAGGGTTCTTTATGCCCACTATCAGCAATCTGAGGGTTCGCTTTGCCCACAAACAGCTATCTGAGGGTTCTTTATGCCCCACTATCAGCTATCTAATGGTTGTTTGCTGGTCATAGTGTGCTTCATTTCTTCTTCCGTCTATAATTTTTTTTATTCTCGTTTTGGTATTTTCTTACTTATTTTAGTGAGTTTCTGACTCTTTGCTGAATTTTCTAATTTCTTTTTGTTTGGAATTCGTATAATTCGATTGATTTTACATCTCCAGCTCTAGACTTTACATCTCCAGTGCTTGACTTTACATCTCCAGCGCTGGACTTTACATTTCCAGCGCTTGACTTTACATCTCCAGCGCTAGACTTTACATCTTCAGCGCTTGACTTTACATCTTCAGCGCTTGACTTTACATCTCCAGCGCTTGATTTTACATCTTCAGCGCTAGACTTTACATCTCTAGCGCTTGATTTTACATCTCCAGCGCTTGACTTTACATCTCCAGCGCTAGACTTTGCATATCTCCAGCGCTAAATTTTACACATCTCCAGCGCTAGACTTTACATCCCCAGCGCTAGACTTTACATCTTCAGCGCTTGACTTTACATCTCCAGCGCTAGACTTTAGATCTCCAGCGCTGGACTTTACATCTCCAGCGCTAGACTTTACATCTTCAGCGCTGGACTTTACATCTCCAGCGCTAGACTTTACATCTCTAGCGCTAGACTTTACATCTCCAGCGCTAGACTTTACACATCTTCAGCGCAGGACTTTAAAAGACACTTTATAATCTGTGTGAGACCAACAGGGCTCCGTAGTATCCTGTTGGATATATAGTCTTTTTCATTTATTTAGACAGTTCGATTTTCCGAACATTTTGCTGAGGCGTTTCAAAACTATTAACTGCTTACAAAAGTTTTGCAATTTAAACATAGATATTTTCGTTGGCTGCTATTTTTGCGATCTCAATACTTTTCTCTCGCAGGGGCTTAATTCGTGCATCAAACGATTATATAACCGTTCATATAAAAAAGTTTACTTTCTACAACTATTCATCCGAGGTATATTTTCGCACATTTTACATGATCGGGAAATTAGCGAAAATAGCCCCTGCGCAGAAATTTCAAAGTGTTTGACATACTAGTATTGAAACACAAAACTTGCCACTTTGAACAAATATGTAGTTCCATATGAATAACTGGAGATATTGCTTTTCGCCAATCAAAAAGCAACCAAACGACAACACTTTAAGTTATGAATTTTATAATGTGCTCTTACAAGTGAGAAAAAAAAACATCTACTTAACGAGAAAAAATAAAGATATCATGTATACAATAATGAGACATCAAACCTAACGACAAATTATAACATTAAGAGGTAAACATTGTGTATTTAACAAAAGGCGATTGTATTCTCAATACATGTACATACATTGTAGTTGACATTTATTAAATACAGTAGATATTAACTAAATACATACTTCCAGCTCGTATACTGATATTCTTGAATGAATTCACTAAAATTGCTTTGTTCTTTTTACTATAACCATGCACAAGTTTGTTGTATTCACCAATAACAGACATTATAATTCGTGGTTCGCCTTTTATAGCATCTAACGATATTGAAGGTGTAACTAACTTATCCACTGTTGGTGGGTCGATGACCTTGTTAAAGAAAAGGAGAACCTATATTACAAAATTTATTGAGATTTAGATAATAATATTTGTTATGAACGTAGAACATTACATTATTGAGTTATGTTGTTTGCAGGTATTATTATACAGTTCACTGGATTTGTTTGGGGATTTTTTCCAATAATAGTTCATACATAGAATAACTTCTTACTCTTTAATAAAACTTAATAAATGCATGTCAATGAAAATCTTACTAAGCAGCCTAATTATGAAAATTTACCGGCTCTTGATTTTCCTTTTGCTGAACATTTGCAAAATCATCCACTAAGGTAGCAACTGGGTCTACATCCGTTCTACTGTATAAAGGACTGATATCTAAGGACTGGAGCTCTGATGTTACAGAAAAACTTGTAGCAGTATCACCACTTTCTGATGATCCATCACTTTCACTACTTACAGTGTCGGAGATAAAAGTCTAGAATTAGAAAGAAAAAAAACAGATAGACAGACAGATAGACAATAGTAAATTAATAAATTGTCATTTTTAGTTTATGTTCTACATGACAAAGTTATATAACCTTATTTTATCAGCACTGACAGCGGAAAAAAAACGTTTATGTTCCTCCAAAATTATTTCGAAAGTTCGCAAAATAGATGTTCAAGCAACGCTTAAAAGAGTAAGAATATAAAATGGGAACCATTCAAATCGTATGTCGAAAAGGGACACATTATGCATTGACAAAAACAAAAAGATAAACAAAAAACAAAAAACAACACGTCATGAAAACACTACATGTAAAACAAACTGATTGATTAAGTAAAACGAACGGAGGCCTATAGTTACTTACATCTCCGTCATTTGGTCTCTGGTGGATAGTTATCTCATTGGTTATCAAACTACATGTTCTTTTTTATACCAACTAGTGCGGTAATGAACTTTCTAGTGTCTCCCGTTGATTCGTATGATTTTTTTTACGTGACTCGGCATTTATGCATTCCGCCATCAGGTTTTTTGACTTCTTAACTTTGGTCATTCCTGGTGCAGGTGGGTCCTGAGGTGCTATTCGGACCCAAAGGAGTTTTACAGTATTGTTTCTAATTTGTTTACCCTTGTATTTATATTGACTTAATTTTTACTTTATCGAGAAAGTGTTTACTGTATACGGTAGGTACTATCAACGACAAAAACTTTTTTGTTGACGTCATTATCAACGTCAAATTTGCTATCTACTACACCTTTTTTGTTTGCGTCTTTATTAGATTATTGTGTATTTAAAAAAAAAGAAGATGTGGCATAATTGCTAATGAGACAACTCTCCACCAGAGACCAAATGACATAGAAGTTAACAGCTATTGGTCACCGTACGGTCTTCAACAATGAGCAACACCCATACCTCATAGTCAACGTTAAAAGGCCCCGAAATGACAATTGTAAAAGAATTCAAGCGAGAAAACTAACGGCCTGATATATGTACAAAACAATGAACGAAAAACAAATATGATATACAGCATCAAACGACAACCACTAAATTAAAGGCTCCTAACTTGGGACAGGCACATACAGAATGTGGCGGGTTAAACTAGTTTGAAGGCGCCAACCCTCCCTCTAACCTTGGACAGAGGTGTAACGGAAAAATATAAGAACAAACTATAAAAATCAGTTGAAAAGGGCTTAACTCATCGATACAAAGGAGAAATACATGGCAGGTACTTATACATCCCCGCAACAACATAAAAAAAAGACACTAAATACAGGTCTGAGAGTACTCGCAGGTACTGACAGCTAGTTCAAAGCCAATAACGACTAATAAAAAATCATTGAACTAAGACTAAAATATCAATCAGTACACATCCAACATCCAATGGATAATATTTGTTTTAATTTGTTTGTCAGTTGTGTTGTATGTCTGTGATGTATGTTTACAGTTTTACACATTTTTGGCTGTTGGATCACAATTATTATCACATTACCCTATTATATCTGGGTTGCTCATCCAATTGTGTCAGTATAACGGAATTATAAACAACTGCCCTACGAGTGGGATGCTTAGCTAGCTATAATACCAGGTGTAACCCACTATTTTCTACGGAAAAAGCCTGTACTAAGTCAGACATATGGCAGATGTTTTTTTTTTTAGCTTTTTTCGTTGATTGATAGCGTTTGATTTTTTCAGTTTTTACTGACTTCCTCTTTTTGAATTTGCCGGTATTTCTGTTATACCGTTTTAGTTATTCAAGACATTGAAAAAACGAGTCGTAGAGATGATAGTTATCAACACAGGAAAGAGTATTGGAATGATATCACAGCTCCCTGAATATCTTCGTTGTCATCTGTTACATGTGTAAGACAAATTTAATTGTCTTTCAAGTTATAATGTCTTTAGTAAATATTTCGAAGATACGACTTTAACATTAAAGATTAATAACCCTTGTTCAAGAATAATAAAGTAGCCATCAGCCTGCAACAAAGTATAATCTGAATAGGATAATTCATACAAGTCTTGAACTATCGTTACTTCTTGGAATTATATATTCCATACGTAAGTGCTGTTAAAATCAAAAGATCATAATTGTAAAACTGAAATCATCTTCCTTGTCCTGAAGTCAAGTTCTCTGTCGACATTCAGTTTTTATTTCTTTGCCTTAGTGTAGGTATGAAAAAGACTTGACTGTATCTGTACATTCTTTGGTAAAAGATATTTCGCGAAAAAAGTATAAAGTTTTCTTTATCTACTTACAGGTAACAATGGTTTAGAAGGTACTAGTATCTGCACCATAAGTCGAAGTGCGACAGCATATCATGTCTCAGCCAAGACCAACAATTTATTGAAAAACAAAAACAAAGATAGTCTTAAGTTCGTATTACTGAATGGAACATGTGTTCGATGGTTTTTGTCTTTGTTGATATGTTTTTTTGAGCAGGAGTTAGGTATTGGTGGTTAATGTAGTCTGTTGTAAAAATAAACCAAAGTAAAGAACCAATGCCTTTTTTATTTTTTTTTCATTATCAATGCTAACCTTAAAATAATTGAATAAGTACAAAAATGTAACATGTTATTATCAAATGCATACTTACCTCCGTCTCTTGAGGCACATAGGATGTTGCGTCAAGTCTCTAATAACAATTGCAAAACGATAAAAGAGATATCAACAACAAATTATATAATCTTTCTGTTTCAAATAGCACTTTTTGGTAGATATTTTTTTAGCATCAAGGTAAATTAGCTAGCTTTGTACTTTGGAATGAAAAATAAACTTATATATAATTAAAAAATAAATCGACAAATGTAAAATGAGTCCAGTACAATTTTATATTGCAAATTATCAGATCACACACAGTTATTGAAAGCTAAGTAAATGCATCTTTATTTTCATGAGGAAATATTTCGGGTATTTTTAGTACAATAACATAACTGTTTTTTTATAATAAAAGTGTACCATTTTTTTTCTTTACACTTAAACTTCCTTTAGGGGAACAATAACTTCCGTAAGACATATATTTAGATATGTACTTGAATGAGGCACACCCGCAAAAATGATAATAAAAATCATCAAAATTTTGGTAATAAAAGCTCTCATTCTAGGTATGTCTCTCTAAAGTTTAGGTACCATAGCATTCATTGTCGACTTTGTGTCAGTTATAAATAAATGTTCAAATATTTAGTTTAATTTAAAGAATTGGGAGTGCATATTTACGTACTGTTCCATTATATCCTGAAACTTTAATATTTCACAGGAAGAATGACTTATAAATCATAGTTCTTATAAAAGTAATCAAATATATGAAGGATATAGATAACTTACGTGGACTGAAAGCTTGACAATCTATAAAATATATAAGAAAAACTCAAATCGGAGTATATTAAAATGAATCCTAATATTAAATAATTTTCAGAATAAACACAAAACTCAAACATGTCTTAAGACCAGAATGTCAATAAGGTTAGGAACGTTAGAGGCTCTGAGGAGCCAATATTATTGACCTGGCTTCTAAAACAAATGTTCACGAGTCTGACTTTTCACTGTCCCGGAAGGTTTACTATGCATTAGAAGATTGATGCGTTGAACTCTTAGTATCCCCTATATATTTTTAGAAATGGAGTACGCTAGTTCAGAGGCAGATGGGTTTATGATATAAGTAACAAATTATACATGTAATTAATTACAAAGTATCAATGGTAAATTTTGATAAAATTGAAACGAAAAAAAAAAAAAATATTCTATACCTTTCATACTTAGATAAGTTTGCATTAGTCATTATTAAATGACGACGAAAAATGAAAGCGAACAAAAATAACGGAATAATATTAGGAAAACAAATAAATTGGTTTCCTAACTAAAGAGAAAATAAGGACATGGGAGTCGTATCGTGCACACACAAACACTATTCAATAAGCTACTCATGGTTACACGAAATAGCATCAAAGAAATTAAAACAAAAAAGCCATGGAACAAGGGTCTTGAAATATATCTTTTTTTGCAATATACAAAAACGAAATGTTTTGCTAGAATATACAAAAAACACCCCTATTCTTTCAAATATGATTGTGAAATTAGAACTCATTTGAGTCATAGTTTGAATATTAAGTGAATAATCATTGTCTTTCAACCATTTGTTCCTGTTTGAAAAGAAAAGTGGTTGTCTTATAATTATTGATAATTACAAACTAACTACGGAGATCTAATTCTGGAAAACGTTCTAAGAGAGACCGAACATCGAATTAGTTTATGAACGCACCTCGCGCATGACTAAACCATTGGTTGTGGATGCTGACGAGGTGCGTAATTTCTATATTCGAGCTCCATTACTTGTTAATTTGCTTATTTAATAATTCTGCCGAATATATTAGGAATCAAATGAAAACCATTAAATATCTTACTTAACTTTAATTTTTTCTATGACATTGTTGTGGTAAATATAGTACCGAACAAATACAGCGAAATAAAGTGAAAATGACAATACTAATAAATTTAATAAAACTTTAATAAAAGTTGAACTTACCTTTTTCTTTTTCCTTGTATAGCCCTACAAAATATTTGCTCTTTAGAACAGTGTGCTACATTAAAGAGGCTTTTCTAAAAGAACGTTAAAAGCCCTTTGTTTTAAGGGATCGTATGTATTTGTATAAAGTGTATACAACAGAAGAAACGTAAAAGAAATAAGATGCAGGCCTGGCTGTTTCTAAAATAAAAGTATTTTTAATCTTAAAGTACAAAAGCGACTATAAAAAAAAAAAAACTACACAAAAAAAAAAAAAAACAGAATTGAATGTCAGAAGGAGAAGGACAGCCTGTACGTATCTAGAACAAAAACATGCAAAAATCATAGACCATATAGTGCGTTTTGGCGTTGATTCATCAAATTTATTTTAAATACTGCTGAGCGACCTATAAAAATTTATATGTGCAAAAAAAGCAGATATAACATGATTATATAAAAATATCTATGTTTAGCTGTTGCCTCGGCTATCCAATGGGGACAACGTATCGTAAAGTTTTACAAGTAAAAATGTACATGTATGTATCTTTACTATATGTTGTGAATAAGACGAGATGCACAGATGCAAATGCATAACATCTCAGAGCTCCTCAACATCATAAGAAGTAATGCAGGAGATCCCAAAACTTTAGTTCGTATCCCGCTGTGGGATGTATACATTTTCAGATTCAAATACGCAGTTTTAACATTGTTGGGATAAACCTAATAAATTGGGAAAAGGGACTCCAGAGTTGTTAAAATCTATATTATATGCTTTCCAATAATGTAATATACTAACTGCATTTTTGCATTGATTTTTTTTTTTTGCATCTATGTAGTTTCCTTCATTATGATTCTATATTTAGCCTCTGATTTATCTCTTTTGGATGGTTAGGTGTGGTGTCAGACCTTTGTTACGAACGAAAACGAAATTACAAGCACAAGTTGATATCATAAGTACTGAATACTTACTTTTTATAAAGAATAGAAAACCTAATGAAACAGAACATACATAGATATGAGATCTTGAATGCCGAAATACGAACAGAATTTACATATATATGTTTTGGTGTTGGAACATGCCATAACAAATTAATTAACTTCGATTTTTGTGTGTTAAAATATGGGCATTAAAACGCATGATATTTTAGTTGTTCCCTTTCAAAAAATATATAAGCAGCATTCTCCATGCTATGACAACATAATGTATTTGTTTAATTTCAAATTTTGGATCTTGTTGAAAAGTACACGTTTATTTCCTTTTTTATTTGAATATGCAATTTGATTTAAAAGCAACCAAAATTAAGAAAAAAATGAGAATGGAAACGGGGAATGTGTCAAAGAGACAACAACCCGACCAAAGATCAGAAAACAGCCCAAAGCCACCAATGGGTCTTCACCACAGCGAGAAAATCCCACACCCGGAGGCGGACTTCAGCAAGCCCCTAAACAAAAAATACATCATTTATATATATGTATATATATATAGAATTTAAATCAAAAGTAAGGTACCAGAGAAACCTAACATTAATTGTGCGTAGTCTTACAAATAAATGGACAAGTGAAGTATGGATATAATATATCGTTCTTGACGCAATTGAAAAAGAATCAAAGGTATAGCGATTTTATTGTTGATCTTAATCTCAAAGTCACAGCGAGGCCTTCATCATGAAGGAAAACTCTTACCTCACTTCAAGTTCAAGCCGGCCCATCAGCCAGTTTAAGCAAAATAATATGTTAGATGTCGATCTACACATGTTCATTGAAGAACACAGCTGCGGGATAATATATAACAAATGCTGTCATAAGTTGTCCGACATTCTCAATGTAAAATAAAGAAACAATACAAGCAATAAGACAAATACGGTGAATTTGAAGATATATGTTAGATAAGTTAACAGGAAAAAACAAGCACGTATAAATAAACAAAATGACAGAAGATGAAAAATGAAGTGGCGAACATCAAAATAGAAATATCTCAGAAATAAATACGTCATAATTGTAAAAATATAAGAGGATTAAACTTAAGTACGGAGAATTGTCCATTTTGTCAGGAAAAAATATCTGGCAAGTGACAGAGGTACCAAACGTTATTGTATCTGCTTAACTAAGATCGAACATTGTTCTCCAAATGAATTAAAAGTTTTATTTTGCACTTACCGGATCGGAAAATTTTCTAACAATCCAGATTTTAGCAGCATTCTGAAAAGGGAAGTAAAATATCTTTTAAATAAACAGACATTTTATAAAGTTTAAATTATTTTCGTCATATTTATAGTTATTGTTCGTTGTCCGTATGAATTCGGATTATATAGAGTTTAAGTTCATTTACATATAATGATGTGTTGGACAATTTTGTTGTATGCAAATGTCAATTTGAATATTGTTATTTGGGCTGTGTTTGGATATACGCCAGAGGTGGCCTATGGTTATCCATAGGTACCTTTGGTTTGATATTCTATATATCAAAATATCAAACCATTGGTACCCAAAGATACATATGGGTAACCATAGGCTGCCTTAGGCGTATATCCAAACACAGCCTCGATTATGGCTGTGTTTGGATAATTGCCTATGGCGCCTATGGTTACCAATATGTACCTGTGGGTACCCATGGTTTGATATTTTGATATATAAAATATCAAACCATTGGCCGCCTCAGGCGTATACCAAAACACAGCCTATATTACATATGGTTTGATGTTTCTTGCTTCTCATTGGTTTATTTGGTCACGTGTTTCTCCAATATATATTTTGTATTTTTTTCACTATTTTGACATATTGGCTGTGTTTGGATATAGGCCTGAGGCGGCATATGGTTACCCATAGGTACATTTGGGTACTTGTAGTTTGATATTTTATATATCAAAATATCAAACCATGGGTACCCACAGGTACCTATAGGTAACCATAGGCTGCATTAGGCGTATATCCAAACACAGCCATTGACTCGACGTTACTATTTTCAAAAATGATATTGACTCCATGTTACTAAAAATAGTAACATCGAGTCAATATCATTTCCAAAAATAGTAACATCGAGTCAATATCATTTTCAAACTTACACTTCTTACATTTGTACGATTTTGCCCCCAGCAGAGCTATGGAAAAACAGTACATTAACGAGTGTTAAACGGACACTTTTTATGAATAGAGTCAATCGTGCAAGCAGTGAGTTCATAGGCACTTATCGTACACCTTGTGACCTAATTACCTGGTTTTATAAATATAATTTATATGAAAAGTGTTCATAAAGATTATATTCATAAAAAAGTTAACTATGTCCCAAAATGCTGAAATTAAATAAAGTGTCTACGATGTTACTGACTGCAAGAGTAACTTCAACCATAAAATGTTTCCAGGTAAAAACCTCTGGGTTTGCTTAGTAGTTAAGCTGAAATCTTTAGAATCGCCTAAATCGAACTATCCTGAGGATATCCCCTTTTCTCTTCATGTTCAAGGAATTTATTTAAGTCGAATTGTGATAGCGCATAATCAGTCTCAACGTCAAATAAACTAACACCCATTTTGGATATAGGGATGGAAAATGAAATAAATATTGTGTCACGTGATAAATACCTAAAAAAACAAATGATTTCCAAAAAAAGTGGATAAAAAGAAAATTAAAACGGGACAAAATCAATTATTATTCATAACATTTCATTCCCCATTAAAAAAAAAGAAGAAGAGAGAAACAGCTTTTTTTGTATTTATATATTTTGTTTTTTATTTTATTGATTTCATATTTATAGATATTAGAAGATGTGGTATGAGTGCCAATGAGACAACTCTCCATCCAAGTCAAAATTTATAAAAGTAAACCATTATAGGTCACAGTACGGTCTTCAACACGGAGCCTTGGCTCACACCGAACAGTAAGCTATAAAGAGCCCAAAAAATTACTAGTGTAAAACCATTCAAACGGGAAAACCAACGGTCTAATCTATATGAAAAACGAGAAGCGAGAAACACTGAGGAACCACATCAACAAACGACAACTACTGAACATCAGATTCCTGACTTAGGACAGGTGCAAACAAATGCAGCGGGTTTAAACGTTTTAATGGTACCAAACCTTCACCCTTTTTCTGAAACAATAGTGTAACATCACAACATAGAAAGACACACTATAAAATATCAACTGAAATAGCTTAACTCAATCAAAGGACATATTAACACCATTGAACATACACTGAACAAATAAATTTGACCTATGACACAATGTAAATACAAAATAAATAAACTAAGGGAAGAATAATAAAAGTAACATGTTATATCGGTAAGAAATGTTAAACAATTAAAGAAAAATAATATGCTCGAACAAAAATACCATCCATTTGCAATAACTTTAAACACAGGTAAATGAAAATAATTTTGTTGTTAGGTATACGTGTACAGTACCAATAGAGAAAGGAAATATTTTTACAAAAAAAATAATTTTGATGTTCATAGTACGAAGTGAAAATTTATAGTTATACCAAACACTTATCAAAGCTTGTATATAGACCAGATATAACCCTGAATAACATTAAATAACAAAAAAGCAATACAATTAGTATCAACAGGTCAAATAAACAAGAAAGTACGATTTGAGAGTACTAGCAGTTACTGACAGCTAGTTAAAAGCCAAAACAATTAATAATAAAAAATCATGCATCAGAGACTAAAATCAACGAATATACATGTTATATTTACTTTTGTCTGATTACTTTTTTCTTATTTCATTTTCATACTTTATTGAATGTTAAAATGTCTTAACCCTGCTACACATATTTTTGTTGTTTGTTTTTAGTACTTTTGGGGGTATGAACCAGAGAAGGGGACAATAATCCCCCACTTTCAAAATGGGGAAGGGAGGAGGCAAAACATATTTCTTTGTTTGGTTTTGTTTGTTTTTAGGTATGTATGCTTTTTCTTGGTGTGGAGGGGTATATATAAATGCAGGGGCGTAGGAGCCGGGAAAGGGGGGCCATACTCGCATTACCACTTGCAAAAGTGAGAGTCAAAACTATAAGCCCCCCCCCCCCCCCCCCCTTTCCACATACACACACACACACACACTTTTGTTGGCAATTTATTTGTTATTAAAATATAAAATGGCTACGAAAGAGGACATTTTCTTATTTCTAAACTATTAAACTGTTAAAATAGAAAATATAGTTTAAAGGTCTTTTTTTTATTGCCAATTTAAGAAGTCCGTCTCCCCTTTCCCAACTTTTCAATCTACTCCTACTTCACTGATATGTATCAAAGAAATAAGCAATTATTTTACTCGCACACAGCTTATAGAATTTATAGAATTGAGAAGCGCTAGTGTTCAGCCAAAATCCTTAATTTATTAAAAAAAAAGACTAAATATCTTCAAACATAGTAGCTCATAAACCGGTATGCATATTTTTTTTTAGGTTCATTCTTTTTAATTATGCAATCGTCTTTTAAATGCAACATGTATTACTTTCTAATTAAAAACGTCGTACATGTCAGATACAAAACAAAAGTAACAAAATGAATGGGATGGTAACAACCAGTCGTATTGTTTTTCTGCGCTTGTAGTCAGGTCAAGGTCCTCGGCTATCGCCTCGTACCAGACTCCTCGTGCAGACAAAAACTATACGGCAACGGTTGTTACCAGCCTGTTTTTTTTTGTTACCTTTGTTCTGTATCTAATACATGTAATATATAAATTAAGTGCTTTCACTCAGTCAATACGTTATATATGGACCTGTTAGATTATATTGAAACTCGGACTTCGTCCTCGGTCAATATAATCTGAACAGGTCCGTATACAACATATTGGCCACGTCAAAAGTCCATAATTGATAAATATTAGATTATTATGTTAT
This sequence comes from Mytilus californianus, assembly GCF_021869535.1. NCBI lineage: Eukaryota > Metazoa > Mollusca > Bivalvia > Mytilida > Mytilidae > Mytilus > Mytilus californianus. Next base: position 68,990,815 of record NW_026262712.1, read on the forward strand.
TAAATATTGTTTGCAAGAGAAAAGAACAAGTTACTGCGAGTTTTATCTTATTTATACGAAGGAATTTATTAAAGAAATACTTAAAATTCGGACCAGCAGGCGAGGAAGAATGTAATGGTTATTCATTGTGTCTTCATTGTTTCATGTTTCCAATTCTTTTTGATTAATGATTCAATAAACTACATGGTAAATAAGGTCAAAATTAACGGTTCAATGCATGCATTATGATTCAAATCAGGTTGAATTATTGACTTCCAGGTCAATAATACATCAGCGATGTTTTTTTAGATTATTTTGACAAAATTGTACCCAAATGGCTGCTAATAGCGAAGTTTTATTTCTATATGCCGCTTTTAAAAATGTTTGAAACAAAACAAAATCAGTTTTTATTTTTTTTGGGTCTAATTGGTAGATAACGCCCCTTTAATGTTGACATCAACCAGTATAACTATATCCCAAGATTTCTTTTTTTCAATTTAAAGAACAAAATAAGTCTTTATGCTATCATGATCTCGTGATTAAGTTTTTATGTACATATGTTATAAATAACACTCCCATTTTAAAAAAAAATTGAAATGGCAATTTTGTTCGATTGATTGTTGTTTACAATGCTTAACGTCGTAGTCTGTGGCAAATATATCATGCTTGTTCAGTACGTGAACAAATTAACAATAACTTCAATGAGTAAATCCAGCAAAGCTGGTCGATCGGGATGGAAGTTGAAAATTTAGACTGCAATTGGGAAAAAGTGTATGTTGGATAGGGATAATAGTTTTGCCTTGGAACACGTACAGAAACCTCAATGAGTGGAAGCAGTGATTTTTTAACGTGCCAAGAGCGTGGCATTCTCCCTTCATTGGCGTATATATTACCCGTTCCGTTGGACGTTGAGAAAAAAAATAAAGATATCCATTGAGGTTACGTACCGATTCTAGAGACAGGTGTTGAGTGTGTATTGAAATAACGTACCCATTCTAGAGACAAGTGTTGAGTATGCATTGAAGTAACGTACCGATTCTAGAGACAAGTGTTGAGTGTGCATTAAATTACGTACCCATTCTAGAGACAAGTGTTGAGTATGCATTGAAGTTACGTACCGATTCTAGAGACAAGCGTGGAGTATGAATTGAAATTACGTACCAATTTTAGAGACAAGTGTTGAGTATGCATTGAAGTTACGTACCGATTCTAGAGACAAGTGTTGAGTATGCATTGAAGTTACGTTCCGATTCTAGAGACAAGTGTTAAGTATGATTTGTAAATAATTTATGCTCGTTTAAATTTTTGAATAAAAACATAATATAGTACGGCTTACAGACACACGATTTTTATATCATTTTTGCAAATTTGACTACGTAACTCCCATCCACCTGAAAATGCTGTCAAATAGATGGCAGGTTTTATTTTCCATTATGCTCGATCTACTTTGAAAAGTTCAATTGCTATGCACATCAAATGTGTAGTATACATATCTATATCATTTATGGAAAGCTTAATACTAAAATATATGATAAAAGAGATGATTTTTCATTTCCTATCGTTAATTATCCATTTTTAGATGGTGACGTTCCCTTGTCACCATCTTACGGTGTTTATATATCTCAACTTGTACGATTCGCTCGTGTATGTAACAATGTTTTAGATTTTAACGAGAGAAATTTATGTATTACTGAAAAATTATTACACCAGGGTTTTCGATATATATCACAAACTAGTCAAAACATTTACTAAATTTTATCATCGGTATAAGGACATCATTCATAAATATAGCTCAACATGCAGACTTCTTATACGTTCAGGTATTTCACATCCAACTTTTTATGGAAATATTCTTTATAAAGCACAAAAATGTCAGTATTCACCTCTGAAGCTAACAAAACCTTTAAATAGACTTATTAAGAAGGGATATAGTTACGATACTGTTGTCAGGTCATTAAAGATTGCATATTTTGGCGTTAATATTGATTCACTTATAGGGTCTTTGCATCGGCACTAGACACATTTATTTAAAAACCAGTTGTTGGCATGACACGGGTTATGTTCTTCTCATATATATCATGATGGTATGATACTAAACCCCTAACGGGAAGGATTGTGCCTGATATTCATATGATGAAGACATAATCTTTCAATCAGTTTAATTGAAGTCTGGAGCTGGCATGTCAGTTAACTGCTAGTTTGTTGTTATTTATGTATTATTGTCATTTTGTTTATTTTCTTTGGTTACATCTTCTGACATCAGACTCGGACTTCTCTTGAACTGAATTTTAATGTGCGTATTGTTATGCGTTTACTTTTCTACATTGGCTAGAGGTATAGGGGGAGGGTTGAGATCTCATAAACATGTTTAACCCCGCCGCATTTTTGCGCCTGTCCCAAGTCAGGAGCCTCTAGCCTTTGTTAGTCTTGTATTATTTTTAATTTTAGATTCTTGTGTACAATTTGGAGTTTAGTATGGCGTTCATTATCACTGAACTAGTATATATATTTGTTTAGGGGCCAGCTGAAGGACGCCTCCGGGTGCGGGAATTTCTCGCTGCATTGAAGACCTGTTGGTGACCTTCTGCTGTTGTCTGTTCTATGGTCGGGTTGTTGTCTCTTTGACACATTCCCCATTTCCATTCTCAATTTTATTATTAAAAGATACATTTAAATCGAATTTTATCAGTTTGAAAACTTGTGATAAACCACACGCTGATTTAATATGTCTCGCCACACATGTATCTTTTCGGAGCATTGCACTCGGCCTTTTCCTTTTATTCATTTGAGGAACCAATTTTACCACAATATTCCATTTCCAAATTTTAAAATCTCCGGTAAACCTCGGATTTTTAAGTTTGAAAATACATGTATAACTATTTCGAATATCGTTATCAACGGGAGGATGTAGTATAATCTGGAATATTATCTTTGCACATCATTATGAAAGAAGATGTCGTTTAGAAATAAAGACAATGTCTTATTGCATTTCGGAATATGCTTTGATGAATTATGACAAAATACTTACAGGTAATGAGTCATCTTCATTATTGGAATTGTCAAAATACCTTGAAAACCGGAGTGCAAAATTCTGCAATATAATTAAGGTTTTAAACTCATATGCGCACCTCTAATTTTAGAGAGAGAGAGAGAGAGAGAGAAAAAACCCGTCAAAAACGGGAAACTATAAATTACTGACATTTTAACCATTATTAAAAAAGTCCTACATTGGTAATGTACTTACTGTTGATAATTTCGAGTTGATGCAACTTGCCAAGTGTATTTATCCAAAAGAACCTAAATTTAACAAAGCTACGTGTGGTTATAACCACCAATCTGTAGACATTATGTATTAGTATTAGTATAATGGAAACTGAAATACAAATGTACGATAAAAGAAACAATTTCATCTTTGCTATCCTTTATTTTGTACGGAGATGATCCTCTTAGCTTACCGTATCCTATAGCGTGTACATTCCACAGCTTGTACGAGTTGCTAGAATATTTTTTAATAAGGCTTCCTTGTCTTAAGTCATGAACCTGTAACTCATTGATTATCATTGGTTCATATCTGTCATATTTGTTTCTCGTAAATTATATTGTTAGTCATTAGGCCGTTATTTTTCTTGATTGAATTGTGTCACGTTTTTTAGTCTGAGCCTATTAAAGCTGCCGATACGGTATTTTTTTCTCTCATTGTTGAAGGCCGTATGGTGACCTATAACTGTTGTTATCGCACCTCGGGTAAGTTAGTGATGATATGATTGGTATAACGCCGTCACGTGGAACGCCTTACTGATCTTAATAGGGTATCATGACGTCACGTCTACTATTATTGTTATTGTATTTCATTGTTTATTTTTTACATTTTATACAAAACTTGACAGGAAAAGTCTCCTGTGCGATACGTTTGTTATACGGATCGCTGCTGACCCACTACGGATCTATAGAGGGTTAGTAATTACTGGAAGCAAACATTTTCCAGTAAAAATACTATTAACCGGTTTATGGTTTCTAAATTATTGCTAGCCCGGCTTTGGGTATACTTTTTATCCTTTTAGGTTTATAAGCTCTTGATTCCTGTAATAAGATTTTTATTTTTAAATATCCTGGCTCAGTGCATCACTGAAATGCGCATCTAGTGCATAAAAAATGGTATCGATAATGCTATTAATAGTCTTTTTATGGGAAATACTGGAAGTAAACATTTTTCCGCACTTTCTGTATTCATTTGTAATAAAACACTTATTTACTGGCTATTCGGAAAAATAAAGTTTATTTCGGGCCCCTCGACACTGACGTATATCAACTTGTTTAATGACGTTAGCAAAGCATTTCTGTATTTTTTTTCGCCCGCTTCAATTAAAAAAAAATATGTTTTACCCAAATTATTTCATTTGGAACAGTTAGAATTGCATTATACAGAGAATAATCCTGCATTGTGCCGAAATATTTACCAGTGTCTCTCTGCATAATAGAACACTTATTTACTGGCTATGAGGACAATAGAAAGTTTATTGTACCCCTTGACGCTGCACGTCGGGATCTTCGCGTCGGAAAATAGTTGGTGTCCCGAAGGATAATAATCTTTCTCTTGTCCTCATAACCAGTACATAAGTGTATACCATTTCATAGACAGTGAAGCGTTGTGTTCAAGCTCATTTATTTTATAATCAGACTATTTATCTTAAATTTTCATTTTAATGAATATCGGTAAAAATATGAATATATCCTATGGAAGGTGTGTTTGTGTGTGGCTTATAAATAAATAGACATAATACACGAATATCCTCTCCTGCATAACGACGGAAAGACTCGTGATAAATAATTCATACGTAACGAAACGAAAACTCGATCTTTAGGTCTCTAATATCTACTACTGAACCAAAAATAAAATGTCTAAGAATTTCTAATGATAGTTATTTCGTGAACAAATTGTCATCTTAAACAAAACAAACTCAATCTTTTTCTCGTTATTGATTATACACAGTTACATATACAAACAAAATCTACTTGCATAACAAAAAGACGTGACGTTTCTCTCATTATTGAAGGTCGTACGGTGGCTTATAATTGCTTACATCCACTTCATTTGAACTCTGGTGGATAGTTGCCCCCACACTACATCTCCTTAATTATATATGGACAACAGTTGGATTTCAGAACGACTGACATGCCATAAGTATTGCAAAACAGAGACATAAAAATAAACAACCAGCGGTGAACATTTTTAAGACTCGTAAAGAATTCATAAATATTCATATTTACCGAACTATTTGTCATAATTGGTGATGGTTCACAACACCTAGATATACGTTGAATATAATATAAATCTCTGAAAAAAAGAACGAAAAGGTTAAATAGTTCAGCAAGATGTTATCTTGATTATCAGACATTTTGATATATCTGGTGACGTAAAAAGTAAAATAACAAAAATACCAAACTCCAAGGAAAATTCAAAAGGGAAAGTCTCTTAACAAATGGCAAACTCAAAAGCTCAAACACATCAAACGAATGGAAAACAACTGTCATATTCCTGACTTGGTACAGACATTTCCTTATGTAGAAAATGGTGGATTAAACCTAGTTTTATAGCTTGCTTACATCCACTTTATTTGAACTTTGGTGGATAGTTGTCTCATTGGCAATCACATCTCATATCCTTATTTTTATATTAACCTCTCACTTGTATGACAGTTGCATAAAATTGCATTATACTATACTGACAACAACGTATGATTATGTTTTAATTATACGTAAATAAAATAAACTGCCAGTTAGAGGTTATCTTTTAAAGTTATAGCTTGATAAATATAGGTGATAAATAAGCGCTTCGAACGGAAAACGGGGGAAATGTACATTCTTTGTTATGAGAAATATCTCCCTTACATCAGGAAAAAATATTTTCAAGGCGTCACCTTCCGCCTCGTCGAAAAAATGGTCAATACGGCGAAACAGTACTCAATGCATTTCATCAACATTTAAAACAAAAAGCTAAGTGTAGTGCTGGTAAATGAAAAGTCTTTTCCGAGTGAAACAGGGCTTCCCTCCCAAGAAAGTAAAAATAACTTAGCATGGCGTGATGGACGGAGAGTGTGGTGTTAAAAGATTGAGCTTTAATTCCATATTTTGTTAAATTTTCTAAAGTGGAATCGTACTTTTTCATAAATTCTGCCTTTTGTGAAAAAAAGGTATTATATCTTTATAGAAAACGATATATGTATTTCGTTTGAAGTTTTTCTAGTACAAACTTAGTACGCATTGATCTCTGACACGACCACGCATGTCCAGTTAGAACCAGCTGTGATTTCACTCTCCATTAGAATGTGAAAATAAAACATCTTTATCATAGAAAGGGATATTAGATTTTGGCACTGCCAGGCCTTTGATAGACTATCTATGTTTTTTTACTTTATAATTACCTGTCTTTTCTCTTTTGGTTACTGCCATGGCGGTTTAAAGTTTCGAGGATAGTGAGCGTAATTGCCTGTACTGGTAAAAAATTTGGCAAGCGCAGTGAGACAATTTTTTTATAACGGCTTTATGGGAAAAACAAAATTTCGACCAAAGAGAGAGGGCGTCCTACGCCTCCCTCTGGATTCGCCACTGGCTGTCTCATTATTCAAATTTGATGGGTTACCCAAATAAATTGTCAGAAAAGAAAAAAAAAAAAAAAAAAACGGCATCGCACTTGCATGAAAATCATACAAACTTTCTATAAATTTAGTTATAGCGCATGTCACAATGTTATTTGAGTTCATTGTAATTAACAATTTACGTATACCTGTCTTAAATCTTAAAATAGAAACTCGTTTAATTGATCAACCTATTAACGTTTTTAAACTATATTTGTTTCCTGATTCATGTAATTTCTGTATTGTATAATGTCTGTCCTTTAAATAATGCGTTTGTTTTAATTGGTTTTCAAAAAACTATTCTAAGAGAAAGGAACCATCAAAGCAAGAGGACATATTTCTGAAAAGACTTGATAATAAAACAGAATTACTCATAAAAAATTAAAGAAACCACAAAATAAATACAACTATTAACTGTTACTTTATGATCGTACTTACCAAATGCATTTAGCTCAGAGCAACATTTCAGGGAAATATTATAATAGTAATATATAACAAATAAGTGTGCCTTTTGGTCCGTTTATTCTCTCTGTAAAATTCAACATTTTCTACTTTCCTTTTCGCTACGTGGAAGCTATTTAATATATTGTATTGTGTGATATGTATATATTTGTTAACAATATGCACAGCATTGTTCTTTAACAATGCTATTGTTCTTGTAAGTTCAAAGGAATAATATTTAATTTCATGTCTCAATTCAATTGTCAGCGATAAAATAACTTTTCGACACACTTTTTGTTTATGTACACATGTACGTAAATCGATGTTTGAAATTTTAAAATTATGAAAAAGTAGGTGGAATAGCAATCATGTTTTATTGGCATAAATATTTCAGGAATATATAAAGTCATTCAAGAGTGTAATAACTATACTAGGGTAGTCATTACAATCTATTTAGTTTTCTCCTCAACTTTTAAGTGAATAACTATAAGGTTTTAAATAATTTGTTTGTTTGTTTGTTTTTTTGAGTCTTGTACTGAATTTCATTACATACCTACAAATTATCATACACTTGTGAGTGTGGTACCTCAGCAAACTAATTTTGCGAAACACAGCAACTATGCATTTTTGATTTTGATCCCACCTCCGTAGAATGTAATATAATGTGTAAATTTTTTGTAAAATATCTTTTCCGTTTCTGGCAAGTTAAAGTAATAACATTACGTAACAGTTTTTGCTCTCTACAACGTTTGTCATGTTTCTAGTAATAGGTAGATGCTATTTTACAATAGTGATCTTTAAATTATATTTTCTACACATTTGTGTTTTTGTTACTTAAAGTAATTTTTCCTGATGTCTAAATACTGCTACGAGTGCATGAACTGTTCATTTGTAGGACAATATACCACTCATTTTGTGTTTCATTTGTATATGTTTTAGGTATGTTTTAGGTTATATTATATATATATATATATATACATCAAGAATCTTTTCATTAATACTATGTTACTTTCACGGATAAAATTTTGACTGCATCAGTTTGCTCTAGCAATAAGAAATCATCTATTTGAAATGAACCCGCATGCTTTTAATATGCATTCAATTGAAAATGAAATAATACGGTTATTTAAAAAAAATGCACGTTTTACAGTCGGAAAATCTGAAACAAAAGCATGAATTTCTTTGTAAACGTTTGTCAATTGATTTTTTAAGAAATCCATTTATCATCTTTGGACGTAATTACATAGTCCTTACCAAAAATAAAGTAATATTTTAGGATGCATATGTAGAATAAGTTCCAAAATACTTTTAAATACTGTAACTAGTCGTTGTCGGATGCACCACTGTAATACCACCATTGGACTTTTCCCGAAGTCCGAGAAATAACTGCTTTCTAAAAATCTTGATTTACTATCGCTTAAAATATAAAAACAGCAGTAAATTCAATGACAAAATTTGTCTTTGTAGAATCCACCCGTTTATGGCGCTGATTTTGGCTCATCACCAGCTATATTATTCAATTCGCACGTTTCATAAACTTGGGAAGGTCTGTCCTGCTATTACCGAGACCTTCCACATCAACATCAACAAAATTATGTCACATTTTCAAAACAAAAATATAAATAAACTTTAAATATCCTTTACACTACCATTTCTAGTAACAGAGACTGCTACATATTTATTTTCTTGTTTGTGTATTCTTAAAAAAAGTAATGAAATATGGAATACTACTATTTGAAAATGCATTAACAATTATTGCGCTCTTGATACCTATAATAGTGTGCGGCCAAAAACATGAATAATGGTATACAGTCTCATACAATTACACAAGCTAGCAAGCAAATTACTTTCGACATTTCACGGAACCAGAAATACTCAAACAGAGGTATACAGCACCAATAATTTATCTGCCTTTATGTTCTTCTTATTTTACCATCAAGACCCAAGGTATAAAGATTAGAAGATGTGGTATGATTGTCAATGAGACTAATCTCAACCAGAGGCTAAAGGACATAGACGTTAACAACTATAAGTCATCGTACGGCCTCAACATTGAGAAAAACACATACCGCATAGTAAGCTACAAAGACCCAAAATGAAAAAATATAAAACAGTTCAAACGAAAAAAACTAACGGCCTGATTTATGTACAAAACAATAAACGAAAAAAAAATGATATACAGGAACAAACGACAACCACTGAGTTACAGGTTACTGACTTGGGACGGGCACTTGCAGAATGTGGTGGGGTTAAATATGGTGGAGGCGTTAACTAACCCTCCCTTAACCCGGCACAACACAAGAACAAACTCTGCAACGTTTTATTCGCGATGCTTCGAGTCGAAGGAGTACCACTTTATCTGTATGTTAAATAAACACCATACCAACCCTCTTAGCCGACTCATCCACAAAACAAAAATATACAACCAATTTTAAAGACATTTTTATTTAAAAACGAACAACACTACCTATTTTGGCTACAAAATATATCGGCGATTGGTTAGTATTCCGCAAACTTAACTGTGCTTTTCTTATCGCAGGCGTGTTACTTCATGCATCGAAAATAGACAGATACATGCATTCAGAAAATAACTAACTGGAGTGTGCTTGTTTTACTCCAGAACGCTAAATCGCGTTTAAGCTAACTTAAAGTATAAGTTATTGGTCGATATTTTGGTTTCTGATGCAATTTTTTGAACTGCATTGGAATATCGACGATATGCTATATGTAGCATTTATACATTCAAAGATACGATAAAAAGTTAATACAAGTGGTCTATAACGATTAAAATGTACGTAAAAGCGGTAAATAATAGGCATTTTGTACTTTAAATTGCAATTTACAGAAAACCCCGTCACACAATTTTATGCATTGTTATATTTTATTACTGTAAACATTTCCGTTTGAACGATATACATTTAAAAGTTGTTCGCCGGATTCGTTTTTGCTGTCTTAATCATAACAGTGTCGTGCACGACTCAGTGTCGCAGACCTTAGTGAAGACATATTAAATCTGTACGTGTTATTTCCACTTACACCACATCATTATAACGATTGAAAAGAATTCCTAGTTCAAGTTTTTATCAATATTAATGATTTAGTTTCTGGTTTATCCAGAGAGCATTTCTGGTCAACTGGAACATACTTTCAGCATATTTGACCATTGCATTTTTTATCCCGTCATTATTCAATGTGCTCTCAAATATTTTTTAAAGTGTAATATTTGCCACTGGAAATGATGTTATCAATCATTCATGTAAATACTAAAAACTGTATGAACTTGAAAATGATTTTAATTAGAAACATAAAAGATAAAATATTGCGTCATAATGTCTTTAGAAAGGATGTGTACATTCAGTTTTGAAAGATATTAAATAAAAGAAACGAATGTTAGGAAATGCATGCAAAATATGTGATTTGATCCCAAACCAAAAGGGAACTTTTATTTATATCATTACTCTATGTAAGACTTTTTAAAAGGTGTATTATACTTTAACTAGTCTCTTACTTTTGCAATCGCCTTTGTATAAATAGGTGTGTTTTCAATACCAGACTCAAGCTAGCGAACACTAAGCCAGCGAACAATAAGATGCATCAAGCTAGCGAACAATTAGCCAGCGAACAATAAGAAAACGCGCCAACATGATCATGCCTAAAAACCGAAGACTTGCAATAACACAAAACGTCCTTTTAATTCTAATGAAACTAATTTCCAGTAGGAGAACGAAATGCAATTCCATTTTAATACAGACATAGTTAATTAGTTATTCGTGTATCTAATACAACTGTTTTTTAACCGGACATCTAAAATTCCTATTAGGTAATCCTTTCTCTTTTTAGTGCTGTCTGATTAGACATGGGTTTGTTGTTTTTATAATAATGAAACTAAACTAGTGTACATGTAACGATACAAATAAATCTTCTACTTTACATATACGTTTGAAAAGAAAAGAAAAATAAATCATCTGATTTTGGAACGTCCAGTATTTTTTGTTAGATTTTCTTTAGAAATAAAAGCATTAAACGCAGTTTTCTTCTTTTGTCAAAGAACTAGTTCATTTTTCTAATTATTCAAAAGTATGTCGTCACTCTGGTAATGTATTTACTATATTTCGAAAGGAAGAGTGATAAGTGTAAGAGAGGCACCCAAATAGAACGTAAAAAGAATTGACATAAAGATTTTAGTCCAAAGTTGAGGTAGGGTGACCCTACCACCATCCAATTTTAATTCATAAAAAGTCCCTACGGCAAAGCTTTTGTCCACACTAGGTACAAATGATAGGCAATTGCCTTAGGTTGCCTGGACCCAAAGACCCAGGTGGGTAAAGTTACGGAACTTTTTAAAGTGAGGTCCAAAGTTGGGGTAGGGTGACCCTACCACCATCCAATTTTAATTCATAAAAAAGTCCCTACATCAAAACTTTTGTCCACACTAGGTACAAATGATAAACAATTACCTAAGGTTGCCTGGACCCAAAGACCCAGGTGAGTTAAGTTATGGAACTTGTTAAATTGAGGTCAAAAGTTGGGGTAGGGTAACCCTACCCCACCCAATTTTAATTCATAAAAAAGTCACTATGGCAAAGCTTTTGTCCACACTAGGTACAAATGATAGGCAATTGCCTAAGGTTGCCTGGACCCAAAGATCTAGGTGGGTAAAGTTACAGACTTTTATTATTGAGGTCCAAAGTTGGGGTAGGGTGACCTAACCCCCACCTAATTATAATTCATAAAAAAGTCCCTACGGCAAAGCTTTTGTCCACACTAGGTACAAATAATAGGCAATTGCCTAAGGTTGCTTGGACCTAAGGACCCAGGTTGGTAAAGTTACGGAACTTTTTTAATTGAGGTCCAAAGTTGGGGTAGGGTGACCCTACCACCACCCAATTTTAATTCATAAAAAAATCCCTACGGCAAAGCTTTTGTCCACACTAGGTACACATGATAAGCAATTGCCTAAGGTTACCTGGACCCAAAGACCCAGGTGGGTAAAGTTACGGAACTTTTTTAATCGAGGTCCAAAGTTGGGGTAGGGTGACCCAACCCCCTCCCTTCTTTAATTCATAAAAATGTCACTACGGCAAAGCTTTTGTCCACACTAGGTACAAATGATAGGCAATTGCCTAAGGTTGCCTGGACCCAAAGACCGGGTGGGTAAAGTTACGGAACTTTTTTAATTGAGGTCCAAAGTTGGGGTAGGGTGACCCAACCCCCTCACTTCTTTAATTCATAAAAAAATACCTTCGGCAAAGCTTTTGTCCACACTAGGTACAAATGATAGGCAATTGCCTAAGGTTGCCTAGACCCAAAGACCCAGGTGGGTAAAGTTACGGAACTTTTTTAATTGAGGTCCAAAGTTGGGGTAGGGTGACCCAACCCCCTCCCTTCTTTAATTCATAAAAAAGTCCCTACCGCAAAGTTTTTGTCCACACTAGGTACAAATGATAGGCAATTGCCTAAGGTTGCCTGGACCCAAAGACCCAGGTGGGTAAAGTTACGGAACTTTTTTAATTGAGGCCCAAAGTTGGGGTGGGGTGGGTAGAGTGACCCTACCCCACCCAATTTTAATTCATAAAAAAGTCCCTGCATCAAAACTTTTGTCCACACTAGGTACAAATGATAAACAATTGCCTAAGGTTGCCTGGACCCAAAGAACCAGGTGAGTTAAGTTACGGAACTTGTTTAATTGAGGTCCAAAGTTGGGGTAGGGTGACCCTACCCCACCCAATTTTAATTCATAAAAAAGTCACTACGGCAAAGCTTTTGTCCACACTAGGTACAAATGATAGGCATTTGCCTAAGGTTGCCTGGACCCAAAGACCCAGGTGGGTAAAGTTACGGAACTTTTTTAATTGAGGTCCAAAGTTGGGGTAGGGTGACCTAACCCCCACCCAATTTTAATTCACAAAAAAGTCCCTACGGCAAAGCTTTTGTTCACACTAGGTACAAATGATAGGCAATTGCCTAAGGTTGCCTGGACCTAAGGACCCAGGTGGGTAAAGTTGCGGAACTTTTTTAATTGAGATCCAAAGTTGGGGTAGGGTGACCCAACCCCCTCCCTTCTTTAATTCATAAAAAAAGTCCCTACGGCAAAGCTTTTGTCCAAACTAGGTACAAATGATAGGCAATTGCCTAAGGTTGCCTGGACCCAAAGACCAAGGTGGGTAAAGTTACGGAACTTTTTAAATTGAGGTCCAAAGTTGGGGTAGGGTGACCCTACCACCATCCAATTTTAATTCATAAAAAAGTCCCTACATCAAAACTTTTGTTCACACTAGGTACAAATGATAAACAATTGCCTAAGGTTGCCTGGACCCAAAGACCCAGGTGAGTTAAGTTACGGAACTTGTTTAATTGAGGTCCAAAGTTGGGGTAGGGTGACCCTACCCCACCCAATTTTAATTCATAAAAAAGTCCCTACGGCAAAGCTTTTGTCCACACTAGGTACAAATGATAGGCAATTGCCTAAGGTTGCCTGGACCTAAGGACCCAGGTGGGTAAAGTTACGGAACTTTTTTAATTGAGGTCCAAAGTTGGGGTAGGGTGACCCAAACCCCTCCCTTCTTTAATTCATAAAAAAGTCCCTACGGCAAAGCTTTTGTCCACACTAGGCACAAATGATAGGCAATTGCCTAAGGTTGCCTGGACCTAAAGACCCAGGTGGGTAAAGTTACGGAACTTTTTTAATTGAGGTCCAAAGTTGGGGTAGGGTGACCCAACCCCCCCCCTTCTTTAATTCATAAAAAATACCATACGGCAAAGCTTTTGTCAACACTAGATACAAATGATAGGCAATTGCCTAAGGTTGCCTGGACCTAAAGACCCAGGTGTGTAAAGTTACGGAACTTTTGAAATTGAGGTCCAAATTTGGGTTAGGGTGACCCTACCAGCACCAAATTTTAATTCATAAAAAGTCCCTACGGCAAAGCTTTTGTTCAAATAGGCACAAATGATAGGCAATTGCCTAAGGTTACCTGGTGCCAAAGACCTAGGTGGGTAAAGTTACGGAACTTTTATAATTGAGGTCCAAAGTTGGGATATGGTGACCCAACCTCCTCCCTTCTTTAATTCATTAAAAAATTCCTACGGCAACGCTTTTGTCCACTCTAGGCACAAATGATAGGCAATTGCCTAAGGTTGCCTGGACCGAAAGACCCAGGTGGGTTAAGTTACGGAACTTTTGAAATTGAGGTCCAAAGTTGGGGTAGGGTGACCCCCCCCCCCCCCCCCCCCTTCTTTAATTCATAAAAAATACCATACGGCAAAGCTTTTGTCAACACTAGATACAAATGATAGGCAATTGCCTAAGGGTGCCTGGACCTAAAGACCCAGGTGGGTAAAGTTACGGAACTTTTTTAATTGAGGTCCAAAGTTGGGGTAGGGAGACCCAACCCCCTCCCTTCTTTAATTCATTAAAAAGTACCTACGGCAAAGCTTTTGTCCACACTAGGTACAAATGATAGGCAATTGCCTAAGGTTGCCTGGACCCAAAGACCCAGGTGGGTAAAGTTACGGAACTTTTAGATTGAGGTCCAAAGTTGGGGTAGGGAGACCCAACCCCCACCCATTTTTAATTCATAAAAAAGTCCCTACGGCAAAGCTTTTGTCCACACTAGGTATAAATGATAGGCAATTGCCTAAGGTTCCCTGGACCTAAGGACCCAGGTGGGTAAAGTGACGGAACTTTTATAATTGAGGTCCAAAGTTGGGATATGGTGACCCAACCCCCTCCCTTCTTTAATTCATTAAAAATTTCCTACGGCAAAGCTTTTGTCCACACTAGGAACAAATGATAGGCAATTGCCTTAGGTTGCCTGGACCCAAAGACCCAGGTGGGTAAAGTTACGGAACTTTTTAAATTGACGTATTGAGATCCAAAGTTGGGGTAGGGTGACCCAACCCCCTCCCTTCTTTAATTCATAAAAAAGTCCCTACGGCAAAGCTTCTGTCCACACTAGGTACAAATGATAGGCAATTGCCTAAGGTTGCCTGGACCCAAAGACCCAGGTGGTTAAAGTTACGGAACTTTTTTAATTTAGGTCCAAAGTTGGGGTAGGGTGACCCTACCACCATCCAATTTTAATTCATAAAAAAGTCCCTTCATCAAAACTTTTGTCCACACTAGGTACAAATGATAAACAATTGCCTAAGGTTGCCTGGACCCAAAGACCCAGGTGAGTTAAGTTACGGAACTTGTTTAATTGAGGTCCAAAGTTGGGGTAGGGTGACCCTACCCCACCCAATTTTAATTCATAACTACGGCAAAGCTTTTGTCCACACTAGGTACAAATGATAGGCAATTGCCTAAGGTTGCCTGGACCCGAAGACCCAGGTGGGTTAAGTTACGGAACTTTTTAGATTAAGGTCCAAAGTTGGGGTAGGGAGACCCAACCCCAACCCAATTTTAATTCATAAAAAAGTCCCTACGGCAAAAGTTTGTCCACACTAGGTATAAATGATAGGCAATTGCCAAAGGTTCCCTGGACCCAAAGACCCAGGTGGGTAAAGTTACGGAACTTTTATAATTGAGGTCCAAAGTTGGGATATGGTGACCCAACCCCTCCCTTCTTTAATTCATAAAAAAGTCCCTACGGCAAAGCTTTTGTTCACACTAGGTACAAATGATAAGCAATTGCCTAAGGTTGCCTGGACCCAAAGACCCAGGTGGGTTAAGTTACGGAACTTTTTAGATTGAGGTCCAAAGTTGGGGTAGGGAGACCAAACCCCAACCCAATTTTAATTCATAAAAAAGTCCCTACGGCAAACTTTTGTCCACACTAGGTATAAATGATAGGCAATTGCCAAAGGTTCCCTGGACCCAAAGACCCAGGTGGGTAAAGTTACGGAACTTTTATAATAGAGGTCCAAAGTTGGGATATGGTGACCCAACCCCCTCCCTTCTTTAATTCATTAAAAATTTCCTACGGCAAAGCTTTTGTCCACACTAGACACAATTGATAGGCAATTGCCTAAGGTTGCCTGGACCTAAGGACACAGGTGGGTAAAGTTACGGAACTTTTATAATTGAGGTCCAAAGTTGGGGTAGGGTGACCCAACCCCCACCCAATTTTAATTCATAAGAAAGTCCCTACGGCAAAGCTTTTGTCCACACTAGGTATAAATGATAGGCAATTGCCTAAGGTTGCCTGGACCCAAATACCCAGGCGTGTAAAGTTACGGAACTTTTATAATTGAGGTCCAAAGTTGGGGTAGGGTGACCCAACCCCCACCCAATTTTAATTCATAAGAAAGTCCCTACTGCAAAGCTTTTGTCCACACTAGGTACAAATGATAGGCAATTGTTTAAGGTTGCCTGAACCCAAAGACCCAGGCGGGTAAAGTTACGGAACTTTTATAATTGAGGTCCAAAGTTGGGATATGGTGACCCAACCCCCTCCCTTCTTTAATTCATAAAAAAATTCCTACGGCAAAGCTTTTCTCCACACTAGGCACAAATGATAGGCAATTGCCTAAAGTTGCCTGGACCTAAGGACCCATGTGGGTAAAGTTACGGAACTTTTTTAATTGAGGTCCAAAGTTGGGATAGGGTGACCCTACAACTACCCAATTTTAATTCATAAAAAAGTCCCTACGGCAAAACTTTTGTCAACACTAGATACAAATGATAGGCAATTGCCTAAGGTTGCCTGGACCCAAAGACCCAGGTGTGTAAAGTTACGGAACTTTTGAAATTGAGGTCCAAATTTGGGTTAGGGTGACCCTACAAGCACCAAATTTTAATTCATAAAAAGTCCCTACGGCAAAGCTTTTGTTCAAATAGGTACAAATGATAGGCAATTGCCTAAGGTTGCCTGGACCCAAAGACCCAGGTGGGTTAAGTTACGGAACTTTTTAGATTGAGGTCCAAAGTTGGGGTAGGGAGACCAAACCCCAACCCAATTTTAATTCATAAAAAAGTCCCTACGGCAAACTTTTGTCCACACTAGGTATAAATGATAGGCAATTGCCAAAGGTTCCCTGGACCCAAAGACCCAGGTGGGTAAAGTTACGGAACTTTTATAATTGAGGTCCAAAGTTGGGATATGGTGACCCAACCCCCTCCCTTCTTTAATTCATTAAAAATTTCCTACGGCAAAGCTTTTGTCCACACTAGACACAATTGATAGGCAATTGCCTAAGGTTGCCTGGACCTAAGGACACAGGTGGGTAAAGTTACGGAACTTTTATAATTGAGGTCCAAAGTTGGGGTAGGGTGACCCAACCCCCACCCAATTTTAATTCATAAGAAAGTCCCTACGGCAAAGCTTTTGTCCACACTAGGTATAAATGATAGGCAATTGCCTAAGGTTGCCTGGACCCAAAGACCCAGGCGTGTAAAGTTACGGAACTTTTATAATTGAGGTCCAAAGTTGGGGTAGGGTGACCCAACCCCCACCCAATTTTAATTCATAAGAAAGTCCCTACTGCAAAGCTTTTGTCCACACTAGGTACAAATGATAGGCAATTGTTTAAGGTTGCCTGAACCCAAAGACCTAGGTGGGAAAAGTTACGGAACTTTTATTATTGAGGTCCAAAGTTGGGATAGGGTGACCCCCCCCCCCCTTCTTTAATTCATAAAAAATTTCCTACGGCAAACTTTTGTCAACACTAGATACAAATGATAGGCAATTGCCTAAGGTTGCCTGGACCCAAAGACCCAGGTGTGTAAAGTTACGGAACTTTTGAAATTGAGGTCCAAATTTGGGTTAGGGTGACCCTACCAGAACCAAATTTTAATTCATAAAAAGTCCCTACGGCAAAGCTTTTGTTCAAATAGGCACAAATGATAGGCAATTGCCTAAGGTTACCTGGTGCCAAAGACCTAGGTGGGTAAAGTTACGGAACTTTTATAATTGAGGTCCAAAGTTGGGATATGGTGACCCAACCTCCTCCCTTCTTTAATTCATTAAAAAATTCCTACGGCAAAGCTTTTCTCCACACTAGGCACAAATGATAGGCAATTGCCTAAAGTTGCCTGGACCTAAGGACCCATGTGGGTAAAGTTACGGAACTTTTTTAATTGAGGTCCAAAGTTGGGATAGGGTGACCCTACAACTACCCAATTTTAATTCATAAAAAAGTCCCTACGGCAAAGATTTTGTCCACACTAGGAATAAATGATAGGCAATTGCCTAAGGTTGCCTGGACCCAAAGACCCAGCCGAATAAAGTTACGGAACTTTTATAATTGAGGTCCAAAGTTGGGATATGGTGACCCAACCCCCTCCCTTCTTTAATTCATAAATTACCTACGGCAAAGCTTTTATCCACGCTAGGTACGAATGATAGGCAATTGCCTAAGGTTGCCTGAACCCAAAGACATAGATGGGTAAAGTTACGGAACTATTGTAATTGAGGTCCAAAGTTGAGGTAGGGTGACCCAACCCCCACCCTATTTTAATTCATAAAAAAGTCCCTACGGCAAAGCTTTTGTCCACACTAGGTACAAAAGATAGGCAATTGTATAAGGTTGCCTGAACCCAAAGACCTAGGTGGGTAAAGTTACGGAACTTTTATTATTGAGGTCCAAAGTTGGGATTGGGTGACCCAACCCCCTCCCTTCTTTAATTCATAAAAAATTTCCTACGGCAAAACTTTTGTCCACACTAGGTACAAATGATAGGCAATTGCCTAAGGTTGCCTGGACCCAAAAATCCAGGTGGGTAAAGTTACGGAACTTTTGAAATTGAGGTCCAAATTTGGGGTAGGGTGACCCTACCAGCACCCAATTTTAATTCATAAAAAAGTCCCTACGGCAAAGCTTTTGTTCACACTAGGCACAAATGATAGGCAATTGCCTAAGGTTACCTGGTGCCAAAGACCTAGGTGGGTAAAGTTACGGAACTTTTATAATTGAGGTCCAAAGTTGGGATATGGTGACCCAACCCCCTCCCTTCTTTAATTCATTTAAAATTTCCTACGGCAAAGCTTTTCTCCACACTAGACACAAAAGATAGGCAATTGCCTAAGGTTGCCTGGACCTAAAGACCCAGGTGGGTAAAGTTACGGAACTTTTTCAATTGAGGTCCAAAGTTGGGGTAGGGAGACCCAACCCCACCCAATTTTAATTCATAAAAAAGTCCCTACGGCAAAGCTTTTGTCCACACTAGGTATACAGGATAGGCAATTGCCTTAGGTTGCCTGGACCCAAAGACCCAGGCGGGTAAAGTTACGGAACTTTTATAATTGAGGTCCAAAGTTGGGATATGGTGACCCAACCCCCTCCCTTCTTTAATTCATAAAAAATTTCCTACGGCAAAGCTTTTGTCCACGCTAGGTACAAATGGTAGGCAATTGCCTAAGGTTGCCTGAACCCAAAGACCAAAGTGGGTAAAGTTACGGAACTCCTACAACTTAGGTCCAAAGTTTGTAGACCGTATCTCCCGACTTGAATTCTTAAAAAAATTCTCACGGCAAAGCATTTGTCCACTCTAGTAACAAATGATATTAATTGCCTAAGGATGCCTGGACTCGAAGAACCCGCAGGTGGGTAAAAGTTCCTGAACTTCTACAACTGATTTTACATTTGGTGTTTGCACACCCTATCACATCCCAAGTTTAATTTTGTCAAAAAATCATTCCGGCTAAGCGTTTTTCTCACTAGGTACAAATGATAGGCAATTCCCTACGTGTTACCTGGAACAGATGGGCCGGGTGGATAAATTCTTGGAACGTTTGCAACTGAGGTCCAAAGTTGGGAAATGGAGACCTTTTCCCCTCAAAACTTTAATTCGTCAAAACAATTCGCTACGCGGCGAAGCTTTGACCACATAAGGTACAGATGAAATTCAATGGCATAAAGTTGCCCGGATTAGATGAACCTGGTGAGTTAATTCACGGAACTACTGCAACTGAGGTTCAAAGTTGGGATAAGGAGATCATTCCGTCCAAACTTTAATTGTTATAAAATTTCCTACGACAAAGCTTTGATTTTGTCCATACTATAAACAAATGATAGGTTAGGCCTTGAAGTTGCCCGAACCAGATAGCGGAGGTGGGTAAATTCACCGAATTTCTTCAAATGAGATTCAAAATTAGGGTATGGAGACCCCCAACCTCCCAATTTTACATGTAACCCTTAACAGATTCCTTTTGTCTTTTGCCCAGACAGTAGTGTGAAAAGGCCGATTCTGCCGCACTCCCCCATTTTAAGGAGAAATCCTGCATAGGACCCCTAACCCCGAGACTAAGATGCAATCCGACAGCGTCCCTTCTTAGCGTATAATAAATCATGACTTTTGTACAGAATGGTTTCGTCGACACAGATGACTGCATCAGCGAAGACACCTTTCAGGAAAAGGTGCAGGACCAGAATCAGGAAAGCCATCAAATGGAAAGACTTGCCCACCGAGGTGATCTATAAGATCTTGGAGGTGGCTGAAGTGGATGGTAAGTTTGGAAAAAGCAAAATCCTCACCCTGAAGGACCGTCAAGTAGAGACCAGTAGAGTATGGGCTTGCCCCACGCTTAATAAGGAGAAATATTCTTTGCAAGGAGCCTTCGTACGAAGCACTGGGTTCAAGCTCAGCAAAAAGTCCAAGCAGGAGTATCTCTCATACGATCTGTTGAGGAAGTAAAAAAAAAAAAAAAAAAAAAAAAAAAAAAAAATAACCGAGGGCTAGGGGTAAGGACGCAAATTTTCCCAATCCAAAGCGGATTTGGAAAATTTTTTGGTCACTTAACACTTTGATCTGAAGGGTTCGGGAATGAGCGGGGAGCGAGGCGCGATTGGAAGAACCTCCCTACGACGCATGCGCATTCAATTCTTCACTAATTGGGGTAGAAGGTTGACGAAGCTGATCCTTTTCATCATAGCAGTTCTTCAGGCAGACTGCAGGAGCACCGTCTTCACCTGCCAGCTGGAACTTGTAGGTTTTGGCTAATCGCACGGTGTCTCGATGCTTCTTTTATTTCTTGGCGACTCGGCGTGAGATCAAGGACAGAACCATTATCCCCGTGACACATACACAGGCGAGGGAACCTAGGGGAATGGATGCCACGGCACCCACACCGGTCAGAGCAGACCCCATGGTACCACTGGTCAGCAATAGACTGCCTACGCAGCACCCACCCAGGGCAATGGAGATGACCTTATCCAATCGGTTGTAGATCTTCAACGCATGCTCATATCTCCGGATTTCTGCGGTGAGCTCCTCTTCCATGCATGCGATATGACTGGCATCTACTTGATCCATTTATTCATAGGAGCATACCGAGGAGGGGAATATTTTTGAAGGGACTGTTAGCACCTAAGATCAGACCGGCTCCGTCGTGGAATTGCTGACCACGCTTCAAGTAAAGTCCATCACCATAGGTGATCCGGGCGTTTGAGGGTTTGAGGTAGAGACCGTTGCCACTAGGTTTCACGGTGCAAACGCATCCACCACGTTTCAGGTACAATCCAGACCCTAAGGCCTTGTTGACGGCTACACCACCCAGACCACTCAAGGCTCCAACACCCAAGGCGGGTAGAATAGTTTTTGCTAACATGGGAAGTGCCCTCATTGCCAGCCCCGCCAACATGGGTAGGAAGCCACCTACCTTCTGCATGTTTTCCTTCAATTGGGTCGCACTTAACTTTAGGACCATGCCACCAGTACCCTTCTGTAGAAGCTTGGCGATCTTTTGAACCTGGCGGGGGGTGAGCCACATCTTGTGTTCGCCTTGCAGGTTTGCGTGGGACAAACGAATGGAGACCGGACAACCTTTCTTGGCAGCCCGTTGTAGTTTATCAGCTTGACCTTTTGTCAAGTTTAAACCATGTTCGTGATTTATTTATACCTCACGAAGATGAAAGCGGATGGTGAGATGTTCACCACTGAAATCGATGGGCCTACCGTCTTGATCGGTGAGATACGTTTGCATGCGATTGATGGTTCGCAAGGTCACTGGCAAGTATACTAGATTCTTAGGGGTTTGAATGATCTTCATACCAGGACCGTCTGCGGGAAAGAAGCTGTAGATGGTAGACTGCTGTGTACCATTCACATAACTTCCATGGATGATATCACTATTCACCAGAATGCTGTTGATGCTGATGATATTTACAATGTGTTCCCCTTCAGTATAGCCGTTTGTGATCATATCGAACATGTAAATCTGCCGCTCGAATCCCAAGACGGTGCTGATGCTATTGACAACGTTGAAGTCTACTTGATAGTGTCTGGCGAGGGTCAGCGTTGCTCTTAGGGTCGCCCGGTTGGCATCGATGATGATCTTCGTTTTGTGTTTGTTGAGCCGTAGCCGCCGCTGGATCTCATTGTTGATGTCTTCGATGTCATAGGAACCTGTGCTTAGTGCGATGGGAAACCAGTTGGCACCATTGTCGGGGGAGTAACGGAAGGAATTGTTACCTGTATGAATGTTGGGGATGGAGTTATAGGTTTCCAGGTTCACCAATGCCATTTCGTAGGTCTTGGATTCCTTGAGATGTAGTGGGGGGTTAATCCGGGTAAGGATTTGGCTATATTTTTCAGAGACGATGAAGGAAAACCCATGCTTTGGGTCGGTATTATCAACAATTTGCTGCAACAATGTGTTGTCCATTTATTTATGGTAGACCATTGTCACATATTTTTGCGTCCACTTTTCGATACCGTCATACTGCTCCTTGAGTTGTTTACCAGCCTTCACTACGATCGCATAGACTTCGGCGGGGCGACTGGTAAAGAGGAGTTGTAGGTGAATTTTATCCATTTACTTTTTAGTACACGACGTTCATCTTCTGACCCTCGGATTCAAACTGTAGGATTCTGTCGGAAATAACAAGTGCAAACGCCTCGGTGTTGGCTGGAACATTGCGTGCGAATTCGGCCCGGATCTGAATGTCTACCATAGATTCTTTGAGACGCTCAGACTGATGACTCACATCGATTACAAACAAGGGGTACAAGTCGATGTAATCGGAGGGATTAATACCACCATTACTGAGGAGACTGTCCATGTTGTGGAATTTCTTTCTGAAGTCAGAGGCCTCTTTGAACACTCTGGCGATCCTATTTTCGTTAAAAACTGCATTATAGTCAACTGCCGGATAACGTTCAGCGTTGAGGGTGACATGGATATTTCGCAATCGACAGTGATCGAACACGAAAGCATTATGGGTTTGGTCACCACTTTTGTCGGTTTGGAAGGCAACAATGATATATCTAGGCTTTTCGCGACCACTCTTGGCAGCTAGACGCCAGTTAAACTGTGAGGCTTGGGGAACGGCTAGGGAATCACACTGTCTCATGCGAAATCCACAGTGGATCTTGGATTTACTTTGGATGGTTTTGTACAGTTGCATCTTATTTTCGTCTGAGGGGGTGACGTGAGGGACGAACCACGATAGTTTACTCAGGACAATCTTTGCCGGATCGTTGACGGCAGCTGATCTCAGAATGGCATTAGCATTTGAATCGCGAACGAGTGAGAGTTCTGGCCTGAACCCGTACACTATTTTGTTGTAATCATCTGCGAATCCAAAAATATGTTTTAGGGGGATGGCAATTGAAAACGATCCTTTGTTGGTGGGCTTGGTGATAATGTATCCATGGCGGGCTGCAAATCCAGTGTTCTCAGCCTCAGCATCGGTGGAAGAATCCTTATACCACAGTTGGTTGAGACCCTGCGATTTGGAAAAGTCGTCGGGGTAGGTTAACATTCCAAGCATAGTGGTGGCGATGCCGGGGTTGTTAATATGTTCGATCTGCTGACCGGAAAGCCTGTAACTGATGCTCCTGAAGAGATACATGATACCATTATGGGTGAGCGACACAAGATCGCCATCGGCATATGCTGTGTCATCATTCTTGAGAAGTCGACCTTCCACCACGAGATAACTCTCGGCGGGGTGTAGGAACAAATCCTGGGTTTCGATGTTGATTCGGATTTCAGCACCGGCATTGCTCAGCTGGGCACCGGCTTGTGGTTCGTATTCTCGAACCTGATATTCCTGGAGACTTTCGTCGAAGGTCAATCCTTCGGTGATTGTAAGAATGTTAGACATAATGTATTTGTTTATAGCGTTGGACGAAGTCGTGAATGGTTTTGATACCAGAGCCGGAGATGAGATTGTTTAACCGAACTTGCTCTGGCTTCTTGCGTTGAACACTAGGCTGTTGAGAGGTTTTACTGCGTTTTCTGGGGCGGATCACTTTATTAACCACATGGTCGACGCCTTTGGAGGCTCCTTTTTCAACACCTTTCAAGGCCGCATTGGTGGCAGCACTCACGGCCTTACTTCCTAGGGTTTTGGCGGCAGAGGAAGTAAACATGCGTCCAGCCAAACTGGCGATTGTGTCAAACAGTCCTTTACCTCCGTAGGCGTACTTTCGAGCGTAACCTTTCTTGATTTGCAACATTTATTTATAGGATGCTACGATGCAGTGCCTTATATTCCTCGATGCTGATATGTCTACCCTTCTTCATAGCATCGATAATCGACACAATTTCGTTGCGCACACCATTATTTCCTGCTCGGTATGCTGCGGCACACAGTTCCAAGCGATCAAGAAGGAAGAAATATGGTTTGCAGCCCACTACCAAACTTATCCTTCTTGTAGATGTGGGATACGATTTCCTTCCACTTGTAACCCTTATTCGCCTTCGGGGTTCTCGAGAGGGTGGAATTGCCTTGATACATGGCACCGGAACTTTTCAGGATCTGTGCATAGTTCTCTAGGTCTTCGGGATCGAACGATTCTGGATTCTTTTTGACCATGAGTTCCCATAGGCCGGGGGTACCCTCGTAGCGCACTCCATCCACGAAAATATCATCACCACTGAACTCCACCGGTAAATTCCCGATCATGTAGGTGTTGTCTTCCACCCTCAATCCGAATGTATGGTCAGCCTCCGGAGTCGTACCGAGTTTGAGGTATTGCTGAGCTAAGGGTCCAAGTACGGTGTCTGTGGTAAATGCAATGGATAGCGGATCAGCAAACTCGGCTGGTGGGGGAGGAAGGGCTGGCACCGCTGCAGGAAGATCTTCAATCGTCTTGGTAATCTTTGAAGCCGCTTCCCGCTGAGCCTCAACCACAGGCTTAAACACCTTGGAAAGGTCTCTGCTGAGTCCAATCTTGTCGAGACGATGCTGCATATTACTGGCTTGAATCTTCCGCTTGGTGTCTTGCAACTCCCTGGCAAGTGCCTCACGCTGCTTAGGGTCGGTAATCTTGATAAACGTAAGCGTTGAATCGAACGCCCCTAAGTGTTGGTTTGAACGCCCCTAAGCGTTGGTGTGAACGTCCCATAGCGTTGGTTTGATCCCCCCTGAGCGTTGGGTCGATCGCCCTTAAGCGTTAGGAGAAACGCTCCCAAGCGCCTGGGGGAAGGTTCAGACGCCTTTCCCAATCGCTAGGGGTATCGACCGTATCCACTACGGCCCCCTTTTTCTTTGCAAGATTAAAGTGTCTACCACATAGGTCTTTACCAGGGCGGCATGGGTATGTGCACTGATGGCATCGAATCGTCTTGGTAGGGCATTGGGGTTGAGGAAAGCGCTCCACCTTACCATACAGACGGCCAGAGTTCCATGCGTCGAAATCACCTCCACTGCTATCGATCGGGCGGATGATTGTTACGCCGCATTTCCAACACATACTTGTCATATCGACTGAGTCCTAATCGTGCTTGCATTCAAGGGGTGGTCGTGAGGGCTTGGGAGCATTCTCAAACTCAAACTCCCGATCCCGTTGATTCTCCAGGAAAAATTCCTGCAAGTGATCCATTTTTTTTTTTATTTTATAACTCATAGAACTCATCTAATTTGCATCGGTATTTCCCTGCTGACTTGGGGCTTGTGAGATCGATGGTTACAAATCTATAGGGTTGGGACCAGCAATGCTTACACAGAGCGTCAAATTGTTCCTTGGTAAGATCGTTGCAATGATCGCGCCGAATATGGTCGAGATTCTTTGCGTCCTGCTGGAAGAGGCAGAGGAAGTTTGCATTTTCTCGGATCGATTGTCGGGGTAGTTTGAAGTAGTTCTGACACAGGTAGAAACAATAGACGTTGTTGTGGCGACCGCGCACGTAGTAGTCTTCACACGTGTTCTGTTTGCTCAGCATCAAGTCGTCAAACACCATGAGGTTTTTGCGGCTGGGATCGAGTTCCCGGGGGTCTGGTACATCGCTCGCTTGCTCGAAGAAAAAAGTGTCGATACCACTCGGGTGTCGTGGTGGTGGTAAGGCGTCGACCACATCGATCAACGAGTAGGGTGACTTGCTCTTGCACTGTAGGAGGTCTCGAATATCTTCCTTAGGGAAGCCTTTTCCAAGCGCTTGCTGCAACAGCTGGTAGATGGGCTGGTGAAGTGATTTTCCGAAGACGTACAATCGATCGTAGTCGAGCCATCCATCGCGCAGGAGTAGGTTGTTCAACAGCGTTGTTTTACCACAGTCCGACTTCCCAATGATCAACCCTCTGATCGACCGCTGCGGAAGGAGGTAGTGATTGCTCCTCTTGGGGGCGTTGGCACTGTAGGAAATGTCTTCGACGTTCATTTATTTAAATAAAATAACGATGATCATCTGCGTAAAATGTCGTAGGAAGACGGACACAGTTAACCCTGGCGAAACAATTACCAGCAACGGGCGACGGAGGAAGTTTGGCAACTGCAAGGTGTGCGGTGCCAAGAAGTCTCAGTTTGTTGCTACAACCGGTGCAGGGTTCATGAACAAGCTAATCAACCGATTACCCATGGAAATGCATCTGCCCGGACACAACTTCACCGGGCCAGGGACTAAACTTAGCAAGCGACTACTCCCCGATGGCACCCCGAAGGCTTGGTCAAAACCCATTAATCGAGTGGACCAGGCTGCATATCACCACGATCTTTGTTATGCCCAGCACAAGGATACAACCGCACGCAACTCCATCTGTGACAAAGCTATGCTAGCCTCGCTTAACACAATTCCCAACCCTACCACACGCGAACGCATGGACCGCAGCATCGTCGGACCCATCATCGGTACCAAAGCTCGATTCGGTCTGGGTGTTAAAAAAAAAAGTTCGCTAGACCGATGATTTAGCTGTGGAGTTGCACAAACCAGTTCGACGTAAGTTTCAAAAACGCCGTGTGTTAGTGGGTGGTGTGGATGAGACCTGGGCGGCCGACCTTGTTGATATGAGTGCCATTTCTAGGGACAACAAGGGAAATAAGTTCATCCTGAGCATCATCGATGTCTTCTCCAAATATGGCTGGTTGATACCGCTCAAAAACAAGAAGGGGGTGACGATGCGGGATGCCTTTCAAGCGGTGTTCAAGGAGCGTGTGCCCAAGAAGCTTTGGACAGACAAAGGCACTGAGTTTTACAACAAGGATGTAAAGCAGCTGCTTCAAAAGCATGATATTGAGCTCTACTCCACCGAGAATAAGGAGAAGTCGAGTGTGGTTGAGCGCTGGAATCGCACCATGAAAGAGAAGATGTTCAAATATTTCTCGGCCAACTCCACGCGCACCTATATCGATGTCCTGGACGATCTTGTTCGCCAGTACAATAC
Organism: Mytilus californianus; assembly: GCF_021869535.1. Lineage (NCBI taxonomy): Eukaryota > Metazoa > Mollusca > Bivalvia > Mytilida > Mytilidae > Mytilus > Mytilus californianus. The sequence continues at coordinate 69,018,357 of NW_026262712.1, forward strand.
CACCAAGCACCGCTCCATCAAGATGACCCCTGTCGCCGCAAGTCACAAGGAGCATGAAAACAAGGTGTATTGGAACCTTTACGGCAGCATACCTCCCATGAAACCACCGCGATTTCGTGCTGGCGACAACGTCCGAATCACAAAGAAGAAAGGTACATTCGAGAAGGGATACACACCCCGCTGGACCGAGGATGTATTCACCATTTCCCTAGTGTTGAACACTCAGCCGCCCACTTATCGCCTCAAGGATTTCAGCGGCGAGGAAATTCAGGGATCCTTCTATGAGCCCGAACTTCAAAAGACTGATCAAAACATCTACCGCATCGAGAAGGTTTTGCGCCGGAGAACCCGGGAAGGGGTGAACGAGCTTTACGTTAAATGGAAGGGGTATCCCACAGAATTCAACTCTTGGGTCAAAGCCACAGATGTGCAATAGACTAGTCAAGTTTTCTTGTCCTAATTCATAGGACAGGAAAACTCTGCTGTGTTACCTTATTATTTCATGAGTTCCGCCTTGATTCTGTCGATGCGCCGGTCCTCCTCAGTCATGGAATCCAATTCGCGCCGACTCCTGTCCGTCATGTGATAAGACTTCACCTTCTGTTCGATGGTGTTGATTTTCTCTTGAACCGCCATGCTTAGATCCACATAGTTCTTTGCATACCATCCTTTGGTCACCGGTTCATGTGCCGCCACCCCCTCTGGAAGATTAACGATCGAGTGTCCCTGCATATCCAGGGCACCACTCATCATACCACCGGCCATAGGCAAACACTTCGCCACATCTTTCTCGAGACCGTTCAGGTGTTTTTTTCCCACGCCTCGAGCTCTTTCGAGATTGCTTCAAGCGCAGCCTCTATGTCATTGATGTCTTTTATACCATCTTTCATTTGTTGGGTTACCCACCGTTTTGTCACAGCATCCGAGCTGTCATTGGGATGTCCTACGCTAGAAATGCGATTGTCAAAATTCTGTAGCAATCGCCGAAGGGATGCACGCTTTCTTGCATGGGATCCAAACTTATCCATTTATTTATAGAGTGAGAAGACTGCGTCCTCCAGCGACATTCCGGCCGCCAGCATCTTCAACACGTACAGGCAAAAATGACCACACACCACATCCCCTCGCTTGTGCAGTTCATCGGTGTTGTATCGGATCTCAGGCTGTAAATAGTCTACCATCTCGTCAGGCGGTGGCAATCCATAAGAGTCAAAGTAATACTTTGTCGGTCCGCGCTTGTACCAGCAAGTCCAATGCGTTCCAGGACCTTCCCAGCTATCGTTATTCAAGATTCCACATTCGATGCGGTGCGGGCTGGATGGTAGGGTATCTCGCATGAACACTCCTCTGAAACTTGGGATTCCTAGGGCGGCCGGATAGTCTCTCCAATTCCTTATTTGACAGGGGCTTGTGGAGGAGGAGGATGTCGTGCATGCGTATGCTGCTCATTTATTTAGGTATGGGCATTCACACCCGTGCAGAAGAGGAGAGATTGGCATCCGCACCCATCAGAGCCTGCTAATTGCAAAGAGTCTCACCTCAGTTGCGGGCGTCAGGGATTCGATAGTGTCCGTGGGCGAGGGTGCTGATGCCGTCGGGTAGGATGTGGCGCTTGGTATCCTTGGCAGAGAGGGCGACCTTGTTGATCTCCTGGGTGTAGATCTGGTGGAGGTGGCTGCGGATAATATTCATGGACTTGTAGACCTCCTGCTGCGTGTCGAGGCATCTCTTGTAGTCGTCGAAGGTGATGTTGCGCTTGATGGTGGTCTTCGCGACTCCTTTGGCTCTCTTGAAGGCGGCGCCGTCATCCATCTTGTAGGCGTACAGCTGCGGCCGGAGTCCCACAAAGTCGGTCATGCTCTTGCCACCGCACTCGTCCTTGAACATGCCGATGATCTTCTTATTTGCACCGACCGGAATTCCGGATGGGTGGTCGGCCGGATAGTTCGACGTGTCGAATTTCCCCTGGACTTGGGGAGCGATATCCTTGTAGAAATCCTCGGTTCGGATCTCGTAGGCCAAGCTGTCGGTGTCGGTGAAAAGCAGCCGGGCGTCGTCGCCATACATCTGCCGCACGAATCCGTAGTGGAAGTCATACATCAGGATCTTCGAAATATCCAGGATGCATGCTCCCAGGTAGACGGGCTTATCGAACTTGAGCTTCGTCTTCTTCATATGGACGGCTGCCAGGTGGTCGGTGAAGACGACCCGACGATCGAAGTTGGGCTTGGCCACGAGCTTCAGCGCCTGCTTCTCGTTGGTGACCAGCCGGACATCGACCCTCTTGCGGATATTTTCCATGGTCTTGTCGAAGACCGAATTATTCATGAGCTTGAAGAAATCTTTCTCGGCGTCGGACTTGGCCACGGCTCTGAGTTCGGTGTTTTTGTCGATGTACGGTTTGAGCCATGGAGATTGGTTGAACCCAATTATGCGGTAGACCTTCTTTAACACCGCCCCCTGGGAGATATAGTACTTGAGGTTACGAATGTGAAGGGTATATTTTTCACGTTTGCCTAGATGAGGCACCAGTTTGCGCACCCCATCGATTTCCATGGTATCCGGCGCCAAAGGGTAGTCGTTATGATCATCGTGGAGGTGATGGGGGTACTCTAGGTCACATTCCACCATAGCTCCATGATCGTCGGGGAAGTTTAAGACGGCCTCAATCTTTTCCGATTCCAGCCATTTGAAACATTCTGTAGGTAGTGGTTGCGTCATGGCCCACCCGTACAAATTATTCGCGTCCAGATAAGTCAGATACTTGGTGGGTTGTGCTGGATCGTAATTGCTCATATACGGATTGTTAGCCTTACCAAGTCGATGGGAAATCATGGCCACACCTCCCCTAGTCGCATTTTCGAACATCAACAGCATATCCGGATCTGAGAGGAGTTCCAGTCGGACCCCAGTAAATTTTAGCGCCGCGTCGTAAGCTAGCCCTGGAGATGTGAAGTAGTGTGCAGGGTCGAGCTTGTAGTGTTTGATGCTCATATCCCTGAAATCTTCGAAAACATCTTCCAATATTGTTACGTCGCTCTCCAGGTAGAGATTGTGATAGTCCTGCATCGTCCGACAGCTGAATTTCTCGAAGACCTGCTGCGCGTGCTCGTACTCCTCATCGCTGATGTGCGTGCCATAGAGTGTGCTGAAAAATTCCTCCTTGGGCGGTAGCTGCGTTTCCTCCAGCTTGGCGGGCCCATCCATATAATCGTAGGGATATACCCCCTTCCTAAGCATCAGTTCGGAGCGGTCGCCAAAGCACTTCTGCGTCGCGTTGAATTTGTCCTTAGTAAGATTCCCTGCCAAGGCTTCGAGAGAGCTGAGCATAAATCGCATGGAGTCAATGAACCTCATCTCAAGGTCTCCCACCTTCTTGGAGAAGCTAATGTACTTCTCGTCGGTGTTGGGGATGCAGGTGATCTCCCCTTCCCCGAATCCTAATTCCTTCACGAAAAGGTTGGCGTCGTACCCACTCAGGTTGTGGAAGACGATGGGCACGTATTTGGGGAGCTGGAAGTCAAGATTGCACTGGTTGTGTGCGGCGCCGCGATACCTACCCGTGAGGTGATCGTGATTCCGTACCTTATCCTCATCCAATGCGCCACCGCAAATGTGGCAGAGTGTGCTCACCGCGAAGCTCTCCTTATTCGTCCATCATCGTCATGGGTTTGTTGTCCCGATAGATTTTAGATCTTCCTTCTCCATGCACTCCATAAATTTCTTGGCCGCATCCTCCCCACAGTAGACGACCGATTCCTTGTAGTCGCCTTGGGCATACTTCACGCGGTAGCAAAAACCTGAAGGTCGATGTAGCTGGTATGCCTTCGTGTAGGCTCGCGATGGGTCGGGTTGGCAGGTATCCATCTTTCCCGTGAAGCACTAGAAATCCGCGTAGATGGTGAATGGAACCCTCATCTGACGCTTATGATGTTGGAAGCCGGTGAAGGATCCTTCTTCCGGCATCTCGATTCTGACCGCATCCTTTTTGCCGCAGTACTCCATATGATCGTCGAGGATGTCCTGCTTAGAAAAGTGGCACAGGCATCTGCGGCAGAAAAAGAGCTCGTGCCCGTGCTCCCTCACTTGCGAGCTCAAGAGTCGTGACAAGATCTTGATCCAGCAGTAATGCTGCTTGCTATCGCTGGTTAGGAAAAGGAGATCTACGTGCTGCGCGCCGGTGTTCTTGGATATCCTTAGGGGATATATCTGGAGGTCCTCTTCCCCATCCTCACCCTTCTTCAGACCATCATAGCCAAAGACGTTGATGTTAAGGTCTGCATTCCGCCTCTCGAATTTATCGATCGCCTTGAGGGATACTGGAAAGTCAATATCATCGAATTTTAGCTCATCCCCCCCACTGCTTGTACTGGCTTACGCGGTGTGTCGACTTCTGATCGACTTCCCCATGATGTAGGGCTGAGAGAATGGCCCAGCGGAAGCACTCCTGATCTTGGTTTTGGATGTTGATGACGGCCTTCTTCTGAGCGAGTGGCTTTGGGAGTGGTATGTGGGAGCTGCCCCTAAGTGGCTTAAATTCGTTCAGGTGGATCTCTAGCTGCTCGATGTGGGCGAAGGTCCATCCACTACCCTCACGCATATACCTTGACATGCTTTCCTTGATCTTCCCTACCATAACCGCAATCTCGAAGTCGAGGTCTGCTGATTCGGTGATGACTGTCAGGGCTGATCTGAAGTAAGGAATGACGTAGGTGTTTCCCCCAGTGGCGGGATTCATTTTAACCAGCTCCACTTTCAGTACTAGCTGTACCTTTAAGCCCTTCTTTCGGGTGAGGGCATCTTCGATTGTCCTGGAGATGGTGCTGCGACTTACCTGCCTTAATGCCAAATATGGGCATGTCCCACCCCCTAATATTATATATGGGCATATACCGCCCCCTTTCCCCCGACCTAATGACGTCACCGGAAGTAAGTATATATATATCATTTTATTCTGGTATCACCTATGTTGAACAGAGGTAAGGAAGATGAATCATGACGGATGCATGTTGACCATATTATGACTCACGTAGAACCATGCCAAAACCATGAGTCATATCGAATGCACATCCGCCATATATGGTCATGATGCGATCCGACCATTTCGATACAACGAGTCATCAGGATGCAAGATCAGGGCATGACGCATGATTTGAAAAATATAAAAAAAAATTGAAATAAAAAAAAAAAAAGTCATAATTTTTTTAAAATAAATAAAAAAAAAAAAATCAAATAAAACAAATCAAAATATTTTGAAAATCGAAAAAAAATCACTGCATACATTGATCAACCTATCTATAAGAATGCCTGAAGCAAAACGATGGATGAATTTTACCTTTACGTATCCAGCAGATTTCTTTTATGCTTTTTGAAAATAATAACGGTGGCGCATTTACGATTCAACTTCACAAAAGTTACATATTTAAAATATAAAATTTTGAATTTTATGGATTTTTGAAGTTTTGAATTTTTGATAATTTAAATTTTCCAATAAGGGAGACATGATGCCCTTGTATAATGAACGTACCAACAATATCGACTTTGTTACTTATACGGATGTCTGACTCGTCAGATCTACACAACAAGACCAAATACGGTCAACGTACATCTGGTGTGACTCATGCTATTGTCATGTGGTGCGTCATGCCCTGAACTTGCATCCTGATGACTCGTAGTATCGAAATGGTCGGATCGCATAATGACCAAAAATGGCGGGCGTGCATTCGGTATGACTCATGAGGGGGGATTGGCATGGTTCTACGTGAGTCCTACTGTTATATTCATATCCAAATATGGTCAACATGCATCCGTCGTGATTCATCTTCCTTACCTCTGTTCAACATAGGTGATATCAGAATAAAATAATATATATACTTAATTCCGGTGACGTCATTAGGTTGGGGGAAAAGGGAGCGGTATATATACATCCAAATATGGTCAAAATGCATCCGTCGTGATTCTTCTTCCTTACTTCCAGTGACGTCATTAGATGCGGGGGGGGGGGGGGGGGGGCGCAACATAAGGGGCGGGACATGCCCATATTTGGCTTTAAGGGGCGGGGCAAAACCATAATTGGGACAACCACAGCAGCACTGGTTGTTGTGGGGGTTAAAAAATCAGAGACAATACTACTCGTTCACCTTTTACCACGCAATCAAAGAAAAATATATATCAAATGAATCTACAGTTCCATACTTGGAAAAAGACCAAATTATTATTATCAGCTTCTTTGACAACATGTTTTTCAATAACTAGAATACTCAGTCAATCCAAGATGCGGGGTTATTAGTCCAGCTTAATGGAAAGTTCTAGTTAACCTGGTCTAAAGGTTCAGTGTGAGCTTTTTACAATATCTGGCGTCTGTTGTTTGTTGTCCGTAGTCGTCCGCCGTCATCATCCATTTACTTTTACAAAATATTTTCCACAAAAATGATCCGCTAATTATGATCTACTTATTAGTTATTGTCATCAGTTGATTGTTTATATTTTGCTGGTTTTTGCAGATAAATTTCTATATTTTGTTAAATAATCTAATTTAAAAGTGTAAACAACATTCCCTGTTATTTTATCAACTTTTCAACAATAAATTATGTGTTGTGTGAAATGGCTTTCCGTACTTTCGGCATCCTGTCAAATAGTTCCTAAAATAACATTTTTTGTAGAATAAACGTATAGACAATGTAAAAACTATGTAAATGATTACCTTTCAAGACAAAAGTATTTAAGTAAATTGATTTTTTCTTGAAAAAGCGGATTTCGTTTTTATTTTTGTTAAAGGCTTGAGAACTATATTATGTATCAATGTATGGTGCGCAACTTTTTTTATGAATTAAATTAAAAAGGTGATATACCCCCAACTTTGGACCTCAATTAAAAAAGTTCCGTAACTTTATCCACCTGGGTCTTTGGGTCCAGGCAACCTTAGGCAATTGCCTATCATTTGTACCTAGTGTGGACAAAAGCTTTGCCGTAGGGACTTTTTTTATGAATTAAAGAAGGGAGGGGGTTGGGTCACCCTACCCCAACTTTGGACCTCAATTAAAAAAGTTCCGTAACTTTACCCACCTGGGTCTTTGGGTCCAGGCAACCTTAGGCAATTGCCTATCATTTGTACCTAGTGTGGACAAAAGCTTTGCCGTAGGGACTTTTTTTATGAATTAAAGAAGGGAGGGGGTTGGGTCACCCTACCCCAACTTTGGACCTCAATTAAAAAAGTTCCGTAACTTTACCCACCTGGGTCTTTGGGTCCAGGCAACCTTAGGCAATTGCCTATCATTTGTACCTAGTGTGGACAAAAGCTTTGCCGTAGGGACTTTTTTATGAATTAAAGAAGGGAGGGGGTTGGGTCACCCTACCCCAACTTTGGACCTCAATTAAAAAAGTTCCGTAACTTTACCCACCTGGGTCTTTGGGTCCAGGCAACCTTAGGCAATTGCCTATCATTTGTACCTAGTGTGGACAAAAGCTTTGCCGTAGGGACTTTTTTATGAATTAAAGAAGGGAGGGGGTTGGGTCACCCTACCCCAACTTTGGACCGTTTCCCCGATTATAATTCCAATGTTAAAATGAAATAGTTTGTATTGTTGTGATTGCATCCTCTTCTTGTTAATTCAAATCAGTGTAAAGAAATTGTTCTTCTGATTTCGGTTTTTCCGTCTGTTTCCCGATTTTTTTTTAAATATGCCTCCTTGAAAAGCTTTGATTTGAAAATTTTGTCTGTTAAAGTAGCTAAAATCTTTATATCCATTCAGATATCGTGTCACGTGTGTCATTGTCACATAAAACACATTTCCTATTGAAATGTAATAAATAAATTGCCAGTTTTCAATCATTCCTAACGAAAACTGTGGATATTTATTAGCTTTTATTTCAACTTATAATTCTGACTGCAAAATTCTGTACTTTACGTTCCAAAATCGGTATTTTGTTTTCTTTTAAAAAGAATATAAGCATGTGGATTTAATTTTATCTGTACACTAGTTAAGTATGGTCTAATTTTTTTATTTATTCACAATTATCATGATTATAAAGACAAACCGTTTCTACTCAAAGGTAATCAAAAAAGGGAGAGGAGAACCTAAAAGGAATTTTGAAAATCCTACAAGAGATGTCCTGTGGTCAAGAACAATTATGTTGTCTTGAATATATAAATAAATAAATAAATAAATAAACAGTTTTCAATTAATAGTCTTTTTGAAAATGTATTGCATTTCGTCTTCCTACTGGAAATGATTGTTATCAGATTTCAAAGAACGTTTCATGTTATTGCAAGTCTTCGGTTTTTAGGCAAGATCAGTTTGGCGCGTATTTCTTATTGTTCGCTGGCTTATTGTTCGCTAGCTTGATACACCTTATTGTTCGCTGGCTTATTGTTCGCTAGCTTGAGTCTGGTGTTTTCAATGCCCCAAAATTACAAAAGTTCTTAATCTTGCTTGAGTAGTTTTTGGGTAATAGGATACCCCTGTATGAGCAATTGCAATAATAACGCTTAGCTCTCGCATATCTGATTAAAACAAATAATTGAACGCAATAGACCAGGGTAAGACTGACACGATTTAGCAATTAAACTACTCAAGTAAAGTTAACAAGTACCGCATATTGCAAACAATCATCTTTCGAGTGTACCAATTTTCCAGTAAGGTTGATATATTTATAGGTATTACCTGGTTTGTCTTATAGTTTTGTCCTTATATTTTCAGAACAAATATATGTACTCAAGCACATTATTATACTGTTGATGTAAGGTGGTTTTGGTTAATTTTTTTGACAAAGTTTTGGTTTTATGATAGTTGTGTGCATGTATATAATGCTTTTAAGAATTTTAACCTCAAACGTCCATGCACCGCCTTAGAATGATAGAGAAACATATGGGTGCATTAAGAATGAAGAACCATACATTTTATATACCTCTATAACAATTAAAAAAAAAAGGCAAACATCACAAACGCTCTATTTGACATACATGTATGTTATGCTCACACTTCTATGATGTTTTCATGAGATGTTAATTTTTTGCCTTCTTGAATTTAAGACTAAACTGAAATTGAAAAAAAAAATAAATTCCTTCAATTTATTTTAAGCTCATAACTATACTTTTTTTTCTTCTGGGCTTTTAAAAAAATTAAGTAATTAATTTTAAGACACCTGCATTTGGTGTCAAAGTTATATAAAATCTTTGTCCAATATCGGTACGCTCTTCTTAAAAAGTAAAATAACAAAAATACCGAACTCCGGGGAAAATTCAAAACGGAAAGTCCGTAATCAAATGCCAAAATCAAAAGCCCAAACCCATCGAATGGATAACAATTATCATATTCCTGACCTGGTACAGGCATTTTCTTATATAGAAAATGGTGGATTAAACCTGGTTTTTATAGCTAGCTAAACCTCTCACGTGTATGTCAGTCGCAAAAAAATCCATTATATGGAAAAGACATATTAATAAGTTAATACATCAAAGGTCCCGTCGTAATCATGACTGAAACCAGTAAGCTATAATAATTTAGGTATACAAAAAAAAAATTGTATTTAAATATTCAAATCTAAATTCCTCAAATATAAAAAAGAAGAAGTGGTATGATTGCCAATGAGACAACTCTCCACAAGAGACCAAATGACACAGAAATTAACAACTATAGGTCACCGTACGGCCTTCAACAATGAGCAAAGCCCATACCGCACAGTCAGCTATAAAAGGCCCCGAAATGACAATGTAAAACAATTTAAACGAGAAAACTAACGGCCTAATTTATGTACAAAAAATGAAAGAAAAACAAATATGTAACACATAAACAAACGACAACCACTGAATTACAGGCTCCTGACTTGAGACAGGCACATACATACAGAATGTGGCGGGGTTAAACATGTTAGCGGGATCCCAACCCTCCCGCTAACCTGGGACAGTGGTGTAACAGTACAACATAAGAACGAACTATGAAAATCAGTTGAAAGAGGCTTAACTCATCAGATGGATAAAAATACAAATACTACAAATACAAGTGGACGTGGCCGGGTACTTATACCTCCAAACAACAAAAAGACATTAAGTACAGATCTGAGAGTACTCGCAGTTACTGACAGCTAGTTCAAAGCCACTAACAACTAATAAAAAAAAATCATGCATCTAAGACTAAATTATCAATCCGTACACATCAAACATCCAATGTTTATCAACTTCATATGTATAGATTAACAGTCATATTGCCATAGGAGGAACACTTAGTGGTTTCCGGAGCGCATCAGTTATCGCCTGCCAGAATATTTCCTCTCCAACTCTCTCTTTGAATCTTAAATATGAAATGGATTGTAACAAAGTTTTGATAGAACTGGTCATGTGATTAGCATCAATAGTTCAAAGCATGATTAAAACACATGCATCTTTTCCATGGTGACGTCTGCGTTCCTGCACACAATCACATTCCCATTGACACCACTCGCTTTCGGCGAAATCATTACTCATTATTATAACGACTTTCCACGACTCTTTCATGTATTTGTCAACATTTTCTGAAATTGGAACACCGACATCAAAATTACGACGATGAATGCAAAGCCTTACACCTTCATGTTCAATTCGTTTAACAAACGTTGCATGGACCCATTCTCTATCTGCATTGCAATAAACAACAAAAGCATGGAATGCAAAGTCTTCACTATTGTCTAATTGTAAAAAACCATCCTTTTGCAAACGATGTAGATGGAATAAGTAAAGATAGTTCCGAATGTTAGTGTGACATTTGTAGACAGAACACATCGAAACTAGTATGAAAAATCCAGAAGTGGATAAAACTAATGCCATTGTCAAAAGTGGATTCCATGGAATACATATTACTTCCGTTGGATTATATTCTTCTAGAAGAGTATCCTGTAGGTTTTCTGGAAACGCACATTTGTACCCTTGTGGATAGTTAGACAGAAACAAAGCGTTGGGTTTTTTTAATCCAATTACGTAACCACATGAGACCACAAGTACACATTAACGAGGATTGTTTGAAAGATCAAACTGAAGCAGTCGTTGTAAAACTTCAGATTTTATTGATGTTTTATTTATCAGTTGAATTTAATGTTTTTTGCAGATTTAAATACTTTAAGTTTATAAAATTATGAAAAGTACCATCAAACCAGTATCGTATAATATTCCCTTGCAAGTTAAGACTTTCCGATGATACCATTTTTGAAAATATGCCAGTTGGAAGTTTATTGAGTCGCATATTCTTAAGGTTTAAAGTCGTTAAATTTGATAAATGTTTGAATAGTAGAACTGACGTATTACTGTCTGAGGCCAAATAGTTATTCCCTAAGTTTAGAACTTCCAAATTTAAAAAAATACTTAAAAATACTATTTCGATCAAAATTATGTATATCAAGCTTTGTATCAAAACGAAAATTATTATCTTCTTATGACAACAGTCTTAGAGATGAAATATTAAAAGCAGTGGATCCAGTTGTTGTGACTTGTTGATTTTTTTCTATATAGAGTTTCTGAAAACTAGGCAAAACAACAAAGATATCATTAATGGATTCAAAACGGTTGGAATTTAATATCAGGATTTCCAAACTAGGTAAACAATAAAAATAGGACGATTCAAGGATAGACAGGGAACTAGAACCTAGATCCAATACCCGTAGATTTGGAGATATGCTTTTACATCCATGTGATTGACAACAAAATTTATCGCACGTACCACAACAGAAATTTTGAAATTCGTCAATATAGTTTTTGCTTAGATCTGCTATTTTAAGTGTACATTGTCCTTGAAGGTTGAACGTGGACAAACTATTTCTAGACATATTTAACAATCATAACTTTTGTAAAGGTGAAAATACTACAAAAGCATTTCCCGAAAAAGACGCTTCGGTTAAATTTGTCTGGCCAAAAAATAAATCTGGCGGTAGTGTTTTCCAATTGTTGTCTTCGAATCTGACTTTGTCAAGGCTGTCCCTTTTGAACTTAAAAAAGGCAGAGCGTACGTCCAAATTATATACTTGTGGTTCCGCTGATATCTCAAAGTTTCTTATCCATTTCAGGTCATAAAATGCATCCCTTGAAAAATGCTCGATCGAATTATCTACTAATGAGATATGACGTATTTCACTTTTTGTTACGTTAAGCATAAAGTTTTTTGACACATTTGTGAATTTGTTTCCTCTAAAGTAAACATTTTTAACGTAATCTGGAAGTCTAGGTATAATAGTCAGATTTGTACAAATGGCTTCCTTTCTTTGGCTACGACATTCACAGTAAGGCTGCAAACACGGTACTGATGACTAACCGACATGTAATAAAATGTATACAAGTATAACCTTGGGAAACATATGCTGCAGTTTGAAGATTACCAACCTGAAATACAAAATATTGTTGTAAAATTAGAATAAAGTACATATTTGGTACATCATTCTCCCAATTTAAGGCTAGTTGATGTAATTAAATTGTGACAAGACGCAATAAGTATGGGGCCTGGTCAGTATACTGTTATTGACACATCAGACTGTGCTCGTTATAGGAATTTTCGATACACATAACAGGGTACATGTACCTCATACATTTTCGTATTATTCGAAATTATCAGTCCAAAAGTGTTCTACAAGGATCAACAGTCCTGCACATTTAAGTTGAAACCTATACTACCAATATATAGATTCTACATAGTCTAATATTTACACCTATGCATATGAACTACAATTTTGTTTTGAATATGTACTTCTTTCTGGTATTTTCCTGGGCCTGAGTTGATTGTATTACAGCTTATATAGTCTTCCCGAATTATTTGCCCTATATCTATGTTTTTTCCTGCCAAGTTATCTAGCATTTATCTCGATGTGTCCCGTGGCTGTCTAAATGTTTGTAATGTTTTGGCACGCTTCGGTGTGATTGTCAGGCTAAATTATGACAGTATATGATTGATTTCTTTGCCAGATTTATTCTATTAGCATGTATCCATTGCTTTGTTCTTCAATTCAGTTGTGGCTTAAAACGGTGCCAAGGGACGTCTTAAACTTTCAGTGAGATGAGAGTATTGTTGCACCGTGTTGAGGGTCTCTCTGTGACGTTGAGACGAAGAACAGCAATAACAGAGATGTTCCTTTTTGTTGATTTGTTTTTGATGTGCATTTACTGAGATTGTGTCATTCTCTTTCTTTTCTGTTATTGAAGAATACATGCATCATGTGATTGAACACACATGTAGTAAATAAGAAAGACACCTAACAAACTTAAGCGTTGAGCTACTGTTGTGAAATAACACAGAATATATAGCTATATATACAACATGCAATTGACTAAATTTGTAGTAAATAAGAAATTAAACCACAGTCTAACACGCAGAAAAAATGAAATGGCCATAATCATTCTTCAAATAGTAATATAAAAGCAATTATTATAAGTATATGACTCGGCTGTAAACGTCTGTTCATTTAGGAAATATATCTAGTTATTATAAGCAATATTCTTTTTTTCAAATGATTTATTTCTTTATTATCTACGATGAAATATTTACTGATTATATTCAAATGATTATGCTCTCAATTAAAGAATTGTGTCAAATCCGTTTGATTTTGCGCCTATAAAACGATGCAATGGTAACATGCGTGTTGCGTGAATTTTCTGTTTCCTTACAAATAATATGTAAACAAAGTATTTTGTAAGGCAAAAGTGTGATGACTTGAAAGGAAATTTACACCAATTCCTTATGCACCGTCGTAGATCACTTTCGCAATTTAACATCAAAGGGGTATATCGGAATGGTCGAAGCTGGTTCGACCGATTCTGATAATGCTGTTCATTTTAGTATGAACTGTTTGGTGATGGCTAAGTCGTTATAAGGATATAGGATCGGTGCAGGACATACATAGATCTGGAAGCACGAAAAAATATACCCATAGAGAGAACTGTTCGTATATTTGACGTCTAGCTGTGCTATCTTTTTATCAGGACACATATTATTGAATGTATAAGAATTTAAATTGGAATTCGATTATTAGCACTAGCTTATCGTAATCATTTCCATGTAAGACGATTCAATGCACGTATATTTCATAAGTGGATGGTGCGTAAACAATAAAAGACAGTGAATGTAAACAAGTCAAATGTCGTACATTTTCGTCCGAATTTTTCACCAAGATATTCATCGAATTTTAAATGTGGAAATATAACTTGCAAACAGTCGATAAGTGTACATATCTTGGACTCGCATTAACAGAACATTTGGACTACCAGATCATGGGTAAACATGTTGCAGCTGCCGTAAACAGAGCTTTAGGACTTTAATCTAAAAAAAAAGCGTTTGGAGGTTTTCCGTTTTGCACATTTTCCAAACTATATACGATTCAACAGTTTGGAGCACTATCAGCTATGGAGCTGCAGTATAGGGAGATAAACACTTTTCCTCTATAAACGCGGTTCAGAATTTAAACCGATTCGCTTTTTATGGGCGTTTATCGATTAACACCAATCACGGCAATATTCGGTGACTCAGGATGGATACCAGCTAACGTAAACAAGTTTGTAGCTTGAACGAACGTAAATGTAACAGCTGGAACTATAGAATCCGTCAACAATTTTTATCAGCAGACATGATGATCCTGTATAATTTGATATAAGAAGATGTGGTATGAGTGCCAATGGGTCAACTCTCCACCCAGGTCACAATTGGTAAAAGTGAACCAAATTTAATAATAGTCAGACAGTCTTTATTTTGATATATTGTGGTGACATTTTTAGACCTGTTGTGAGTCCTTTCATGACCAGGCATAATAGTCAGACAGTCTTTATTTTAATATATTGTGGTGACATGTTGTGAGTCCTTTCATGACCAGGCATTATTGTTTTTTGTTATTTTCTAACCTGACAATGCAAGACCATATGTTTCAGAATGGTAATATTAACGTTTTGCTATGACCTAGTCATTCTCCTCATCTGTTGCCTAATGATCGCGCGTGAAACATGTTAAACATTTAAATCCAAATTAAAATTCAACCATTTAATTTTGATTTCCGAATGAACGCAGTCCACCCATACATCATTCATTACGTTATCCGATGAATGAAGGGCTGCCGTTACTGCAAGTAGAGTTTGAAAAAGATTGGACATTGACCCGCTGTTTTTTTTTTCAATGTGCCAATTTCAGTGCACTGTAATAAGTTAGTGACATTATTCCAAGATACCATTAGAAACCTATAAGACCATTAATTCTGTACTTTGTTACATTGTAGCCTTAACTTATTTTCAATTGTTTTATGAATACCGTTAATAGTTTGAAATAACTGGTATGCTTATGTTCATTTTATTTAAAGAGTATTAAACCAACGGTCAAATCAAACGAGTAAATGCATGGGATCATGGTTTCAATAATCAGTTTGAATGAAAATGTTGAATTGTATTAAATGAAAACTATACGTTATGAATTAAATATGTCTGAAGCGCTTTTCTGGGTCTACCTTCATCGGGAACGATCAAAGCCGAGTATGTGATAGCTAAGGATCTATAAGAACCAAAAGAGTTGCAGAGCTATATGACGGTAAAGTACCCAACAATAGCCAAATCCATCTGAGGCCTTGTCAACTTTGACTGAGGGAGTTGAAACCTATGTTTTTTTTTATAATTTCAAAAATTATAAACCGACAATTTTAGAAGTGCATGTTATATAAGCAGCTTCTCAATTACATTATTGACAACAGTTACAGACGCAAACATCGACTGCGTGATTTGAATAGGAGTTATAAGTACAACAAGGGCGACTTAATGATACATTGTTTCGTCTCTTCTAGGTAAAGGCAACAGTAGTATACCGGTGTTTATAAGTCATAAATCGATTGAGAAAAAAAAATCCGTGTTACAAACTGAAACCAAGGGAAACCCTTCAACTTTCAGAGGAAAACAATGGAACAACAGGATCACTGAAGTGCAACAAAAACAAACACCAAGACACATAAAAACGAACTATTTGATAACAATGCCTAATTCCTGACTTGGTACATGACATTTTAAGAACAAATGGTGGGTTGAGTCTGTTTAATAGCATGCCAAACCTCCCTGATGATATTCAAAACCTAGGTCTGATGATATTTTAAACCAGATGTGAACTACATTATCATAATTGGAAAAGAAAGTAATGGAAACATTATTTACTGCTGTAATCAAGGATTGAATTGTTGAATACAGTACGAGACATTCTTAGAAGATTATGTAATAAAATATTAATTATGTTAATGAGTCATATAATATTAAGCGCATTAAATCTAAGTCAAAACGAGAATTTATATCAAACGAAAAATAGAATGAAAGATTGTATTACATTTTCCAACACAAATGAATTGTCATGAAAAGACAGTTAATTGTCACCAGAAAGAAGTTATAATGTTGAAACATACAATTAAGTGAAACAGTTTTAACAAAAACAGAATTAACAAATAAAAAAATACTATGAAATGTAAGCAAATAAAAAAAAGGAACATACCCGATCATATTTTATTCACAAAGGGTTCGATTCAGTGTCAAACAAACTGTAGATGAAAAACTAATTTCTGAAAAGTATTTGTTACATGAAAATCAATACTAATTGCATATGACATAACAGTACCATATCCTCTATATTTAGTCGTTTATATAACAATAACGCATGTTAAATGGTACTTATTGTTTGAACAAAAATCTTTCCGGTTTCCTTTTTTTATACATATATTTGAGGTTTTTAAAAAATTAAGTTTTTCCGTTGTTAAAATTAAAGTAATTAATAAAAACATGATGTTAATATCTATATATTAGAAGTTGCCAACTGACTCATATCTCATATCGGATGTTATTTATTATTTAGTGATATATTGCGTTAGATTTCACATGAGTTTTTGATTAGATATATGTCAATTAATATCAACCAGGAAAAAGTGTTTTATTCCAACTAACCTTCAGACCGAATCACCACAATGCATGTTACAATTATTTTGTAATACGCTGACTTTTGAACAAGTTATTTACTTTAAACGGTATTTTATGATGCGATGTTTACAAAGGTACGCTTTAGTTTGCTTATAATTGCAGATTGAATACTATTTCAATATGAACATGTCTCGATGTAATGCTTTAATGGATGTAGTCTAATTGGTGTTTTGGTAAAATGTCTTTCTATGAATCAATAGTCTTAAAGGTACGGATGAGTCAAGGGGAGGGGGGGGGGGGGGGGGGTGCGATTCGGACGCATGAGGTTTTGATAGCATTACCAAACTGTCATACAAATGTCAGGTTTTAGTAGCTATAAAACTAGGTTAAACTCAACTCAACTTGGAAAATGCATGTACCAAGACTAGAATACGACATTCTTCCGTTGTTTGATACAATCGTGCGGTTTATTTTGATTTGTCAGGTTTTATGGATTTTTAAGATAAACTAGGAATTCGGTATTTTTGTTAATAATCACAATGATACTTTTTTCTTAAAAACTTAAAACGTCGATGTAATGACAAACGTTCAGTGACAATTGAAATGCAAGAAGGAAATCTTCAATTTTAATAGTTAGTACAAAATGTACATGTTTATCTTATATAATTATGTTGTAGGTATCACGTAACGTAAATGCTTAGAAAAGAGACTTTAACCTACAAAGTTGTTAGTGCCGATATCAGCACTTGATGATTTAAATAGTATAGGAAAGCTGACTCAAGAGTCTATTTTCATGACCTATCTAAGATACATATTATGCAAAATATCTTTCTGTTACACTATATGTTATTGTATTTATACAAATATACATATACATGTTTTTATTTCAAATCCACTTGAAATATGAATATACAGACTTTTAAATATGTTCTAAATAAATGCATTACCAAAGGTTCAATATTCATATCGATTTAATCTTGATATATAAATGAACAATGTAATTTCTTCTAAAACCAAAACAAATTTTATTTGGTTTGTTTTGCACAAATCACAATAACAAGATATTAATCTATCCATCTATATCATCAACTTTTTGCTGAGACATTGGTGACGTTTTGTAAGATGTGAATGGCAGCTGCAATCTAGTAAATATCGAATGAGTTGTGAAATGTATATCCCATATGCAGGTGAAGTTGTCATATTGCTGCTAAGGTGGGAGAAATTTATAATTTCAAAATTAATAATATCTCATTTGTCATAGATTCTGGCACTGAGATGACTGCTTATGTCAAATTCGAGGTGCAAGTCATAAAATGAGACAGATGAAGCCGTGTCTTTTGTTTCTCTTTTTTAAAGTTCTGGTGGATATAATAATACGTGTTTGATGTAAATGAGGAGTATAGACGTCAATAAGACGGCACACAAAGAAACATGTTTATCACATAATCATCACTACTATAATATAGTGCGGTGACAAAATAGGAAAAAATCGAATATTAAAAGAGTTTAATTTCATTTCATAATACACGGCTAAAAATTTGCACAGTCCTAGGAAAATGATTTTACTTGAATTTAGGATTGGTCGTCAAAAAGTCGTATGGTGCAGTTTTTTTTTTATTTTAGCGTTAAGCTAGCAAATTTGACTTCAAATGCAGATCATTAGTGGCACGCAGTTTGGTTTTTTATTCAAAAGTTGCACTAAAATATATTTATTTATTTGTTTTATTCTAACGTCACACATAATGCTTTATTCATTAGGCGAAAAATATAATCTTAAATGCCTTTTGATGACAAATTATGAAGGTACAAATAAATGTAAACAGGGACATTTTGTGTTTCACCGGATTCCAACATCATAGAATAAGCCGCTGATGAATGAATTATATCGTAATTACTAAAAAATAATAAAACTGCAATTTTTCTATTTATATATACATGTTTTTATGAGGTAAGATTATTCAAAACGATATTTTTTAAACTTTCAAAAATCTCTACTATGCAATCATTAACTTTAAAAAATACGGAAAGTTGTGTCCGTCCCTGATTGGGCTGCATACATAGTTTTCCTCAAATATTTAGGACTTGATATTACTTGTTTTTGTTGATTTATTTGGATGTTCGTAATTCTTTTTTGAGGTTTTGTTGTTATAGTTTTATTCATATTAGAGGAAAAATAATTTTACAGTTGTTGATTTAAGAAATGGAGATCCGATAAAATCCCAAAAAGATGATAAAACTGGGAAGTCCGTTGTTATTTTCTTAAAAACAGAAGTGGGATAATTTTTTTAATTACCCTAACAGTCAACCGCCTTATTTTGACACAGTTGATACCTGTGTAATGATGGATCATGATGAAATTTACAGGAAAATGCGCGTATGAATGTGACTTTTAAAAGCTCATTCTATTGTTTTGGAAATTTTTTATTATTAAAGCGGACACGAATGATGCATAAGTCAACATAACATAACGGTGTTTGTAGTCCACACTGCAATTGGAAATGCAGAACTTTATCAAAGACCTAAAGAAAGCCATTTTGCTTAGTTCTTTGATTTCAAATTCAGATATATTGAAGGCTTCCTGTCTCTCTGTAATCCACATGTCAGTCAGTCAGTACTTACATTTCATATATCCCAGTGAGCATGTTATAAAGGAGACTACAGAAACTAAAATGTCTGCTTCATATCTTGACCTTTTCTTTGATATTGACACAGATTGACGACTTCAAACAAAAATCTATGACAAACTTTGGATGACGATTTTAACTTTCGAACTGTCAATTTCTCCATGTCTCAAGAGTACTATATCCTCTTCGCCATCATATGGTGTTTACATATCTCAATTGATGCCATATCCTCGTGCATGTTGACCCAGTACAGACTTTATGAACAGCGGTGGGCTTCTAACAGAAAACTGCTTCAAACAGGCTGCAGATATCAAAGGGATATTCAAACTTATAAGTCGACGACAATATCACAACGTCGTGGAAAAAGTCGAGGAACGACGTCGAAGAACGACATAAAGACAAATTAAATTTTACAAAACACTACATAGAAAACTAAAGATCTATTCCAACCTTACTGAAAACCGGAGGTTATCTCGTGTGCCCCCGGAAGGTGTACAAAGACAAATTTACAAAAACAAGTTGTTTGCCATCAGCAGTGCGATATCAATGCTAACCCTAGTTCAGATATCAAATCAGTTATACAGACCAGACCGTAGGGCAGAACGATCACTACAATCGGAAACATTCCACAGACTACAGTCATGTAATCATGGCAAGTGTATACTGTCGATCAGAGATGGTTTTTTTCTTGACTTTTGTTGAGAGATATTTAGATACTGGATAAAAGCACGCTACATGTGGTACACAAACATTTGACCACCACTCTATTCCAATGCACAACAGGTTAAATGTCCGGAGCTTAACATTTATATTTGCAATACTATAGGATTTGTGGTTTAAGAATTTTGTCGTGTTCTTTAACCAATTTGGACCAATATTGGTATTCGAGAGTTGCTAAACCTTCCATGTACGACCATATGTATTCCATCCAAGGGTTAGAACCTTGTAATAACATTCCCACAATACAAAAGTCATTTGAAATCTGAATTACTTATTAAAGTTACGTATGTTTAGTGCGATGTTAAACTATCATGCATAGAAGAAAATTTCTTATCTTGTTTGGGATTGAATAACCGAAACTTTCACAATTTTTAAACACAAAAAAGGCGGTTCTATCATTAAAAAAATCTTTTTAAAGTTGTTAGTCTATTTTGTAATGAATTATATTCCTATTAATACATTTTATCCCATACAAAACGTCATGACATTGTTTAAACTCAATTATAAGTCTGCCCTGAAATAATTTTTATGCCAGTTTTACATGTACCGAGTTCAACGTTTATGCCCAAAACACAAGTTTCCACTTTCATTGGGGGTATAAAAGATAGTTATATTAGCAAATACATGTTTGTTCAAATTTTTCTTTAGATTTTGTATAGTTTTGACGGCCGCTGTTCTTATAATTTGAAAAAATACATCTTTTTAAACTATAAACCAGCCCCTTTTTGTAAAGGAGCATACGTTTTCTCGGAAAACTCATTTAATGATGGGTTTCCACTTTTTTGATGAAAAATAGAATAAGGAAGAAAATAGATTCAAGTTTTCAATCATTCTACTGCAAAAAGGGTATTTAATTTTGAATTGGATATTCAATTTTGTTTTTCCTTGAAAACGACATGTGACCTTTGATCTTGATTTCTGAAAAACTGCACCATATTTTCTTTTGACGACCAAATTAATTTCAAAGTACACATATTTTCAAATTGAATGATATATGATATAGCCGTGTACTATTTTGACGATAAAACTTTTATAATTCCGACTTTGGTCACCGGCCTTATAAGTTGTGAATGAAGAAAATAGAAACTGTCACTAATCGCCATCGACAAAACACTATCTCAATAACAACAAATATTTAGATTTGATGCATGCCATTATGCCATCATTGAAGAAGTTCATTAGCAAATAAATTGAGAATAGAAATGGGGAATGTGTCAAAGAGACAACAACCCAACCAAAGAGCAAACAACAACCGAAGGCCACCAATGGGTCTTCAATACAACGAGAAACTTCCGCACCCGGAGGCGTACTTCAGCTGGCCCCTAAACAAAATGTAAACTAGTTCAGTGTTACTGGACGTCATACAAACTCCGAAATATACACAAGAAACTAAAATTTAAAATCATACAAGACTCCCAAAGGCCAGAGGCTTCTGACTTGGGACAGGCGAAACAAAGCGGAGGGGTTAAACATGTTTTTTGAGATCTTAACCCTCCCCCTATACCTCTAGCCAATGTAGAAAAAAGAAACACATAGCAATACGCACAGTAAAACTAAGTTTAAAAGAAGTCCGAGTCCGATGACAGAATAGGTAACAAACGAAACTAAGCAAAATGACAATGATATATAAATTAGCAAAGGACTACTAGCCAATGTAGAAAAGAAACGCACAACAATGCGCACAGTAAAACTCAGTTCAAAAAAGTATTCTCCAGAACTGCTAATTAAAGAAACAACAGGCAAGGCGTCTTCTGCCTTATTTTTAGACTTATACCTCGAATTGGACTTAGCAGTCATCCAAGTACCAGAATCAATGACAATCGAGACGATTTTAATTTCGAAATTATCAATTTTTCCCTACCTTAGTAGCAATATACCAACTTCACCTGTATATGGGATACACATTTTCCAACTCATTCGGGATTTAGGAACTTGCAGCTGTCACTCAAACTGTGCAAACGTCACCAGTGTCTGAGCAGAAAGTTGATGAACCAGGGTTATGTTAAAGAACGTTTCTTTAAAAAAAATAATATCGGAAGATACCAAGACCTTGTTGATAAATAATTCGTATCAACTTCACAAGTAATACAGGATGGCCTTGAAGTATAGATTCTTCGCACCTACTTTGTTTATCATCTTAGTTTCATGTTATAGTGTTCTTTTATTTGTCTTTAGTTTGTAAATTATTCCTTTTACTGTTCAGCTTATTTTTGATAATATCCATTTGACATGGGTTCTTATACATCCCGTCATTGTGTTATGGGTTATGGTAAATTTTAGTATTCTTGTGTTTCGTTTTTGCTAATGTTTATGTGCCTTTGTCTGTATGCCTTTTCGTTGTCCTATTTTGACATTTTTGAATGATTTTATAGTGATTAAGATTATAACACAATGTTGACTGCTATACACTATTATTTTGACATTTTTAACTATTATGTCTGTTTGTTTTGTTTACACATTGTTGTTTATATATAATGGAATTTTATGCGACTATCACACAAGTGAGAAGTTTAGTTAGCAGAACAACCAGGTTCAATCCACCATTTTCTACCTACAATGCCTGTACCAAAACAGGAATATGACAGTTGTTATCCATTCGTTTGATGTGTTTGAGCTTTTGATATTGCTATTTGATAAGTCGTTTTGAATTTCTCTCGGAGTTCGGTATTTTCGTTATTTTACTTCTTACCAAGTAAAAAAATACATTCCATTACAAATAGCCAACGGACTATCAATTAATGAGACGGAAGTGTTCAATTGTAATAAAAAAAGTTCCCCTTTGTTTTTGCAATGTGAATGTACAATTTTACGTTAATATGGGAAATTCGTATATGAAAGTTACAAAAGGACATTGATAGTCTCTCATTATGCCACGAAATAACAACTTGAAATAAAAATACATGGCAAAGGATGGAATTTTGTATTAATTCGTTAAGTAATTTTGTCCTTAACAAAATACATTGTCTGCATACGATGACCAGTTGTTGATATATCAGACATTACAGTAATTGTCCTAACTAAATGTTAACTAACCATATAATAAGTCTACCGTTGCTTACAGATTTTTTGAATTTAAGAATAATATAAACATTTAAAAGTGTCTTTATTTTTTTTGCAAAAGACATCAATCAATTATTGATACTTATACCATTAACGCAAATATTACAAAGTTTCATCAGATTCCGTTTATTTTTAAATGCGAAATTGTATATTTTTATCAAACCATACTTTTATATGTAAACCTGTTTGAAAATTCACATGAGTTTTTTTTGAAAAGGTAATATGAACATCATAGTACCGGATATTCCTTAGTTAATCTATCATTTCAACTTCACACATTGAGTGGTTTTTATGTACTTGCATAATGATGGCGACATTAGCACAAATTTGTAACAACATAACAATCTGTTTAGACTATCAAAGAAATTACTTGTTATAAGTGATCAATAGCTAGATATATAAAGTGATTTTATAAGATTGCTAACACGTCAATCAATATTTGAATACTGATAAAGAAAGCAAATATTTTCTATTGATTTAAAGCTATTTCCAATCTAATTTTTGCATAAAATGTTACATTACTAACGAAAATATACAACGTTTGCAATAGAAAGCGCAAGTTTTGCTACAATATTTCATTACATAAATTAGTAGCTTTGAAGAACGTATGTAACAGATGTCTATTTTTTAAAGATTTTAACTTAATAGACATTTTCGAAAAAAAGATAACGACATCTTATACATATACCGACAGGACGATAGGAAATCTTTCGATAAGGGATTATCTCAACGTAAACAATGCGCATGAGTAGTTTTATTTATTTCGTATATAATCGATCGTTTCAATTTCTAACTAAAAACCTGACATGGTGAAATTAATTGTGGAAATGCGCATCATGTGTAGACAAACTGGCTTCTGAATTTTTGTTAAAGCAATCTTAAAATATTGATATAAGTATAAAACGTTGTAACAATTATATGATCCTGGTACCTTGATTGTACATATTATGACGTTGATTCTTAAATACCATTTACAAAGATATAAAGACATCAAAATAAAAGTGCCAAGTCAGCATTTGTTTCCTTGCAACCTCCAAATTAAGAGCCAAATGCTGATTTCAGTTACTGCACGTTCGACCGCGCGGTTTGTGTCTTTTACGCCGAAAACATGTTTTTATATTTGATGAAATTTTTTCTGTGATGAGATTTCCCCTTTGAGGGGTATGTAAAAGAACGTCTCGTCCTATTTCTAAAAAAGTTCATCGAAGGTACCAAGACCTTGTTGATAAATAAATTCGTATGAACTTCACAAATAATACATGATGGTCTTGAAGTATAGATTCTGTGTACTGATATACAAAAAAGAAGATGTGGTATAATTGCCAATGAGACAACTCTCCACCAGAGACCAAAATGACACAGAAAATAACAACTATAGGTCACCCTTCGGTCATCAACAATTAACAAAGCCCATACCGCATAGTCAGATATAAAAGTCCCGGAAATAACAAATGTAAAACAATAGAACACTTTCGAGTTAATCCATTCCGTATATTTTCGGCACTTAGTTTGTATCTTAGTCATGTGACACCGGTGCATGTTCATTTCCGGTAAAACGGAAATGTCCTTCAAATTTCAAAATGTAAACGATTTGAAAGGTTTTCTGCAAAAGAGAGGCGTAACCTGTTACTTTTACAGAAAAGATCATCTGGTTAAACACTGTGATCTAGCATTGGAACTTCAATTGCCTATATTGAACGAGGAGAATGACGTGGAACCTGACATCACCGTTTCAAGTTTGACAAGGGGGGAAAGGAGGTCATAGCTCCTGAGATTTCTAATGTTGTGTGGTCCGCTGATCTGAGATTTATTCCTAACATTGAAATTGGTGACATATTGGTATACATGCTGTATTATTGTGGTTTGTCCAGTAATAAACTTAAGAGTTATAAAAGGGACAATGGGTATCAACTATTACAGGCCAACCATATTGATTCTGTGAAGATTAGTTCTCAATTTGATGGAAACTGCTTTTATGTTGGTGATACATGCATTCCAGAAACTAGACAGAAAGAATTACCATATGATGTATGGATTTTGGTTAGACCTTCGACTATTACAGGCCAACCATATTGATTCTGTGAAGATTAGTTCTCAATTTGATGGAAACTGCTTTTATGTTGGTGATACATGCATTCCAGAAACTATACAGAAAGAATTACCATATGATGTATGGATTTTGGTTAGACCTTCGGGTGAAATTGTTTCTGGCGGTTGTTCTTGTGTTGCGTAAGTGTCTCCTTGTTGCATTGATTCTTCTTTCTAGTTTGTTTAGATTTATTATTGTTGTTCACGTTGTCCAAGGTTCAATATATTTTCAACTAGCATGTCTTTTGTCCAGTTGTTTTCATGAATTAGATTGCATACAGGCTACCAGGAATACTGTTGTTTTTCCCTTCTTTTTGAATATATTGAAAGGTTGAATGTTTTATCAGTGATCTCATAGATTATCTCGCTCTTTTTCCTTTTACTCTAGTAATTCAAAGCATATAAAATGGTTACTGCATATTAACCATTGAATGGATTGGCTGCTTCTAAATGTACATGTGTATTTCTGATTAGTTAATGTTACACATGTAGGTAATTCTGTAGCTGATTCATCCTACAAAGTTTTGAAGTGAAAGAGTCTCTTAACAGCTTTTTTTAAAAGTTATTTTACCAATTTCTTGCCAAGAAAATTGAAATTTAAATCAACCTGGAAAAAAATGGCAATCTGAATCGGTAGTTTCTGTGGCAATTGAAAAAAACACTGACTTGCACTTGATTGTTTAAAAAGTCATTTCTGTGTTTCTTTCACTAGCTTCATTATTTCAACAATTTGAATGATTTCTGTATTTTCTAATGCCAGACATGATGCTGAGTGAACAATATGTTGGAAGATTAAGAACCAGATGTAGCAGAATGTGGTAAAAAAAATTTTAAGTTGAGTAAACAAAAAAGTAAATATGTATTAACTGTTATTTACATGTTAATTCATCCTATTCTTTTAGCCATTTTCAATGTAAGAATTTTGCTTAATATGAGAACTGAAGTTACTGCCTAGCTAATTTATAAGAATTAAGATATTAAAGTACTGAACATGCCGTTCAAAGGCACAGAAAAGAAATGTCACAATACCGAAGAACACCTAGCTGTAGCGTTCAACTGGCAATTATAGAAATGGATTATAATTTTGTTAAAATGAAAATCACATGTACTCCTTAGAATTCATAGCATAACTAGGACATTTCATACATGGTACAAATGTACATGCAGTTTTTGTTTTATGGTAACAGTATTCATAATCAAAACTTTATTCCAACTCTGAGATAACTAGTCTTTGCTCTTACCAACTCCTGGATGCTGAGAAATTGTGCATACACAAATGATATAAAATTATACATTTAATGAATAATTCATTATTCAATCAGTGCCAAAAGTAATACCTTTATCTCACCGTTAATACTTTTCTGAAGTATAGTCATTATGTTTTCATATAATTTTATTTTAAGTAGCTCTATTTCCCTATTTGCATTGAAGTTTATCTAATTACACTTGTCTTGTCTGGTGGAATTCAAACAGTTTGCAAGTTACACTTTAAATTTCAGAGGTAATGGGGCATGCAAGCATTGTATTGCTTTGCTATTTTCCATCGAGAGTTTCATTGAAAGGCATAGAGACAGGTTCACACAAGCATGTACTGATGTTGAATGCATTTGGTATAAACCAAAGAAGAAATCAGAGCCGATGGGAATTGATGAAATAGAAATCAGGCGAGGCCCTTCCACTAAACAGAAAAAAAAAACCCCATCCATGACAAAAAATTACAAACCAGCCAGTACTATTGAACACCGTGTTATTGAAAAAGACCTGTATAAATTGTTTTCAGGCACAGACTTCCTTGTATTACAAGTCCTTGACCCTCCAAGTGATGCATCTGAGGATGAAGCAGAAGCTGAAATCCCTTCCCTTTCTGATGCTGTATCATCTTGCTCATTGTCTGAAGGGAAATCTTTGGGAAGTTATTTGCAAACTGTCTATTCAGGTGAAATCATTTCTAAAATTGAGGAAATAACAAGGGGGCAATCGGATAATAATACATGGTTTGAGCATAGGAAGGGTAGATAACAGCTTCTTTGTTTTTATTCTGTCTGTCATTTTAGATTCAATGATAAACCAACCAATTACATTTTAAGGAAAGTATTAGGGCAGGAATAAATGTTATCATGTCCTTCAATTAACTTTGGTAAAAGGAATGCACCTGTGGCTAGACAACTTTACATTGAAATGTATAGGACAAAGCACAAAAATGTCCAAATTAACAATTGTGGTCTATATGTTTGTACATAATTTCCGGTCATGGGAGCCTCCCCTGATAGAGTAGTGTCATGCAGCTGTTGTGGAAAGGGGGTATTGGAAATTAAATTCAGTTTTATGCATCAGAATATAAAGCCTCTAGATGCCTGCTAATTAGAGAGTCATTATCATGTGTACAAAGATGAGAACAATTGTCTAAGGCTGAAGGAATCATCTTCATGGCATACCCAAATACAAGGTAAGATGGGGATTTGTAAAAAGCAATGGTGTGATTTTGTATTTTACACCAAAAAAGGAATTGCAGTTGATAGAATCATCTTTGACAAAAATCAATACAAAGACATTATTGTAAAATGTGAGCAATTTTTCCATAAATATGTTGTACAAGCTATACAATCTGACTGAATTACCATTGAATTACCATATAATGCAAAAATTTTTAAAAATTCCAAGTAAATGCTGCTGTCAATCTTAAAGTATAATTAAAAGTTTTTAAAAATATCTAGAAACTTCTATCCTACAATGTCCTGCTTCAAATTTGAAAAAAAAATCCATATTTTTTTAATTAATTCAATTTTTAGAAGCTTTTTTTGAAACACCAGCAAGACTGTACATGTACCTAAATTAAATGTGATGCATACAAAAACAAAATAATCCATTTTTTGTTAAATTGATACAAATGGGGAAGAAAATTAAAAAAATTAATCTTTTAATCTTGATGGTACATCTTAATATTAAAGCAAACCCTTTTTAAAGGGTATAATTAAATTGCCTTGAAAGGTTATTGATGATTTCAAATAAGTGTAAAGATTCTATCTAGATGGTTTGTTGAAAAAGTAAGACAAACATCAATTAATAAAAAGGAGCAGTGCCATTTAAGTGCAATTACATTGATTTCTCAAATATATTTTCTTCAATTTGAAACATGGAAAGATAAACAATTATTTTGCCTAACTGTATCTGAATTTCAAAAACAATTAAGTTAAACTGAAATAAAAGAGAGGTTTGTAGCTGAAAATTAGTTTTCAGTGCTAAACTAAAAGCTAGAAATTCATTTTTTACAAGTAAACACATGAATTTGATAAACCATATTTCAGAGAATGAAGATCTTATATATGAAAAAGAAGTTACTGTAATAAAACAATGTGAATTGCAAATTTATGGTTATTTTTTTTCACTAAAGGTGATTGAAGGTTACACAGCAAACTGCAAACTTTTGTTAACGTTTTTGAAAACGGTTTAAGACTCAACGGTAAAGTGTTTGATAAAATCTTGAAATTCTTTAAGCGTCCAACTGCCCGTTCCACATGAATTCTCTGTTTAGCTATTTTTTTGGTTTTTGTAATATCTCTAGCCAAAAGACATCTGCCTTTTCCTTGAGCACATTTTTTTGTGAAAGGAGGAATGTTGAGTGTTGCTTTCCTTTTCAGTAGTAAGTCACGAATAAGGAACCCTCTATCTGCCATAACTTTATCTCCTGCTTTGATATTATCAAGAAATCCTGAATGCTCTGTGATGTATTTGTCCGATACATTACCACACCACAAAATTGAAACGAAATTAAATGCTGCTGTAGGAGTAATAGAAATTAGCATTTTGTATGTATTATGCTGCTTGTATGTGCTGTATGTACGGGCTTGAGCTGAAAGCGTTGTTGGCTTCGGAATAATTATCTCGGTACTGTCAATTATACATGTTGGTTTTGGAAAAGTTGTTCTAAAAGATTTCGGAAAATGTTTTCTGACTTGTTATGAATTTGGCCACTTTAATAAAGGAATAAAACAGTATTCATAAAATTGATCCAGGTTGAAAAAAATTGTGAAACTCTTGGTTCTGAAACTCCAAAAATATTTGCCAAAAGAAATTAAGGTAGAGCTAATCTGATTTTTAAAAGTGTAATTAAAAATTCATTTTACCGAGACAGTTTTCTTGAAGGCCCAGGTTTTGTTGTGGAGCTTTCTAACTGGTATTTTGCATCATGGTGCATTCCTTCATGTAATCTTCAGTACTTTGATGACGGGGATGCCTTGTCAAGTATAGCTGTAAGAAAATAATATAATTTATCAATCTAGGGCTTGACTAAAGATTTATATCTTAAAAAAAAAGATGAAAGAGTCATAAAAATCAATTATAATACATTGACTAGGTCAGAGGTGATCTTTCATGGTGTGTTACACTTTGTCTTTATGTGTTGAACCTGTTAGAAAAATAAGTGATGATAATCAAGTTTGCTAACACAAGCTTATAAGGAAGTGTTAGCTTTAAAGTATCAGTATAGAAGGAGATGGAGGTATAGGTCAATGAGACAGCAACACAATGACAAATTTAACCAATAAACATCTACAGGACAATAATGTATCCCATCCCTAGATTTTCCATCATCTATCATGATAAACTTAATGGAATTCCATGGAGTATTGGAACCAGTTTTCCATGGAATTCCATGGAAAAAAAGAGAAAAAAAGGAAATAGTAATATTTCCATCTGAAACATTTTCCATGGAATTCCATGGAAATATTTTCCATGATATTTTTCAATGGAATTCCATAGAATTATATTCCATGATGTTTCTTCTTTCATGGAATTCCATGGAAATATTTTTATCATTTTTCATTATTGTTTGTCTTTTTGTTTTGTAGCCATGGTGTTGTCAGTTTTTTTTTAATCTATGATTTTAAATGTACCTCTGGTATATTTCACCCCTCTTTCATAGCTGCAGTACCGTTAAGGTTTTAAGTACAATTATTTTCATTGAATCTATATTAAATAACTATACAATAAACACCCTCTGCGTCTTCAAGGCATAATGAAAGACCGAAAAAGAACCATCATCATCTAATTTGATTGACTAATAGTGTTTATGCTTAATTATGTCGCAAATAACAACGAAATCAGAATCTGATCCGAAGGGATTCTTCATTAAGTCTTCAAACTATATCTGTTCATGTTCTTATTTCTGTCTTGCAAAATTATTTTTCATTCACTTGTTAGTTGCATAAAAATATGTCGATAAGTTGTCGCTTCAAATCCATATAGACTTATAGAAAACTATGGAACGCCACAGCTGTCTTACGTGGAACTCTGATATTACGTTATGTTGGTTTATTATTACTTAATGATATTTTGTCTTACATAATATGGTTTTGACATTACGTAATTATGTTTTGATATAACTCAATAGAGATTTCCAATAAAATGACATACGTACCTAACTCGACGTACGCACGTAACGGGACCGGTTATTGCTAACCTATTAATTTTGTTAAATGCGTCATTCAAGTTTTAACTAAGTATTCCTAAACTATTATACCCATTCAGGATAAATTTGATCAATATCAAGTATTTCTAAGAAATGAAAAACGAAAGAAATCATGATTTTTATATATCACGTGATTATTGAGATTCCCGCCAAAACTTCACTGTCATAAGACCACGTATATACACGTATCTTTACCTATCATACGATTGATTTGAGTTGTCTTTCATTGTTTTGACCACGACTTTGTTTTTCGATATACTTTGCAAATGAACTTTTTATTATTTAATATTTTACATGCTTTTATTTGTCGTTATCAGATTGGTGTCCCTTTTTTCTTTCATCTCATAATGTTTTATATTTAATTTCCTTGGGTATTTATTATATGACAGAGATTATTCTAGCAATTTCAGAAATATCGAATTCAAAGTGTTAGTCAGAATTTGTCTGTTAAATGTGATAACTGGGATTGCATCATACTTTATTAAGCATCATTTCAAACAATCTCTTCTTCTGCAGTTAATCTTGTTTATTTACAATCTCCGATTTTTTTCCCAAGGGAAAACGTTCGACAAAGGGATGTGTATATTTGAAAATGATTAATACAGGTCTTGTACTTCTTTAAATTTTAATAGTTGACATACACTTTTCTTGCAAATAAAAGTCAACTAACATTAAAAAAATGAATTTTGTAATTAATAATGATATATGTAAATAAATGTGTACACCAATTCGTTATATAGATTGTAATTTGGAAGGTGTACATTGTACTTGATTAGCTATTGATGACTAATCTGCATATAAACATTGACTGCTGTGGATAGTAACAAATCAATTATTGTTCATAGTAATTGGCTAAAAAATGTCCTGTCCAAGGTATCTCTGATTAAAAGTGGACGAGAATGCCAATTTATATACTTGTTACACTTTTAAGACAACTACATTGCCACTTCAGTCTTTACAGTAATTTTCTTTTTAAAATGTACTTTTAATAAGTAAGGCTTGATACTGTCATAAATGTTTTTGGATTAAGACAACTCTTACTAATCCAATTAGAAGTGGATTCTAAAACTATCACATATTGATTGAGTTAAGCAAAAATTTTTAGTTTCAATTTTTGTCTCGCGTTAGAGGTATATATTTATATATAAAAGTTAAACTCTACGACATATCCATGCATAGGATCACCATTGAAGGTGATACACGGCTGAAAACACATTTAATATCAATAATTACTTTGAATATGTATATATGTGTAAACCAAGCTCTCTGAAGGAAGGTTTTTACAAATTGTTCTTATGTCGTGCTGTTGCACCACTGTCCCAGGCTTAGGGGGTGGGGTTGAGCACTCATTCTTTATGTGCCTGTCCCATGACAGGAGCCTGTGGTTCACTTGTTGTCGTTGGTTCATATCTGTTATATTTGTTTTTCGTAACTTGTTTTGTTTTAAATCAGGCCGGTAGTTTTCTCAATTGAATTGTTTCATATTTTTCAAGTTGGTTCCTTTTATAGTCGACTATACGGTATGGATTTTTCTCATTGATGAAGGCCGTACGGTTGCCTATCATCGCTTACATCAACTTCATTTCTTATTGGCAATCATACCATATCTCCTTATTTTTTGTTGTTGTTCTTTTTAACTAAATACATTTAATATTCTCAGGTAATTTAACATTTTAAGAATCAGCTTTCAGTACCTGGGGTTACTTTAAGATCGGTACTCTGTGTCTTTCATCATAAAAATGTAATTGTGTAGGGCTTAATTCAATATTGATTAGTTGAGCTATTTCCAACTGAATTTTACAGGGTTTTCTTTTCTTATATTGTGCTGTTACACCAGAGTGTTGAGCGCTGGTAAACGCGTTTAATCAGGCCAAATTCTATATTGGCTTTCCCAGATGCTTTCAATTCAGTGGATGTCGTTGGTTACTTTCTGTCATTTTTGTGTTAATTTTACTCTTGTAAAAATGTTTATTTTCGTTTGAAAAGTTTACATTTTTAAAAGTCAAGGCCTTATACACTAGTATCTGATAATACGGTATGAGTATTTGCTTATTGTTGACGACAGCACGAGCCACTGTAGTCGTAATTCACACCATTTGGACTCCGTTTGATAGTTTGACCCCAGGAGTGTAAGGAATAAATCGAAAAAAAAGAATGCATGCTAAGCATACTAATGCTTTTGAAGAGAAAATTGAAAATATTTGTTGAACGGACAGACTGGCGGACGGACAGACAGGGTGATTGTAATATGAGTGCGGGTACAATATTTTGTCAGTGTATGTATCTTAGATGCTAGTGGTAAGGAAGTCTGGATCAAAACGGGATAATCTTTACTTGTTAAAAATATTTTTTACTATTTAGAATAATAATTGCATGCCTACTGGATATTAGTACAATTGTAAGTCACAAGGATAATGGAAGCTGTGAAACACCATTTTACAATAAAAACTAAGCTGTTTGATACAAAGAAACAAGGAGAAAAATCAAACAAATTATGCAAAATAAAGTGATATCAAAACAAGTGTTGCTAGAATAATAATATATGCACTTAAAGCATAAACTATATAAACAGGTTTTTATTAAATATGGAATTGACTGGTAGCAGGCCAGCCTCGATTACGGGTTCAATTATTTTGTTGAACAATTCGATCCAGCGAATCGCTATCATTTCATCATCCTTAATATATATGTAATATTTGTCGCTGGATATAAGACATACATCAGTTTTATCATCATCATAAGTATTATAGCTTGATGCTAAATCTTCGTCGTATTTATTATAGCTTGTAAGTTTTATAGCTTGAGGCTAAATTCTTATCTGATATTTTAGCCAATTTATGTCGAGAACTTATTTTATGCATGCATCTCTTTGCTACATAATTTTTATAAATGTCCAAGTTAAAGCCAATAGAGATCATAGAAGTATGTTTATCAAATGATCATGTCTACTCATAATTAAAACAGTAAGAAAGGGATTGACTCGTCCGACTAAAACGAAGCACAAAAACAGCAATTACTAGTATTTTAAAATAAACTCCATGTACCGATCTTAGAGTATTCACAGCTACTGAACACTATCTTAAAAACAACAACAACTCATAAATACAGAATAATTATCCAGTCTAGAATATTAATCAATTATTTCGGTACTGTTACACCACTGTCCCAGGTAAGTGGGCCCGTTAACATGTTTTACTCCGCCACATTATGTATGGCGGTGACTGTCCCAAGTAAGGAGCCTGTAATTCAGTGGTTATCATGTGTTGCTGTGCTTTCGTTCATTTTTTTGTACATTAATTAGGCCGTTAGTTTTATCGTTTTTGTTGTTTTACATTTGTCATTTTGTGGCCTCTTATAGCTGACTATTCGGTATGGGCTTTGCTCATTGTTTAAGGTCGTACGGTGGCCTATATTTGTTAATTTCTGTGTCATTTGGTCTCTTGTGAAGAGTTGTCTCATTGGTAATCATATTACATCTTCTTTTTTTGTACATATCACAAATTAAGTAAAAAAGTACATAAACACTCTAGAAAAGCAAGACCTTGTGTCATGTCAAAAGCACAGAGTGTCTGTAGGACCATTAGTGTTCATAACTGTATAGCAGATTATATGTAGTTTCTATAAAATGTAATGATGATTTATCAGTAAAAGATACATGTTTATTTGTTAGTGGGATTATATATAACTAAATAAATGAATATTTATATTATAAGAAACATCAGAAACAAGAATATGTGTCCATTTGATTACACGCCAGTATCACATTTCCGTGTTAAGTGAGCTCCAAATCCAGGAAAAAATCCAATTCAGTATGTAGTATCAAACTTTTAAATCTCGTGCGAGATGTCTAATGTTCAAACATTGTTGTTTTTAAAACGTATTTATCAAAGTCAAACGACAATCATTTAATTTTTTTTTGTGCTATACAATTTGGGATTATAGCCGGATTCAAGATATTTGAAAGAGGGCGTAGTTCCCAATAATTGAATTTATACTGCCGAGCGAAGCAACGCGAAAAAATATTGGACGATTTTATACTAAACATTTGTATATTTTTAAAACGTGGAAAATGTAAGATGTTCAAAATTACTAGGCGATCGAAAGGGGGGAGTACGCCTTCTACCCCTGTATCTGCGAATGCATGTTTAGGCATACATGATCAAAACCTCGTCCCATGCATTATTATAGTTAAAGACTAAAAAGTACTTTTTGATAAATGTATCAATGATATGAATGTCTGCCCACGTCAAATTATCTTGAATTAAATTATAGAAATTTTTATTTTTTTTTTTTAAAGTTAGTCGCGTACACCTTTCACATTCGGGTGTGTTGGAATCCACTTTTTAAACGTTAAACTTATAAAAACAAAAAAAAGGGATAACCTTCTCGCTTCGGATTTCATTATTTTGATATTTTCATGCTAAATGTTTACTTGGTAGTTTTTAAAATTCATATGTTGAAAAGAACTGAAATATGGGTCAAGTGAAATGATAAGAAATGATGGGTGTATTTGATTACAAGTTGCTAGCTTACTTATTCCATTAAAATATTTTTGTCAATAAAATCATTAAAAATTTAATAACAAAATATTTAAAGATTAAAAAAAGTAATTGGGGTTGATTTTTACATTAAGTCTATATCAGCAAAAAATGCGTGTTCAAAGTGCAAAAAATGCATGCAGTGTATGCTCCCCTCCGTCATGCTTCGATGCAATAGGACGATGTACGTTCAGTTAGGTCGGTTATGTCGAGTAAAGTCATTTTATTGGAAATCTCTAATATGGAATAGTCATAACTTAATGGTATTTCGATATTACATGATATGGTTTCGTATTGACTTGTATAGTTTTATAATTACTTAATATAGTTTTGTCATTACTCGATGTGGTTTTACCATTATTTAATGTGGTTGTGACTTTAGGCAATGATGTTTTAACATTACTTGATGTGTATGTGACTTAACGTAATGTAGTTGTTATATTACATGGTGTGGTTTTGTTATTTCGTAATGATGATTTTTCAATTTTTTATATGGCTTTAACATTACGTAATGATGTTTCAGAATTTGACAATTTTACACTAGATTATTTTTTATGCTTTCATCGTTTTTTTTTTTAATTCTTTTCTCATGGTAAAGTAAGTTTGATTATCCATTCTGTTTCTGCTGTAAGAAAAACCAATATATGTCCTCATTAGACCTTATGCTATTTAATACTGAAAGGTATCTACTTTGAAGAAAGTCTAAGTTAATGTCAATGCAACAGTTATTCTATGTTTTACCTCTAGAGATAACATAGAAACAAACATAAATTCAAGATCAATTATATATCTTTCCAATTTTTTTTTTAATCCTGAGTATTGATTTCCGAATCATAACCTTATTAACAGAACATTTATCTTGCATTTTTTGAAAGATAGGAGTAAAGATCTTAATACACGTATGTCAATAATGATCACTTTTCTATCTATGTGGACTAATTAACCATATTATTACAAACCTGCAAAGAATCTTTTAATGCATTTTGAGATTCCTCAGAATAATCGATTTAGCCAGATGCATATGCGCAGAATTTGAATACAAACTTAATATAGATCTTCTCAACGCCAGTCGTGTTAAAGGACAGTATATGAACGAAAACCGAAAGTAGATGCAACATGGCGGAAATTTCCATTTAACAATTTTTGGTTGGAGGTAAGATTTCTCATTTTAATTTGAAACCATCCTTAATAAATAAATCATATACTGTAGTATTTATAAACTGTATGAAAACAAAACAGATGCAGACAGACAAAATATTTAAATATAAACAACATCTACGTCTTCATTTTTGTATTAACTTACAAGTCATAACTATAACATAATAATCTTAAGATTGCTTATACATGACATATTGAGCACCTGCGATCACTAGATTATTTTTTTAAAAGGACTAATAGATTATTTTTTATGCTTTCATCGTTTTTTTTTAATTCTTTTCTCATGGTAAAGTAAGTTTGATTATCCATTCTGTTTCTGCTGTAAAGAAAATCAATATATGTCCTCATTAGACCTTATGCTATTTAATACTGAAAGGTATCTACTTTGAAGAAAGTCTAAGTTAATGTCAATGCAACAGTTATTCTATGTTTTACCTCTAGAGATAACATAGAAACAAACATAAATTCAAGATCAATTATATATCTTTCCAATTTTTTTTTAATCCTGAGTATTGATTTCCGAATCATAACCTTATTAACAGAACATTTATCTTGCATTTTTTGAAAGATAGGAGTAAAGATCTTAATACACGTATGTCAATAATGATCACTATTCTATATATGTGGACTAATTAACCATATTATTACAAACCTGCAAAGAATCTTTTAATGCATTTTGAGATTCCTCAGAATAATCGATTTAGCCAGATGCATATGCGCAGAATTTGAATACAAACTTAATATAGATCTTCTCAACGCCAGTCGTGTTAAAGGACAGTATATGAACGAAAACCGAAAGTAGATGCAACATGGCGGAAATTTCCATTTAACAATTTTTGGTTGGAGGTAAGATTTCTCATTTTAATTTGAAACCATCCTTAATAAATAAATCATATACTGTAGTATTTATAAACTGTATGAAAACAAAACAGATGCAGACAGACAAAATATTTAAATATAAACAACATCTACGTCTTCATTTTTGTATTAACTTACAAGTCATAACTATAACATAATAATCTTAAGATTGCTTATACATGACATATTGAGCACCTGCGATCACTAGATTATTTTTCTATAAGGACTAATAGATTATTTTTTATGCTTTCATCGTTTTTTTTTAATTCTTTTCTCATGGTAAAGTAAGTTTGATTATCCATTCTGTTTCTGCTGTAAAAAAAACCAATATATGTCCTCATTAGACCTTATGCTATTTAATACTGAAAGGTATCTACTTTGAAGAAAGTCTAAGTTAATGTCAATGCAACAGTTATTCTATGTTTTACCTCTAGAGATAACATAGAAACAAACATAAATTCAAGATCAATTATATATCTTTCTAATTTTTTTTTAATCCTGAGTATTGATTTCCGAATCATAACCTTATTAACAGAACATTTATCTTGCATTTTTTGAAAGATAGGAGTAAAGATCTTAATACACGTATGTCAATAATGATCACTATTCTATATATGTGGACTAATTAACCATATTATTACAAACCTGCAAAGAATCTTTTAATGCATTTTGAGATTCCTCAGAATAATCGATTTAGCCAGATGCATATGCGCAGAATTTGAATACAAACTTAATATAGATCTTCTCAACGCCAGTCGTGTTAAAGGACAGTATATGAACGAAAACCGAAAGTAGATGCAATATGGCCGAAATTTCCATTTAACAATTTTTGGTTGGAGGTAAGATTTCTCATTTTAATTTGAAACCATCCTTAATAAATAAATCATATACTGTAGTATTTATAAACTGTATGAAAACAAAACAGATGCAGACAGACAAAATATTTAAATATAAACAACATCTACGTCTTCATTTTTGTATTAACGTACAAGTCATAACTATAACATAATAATCTTAAGATTGCTTATACATGACATATTGAGCACCTGCGATCCCTACGATTTTGTTTTGAGTTGGTTGTTTGGTGTGGAAAGTTCTTGTTTTTACTGTATTTATTTTATTTTTTATGTCGTGTTTTGTATGATATTGTTTGTTGTTTCAACGTTTTACGTGTTTATTTGCATGATGTTGCCCGTTTGACTCCGACTTATGCGTCCAGGTATCACGTTGGTATCTTCCACTTCTCGTTCACATCGCTTATTTTACTACAAGTCACACCATTTCTCACAAGGATAAATATAATTGAAAAGTCAGCCAATAAAAACATATTTGTATGTTGGACTTCAATTTGTACGGACGTCATAATGTGCAATTTTAACTTTCAAAATATATGTGAAAAGTCTATCGGCTAACACGTAAATACCGGAAACACCTCCCTTGTCTTTCAATGGCGTAAACATTTGACTAAAAATCACTAAGTATATATGCACATACGTTAACAAACAATTTCCGAGAAACATTTCATGTGACGAGGATGACCATTTAGAAAAAAAAAGCGGGCCCAGGGAATTTCAAAGACTTTTAAGAACATTCGATCTTCACAAGAATATGCATAGAGATAATAATTACATCAAGAGGAATTTATCGAAACCTTTCCACTTCGATATATACAGAAGACTGAAAGTGCGAGTTTGATATTTAAAGACAAAATTTTCCAAAAATATGTGTATTTGTTTATACATATTTACTTTCATGGCATTTGAAATATTACGAATGACCTAACCCACCTTGCTTTTTTCCGTATTTTATTTGTAGTATAACGTGGCACGTTAAGTGCCCCGTACATATCTAAATTATAAATGATAATAATGATATTAACTCCTAGCCTAAGTGTAATCCATATTTCATAGACTTTGAAAAAAAAGTAGGAAGGTCTTATTGTCATTTAAGAGTTTAAGGGATCCCATTAACCTTTTGCAGTACACTTTTAATACAAAAGCGCGTTGACAACTGTCATTATGGTATTTTGCACACGTTTCTAAATTGTTCGTGTTTCAATCTAATCAATTCCGGCGTAGTCAAGAATTGAAAACAATACTGTTGATTTTCTTTATCGTGTGAGATATTGATAAACTATAAACATAGAATCCTGTTCTATATAAAGGGTTATGTTTGAGAAAAACCATACTTAACTATTATCTGAAGATGTCAAAAAAGATATCGATAATTTTTTCTTCTTCATATCAACATAGTTATCATTTAATGAATTCAGTTTTTGATACTTTATTTGAGAAATATTGAATATGATGAGTTTGTCCTCCCCCCTTTATAATGATGTCGTATGTCCGTCTTTTCTCGTTCTATTCTGCTTGCCTCTTTTTTTTTTAGCTTGTTCCCTTTAGCCATGACGTAGATTTATTTCCGATAAATTTTGGTACGTTGTGTTATTCCTTAAGATATGGCTGAACAATTCTAATATATTAACCATTGTTAAAAACAAACACAACGTATGCACTTGTTAAAAAATAATCACGGCATACTTTTACACGTTAGTTCAGAATAAACGCCAAAGCGACAAACTGGTTTTTTAAACACTTTAAATACACAGAACAGGAATATGTAAAGTGAACCATAAGGCACTTAATGTAGTTGCCATTCAAACAAATAGTGTTTGGATTTCCATGCACCCTTCTGACCCTAATTATGATGATTTTTATTTTACCACGTATAATTTGATATAGCTGTAAGACAACATTAGGACCTCGATGCCAAATGAGCCTGTATCCTAACACTTGCCATGAAATTTGAATTGTTATTACAAATGTCAGCTCATTTTTTAAATGATAAAAATATATCTAGCAAAAGAAAACTATCCAAACCATATGTAAAGCTGTAATATATATATCATTTCACATGTTTTTATCTTGGTTTTCTGAAGTCTTTTTTTATATAACCAATTAGTAAGGTAAATAACGAGGAAACCACTATTATGTATTTCAGGTTGAAAATTGACAGAAGATGACAACAACAGGAGTAAGTTATTATCATATTTTGCGTGTGTTTGTGTGAAACTCTAATTTTGATCAAATGGCGTTTGTCGTATATCGAGGATTGAAAAATAATGTCTTGTATTAATAATATGTTCTTATATTTGTCTTTATGAATACACCCTGTAATGTTTAATCTGTGTTTTATTTGTAATATCCATTTGACGTGGATCTGTACTTGTGCAGCCCGCCATTGTGTTATTGTGTTATGGTAAATTTTTGTATTCTTGTCTTACCTTTTTGCTCGTGTGCTCTTTATCTAAAATCATTTTGTATTTATTTGTAACATATGACGTGGCTCTATTTATACATCCCCTCATTGTGTTATTGTGTAATGGCAAATTTTGTATTCTTGTCTCTTATTTTTCCCAATGTACTTTGTTGATATGTTTTTTTTGTGTTTCTTTGTTGCATATTGGTTTGTTTTTATAGTGATTAAGATTAACACAATGTTAGCTGCTGTTTCTCTATTTTTGACATTTTTATCTAGTACGTCTTGAATTTTTTTAAACATCGTTGTAAATATAATTGAATTTTATGCGACTGTCATACAAGTGAGAGGTTTAGCAGGCTATAAAACCAGGTTCAATTCAGTATTTTTTACATAAGAAAATACCTGTACCAAGACAGGAATATGACAGTTGTTATCCCTTCATTTAATATGTTTGAGCTTTTTTTTTGCCATTTGACTACGGACTTCCCGTTTTTAATTTTCCTCGGAGTTCGGTATTTTTGTTATATTACTTTTCAGTGTCGGGAACAAAATGATTTGTTCGATGTTTACGTATGAAGTAAAATCACAAAAATGACAAACTCTGAGGAAAATTCAAAACTAAAAATATCTTTTCAAATGTCAAAATCAAAAGCTCAATCACAAATGGATAACAACTGTAATATTCCTGACTTGGTTCAGGCATTTTTTTATGTAGTAAGTATCCCATCATTTAAAATTTTTGATTTGCTTCAAATTGCACTTTTTGGGTTTTTTTTTTTTTGCTACCATTTGACTGGTTCCTTGCCCTTAATAAAATACATAAGTTTTCGGGTAAAAAAACACGTATCTCACATCATCATATAAAGCTAGACATGCATCGTATATTTAAATAAATCTATACATAAAAATAAATATATTTGATTAATGTTTGATACACCAACTGAAATAAAAATAATGTTGATTCACCCATATACTAAGAACTGGATGTTTTTCACCCAGAAGTGACATTTAGATGGAAGTGTCCTTTAATTTCCCTCGATCTTATGTCAATATCCTCTAAATGGCTTGTTTATTTTGCATGCATCATGCTAAGTATTGTATGTACATAATATTATTCTTTAAAATGTATTTTGAAAAAAATCTACATATTTTTCTTCTAAAATTTGGTAACATGGCGTGATTTCCTCTTCAACAATAGTCGATGTATTATTAAAATATCGATAGATATTAAAGATTTCTGAATAAAAAAAGATTTAAATTAACCTTGTAATTGCTCGCAACATAGTTTTTTCCCTGTTAAACATTGATTCGCAAAAATTCCGGTTAGAGTTGAGGTGTGCTCATAACCATTTTATTTCATTTGCGAAGTTAACGACATCTTTAAGTTTTTATGTACATTGCCTTTGTAATACAATCTATATGAACGGTAAGGGTAAACAATATAGGCTTTCTGCAATCAAGAAGCGATCGGATACAGAAACGAAACGACTAGACCAATTCGATTTTTTTAGGCACACTATTTCCATTTATTACATATAGGTGAAGAATTAGCTTCTCTTATAAGATAACAAGGAACCACATGACATTCCTTATTCTTCAGTATTAATTTCCATCGGTCATTTACAGAAAAAAAACGGACCAGTAAACCGGTTGTTAACAGACAATTACATGTTAATGACCGGTGGGGCGTGGTTTCTCTGTTTTTCATGTTATTGACCTGTGGGGCGTGGTTTTTCTCTTAAGAGTACCGGTATGTCTCTTTAATAAAACATTTTCCTTTTTTCAATTTTATATTGAAGTTGTTGAACTATTTACCATATGTGTTTTCGTTAATTATAAATTCATAGAAAACTTTATTTTGTATACATATACTGAAAAATTGCACGATAATGAATGGCAGTGACTGGTCTTTATTCTTTCCTATAGAACTCGTACAATAACTCGAGTTTGCTTTGAACAATTTGAAGTTATGAGAATTTTTTAAAACATGGTTCCTCAATAAAATAAACATAATAGTTATTGAAGAGCTGGTCATTATCGTGATACATGGACTGCCCGTAAGACAGTGTTATTGAATGCGACAGCGATAATGACCTCGTCTACGGCTAAGTCATTATCGTGATACATGGACTGCCCGTAAGACAGTGTTATTGAATGCGACAGCGATAATGACCTCGTCTACGGCTAAGTCATTATCGCTGACTAAGTAAATACCACTGTTCTATGGGCAGTCCACATATTACGATGATGACCAGTTTTTTTTCAATAACTATTATGTAAATATAGGCATTTAGATTTGATGTGAAACAATGAACCGATATCAGGGAGCAAACTCTTCATCTCTGTATTGCATACAATATTATATGCTAGTAAATCATAGATATTTTACTGGATTACACATTCAAATAACTTTTAGTGAGGTAGGCAATGACTGATTTCCTTTGCATTGTGTTGACTATGATCAAAACATATTATTCAAGCATGTTTTTATATATAGTTATTGTTTTTTTTAAAGTAAATGGGTTGTAAAAGTGTTTGTACATTCTCTTTCAGAATTCCAATTTTATGAAATATTCAAAATATTTTCCTAACAATCAAGAGTATGCAAGCAAAGTTTATAAAGATTTCTCGGTAAGTTGTTTTTGTTTATTATATTAAAATTGAAATTATAATTCTGTGTCATCTAGTCTCTTATGAAGAGTGGTTTCATTAGATATCATACCACATTTTGTCATTGGTATATTTGGAAATATATTCAATATGTCAAACGCAACCAAATAAATGTATGCAGTTTTCTTAAAACAAACTAAGAAAATATAAAATATAGAACTATATCCCCATATCTTAATTCAAGTCCTTTATTATTATTATTATTATTATCATTATTATTATTATCACTAAATAAAAGTTAAATTGCCCCATAATGTGTTCTGATTCATATGATGTGACACTAATTTATGTCGGTGCCAGGAAGTGTCTTTTATAAGATTAAACACATTGTTTCTAGAGGTTATTGATGTGTTAACCGGGGCGATTAACTCACAAACTGAATAAAAGTCCAAAGGACTTTTATGTTAAGTTTGTGAGTTAATCGCCCCGGTTTACACATCAATAACCTCTAGAAAAATGTGTTTAATCCTTATAATTCTTAAGCCAAATATTCGAGATTTAATTTAATGTAATGGCTACTATATTTACTATCAAATGCACAAATGACATGTCGTAACTAAGGAGTTAGCCGCCATATTGACTTTCTAAAATACATAAATGTTCGATAAATGCAACAGAATCTAAAATAAAATAACACCTACCTCAAAATCTTTATTTTAATGACATATTATTCGAATGTGAAGCGTACAAGTAACGAAATAATCTTTCGCTTGAAAGTTTTCATTCGTATGACGTCGTGTTTTGCCATGACATAAATTCGCTAAATCATTCGTGAAATTTCGCGGAATTTTTAAAAAAAATTTTAAAAATTTTATTCATTTTCAAAGCTTTAATGCATTATTTCTTTTTTGTTATATATGCATTAGAATAGAAACAACTGCTATGCATTTGTTTTTCAATCTCAATTTGCTGAAAATCCCGGGATCCCTGCATGCATGTGTATCGCGAATGAATAGATCAAAGTGAAGGTTACGAAAGTAGTTTCGGAAACATGGTTTATCGAAGTGTAAACTAAAGGAAAAAATTCAAATTGACCAATCCAATTCAAGTATTTATAGATATGCAAATCATATAAGAATTATTTGATATTATGCGACGCTTGTATGAACGATAAGTTTTTCCTTAACAATTTTTGTTCCAAACTTTATCGTCAAAACATTAAAACATTTACATATTTTATTGAAAAATATTATTCTTCTTTATTCAATTTTTATTATATTTATCCTTATGATTGAAATCATAAATTGTCTGTCATAATATAATTTTCGTTTAAAACAGATTAAAAAAAGACGAAAGAAGCAGAAGAGGTCAAAATCAGCTGATGCGAAATTTGAACATTCACCAACGGTATATATCTACTACGTTATATGTTCTTTTTTATCTAATGGTAATGTGTATATACATTACGTAAAGTATAAATTATTGTCTAAGAAAGTATACCCTTCAAAAACAT
This sequence comes from Mytilus californianus, assembly GCF_021869535.1. NCBI lineage: Eukaryota > Metazoa > Mollusca > Bivalvia > Mytilida > Mytilidae > Mytilus > Mytilus californianus. The sequence continues at coordinate 69,063,130 of NW_026262712.1, forward strand.
GTTGATATTGACGTTTTTGATATACATTGTTTTGTTGTTTTTTTTCGAATAGTTTAATATAAACGTTTTGGTTACATCAAAATAATAGATACATACCAGAAACAAAAAAAAGTCGCCGAAAACAATACTTAAAATTGATGACATGTCTTGCGTTTGAGAAAAAGGTCTTACAGGATTATCAAAACAGTTCAAAACGAATTTAGAACAACGACAAAACAAAATGAGAATGGAAATGGTGAATATGTCAAATTGACAACAACCTGACCAAAGAACAAACAACAGACAAAAGGCCTCAAAACGGTCTTCAACACAGCGAGAAAAAGCGCACCTGGAGAAGGTCTCCAGCTGGCTTGCAATAAAGATGTGTACTAGTTCCGTGAAAATGGACATCACACTAAACTCCGAAACATATTAATGAACTGGAATAAATAAAAAACATACAAGAATAACAAAGGCCAGGGACTACTGACTTGGGACAGGCGCAAACATGCAACGGGGTTAATTGAACATGTTTTGTGAAATTTCAGTACTCCTGCAAAACCTCTAGTCAATGAAGAGTAAAGAAACACATAGCAATACACACTTTAAAACTCAGTTTAAAAGTAGTCCAAGTCCATTGTCAGAATGGATAACAGGAATACTAGGCAAAATGACAATGATACATAAAATAACAAAGGCGTGCTAGCAGTTAATGACATGTCAGCTCCAGACCTCGATTAATTAGTTTTCCGTCATATGACAACCAAGCACAATCCCTCCCGTTAGGAGTGTAGTATTATTCCATCGCAAAACCTTGAGAAGAACATACCTGTACAATGTAAATAAAGCTGCTGGATCTAGAATAAATGTGTTTATTTCAGATTGAAATACCTTATTGGTGAATCAATATTAATTTCAAATATGGATGTTGCAGATTGTTCTATAACACAATAATAATTTTTATGATATTTTTACTAGATATATGTTCTAAGAACACAATCACATTTAAGCATATACTTAGATATATATTGTCTTCACACGTCTTTTTGAGTTACACATGAATTATTTGATGAATGATTGTATATTAGCATTACCTTATTGTGTTTATAGATCTTAGATCCAACAGACCTCAAAGTAACAGTAAGTTTCAATTTAGTTTTACTAATTTCAACATTGAGATCAAATCTTTGAAAACACACAAGTGTTGTATCTTACAAAGTGTCATGACAGGAATGTTTTAACTTTGTATTGAATAATACATTCCTTTTATTCATTACCGAACCCAGCGCTTCCATGCAATTAATGTTTTTTTCTATCATAATGAATTGATATTATTAACTTTATGATATAAAACAATCATGTATTGAACACATTTGAGCACACCTTTCAATGCATTTTGTCAATTGGACAATTAATTGCCATATGAATATATTTATACAATTCAGGAAATATATTTATAGATTCTAGAACCAATAGACATCCCTCCTGAAGCCAATCACGAAGAAACTGTAAGTAACATCAAATTAGAATGATGACATATATATTTCAGCATCGTGATATAAATGAAAGACTTATAAAAACAAAAATAACACAATCCGACCAAAGAGTAGAAATCAGCCAAAGTTAAAAAAGATTAATGACAAATACTGTTTCTAAATTTTAAAAACGATTGTAAATTGGTTGGAAAATGAACCTATTATCAAAAGCTCAATAAATCGAATTTGCATCAAGCATTGAAATGAAAATTTGTAAATGTCAAAAAGAATCAAGAACTTATTAAAAGTGAAGGACTTTCCATTTTGAATGTTATATAACTTAAAAACAAAGATGAGTAGCATTTAACTTTCAAAATATTCTGGTTTTTTTTACGATTGTTATCTGCTATTTTAAAATCAAACATGGATGATGACACCTAAGATATCTGAGCTACAATTTCTTAAATTGTTTCAACATTAAGTTGTTATAAAGTTCACATCCGTACTTACTACGTATTGGCTAATGGGCTGCTGATACTATCGGGGACTTACAGTTCACATGCAGAGATACACGACCCTGCCGTGCAATGTATGATGACCTATAATTATTTACAACGTTCTCCTTATGTTTAGACATCATTGCTTAAAAGCACCTGCTTATAAAATTTAATCACGATTTTGTTGACCTTTTCGACTTTTCAGTCTCTCAACCCACTAGTCAGATGCTTTTGTAGTCCTAGAAATTGAGATACCAGATCAATTTACTGACCTGTAGTTGTGTCCTATTCTGGATTATGCCACTTTTACTGACTATGTATTCTCATGTCTGATTATGCATGCATATCAAGAGACCCTTACCCTTTATATTCACCAGGGCCTGCATATGTTAGAGCTTCTGCGATTCCCTCAGTTTGTGTTTGTTACCTTGAATTATAAGATCGAAATCGATTAACGTGATTTGAACATTCATAAACTAATGTCGCTTTAATTTATTGAACATTATATAATGTAAAGAAGCTGCTTTCAAGGTTATGCTTATTTTCATTTTTTTTTTTTATCTTGTTTTAATACTTTTTATATACAGTTGAACAGTAGTTGAAAGCTAATAAGTTATTACACAAACTATATAGATCTGTTATGATACAATGGAAAGACAATCTATTTTATACTAGAATTATGAAATTGATTCATTTCCACATTTGGGAGAACAACATTGAAAAAATAAATACCAATCTAGACTACTGAAGATTACTGAAAACTAATGTTATTATCGAAATATCATAAAATCGTTCTGTATCTAATTACATATTGGTTAGGATAAATTCAAATATTTGTATTCCAATTTTAAGCCATGTAACGAGACTAACTACAATGTATTGCCAAACTTAATTTGCAGTCAAGGAATTGGACTTACAAAAAAAGAAAGAAGGTATGTTATGTTATGATGTTATGAGAAATTAAGCTATACACTATCTTTAAGCTGCAAATGAAATATTTTCGTTAAAGATATCCCAAACGAAACAAAACGTCATAAATAATTATAAAGCGTACGTTCGATTAACATAATGTACCATATTACAATGAATATATATAAATGATGAATTAAAATTCACCGTTCTTTTTGTGACGTCATTATTAACCTTTATCTGAAGGGATCATCATAGAAAACATGGACGTTTAATTTTTGGTTAAAGTTTTAAGACAGGAAACACGAGGCAGAGGCTTTCGATGAAAAAAATATTAACATGTTTGTTATGATAAATGACCGACGTTCATATCTGAAAAACAATGTTAAGCGCTCGTTTTGTCCTATCCTAACTGTGATTGAAACACAGAAGAATTTGTTAACTTTAAAAAATGATCCATATTTTGGTTTTAATAGGGATGTAACGGGAACATTTGTACCAAAAATTTGACAGAAAATAGTCCACGTTCACTTTCTCACACATGTATGCATCATATTAAAACACGTTTAGTCCTCGAATAATGAACCTGAATAATGCATAGTTATGCAAATTGTTCAGTAACGTTAAGAAATATATACCAATGCAAATGGAATGAATATACTTATAATAACAAAGAAGATATGGTACGATTGCCAATTAAACAACTCTCACAAGAGACCAAATGACACAGAAATTAACAACGAAAGGACACCGTACGACCTGCAAAAATGAGCAAAGCCAACACCGTATAGTCAGCTATAAAAGGCCCCGAAATGGCAAATGTAAAACAATTCAAACGAGAAAACTAACGGCCTAATCCATCTTCAGGAAAATGAACGAAAACAACTTTGTAACAAAGCAACAACACAGAACCACTGAATGATAGGCTCCTGACTTAGGAAAGGCACTTACATGCAGAAGGTGGCGGGGTTTATTCATTGTTATATAACCCAGTTCAATCATCCTTTTTCCTTTGATTATATATTGATGAACTATTTAGGAAATGATTCTATAAACTTATTGTGTAAAGACGATAAATATACCTTTTAACTTATCATATTCGCTTTAATAAATTGAGGATAAAAATGGGGAACAACAACCCGACCAAAGAGCAGACAACAAACGAAGGCCACCAATGAGTCGTGAGCGCAGCGAGAATCCCGCACCCGAGGGTGGTCCTCAGAATAGAATTGTTGGCGCATGGTTGACTTGCGATATAGGGATATATCATTTAGTGAAAACATCATATATACAAAAGAGTGATAGTTTTTGCTAAGTCAATATTTTTAACAATTGAAAACGACTTAGTATCATAATTTACAATTATACATAGTTTAAGTCTTTTTTTAAGTTCATCGGTTTTCTCGCTTTTCATATTTGTCAACTTATTCTAGTTACACTTCTTGTTTGTTATTTAATCTGCATTGGGTCTTTTTTTGTACAGGGACCACATATAACAAAACAAAACAATAACTTCTTGTTCTTAGTAACTTAACACCAATAAATATATAATCTTTCAAATATGTCTTGTCTTACTTATGCGAGATTACATTTTTGGTCGGCACAGTTATGTAAAAAAATGGTACGCAGGCAGGTTGATGCTGTTCTACGGTAAATTGGGTATTTATTCATAACAAAATCTTTGAAATTATTTAGAATTTTTATCAAGTAACTTTCATACCCAGAACTAATTTTGATCATACCTTATATGATCCAAACTTTTAATTTCTGTTGTCTCAGAACTGCCCACCTGGTTACCATGGTAACGGGCGACATTGAAAGATGGCGTGTCAACCTTCAACTTCACGAGCCCGGCACACCCCAAAGAACTACACTAATGAATGAAAATAAAGTTGTATTTGGTTGATAAAAATGTTTTCTTTCCTGTAACAGCTGTTTCTTTCTGAAATTATGCCCTTTTTTAATAGAAAATAACAGAAGTGACATACAATCCAACCATGGCTACACCAAAAACCAACTTCCCTGTCCATTTAAAAGCGTTGTGCTCATTTTAAGATCAAGAAACAGCAATCACGGTATTCATGAGCTTTTCAAGAATAAATATGCCAAGTTTTAAATAGATCAATAAATATTAACGGGGTGCGCCAATGCCATCTTTATAAATGAATGAGGCATAAGTCCTTTCGCGGTTATATGTAAACACTGAAATGATTCAGATCGATTATTCCCCTTTTTGGTGTCAAAGTACAGGGAAAGAAATAAACGACATTTTGTCATTATTTTGATAGTTATTGACTTGAAATGGACACATTAAAGATGTCAAACAATGTTATTTTTAACATTTTTATACTTGAATGTGTTAATGAATCTTAAAAAACATTTAACGTTAGCCACCACACTTATACACTTTATAAGAACCTTCGTAACCTCATGTTCATTTCTAACTCCACATGTGTGACGACTATAAATAAAATTAACTTGTTTACTTACTTAGCTTCAATTCTCATAGGGTTTTTAAGACTTTAAGATGACGAACGGCAATAATTTTTTTCTAAAACAAATGAAGAGAACGTAATAAGCCAATTCTTCCAAATTTTGCGTGTTTCATGAAAAATATTAATCTGCCCAGACCTGATAAAAATTTTGAAAATGTTCTTTTTTAAAAACATTTTTAAATACTTCACTGACATTAGTATGGATCGGAAAACTGTCACATATGTAAATGCATCTTTCCAGAGACAATATTTGCTTTAAGCTAGAATTTCTCTATGTTCATTTGCTGAAAATGCATCATTCATTCATTGCAGTCTCTTCAGTATAAAATTTATTAAATCAATTAATTTGATAACAAGTCCTTTGGTCCAGGATTTAAACCAGCAAAAACTATAATACTAGGTAAATAATTATATACTCAATTTTTATTGTTATAGAAAAAATTAAAATAAGAGGTGAAACTATTTGTTTAATTTAATAAAGGGGTATGCATGTGAAACAAAGACTTTACTTCTTGAGTTCATCATGAGTATTAATTAATTATTAAGTACATAATGTCTATTTAGAAAGTTTCATAAAATACTTATAATTATTCATTCATTTCAAAACAGTTTTCTCACACTTAATATCAAAAGCATTGTTCAGGTCACATTAAACTGAAAATCCTTATCACAATACATACAATATTTTTTTTTTTCCATGATCCATTATAAATGTAGACAAATATCATCCTGTTGATTTTTATATGTTATTGTTTCACTGGAAAATTCTTTATTCTTTAATTTTTCTTTTGATTCATGTCACATGCAAAGAATATTCCTATATACCAGTAAGCACATGCAGTTACCAGCCTGCCAAATATGATGTTTGGATTATAATTCTCACTCATTTCAATATGTATAGATCCAAAATTATCTCAATAACTGGCATATCATGAATAATGATGTGAACATTTCGTTTTTTGTGTTGATCTTACAAGAAAGTGCACAGTCCTTTCCTCTGATGTAATACTTTCATTCCTTTTCTGCAGTGTTCCTGAGTCAGTTTAAACATATAATTTTTCCTTTTTATATCCATTTGTTGAACTGAAAATTATTTCATTCCAAAGTTTTTCTTTCAATTCACATGTGACATTCCATGGATTATTTCCTATTAAGCTCTGTAGTTATTGTGTTATATATGTCTTCACAATTATTATCTTTAAAACTTTTTTCTTTTCATGCATAGATCTAAAATTATCCCAAAATATGATTATATATATGGTCTGTCCTTGTGTCTGTTGAATTTCAAGTAAAACAAGTGCACAATATTTTCCTCTGATTACTTTTTCAATTTCAGTTTGTAAAAACTATTATTACACCATTGATTCCAAGTCATCTTAATTATAATACTGAAAAAAAAATATTGTAATAGTTAGAGGCAATCTAAATGGTATTGCATTCATGTTATGATACACATAGTAAACTTCAGTTTAAATTTTATTTTCCTAAATATCATTTAAGTAAATTAAGCTTGTCATGAATAAAACTCTGTGGTGATTTAAAATGTACCTTAAAATTAAGTCCTTTCTGTAAAACTACAATTAAACTTTAACTACAGGATACTTTAACTGATATTTATCCATCACAATGCTTAACCACTTTGTTATTTTTTATAACTTAATCAATCAATATTCATTTGACTGAATCCAACTCAATGAATCAGAAAAATTATGCAAACCTACTGCATAAGGGTCAAAATGGGGTTCACTTATAGGGAATAATTAGGGGAGTGCAGAATAAAGAATGAAAAAATGAAAGGACACAGAAAAACAGGGGAAAAAAGAAAAGAGAATAATCGGGTGTTAAAACATAAATAAAGACTAGAGAAATTTAAAAATTCAAAGAATAAAGATATGAAGGAGCCCTATCCAGACCCTTTGCTGACATACATTATAAAATTAATGCTTACATTGTGTGGACCTCTTGCTTAATATAATTGAAACATGTCTTTAAGCATTAATATTGTCATTTTAATGTAACAGTATGGTGTGAATCATTATACAAAAGAAGTTACAATAATTACTGAAAGGTTTCAAACTAGATTTACACATCCCATTGTAAATGAACAAGAATAAGACTTATGTTTATTGTTTTAAGTGATGCTTGTCAAAATGTGGAAAAGATCTACACAAAGAAATATAATTAAAACTGACAGATTTCAGATACAAATTTTGATAGTTAACCAATATTTATAACAAATAAACATTAATCTATGGACTAACATATATTAAAGTAGAATATATTAATTAATGTAAAAATTTAAATGTACACAAAAAGGGATGAATGAAGATGATGGTATAATGAATATCAGATTTAAAACCATACACAATGAGATTTTTTTTCTTTAAATTATGGCCATAATAAAAAAAATAGCTATTATATATATTTCATGTGCCTGCCTTTTCAATTTTAATAATATTCTGGCAAATCATAAGTATGATTGCATACACAGTGCCATGCATGCATTTATTTTAAAATATTTTCTTTCTCTTTATATGTTATCCAATGAAATAAACATAAAGGGAAATAATTTTTCATGTGCAATCTGAAGATTCATGCTCAAAACTTACTGAATAGCTATGTCTCGTGTTTGCCTCCAACCTAAACTTAAAAACATGACATGCATCAGAGGCGAATAGGGGAAGGGGTGGGGTGCAACCAGGGTGCTCGGACTTCTTACAAGTTCCATCCTTTCCTTTTGAAAATCATGGCATCCAGTCTGCAAAATGTCACAAATATTAATCAATGGTCAATGAAGAAATTATCCTTTAAATCCTGGACTATTAGATAATGTTTAAGTCACAGTTTAAACGAGTTAAATACTTTTGACTTGGATAGTTTATTCATTGGAAGTCAAATCAGATGCGGATCAAGGATTTTCAAAAGGGGGACCCGGGGTTCCCTGATTCAGTAACGTTTGGAGTGGGACATGTCAAAAGTCTATGCATTAGCCATTTCATTTAGCTCAATTAAGGGGGCACCCTTACCTTCCCTTTAATTTGCCTCCGAGTTTACTTCTCTTGTTATGTTGACATCAAAACGCCTAAGTTGCAGCTTAATCTAGATTCTAGATTCATACAAAATCGAGACGCTATCTTCAATCAAATGAAGATCTACAAACCTCGGCAATAATATTAGCTATAATAGTGTTTAACAAACTTACCTCAAAATATAAGCAACATTCATCTTTAGACGTGATTTTGTTAGCAGGTCTATCATAACAAGGTGCCCGATCAGCTGTTCGTGACAAGCTCAAATTTGACGTCGAATAAACGTTTTAGCCAATCACGTTCCGCATAGTTTAGATTATGACGTCAGATTTAGATTTCGATGCAATCATCGAAAATCATTGCTTAATTTTTCTAAAGTGCATTAACCTGCCTGCGTACTTGCTGGCACAACCATCTTCAATGACAATCATTATGGACTGTAAACATACTATGTATTAAAATTGAGAATGGAAATAGGGAACATGTCAAAGAGACAACAACCCAACCAAAGAGCAGACAAAAGCAGAAGGCCACCAATGGGTCTTCATCGTGGCGAGAAAATCCCGCACGCGATGTTGGTCTTCAGCTGGCCCCTCAATAAAATTGTGTACTAGTTCAGTGAAAATGGACTGCACACTAAACTCCAAAACATATAAATGAACTAAAATTAAAAATACAAACAAGACTAACAAAATAGGTTACAATGAACATTTAAGGCAATTGCAATGGTAGATTTAATAATATTTTCTTTTAAATATGTAAATATTTAAGCTAAGAAAGCTGTGATAAAGTTACTACTTTCAAAAAAATTTGCAATGCCTTTGATTTAGTATATAATATGATTTAATTCCCGTCCAAAAATACGATGTTGTTTCTAGCATCCCGAAGCTAGCACATGTGCAACCCAAACAGAGGCCGTCGATACCATACAGACATATACACAGACAGATAATAAAAGCGTGCATGAAATGGCAATTCAGACATTGGATGAGGAAGTTACTGATAGCCCAAAGGTAACTGTAGCTATGTGTATGATATGTTTTAAGACATGAAATTGAAAACACATAAATGACATAAATGCAAACTACTTGGACTATGGTGAATAAGTAATATTGAAAGTAAGTTATATAAAGCAATGTGTGATTGAAAACGCATAACAGTAGACTACTTGGACACTCAATATTTGAAAACGGAACTAATTTTAGTATTATCTTTGATACCTAATAAACTAGTATTTCCTCCTATGCATCATGATGTCAACATCTAGCATCAAACAAGGTTGCAATTATGAACTGCTTTTTTCAAACATCCTCCTCCTCCTCCTCCTCCTCCTCCTCCTCCTCCTCCTCATCATCATCATCATCATCATCATCATCATCATCATCATCATCATCATCGTCGTCGTCGTCGTCGTCGTCGTCGTCGTCGTCGTCGTCGTCGTCGTCATCGTCATCATCATCATCATCATCATCATCATCATCATCATCATCATCATCATCATCATCATCATCATCATCATCATCATCATTATCAATAATTTTTACGTATGTGAATCAAGGCAAATGTGCTTGGTTACCTTTACATACCAACTTAATTTAGAAAATCATCCAAAAACAACTTACACTTATTTTTATGTCATTGGGAAATCAGTAAAACAAAAAAACAAAAAAAATCGTGTCTAAAGTTTGGAAAAACAAACACATATATTGTCTAATTATTTTCATAGATCAATTTTGTGGACACTTCACAGATACCAACATTTGAGGTAAACGTGTTTTCATATTTTTAATTTTATATCTTTACAAGTATTTGTCTGTTCCTACCTTGTGGGTTTTTTTTATATTATATTCACTTAAAACTAGGTAAAAAAATAAACTGTTGTAATATAAAAATACAGAAATACGATATGATTGCAATGAAGACATATCAATCCAGATAAAAGCATGTTAACATACACATTTTGTGTAGTACGACCTGCTATCTCACAAGAAAAAAAAAACGAATTGTAGAGTATAAGGGTAAACACAGTGAACAGATCTAGAGTCTTCGGACAAAACAGTGAACAGTGCAAAATTTTTAGCGCGAAACACAAAGTTACTGCTAAAATGCTCTCACCATATAAATTCTTTTAGGGTTATGGTTGAGTTTTATGTTTGTCTGCTGTTTTGTTTTAATTCGACATAAAGTTCTCGGACATAATTCTAGAAATAGCTTCATAATGTTCTGTATCATCTTAATAAGATTTTTTTTTATAATTTATGACACAACTTTTTCATTATTTTAGTTTGTTGATACACAACAGTCTTCAACAGAAGATACACAGGTAAAAACGAATTAACACATGAAAGTAGTAAATATTCGATCGCTTCATATGTATCACTGTATCCTTTAATCAAGATTCAATGTGTGCCATTCAACTTGTAGCATGATTTTGTCGATGGCATTAAGATACGTTATAACGTTGATAAATCTTTTAGGAGTAAGTTTGTTGAGAACATTGAGAAATCAAGGAAAAATATAATGCAGTCAACGAACCTCCTACTCCATTCGCTACATATGGGTTACATATGGCAATGTTAAATGATTCAAATAATGCATAAAAAAAAATTGATCAGCTGCCTTTACCTTTATTTACATTTCTTGAAAAAAAAAGGAAATAATGGTATGTCAGTGAATATTGAGATTCGAACTGAAAATAATTCTAAATTTGCATCTTATCAACGTTATTAATGATGATGAGTAGTTCGATTATGTGCTTCGATAATTATAATTGTTCTCATAAAATGTATTTTTACTCGCTAAATGGGCAAAGCTCTAAATGGGATGATTTATACAACAGCAACTTCTATAAACGAAATACATTTATGAATGTAGATGTAACTTTTCATATGATTTAAAAAAAAAAATGGTCAAACAATGATCAAATGATATATAGGAAAGACTTTTCCAATAGTCAGTAGTTTGCCCGTATGTCGTGATAAGTGTAAATCCAAATACAAACAATATAATTGTAAAAATATTATTTTGTCAAAAATGTTATTTACACATGTGTATGTCGGTAGAAATCAACAACTCCGCCTCCAGAACAGATTTGGATTGAGATGAAGAATTGTGGCGAGCCAAGAATAGTTGTTTCTGTGATAGGTGCTTATAATGAAAGGATGCCATCGTATGCATGGGCTGACCATTCGTTGTTTATTAAAGCCCTTAACCATGTGGCAAGATATGCTGGAAGTAAAATTATTTTACCTACAACTCATAATAATTATAAATGTAGCTTGAACTTAGGAATTTCAATGCATAATACACAATTCATATCAAAACGAACTCTTGCATACAGTTTCATAGACTAAAATTAAGGATTTTTTAGCAATGTATGTATGCTTTCATAGAACATGCACCAACGTGAATAAATACTTTGCTATATTGAAGACGTAGATTACAATATGTAATAAAAAGAATAAATATATATTGGGGAATCTATCAAGACTCTACCGCCTGGGGCAGCTTTTGAACATTTGACATTATACCTTTAGCTACATGTATAAAGAACCTATTCAATCGTTCACACATATAGAAAATACAAATAAGTATTCATGTAAAAAATGTACATAATCGCTTACTAGTATTTCATTCGTAATTAGGTTCTAATTCTTGTTATGACCTACTGTTAAAACTATAGTATTTCCTTTTGAAAAAACATACCAGAATACTATAGAAATTCTCCTAAGGCTATTTTTCTATTTCGTATCTTAATTATCAATGTTAATGAATGGACAGAGGTAATATGATTGTTCAATTCTTTTTTTTTGATATCCTCACACATGATAATATTTTAGGGTTGCAAGAACAAATGTCATCGTATATTTTTCTCTGATTTTTTTGTCTTTCTGTAGAAACATTAATCTCGAACAAAATTGAAAATTTTATACCTTTCGAAAACATATTTAGCGTATTACGATGACTAATAACCATATCGATGAACTGTTTAATGCAGATGTTACTAATCAAACCTTCAAATTTAAATAGGTTGTGGTTTTATATTTAAAGAAGAAGATACAGATTTTCTACAAAGCATTGTCAAAAAGTCTTGTGCAATTGAAGGTTTACCACAAACATACGGATACTTCTCCGTGCATCTTTTAGTAAGATATATTCATAGATAAATTTTGAACGGCTCTTATAATCTGAATATATCTTCAAAAGCTGATTTTAATCATTTTCATTTTAAAAAACAAATATAATGCACACCTTGCAAATTCCTTTATGCATGTTGGAGTGGTAAGTCATCAGCCTTTTCTTAAATTAGAAAAAAACATGCATTAACCTGAAAATTAGATAGATATTATAAATGCTTTGTGTTAGTAATGAACAATAACAAAACATTGACTACTGGACTGTAGGTGCTTAAGTAGTCATAGTACACGCTTTCATAGATTTAAACGGATTCAAGTAAATGACAAAACACTTGGTAATACAAAAACAAAGTGTCTTACATTATTATTTTATGACAAATATTACAAACCTATATAAACAAAGCATATGTTAAGGCCAGTAATGGAATTCGAACATGTTTAAATGATCACATATATGAAGTAAATCATTTTATTTTGGTTTAGAATGACGAAAAGCACGAACAAGAAATAATAGAAGTGAGTACAATATTTTGGCAATACATTATTTGATGTGTTCAAAAATAACCTACAAGGTCTAAATTTCTGGTGTGTACATTGATAACATTACTTTATATCATTGAAAAAGACAAATAACACCCTTAAACAAAATTGAAGTTAAATAACAATTATAATATGGCAATAAAACAATTTGTCTTAAGTTTAATGGATGGGTTAAGTTATTCATAAGCAGAAGGACATTCAAAATAACGAAAGTTAAATATATGTGTCCGATGTACTTCTCTGATATCTTTGTCACCACCCAGAAATTCAATTTCAAAGCTAAATCTTTCTATATATATAATCAAAAAGTTGTATCTGATACCGTAAATTGTTTTTTTTTGTTGTAGTTTTATTTTGGTTTATTTGGTGCCTCCAATGAAAGTGCCAAAATTTAACACACGAAAATAAAGCAAACACTAAAAATTGAAACGCCAAAATCGGTATGACAATATCGTTATGTTAATTGTTGGGGAAAACATTTTATGTTATTATATCTTCCGTATATTTCCTACAATTCTATACATAGCCAAATCTGCAAATAAATACCTGATATAATTTGAAAACAACATTATACAATTTAACTTAATTGTCAATTTTCTGAAATTGTTAAGAAAACACAACATGAACTTTTATTCACACAAGTACTATTGCTGATTAGACTCCTGTATTGGTAATTAGAATATCAAAACTGCTTGTAGTCCTTTATCTTCAATTAATTAACATGTACTGTCAGAGGCATAAGGATTAAAATTTAAATCCTTGATCATCAAGAGATTAACATGTACTGCAATAGTTTAAATTTTAATTCATACGATATTTGTAAAAAGTAAATGATCTATTGAAAAAGTGATTTTAAAGATTTTATCTCGTATTTTCTTTCAGCTTCGAACGACGATATACGGAATTTTTGCAATTCCATCCGTATCTGATTCCTTCATTTAGTTAACTTTGTTGTGTTTGTAGTATGAGAAATTCAATGATATTTTGTCAATAAACGGGTAAATAAAAGCAAATGTGTATGAATGAGCTTGCTCACTACTATTGTTCCAAAACTGAACATTTCAATTGGACGAAGCACCAAAATTACACATACCAAAAATAAAATACATGCCTTTCGACAGAAAACCGCCAAAATATCCCGAAGCCAAAATTTTTCAATTTACGGTAATGTTGATCATGGAGCGGGTCCAGACATTTTCATAATGTGTTTGTGTGTGGGGCCCGCTCGAGTCATGCTTTAGTGATTCCCTATATAATCAACCAAAATTTACCCAGAAAAGTGGCCCCCGCCCCACACACCCCTGGATCCGCATATTGCCTTAGCTATTTCAAAATTACACCACACATGTTTCAAGAAAAGTATGCTTTAAATCATGTACGTATCAAATCACTGAATGCGGATCTAAGATTACCGTTTAGAGAGGCAGTCCACCAGAAGTATCAACTAAATTGTATTTGAATGTTTCTTCTGCAAATGCTATTAAAAATAAAGGATCGTCAGTAAAAAGCATACTCTTACAATTTGACATGGCAATATAATTGCTATGGCGCAAACATCTGGACAGCAACCATCGCCTTGTGTTTTAAATAAATAATTCCTTTCTTAAATTGCTTATATTTTTTTCTTTCCTAGAACAAACAGCAACCTACACAATGGACACGTAGGCATTTTAAAGATGATATAGAAGTAAGTAGAATGCGTTTGTATAATCTAATGAATTTGTTTTATAAGCTATACAGTCGTGTTTTTTTCAAATAAAATCAAACACAGTCACCACCTGATAAATTTATATTAATTAGATAAAATGTACCAGACTATTTCTTTATTTAATTAAACAAAAAGAGGGCATAATTATTCAAAATCACACTAGCCTTCTCGACTTAAAATGCATATTTTACATTTTAAAGAGGCGAAAGATACAGAAAGGATATTCGATATCCATCTGTCAAAGAGAACCAACAAACCACATATAGGTTAAAGACAACAACAACAAACAAAACAACGAAAAAAAAATTAAGATCGTCTACAAAATACTCCATGAAAAAAATAGACAATTATTCGAATTTATTAAAAAAAAAAACGGAGTGACTTCTTGTACTCCGCAAGGGAAGATAGGTACTGATTCACCTATGAAACTTGTTCCACTCGTCGTTTTGTTCGTAACAAGTAAAGTATGGATGACAAAATAGGAGAATAGGCAATCAAATTGCACACAAGGCTTGTCAATGAATGCTTTGAAAACACGGTAAGCTTGATGAACTATTTGTTACCTGACGGTGTACTTATACATATTGCAGATGTAATATCGTATCTTGTATTATGTGCAATTACTTCAAGATTGTTAGTCGATATCTGCATAACAGAGGGAAATGTAATAAAAAATATAACTCGATTGGAATAGATGATATATTTTATACTTTCTTTTAGACAGTCTATATATTTTTGGCTAATTAGTGGAGATGAATAGTATGTCTATTTACTATCAAGTCACTGGAAATTGTAAACAAATGCTTACACTTGTTCCACTACATATTCAGTATCGATATATAATCACCATATATGTTATATCCTTCTTTCCATTACTTTTGTGTTCAAGATATTCATTATATTTCATACCTCTAACGTGTGAATACATAAGTAGCTTCCAAGATCAGGAAGACTTTATCTTAAATTTGGTGAAGATTACATCTGGCAAAAAAATGTATGCTATAAGTGAAACCACACATTTGATATATACCTGTTTATTGTATGCAGAATATTAATTATGTACAATTGTGAATATAACTTTCAGTTACTCGAACTCGAAAGTTATATCAACTCAACAGGCCAGGTACCGTTTGAAGATGGACAAAAGGCACTCGATAAGCTGTCAAGTAAGAGTACACTGTGTATTATGTTATCAAGTTTACTTTGAAGCTTCCCTCTAAGAATAGTATATCTTACTTGAAATTTAATTTACATGTTGTACTTGACTACAAAAACTGAATAGACAATTCTAAGAAATAAAGTGTGCTACACGTATAAGCTAGACTGATATTCAAGACAGTAAAGCCCTGATGGTAACATCTACCAACTAAACCTTTATTGTAAGATCTACCAAGTAACCATTGCTTGCGCGTATGTATTTTGTTAAACATCACTGTTTTACTATGAGCTAAGCTTCGCTATTTATATATAATTAATATTTCAATAATGTATAAAACATTTAACGAATAAGTTGTCCTTAGGCATTTCGCTTTTTGATTCAAGTCCTTTGACCAATTTAACCTTTGCATATCAAATCATTTGGTTTTGAGCTTAAGCCCGAAACAAATGATTAATCAACTTAATAAAACTTTACGCACACTTTCAAAACGACTGATAAGCGGCATCTAGAGGCAATTCATGAGCACAGGTACATAAAATGACATGAACGGTACTACTTTTTCTGTATCCTATCCACTTAATATATAATTGTTTTCAAACAAAATACACTCAACCATTCTACATAAACTTTGTTTCCGTCAAATATTAAAGATATTTTAACTAAACATTGTATTAACCGTTTGAAACAAATGTGTATATTGATATAAGAAGATGTGGTATGAGTGCCAATGAGACAACTCTCCATCCAAGTCACAATCTACAAAAGCAAACCACTATAGGTAAAAGTACGGTCTTCAAAACGGAGCCTTGGTTTACACAGAACAGCAAGCTATAAAGGGCCCCAACGATGACTAGTGTAAAACCATTCAAACATGAAAATCAACGGTCTAATCTATATACAAAACGAGATACGAGAAAGACTTATGACCACAATCAAACGACAAATACAAAACATCAGATTCCTGACTTAGGACAGGGGCAATGAAATGCAGCGAGTTTAAACATTTTTATAGCTACCAACCTTCACCCTTATCTGAAACAATAGTGCAACATCACAACATAGAAAGACACACTATAAAATATCAATTGAAATGGCTTAACTCAATCAAAAGACATATTAACACAAGTGAACATACACTGAACGAATAAATTTGATATATGATATAATGTAAATACAAAATCAATATGATAAGGGATGAATAATTAAAGTAAAAGTATTATACCGCTGTGAAATGTTAAACAATTTTAGAAAAACAACAATAACCTTGAAAAAATCCGCCATTTACAATAATATTATATACAGGTAAATGAAAATAATTTTGTTGTTAGTTATACAGTTTAAATGGAGAAAGGAAATAATTTTACACAATACATAATTTTGATGTTTGTAAACTACAAACATCAAACACGGATATTGGAATAGATGTCACATTTGAAAAGGGATTAGAGGGAGGGGAATGAACAAACAAATGAATATTGATTAGATTAATAGAGAAAAAAAGGCATCCCTAACATAACATTTCACATCTGATAACTTTGAGTCCCATAAATGTATTGTAAGTTTTTGACAAGAAAAATATTATACTTTATATTTATTTCCATAATTTAGATAGAGGTTGATGCAAACATGTATTTTTGGTTTATCAAAAAGTGTGTAAAATTTGCCCTTACAAGAACGGCGAATAATTATCCCTTATCATTGGGTTGTAACAATAATCAGACAGCATATTTTCATATATGGCATTTGCAGTTTTGATGGTTTGGTATCATGTTTCTGCATTTTTTTTTTAACAAACATAAAATTTAGAATGAGAAAAGGGAATGTATCAACGAGTCAACAACCGGCCGACCAAAGAGCAGGAAACAATAAAATTTAAATCTTGTCTTGCTTCACAATGAATTTAAAGTTTTTTTTTATTTTTGCTATGTATATCCCAAACATTTACGGGAAGAAACATTGACTTGGTTGCTTTGGCAACCATGCATACCAATATTTGTGAGGACATTTTCTTACTTTTTTAATTGATTATATGGTTAACATATACTGTAGCTGCATGACTATAATTGTTGACTGCTAGATAGGAATAATATTCATGGCTAACGTTTATTTCAGCGATTCGAGTTCCAGTTGCCTTATTAGTGCTGAATGGTGATTTAGACACCTTAGAACATGTTTTGAGAGCAATATACAGTGATATGTCAGTAGTGGTTGTAAAAGGAACTGGGGGAGCTGCAGACCTCATTGCGTTATGCTTAAAGGAGTAATAGCTTAATTGATGATTTAATAATAAAAAAGACATACATGTATATACGAAAGAGTGATATTTAAGTTGAAAAAACACTGATACCAGAAGTTCAACGAAAGAAAATTACTCAGAATTAATTTGTTATTCCCTTATCGTAAAGAAAAAATCGGGGACACGTTTTACATCCAGGCATGTTAAAGTATTATCTCTAACATGTATCAAGCAAAACAACTTGCTACACAGCTACTTTAGTACAAAAAATCTTGATGTACAGTTCAAAAACTGCATATCAAATGTACATCTGTAAAGCTATATATAAACTGTACAGCTGTAAAGCTGTATATAAACTGTACATCTGTAAAGCTGTATATAAACTGTACATCTGTAAAGCTGTATATCAACTGTACATCTGTAAAAATGTATATCAACTGTGGATAGATATCGTTTCATACAAGATGCAGTTTATATACAGCTTTAAAAATGTACAGTTTATATACAGTTTTACAGATGTACAGTTTATATACAGCTTTACAGATGTACAGTTTATATACAGTTTTACAGATGTACAGTTTATATACAGCTTTACAGCTGTACATTTTATATACAGCTTTACAGATGTACATTTAATATGCATCCTTAGAACTGTACATCAAGATTACTTGTACTAAAGTAGCTGTGTATAAATAACCTTTGAATTCGAATTTGCATACAATAACTGTTGAAACTTGAAGTGCACATGTTATTTCTGAATTTATTTGATTAGCTTTGATACATAATCAAATGACATTGACCTTTTTTTCTCTTTGTTCTTGATCTTCAAAAGTTTTCCCCAGACAGATAATTATATTTATATATATATATAATCATATTATATTTCCTTCAGATTAATATGATCCGTTCATCCTATTTCGGCTCTTTAACATTTAGGAGTCTATCCTAAATTGAGGTAAATTATATGGCCTTCCAAATAACGTTTCGATCTCTAACATCATTGAAGAGACATTAATTGTCGAAATCCGGATGTGATGTACAAATTTTTGCACCTCGTGTTTGCGGTATATCATCTTCTCCGCAAGTTTATTGTTTTCTATTAAGTATTAAATTAATAATTAAGATATATGATACATCTCGTGATCTATTTATTTGGCAATCGGCAATGAAAGCCAGCAGGGTTCAAGAAGATCAGTTGTTTGACCTGTTTGTCAAATGCGATTTGTTAAAATATACTTTTCACTTTTTTGGTCTTTTGGAAAATGTTTTTTTTGCTGTAATTAGACCCCTCTACCAAGACATTTGTTTTACATGCACACGTATAAAAATTGCGGCTTTTTATCCAACAAAATCATAGGTTTGAACGTTGGTTTCAATTTAGACTTGGTTGTATATATAATCAGCAATACATAAAATAGCAAAATATCTTTGTTTATCACATAAGACAACACTTTGTAATGGGTTTTGAAATGATATTTAAAAAAAATAAACACAATATTTTACACTATACGTGATCCACTGTATTGCTCAACAACCTCGTCATTTTAATTATACAATAATATCTAATAAAGGGATACCAAACATAATTCAAGTATAACTCAATTCATTCACAACAGTCTAAAATCTATCGTGATGACTAACTGTTATAGTCACTGTCCGATAATTAAATCATATGATTTTCAATTCAAAAACAAATTATGAATGCAGTTTTGATGGTAAATTATTATCTTGCACACGCAAAATCTATTTTGAAGTTATATGTTGATGTTCTATTTGAAGTAAATGCATATTTTAAGATTTTGTTATTTGTTTTTATATGTAGCTTTGCAAACCTAAAGAGAGAACTACCAATAATGTTTGCTAGACGTTTCACCAAATCACTTTTTAACAAGATACAGGAAGTCATCAAATTGATCGTTCAAAGGGAATGGATGGTATTTATTTATTTTTCATAAAAAAATATAAAAAGTGTAATCAAACAAAATAATGCTTAAATTCTCAATTTTATGCTATGGAATTATTACCTTTCCGTACTGTTATTTTCCCATATGCAGTGACCTTAACTACGAATTCTCTGTTGTTTAGAACGTCAGCGCAAATAAGAGCGGGAAACTGCGACATACGAGTGTTAACAAACGTGCACCAGAAAAGGTACATATCATTTTAAAGAACAAATGAACAACGCTTATTTTTATTCCTTTACAACTGTTGAGGAACATTAAATTTACAAATGGTAACGCATGGAAATGAAAAAAAACTAAATGTCATAGCTCTATTAATTCACCTTTTTATTACGTGCATAGCTTGCTCAGTGTTGACTGTTGATAGACTCAAGTTTTAATTAACTTGCGATCAACAATTAGTAAATCAGATGTTGTATGTCGATGATACGCGATAAAAAGATGCGTAATGAATTAAAAACAAAAAAAAAACAAAAAAAAAAAAACAAAAAACCGTGCAGACAGGATTTAATTAAGTATATATGCATTCATTGTTCTTATAATTTCGAAAACATTATAATTGCAAGAATTTCGTATGACTTTTAAGTATGGTCTTGTTTGTGTTTCTATTTAATTGTTGATTGACTTAAATGTTTTGATGCAAATACACAATTATTGTTGTATGAGGTTTGTCTTGTCCAAGATGTAGTAATATCAACTAACTTGAACTTTTTACACCTACTTCTGACGTAATATCATTAACATGTTTGTAAAAAATTAAACATTACCTCCATTTCAGATACAAGTATTTTGAATTATCGCTGTTTGTCAGAATTTGTTTCTAAAAAATATTTCTTTTAAAACCTACATGCGATGTTTTCCAATTTAACTGATTTTTTCTATTCTTTACACTACAATACTATTCTCTATGCTAAATCGAAAAAAACAAGTACGTCGTCTCATTGAACTTTTTCTAAGGTAATGAAAATCTAGTTTTTGTTTATATCGGTGAGTTCTATTCGTTATTAATTTATGAGTTCTACTGTTGTCGATATTTAGGTATGTATCTTGGTTTTCTACATACATTTACCAGACGAAAAACAGAAAATGTATGGACTACGTTTGTTAATAATTTAATTGTGGATGTAACGCGTCTTCTGATTGGCTGACGTTGTTTTGTTTATCAGCTCATAGACATAATTTTGTCATGTGACCGTGACGTCATCAACGTTTTTTCATGGTTTACTCAGGTTTAAAATGGAATTTAGAATTAAATTATAAGAAATGACTGTAATATTTTTTCTGCCTATTCGAAATAACATAAAAAATGTGGTGCACACTTGAAAATAACCAGCTACGCGGGTTATTCAGTGTGCACCACATTTTTAATGTTATTTCTTCATAAACAGAAAAAATATTACAATCATTCCTTAAAGCCATAATACAATTGACATAAACAATTCTTTAGACGGTTGAAACAATGACGTATTATAGGACAGAAGCACAAATACTCTAATCTTATTTTTCAAATACATACAAATGTTCTATTATTGAAAAGCAAAACAAATTGCAAATGCATGGTGAATAAAATAGACACTTGTCAGTTACAGTTTGTTTTTTCAACTTTTTGTTATCATTTACAGATTTCAGTGTTTGACATTAAAATAGATGAACATGACACGTTATGGGAACGAATTACTGATGGAATGTTACGAGCATGGTCGTTTGAAGAAAAGCACGGTATATATATTCCTACAAACTACTAAACGAATTTGTTTGAAATTAAAATTTGGTGTTTATGCCTTGTACTTAAAAACGATATATTTAGATTTGAAATGAATCCTAATATATCCTGTATAACCACAATCTTTAACCTTATAACAGAAAGGAACTTTAAGTCTGTCATGTTGTTTTCTGAGTGAACAGATACAATATCAAAACGTCGGATTGTAAAATGATAATGCCATCTAGTGATTGTTTTCTTATCATGTTCATATTAAAACAAATTAAAAAGAAATGCAAACACTAAATTTTAAATGTCAATTTTTATAGTTCGTGGTTAATCAGAATCTCGTTTACATTCATATTAAGCTTATATATATATATAATCATATGTACTAGTAATATATCAAGTATAATTTTCTTCTTAAGTGCCAGTCTGTTTGAGAATCAGGCAAATTCTAAAAAATTCAAAACATTACATATTTCAAATAGTCTTCTCACCCACAAAATATGTGACCTTTAGTCAATCCAATTGTTCATGAAAGAACACAAATTACAGAGTTACTTTTCCTAGCATAACTCTTTTGGTGTAAACAATACTAGTGTCATGCATGTGGCAGACAATGTTTAACTGTGGTTTTTCAATCTTATCTGACGACGAATGTTGGAATTCACAGTATTCTAAGGATGAAAAGACAACAAGCTTATTGGACAATGTAATAGAATTGTTGAACCACTTCCCTAGGATTAAAATATGCAAAAATGAAGTCGGAGGAAAAATTGAATTTTTACAATATTGGGATCTTTTCCCCCTTCATTCATGCACATTTGTTTGGGATCCTTTGTTTGTCGAAAACACCAACTAACCTTAGGATTATGCATGAGATAAAGAAAAGGAATGTTGGTTGTGCACAACCGTCTCACAAAGGAAGGATCAAAGCCAGCTAGAACAGTGCCTTTCCAGATGAGCAGGGCCTTTCTTCTAGGTTTTACAGAATTACAAGGTACACTATTTACATATTATTATTATATGTATTCAAAAGATAATTTTGGTCATACACCATTCTCTTCCCCGATTATATATTTTACTGTAAAATTGAAAATGGTTTAGGTTCAACATGAATATAAAAAAAAGGGAGGGGGGGGCTCATTATCAGATTCATATTTTGTTTTTTGGCAGATTTTTTCTGTTAGATTGAAAAGAAGTAAACTGTTTTTTTTTCTCATATTTTATAAAGGATGTTTAGAAAAAATAGTAATAATGCCAAAATTTGAGTTTGTACTACTTTTGTAAACTGAAGAAGACCACTGGCCCTGACAAATGAATTATTGCCCTTCTAAAGGAAGGTTCACATGTATTTGAAAGCAAATGTTTAAGTTTCATACATTATGATGCATTTAGGCCTAAAAAGATAGCACCAGTGTTTCGATTTGCAGCAGAAAGAATTAGGTTAGATATGTAGGAAAAATATTTTTTAAAGTTTTTGACCAGTTTAAAAAGGGGAAATAATTTGACGCAATATAAATAGGGCTTGTTAAAAACTTACAGAAATGTTTATGCATAGGTAAGGTTATCCAATGAACAACTAATTTTTTTTCAAATAGGCCTTCTACAAATTACGGAAATATTTTTTATTTGATGATTTAACCGTACCTTATTCAGTTATTGGCTTAATGAGAGGAATATGTTGTTTTTATCAGTGCTATTTAAAAATGACAAGTAAAACTTTCCAGGCATTTTTAATCATAAAATATAGGGTCAGTTTTTTTAGTACTTTAAACACACACACATTTTTGGTCTGCCTTAGGCCCAATACCTGATTTATAATTTTTGAATCTACCAAAATTGTTTAACCCAAAGCCTTGAAACTCTAGCTCTCAGGAGTTAAAAACATATTTTGCATAACTTGTACTTAGGGAAATTATTTTTCTTAGTTAATGTTATTTGTCACTTATTGCATTGGTCTGAAGTAAGAACTACAAAGAAATTTGTATTGTATAAATAATATCATTCCTTCATTCATATTCATGTACATGTATATATATTTTTATCAGACTTAACAAATTTTTCTTCAGGGATTTGCTGAATTGCTGAGTTGATTTGTAAGACACATACCTTTGATATTTGACAGAACTGTTTACAGAAGACTATTGAATTGCAGAGCTACAAATTATTTGAATTTAGATATTTTATATGTATACCAGTAAATTCCAGTTATTGAATGTTTACTTCAACCCACTCACACTAGTGGGTCCATATTTTTAGGTGAAATATCTTTTTATACATGATTTTGTGATTTTAGAAATAGATAAGAATTACTTCAGCTACAAGATGTTTTTTTTCATCCCCATCCACAACGGGACAGCTCGTTATTAAAGATTTCCCCGTCAGTATGCAAATGCTGATTTACAAAAAGATTTTTGCATGTTGGTTCATTGGTTCAGTTTTGAGCAAGTGGTGAATTCATCTTATGATATAGGATATACATGTATATATATGTTATGTTCAACAAGAACTAGGTCAATATGACCTACATTTACTGCTGGAACTACATGTACTTAGGTAAAATTTTGCCAATGCGAAACAAGAGTTATGCAGAAATCACCTACACGTGTATTGTCAGCAACATTTTTTGATTTAAAGTTGCATAAGCATTCAATTTGATGCATCTTAGACCCATGGAGATTATTTTGTCCTGTCCCCTTACTGCGGCCCTTAGTCATGGTCTATTGATCTTGTCATTTTATCAACTAGTTTACATTTTAAACTTTGTGATTTCATGTAGATCAGTAAACCACTTATGATAAGATAGTTTTATTTGAAGGTAGGAATGCTCTTTACCGTCGTGCGTCAAACGGTCATTTAAGGCTGCCATTAGCGTCAAATTCGTTAAAATTTTACCGTGATTTGTCAAAATATCCTTAAGTTATTGTGATTTGTTAGAGGCCTCAAAAAATTATCCTTACTGTTAATTTTGGAGTAAAAATTTACTTGAATCGTCAAAATCAGTCGATTTCTTTATCGTCTAAAAGAAAGTGTACATTTTACATATTTAAATGAAAAAAAATAAAGAAATACTTTTGATATTTCTAAAGGGAAAAATGACGAGTGATTGCAAAATCACCGGTAAGCAAAAAAAAAAAAAAAACAAAAAAAAAAAATCGTCCACCTGGCACATATTATAAATTGGTCCGCTTGTCCACATACATGTACTCAAATTAATGGATGACAACTTAGCCTCTTTTCATGGAGAAAATTTATAGTCATGTTTGAACCTAAAGAACAGATATACCAAATCTGAATGACAGATAAAATAATAAGACATGATGAATATAAGAAGACTCTGAACAATCGGAAAACTGTAAAGTCAGGAGTAACATGTATTTGACAGAAGTTTTAAAAACATTTGAATGTTGAGATCGGTTGAGTATCTCAATGATAAGAACTTGTATTCTGAAATCAGAATTTGGAAGAGCTTTTCCTGTGTTAGCATAAATTAGTCTCTAATTTTGTCCGTTATCTTTAAAAATATAATAATAAATGAATGCAATAATTTGTGCAATTTATTATGTTTTTTTTAAATGTTGCATGTTTATTATGACATACATTTTTGCCTCGCAGTGTCGCAGTATGCCAGACAAAGGCATCACTATCCGACGGTGGCAGAGTCAACTATTATATTTGAGAAGGTAGAAGACCTGGATTCTTAATATAAATAAGAAGACCTTGTGTGCAGATATCTTATGTTACAAAGTTTCTATATGGCCAATGTCCTGAACCTCAAGTCATTTTCATGGTTCATTGACTGCTTGAATTTTTTTTTAGTTTTTTGGTCATGTGAATTTTTCACTTATTATGAATAATATTAGGATAATTATATTTGGTATATTGGTTACTTGCTACGTCTCCATGTCGGTCAGATATTGTTCACCTGACCTCAACCTCATTTCATGGATCAGTGATCAAGGTTAAAGTTACATGCATGAATTGGTTCATTTCTCTTATACTATAAGCAGTAGGTCAACTATGTGAGGTGTATGGAATGATTGTAAGGGATAGATGTCTATCTAGGTCTGGCAGGTAAGAATCTATTTTGTTACTAGGGGGTTTAGGTTGTTGCTAATGGAATGTAGATATTGTATAATTTACTTATTTTATATAGAAATGATTGATATCTGACCACTGAATTGTCACTTTTTTAAATGAAGAATATTTTTGTATAAAAAAAAAAAAAAAAAAAATAAGTTTGTTCATTTTGGTTGCTAGGGACATTTTTCGCTTGCTATGTTATACTTTCCGGCCAAAACCAGGAACAATTGACAATAAATCATATTTAGTCCATTTATATGTATTTAGACTTAAATATTAAATACATTTGTTACAATTTGGTTTTTTTTAGCTTTGTTGCTATAGGGTTAATTCTGTTGCTATGGTTACTCAATATTTGGAGAAAAAAAACACCGAGCTTTTATGAAATAGTAAAAGTATGACCACTACTTCTTCCATATTTAGTAACACCATGTATGTGCTGTTCTGGTAATAGAAAAAAATTGACATTGATTTCTGGCCTTTTTTTTGGCTTTTTTGGACATAATGGTCCATGGAGACCATCCGTATCCCAAAATTTCTAGAATGAAATAGAATGTCATCAAAACAGCTGTTCTTCAAGAATATTTGATAGTTGAAAAAGTTGCAGTACAATGGAGAAATACTACATATTATATGAACAGCAGTATTCGTGAGACTGAAATAGTGAAAAACTGTGAGTTTTATGCTAATCTCAATAATTCATTCTTTGGAAAAATCAAATGAATATGTTTCCATAGCAACCATATGTAATTGGTCTGAAAAGTAGTTTTCTTCTTTATAAGATGTTATTCAGATGATTTTTGCAAGTTTTCATGAAAATCTGAGACTATCATGTTTTGGTCACTGCCTGATCCTTAGGCAGACTGGCACTTAAGGTTTGTTCATTTTGATAACTCATCATATTTTATGTGCTTTTTCTATCGTGAATATAACTTCTTTGTATCATGACCATAATTTCATCAGATTAGCTGCTGGTATACCATATTTTACCAGAGTACAAAATTGTATAATCAGACCAAAAGCACAAGCTCGAATACACAGTCATCTCAGTACCAGAATGTATGACAAACGAGTCGATTCTAATTTAGAAATTATCAATTTCCCCAACCTTGGTAGTAATATACCAACTTCACCTGCATATGGGATATAATTTTCTCAACTTCTTCGGTATTCAAGAGCTTGCAGCTCCTATTCAGACTTTGCAAAACGTCACTAGTGTCTAAGCAGAAAGTTGATGAACCGGGGGTACATCAAACATGTGTCAAAGAACGTCTCGTCTTTTGTCTAAAAAACGTTCATCGGAAGGTACCAAGACCTTGTTCATAAATATTCCGTATAAACTTCACGAATAATACACGATGGTCTTGAAGTATAGATTCTCCGTACTGACGTTGTTTATCATCTTAATAGAGTGTTATAGTATTGTTTTATTTATCTTTATTAATATTACTGTATTTTGTGATATCACTTTGAGGTGACTCTGTACTTATGTATCCCGTCATACTTTGAACGACAACATTATTTTATATCTACCTGTGTGACGTCAAACGCGCGATTCTACGTAAGAGTTAATGTTAATCTAATCATGTGACTGTCAGTTTAAGGATTCGGTCCAAGAACTTTAAATCTTTCAATCCTGTATGGGTAGATTTTACATACTAGATAAATAAAATCGTGAAATAAAAAAGCAAAATGAGATTGATAAATTTGATGTATGCCTTTTTCTGCTTCTTTGTTACATTTGATTGTTTTTATAGTGATTCAGATGATAACACAATGTTGACTGCTGTACCCCTATTTTTGACATTTTTACCGATTGTGTCTGTTTGTTTTGTTCACACATCGTTGTCAATATAATGGAATTTGATGCAACTATCATACAAGTGAGAGGTTTAGCTAGCTATAAAACCAGGTTCAATCCGCAGTTTTTTACATACGAAAATGTCTGTACAAAGTCAGAAACATGACAGTTGATATCCATCCGTTTGATGTGTTTGAGATTTTGATTTTGTCATTTCATTATGGACTTTCTTTTTTGAATTTTCCTCAGAGTTCAGTATTTTTGTGATTTGACGTTTGTCTTTATGCATAAAAAAAGTAAACATTTAATTTGACTGGTTTTAAAAGGATAATAGCTGGCAAATTGATGATCACTGACAAACCTATTTAATCTGCGTGAATGTGTTAAATTATTGACTTGCAAGCCATTAATCCATGAAATAACATCAAAATAAAACCAAAATAACCTCATCTCAATTTTATTTAATATTTTAAAAAATAAACTTGTGATTAGAAACGTAAGAAACACGTCTTTTTATGATGTTGATACACTTGTGTGACGCACAATTCATAATGTTAGTGTGGTGAACTGGTAAACTATCGTAAATTCATGAGAGGCGTCTGTTGTTATTCTGAGGTTTTCATGATGTAATGAACTTTTATATTATTTCATATGTATTTCTCTGTCCTGAGTGTTCTTACTTTTATTTGTACTGTATTCCTGTCACGTCATGTAGTCATTTTAGCAATATTTTTAATATTGCCATCTACATGGGAGGTCTGGCTAGCCATACAACCAGGTTCAACCCGCCATTGTTTTTTTTAAATGTCAATTACCAAGTCAGAAATGGCATTTATTATCAACGAGTCTGTTTCTATGTATGTTGACGTTTGTTTTTGTAGCAGTTCAGTGTTTCTGTTGACCATTTGTTTTCCTCTTATGGCTGATGTGTTTCTCTCGGGTTTGTTTTGTGATCCTGGTTCGTTTTCGCTTAATCCATATATGACTATAAAGTAGCGGTATACTATTGTTGCCTCTTTTTACCATTACTAATGTGTTAAGGCTAATAAATTTTTGAAACAAAGAAAAAAGGGATTTATGTTTTTTTTTTTTTAATTGTACTTGATGCTCTTTTAACATTTATATGATTGTCAAACAAAAGGTACAAACACAAAATGAAATCGACGGAAAAATATCTCTCTTAGTGGATACAACTAAAATGGAGGGTCAACTTTATTCGTTCAGTGTATGTTCACTTGTATTATTATGTCCTTTGATTGAGTTAAGGCAGGTCAATTGATATTTTATAGTGTGTTTTTATATGTTGTGATGTTACACTATTGTTTCAGATAAGGGTGAAGCTTTGGTACCATTAAAACGTCAGGAATCTGATTTTCAGTAGTTGTCGTTTGTTGATGTGGTTCATCAGTGTTTCTCGATTTTTATATAGATTAGACATTTGGTTTTCCCGTTTGAATGGTTTTACACTAGTACTTTTTGGGGCCTTCATAGCTTGCCGTTCGGTGTGAGCCAAGGCTCCGTGTTAAAGACTGTACTTTGACCTATAATGGGTTACTTTTATAAATTTTGACTTGGATGG
The DNA here is from genome assembly GCF_021869535.1 of Mytilus californianus. Taxonomy (NCBI): domain Eukaryota; kingdom Metazoa; phylum Mollusca; class Bivalvia; order Mytilida; family Mytilidae; genus Mytilus; species Mytilus californianus. Next base: position 69,092,425 of record NW_026262712.1, read on the forward strand.
AGAGTTTTCTCATTGGCACTCATATAACATCTTCCTTTATCTTTGAAATAACTATTTCAATGATTTATATTAAACTTAACAAATTGATAGATCGAGGCAATGTTGATGTATCTAAACTCACAAAAGATATATATCAACGTATATCTTTGTGGTCTCATTTTTTAAGATAACAGAAAAATTGCTGAAGTTTATATATTTTTTTCAGATGAAGAAATCTTGAAAACGCAATATCTTCCTTTGAATGAAGGAGTATATATTTCGGAGTATGTTGCTGACCTTGCTTGTCTTACCAGAAGAGAGCTGTTTGCAGGTTACAATTCAAAAACTGAATGGACACAGGAAAATAAACAAGTTTGTACAACTTCAAGATCTTTAAGAATCTCTTAGACAAGGATTTAACAATCCCTTTGAAATCAGCGTTATTTTCTCTCTCTCAATCAAACCACGTCGTAATACAGCGATTAATACCAATTATCACCGGAAAGTGTTTTTGATTTTGATTATGCCATTTGTTAACGGAGTCTCCTTAGAGTTCGGTAGTTTCGTTATTTTATGTTCTATCAAAGCAATAAATTAACTTTATGTTTGTGTCATGTTTTGTTGACACCTATTGACTGTTATAATGTCGTCTGTTTTTATCATCACGTTTTCGTAGACGCATATTTCTTGGTAGCCATGAACTAATTGAGGTAAACCAATGGTCTTATCTATGAGAAAGCAATTACCAAAAACAAAAAGCATAACAGATAGCTACTAACGACATCCATTAGATGACATGCTCACTCACGTAAAGAATTAACAGGTTCAAACATGTGCAAACACCCCACAACGGAGACAGTTGTGTAATCAAGGTAATTGTAAAAGTTTCAAAAGGGACATTCCAAATCGAAGATAAAAACCATTACAAAAAAAAAGACAAATAACAGTACACAAAAACACAATATCGACAACTACGGACGGAGCAATACAAACCCCACTAGAACTCGTGGGTGATACAAGGACCATGAAGGATAAGAAGATCCTATTTCACATGTGGCATCCTTTGTGTTGCTAATTTAAGTACAAACCCAGTGTGATACGTCTTCTTTGTTTGGTAAAAATCAGGGGAAAAGGTAATTAAAAACAAGATGAAAATGGCTTGACTCAGAAGATTTGCTAAAATCATAAAAAAAAGAACTAGCATAAAAAAAGAAAAAACAAAGAACGATTCTATGAAAACCTGCAGCTACCGAAATGTATGTAAAAGTCAATTACAACTAAAAATGTATCATGTTTTTGTTCAGAGTAAAGTATCAGTCAGTTCGTATGCAACTAATTAAGGGTAAATTAAGGCGACATTACCAGTTATTTACTGATGTTTAAATCTCGTAATGATATTTAAAAGAAAAACACATCAAAATAACAAAAAATACGTTAAACCGAATGCATCGACAGTAAATGCGTCGTCAGTTGTCATAAGCAGTCTGCAAAACGCGTACTTTTAGTTTTGTACACTGCAACAAGATGAGTACACAATATTGAGAGAATGTTATTAATCAAAAACAAAAATAATCTCAGTACCGATCAAAACAATGTTAAAGAATTTACTATGGTGTTAGATAAGTATCTTTTAAGAACAAGTTTGTTTAAACAATCATCAAGTCAAAATATTTCCTATCATAATCTACGGGCTTAAGACTAAAAAAAAACCCCGAAAAATTCTAATATGATATCCAATTTAAGCCGAGTTCTACTAGTATACTCAAACTTTAATACCAAATAAGTGAAGAATCTTGTATATCTGTCATTGAAAGTGCATGTCCATGTCTATATAAAAACGATTTTTAGAGTAAGCTACATTATGCTTTTTCAATGTTTGTATATTTTAGAATGTATTTGTCACTTGTTTTCTTGGTGAAAAGACAGATGTATTGGAACAAATACTTGAAGATAAACAAGATTTTAAATTGCTCAATAAAAAATTCGACGAACTTTGGAAAAAGGTAATATATGTTTCAATTATATCTAGATTGCATCATACATTAAATGCAGACAGAAATGGTAAATTTGTCGTCTAAAATGCTGAATAAATTCCGAGATAAATGCGCGATCATATGCATTTTAAAGAGCATTTGGATCGAATAAACGGTATGTATTAACCAATTGACCTATTTACATGTACGGTTGAGAGTTTTCATATCTACAATGTATGTAGCAAGATTCCAGCAATTTCCTGATTTAAACAATATTCTTTAGCTTTAATTCCATTAAAGCATTGGTTCCAGTTGTCGTACAACAAGTAAAACTGTCCACCAAAGGTGAACTTATATCAGCAACATGAGGTGTTTCATCTGTGGAGTAGGTTTCCCCCACCTTTCTGTTTTACATGATATCAACCCCGGTTTTTGTGGTAGCTGTTTTAAAGGTTTCAGTTTTCTATGTTATGTTTTGTTTTCTGTTCTTGTCAGTTTTTTTTTTATCACAGTTATACTTTGAATATCATTTTAGTAGTTCATTTCTTCACCAGCACGATTGTAAAATATCTATTGCTAAGATGTATTTTACATTATGTCATTTTAATATGCGAAATTGCAATTTATAGCTAAACCAAGTTTTGTAGTTGCAAGCATAAAACCGTGAATTAGAAGATGTATGAAAATATACATTACAAATGCATTTATGTTACTGTTTAACATATATATCACTGCATTATATGATTTGGTTGGCTATAAGATTGACAAAACAAAAGTTTAATAGAGTTTGGCGTTCTATAAATGTAAAAACCAAAAATTAAGAAAAATGAAAATTGCAAGAGGGGAAATCCATTACAACTGACAAAATCAAACATTACACTTCATCGAACAAGGGAACTAATGAAAATGAACTGCCATATTCTTAACTTATCCCATATGGCATGGTATAGGTTGCAAAAATTTGATATTTTTCATTTAAATGCAATATTTCTTATTTAATTGGTATATTTCTTCATTTAAATGCAATATTTTTTTATTTGAATGGTATATTTTTTCATTTAGATGCAATAATTGCATAATGGGAAATTCTTTGACGTCATAAGGTCAAATTTGCAACAACGTTTGTGATTGGTCGGTAATTGTATGGATTTCTCCCCTTTCTTTCTAAACTTGAGTGACCAAGAATTAAAAAAACGCGTCAAAATATCGCCCCTCTAACTAAATTTGGCGTTCGTGCGAGTTTGTGCACTGGCTGATAATTTCAATAATGGCCAGGACGAACAAAAAATGTAGAGACATAAGCTGTTATACTCCGGAACTAATTCTTTAATAAAGACAATTCAGGATAAATTGGAACCATTACTAACCCATGTTACAACAAAAGTCCTATGACATAGGACTTCACTATATGAGGCGTGAACTTCATATTTAATACTATCTATAATATGTGCTCTCATGTCTTATGCTGCAAATCATTTTACATTTAGAATTCGTTGCTGAGCTTTTTTTTTACTGTTCTCGTCTCTGAATCCCTTAAATAGATTTTTTTTCAAGCCCCACAGTAGTTCAATGATTACTATATGTCTTTGCATAAATAAGTACGCAGGGCATATTTCAAAACAAATTTTATCTTCAGGAATTTTAAATGATTTACTTTTCAATACTGCATTGGGAAGGGGGTATACTAGTTTATTTTGTGACACATTATATAACATAATTAGATATCCAACAAATTATATGATTGTACGTTTAGCTATTATCTAGACCTGTACGAAATGTATAGAATAAGACACATTTAACAGGGGCGAATCCAAAACCTCGGGGTGGGGGGGGGGGGGGGAGGGGGGGGGGGGGGGGGGGGGGGAGTTGGTTCAAATTTAGATATTTGTATAGAGATGAATATATATGCGAGTATTGGCAGTAATGGTTATGGTGTGTGTGTGAGGGTAGGGGTTTCAGATCAAAGATCGTTTCTTTAATTCTATATCTTTTAGTTTTTACCATTTCACTCTATTCTTTATCCTTTGATCTCTATTATATTTGTCGTTAACATGCGTGACATATTTGCCACTAGACATAAGGCAACCAAAAGTCAATCAACGTATTCTGTATATTTCATCATTTCTTTATTATGTTAGGTTTGGTCCCGCCCCTTATCTATTTTTTTGCACATTAGGGACATCAAAAGTTTAATGTAGGATAAAAAAAACTTAATTCATATAGTTTTTTTCACTGACCCCCCTTCCCCCCTCTTATCTTAATTTTGGAAAAATTGATTGACCAATAAGGATATACATAAAATCGATGTTAATTAAACAAAACTTGCAGCAAGTTTGACCCCCCCCCCCCCCCCCCCCCGCAACTATTTGAATAAAGTTTTTTATCCTTCATTAATTTTCTGATGTCGTCCCTTATCCTCTCTATGTAAACCCAATGCATGTCCTGATAAATGGTGACTCATGCATAGCATCATATGTGGTTATTAAAACAAGAAACATATTCATATTATAATAATTAATGTATGCTAGGACTTATAGATAGATGTCATTAGTCCCAGGTCATGTAATAAAGTAGGTCTTATAAAAATACAATAGCATTTTAATTTTGATGATTATATATATGTTTATATATTTAATAATGCCATTTTTTTGGAAAAAAGGGTAGGGGCAAGGCGTTTTTTAAAACATATCAATGGGGCGCGTTTTTTTTTTGTTCTTCGGAAGTGAGCCAGAAGAAGTCCATTTCTGTTTTTTTTTTTGCATTGGGAAGATCTTCTGGCTCTCTTCCACCTCTTCTTTTTTGATAGGTTGACGGCAGAGGCACATAACAAACATGGCGTCGTTTAGTCTAAATGAAATTAATAAATTTATGAATGCAGATATATTAGAATGGGAGCTGTTTTATAAACGTTTTTTATGGTATGACAGCCTTAGTAGGACATCCCTGTAGGACGATAAGCTGGATAAATATAAGAACTACACGGACAATAACAGTTAAGGGACGATTATTTGATATTCTAGGGAAGGGATTTTGATTGATTGGTGTTTAACGCTACTTTCAACACTATTGGGCTATTCCGTGGTGGTCAGTTTAAATTTAGAGATGAAGGATGGGGAAGGGAAGAGAGGGCATTATTATTCATTTCAATCTGTCGCTAAGCATGCCTATTTTTCAGCTCTTACCAGGCAACCATATTCATATATGAAATCCTTCTGTCCCCCACTCCAACAAATAAATAAATATCAAATGGTTTTCCTCTTATTTAACACAAGTTTAAATTGATTGATTGTTTGTTGCTAATTTTAACGCCCAGTGAAAATTATTTCATGCTTGTTCAGGAAAACACGAGTTTAGAAGTCACGTATATAATATAAAAATGAAGAGATGAAATATGATTGCTAATAAGGCAACTATCCACCGGAGTTCAAATATGAAGTGTATGTAAGCAATTATAGATAAGATAAGATAAGATAAAATAAGAAAAAAATATTTTCAGTCGGGTTACATGAAATACTACAAACATAAGCTCTGTAGAGCTTTTTGTCGTCATGTAGACAAATGCTTTTTGTAGACAATCGTAAGGCTTTCAACAATGACAAAAACCTGATACTGTAAAGTCGTCTATAAAAGGCCCGACATGAAAAGTGTCAACAATTCAAACGAAAAAACTAACAGCCTAATTATACATAACAAAACAATTTACAAAATATCAAATATGAGTCGAGACAGGAACCAACGACAACCACTAAACTACAGGCTCCATCCCTGGGACAGGCAAATAAAGAATATGGCAGGGTGGATATAAAAACGAAGATATGGTATGAGTGCAAATGAGACAACTCTCCACTAAAGATCAAATGACACAGAAATCAACAGCTATAAATCACCGCACGGCCTTCGACAATAAGCAAAGCCTACATCGCATAGTCAGCTATAAAAGGCCCCGAAATCAAAAATGTAAAACAATTCAATCTAGAAAACTAACGGCCGAATTAATGTACAAAAAAATGAACGAAACAAATATATGTATAACAAAGCAACAAACGGCAACCACTGAATTACAGGCTCCTGACTTGGGACAAGCACATACATACAGAATGTGGCGGGGTTAAACATGTTAGCGGGATCCCAATCCTCCCCTAATCTGGGACAGCGGTGTAACAGTACAACAACATGTTTGTGAGCAACCCATCCCGAAGCTGGGACAGTGGAGTAACAGTACAATAAAATAACAACCTGCACAAATCAGCAAATTAACTTAAAAGATCGGTACGAGACACCCAAAAAAACTAACATTAAGACAATAGACACAAAGCACCGACATAAGAGTATTTGCAATTACTGGAAGTTTGCTCAAACCTAATTACAACTGGTACTGAAATAAATCTTGTTCTCCCAGACTGAGTTATCAATCAGTACACAACGCGCGGCAAAGGATTTATTAAAAAAAGAAAACAGTCTGAGAAACGTCTGGTTTATGTTGTATATAGATATAAGAAGATGTGGTATGAGTGCCGATGAGAACTCTCCATCCAAGTCATAATTTGTAAATGTAAACCATTAAAGGTCAACGTACGGTCTTCAACACGGAGCCTTGGCTCAAAACGAACAGCAAGCTATAAAGGGCCCCCAAAAAATTAGTAGTGTAAAACCATTCAAACGGGAAAACCAACAGTGTCTAATCTATTTAAAAAAAACGATATACTTGCATATAAATCCATATACAATGAAACGGTTTTTGAAAAGTGGACCGAACGTTTTGACCATCGAAATTTTGCAATAGAAATACTAGTTATGACCACAAGACTTTAACAGCCAGTGCAGGACTCGCACGAACGTTAGATTTAGCTAGAGGGGCGATATTCTGACGCATTTTTTAATTCTTGGTCACCCATGTTTAGAAAGAAAGGGGAGAAATCCTAACAATTTCCGACCAATCACAAACGTTGTTGCAAATTTGACCTAATGACGTCAAAGAATTTCCCATAATGCAGTTATTGCATATAAATAAAAGAAACTACTATACCAATTGAAATACAAATATTGCATTCAAATGACATTTTATACCAATTGAATAAAAACTATTGCATTTGAATGAAAATTATACCATTTGAATGAAAAATTAAACCATTTGAATGAAAAATTATACCATTTGAATAAAAATATTGCATTTAAATGAAAAAATATACCATTCAAATAAAAAAATATTGCATTTAAATGAAGAAATATACCAATTAAATAAGAAATATTGTATTTAAATGAAAAATATCAAATTTTTGCAACCAATACCATGCCATAATCCCAGGCATTTTTGAAAAGAAATGGTTAGTTCAACCTGTGTAAATATGCATTGTTAGCTAAACATCTCAATTGTATAACACTTGTTAATAGTTCAGTTAATATATTGACATAATTAAATGAATAACAAAAACAGATAAATCATGTCACTGTCACAGAGACAAAAACTGAGGATCCATAAAAATTTAGTATGCATACAATGTTTTATGCATCTAACACAACGTAAACAGGAGGCGAAAGATACCCAAGTGCTATACAAAATTAAAACAAATCGAAAGAAAAAGCGACAAAGCTATAACTGTAAGTTATGCTGATTTTGAATTTATTTGTTATAACATATTGCATGGTATTGTCTACAGTTTGTTTTTAAAAAGAGTAAGAAAGGTATATTTTACACTGTATATCATATTTTGTATCTCCGTTTTAATTTTCAGGAAATCAATTCAATTAAAACCACGAGTTTTTATCAGCTCCTTTAGGTGAATATATATATTATATTTCTATGCAAATAGATGTTTTTTTGTGTTTGAATGTGTTTGAATGTGCATACAAAAATGCAATCGGGTGACGGATGGAGATTTTTGACTTGTGATATTTTTTTTTGCGCTGAGCTATGTTATTGTCAGACTATCACTAAGAAACTCGATATCTGTTATACAAACATATTGGTGTTTTTTAAATAAATGTAAAGCAACAGTTACAACAAGGCTGCTTTCGATTTGAAGAAAATAGTGTGTTTTGATTTTCTTCAAATTGTTTGTATTTTGCTTATCTCTTTAATGGAAAGTATTCAAAAAAAAAAAACGATAGAAATATCCAGGATTTAAAAATTAAATATGCATAACAGGTAAACCATTAACATGCTTTTTGAAAGTTCGTATTGTGTTGTGCATTCCAACCGATTTTCTCGAGCGCCAATTAATGAATCTGAGGTAGACTAGCGACTAGCGTATCAGATAGTATGCCTGGTATTATTGATTACATTTTATAAAAGCAAAATTAACGTCGTTTTGCTGACAATATATCTAGTTATAGTTAATAAATGTACGTCATCATAGTTATTTGCAAAACGACTTATATAAACAATATTTATTATATCGTTAACTCAATTTTCAATAATGTTTTAGAGCTTTTGTTCGAGTGGTATAGACGATGTAAAAGCAATTGTAGTAATATCTCAAAAACTCCTCAAAGGTAAGCAAACAAATTCATATATTAATATAACTATTACAGAATTGTTCTTCACGGATCTGTGTGATGCACATTTCATGCTTGCCGAAATTTCAAATATGATGAAGAAGAGTTAAAAGTCATAATTCCTTTCTTCGGTACTTTTTGTCTTCATGTTTGGTCAGCAGCTTTACAATAATGCGTAGTAACAGTGAGCAAATATGTCCTGTTTTCGAAAATTCTAAATAGCAAATTTGCCTTTGCTTATCACGCCAAACGCTCGCATTGTTAGATATGGTTTACATTACTTAAAAAACATATTTTAGTTTTAACTACTGTTCCTTATAACAATTAGGCAAGACCTGATACACGACCGTCTAGGATTTCTTAAAATTCATAAGTATCAAGTATATGTTATTAGAATACATTAAATTCAAATAAGCGATTATACTTTTGTTTGTTATGAAAACAGAGATTGTTAAATTATCACTAAAAGCAACATTTTTTTTACATTTTATGTTGTGCAAGGAGACAAAATATCAAATATGAAAAACGTTTAATGGTGATATATATTTTTTCATACTACGTACAAATTAAGTATAAATTATATACTAGTATTTCAATCCAATAACTTTTTTAAGTTGTATAATTTCCCGATACCACACAGATTTAGTCAAAACTGCATTTCATTCATATGATATACAATGCGATTAAATCGACTAGAGGCTGATATTCTAAAAATGACAGGGCATTTTTTTGGCAAATAACTTAGTGAGATAAATCCAAGTAGCTCTAGTACTCAGTTACCAGGTTGATTTCATTACAATTTTCACTTTTTACACAAAAAAGCGCATTACTATTTGTACTATTTTAAAATCATTAAACAGGATTTTTGTAACAAAGTATTGTTTATTTATGAAAGATAGCACAAATACTTCATTGAATTTTTAAATATAACATTTTTGGAGGAAAAAATATCATGTTATGGTAATCATTCAACATGTTCAATACCTGCAAGATTTGTAGATGCAACAGTACTTCCCTGCAACGATGCTTAATTTCCTTTCAGGTCTTTGTTTTTCAAAAATTGGAATTACGACATGCTGTAAGTGCAAGCCTGTAGGCCCAAAAGAAACCACTTCGATGCCTACAATTGAGATATTGAGACTTGCTGTACTGATAAATCGGAGGGAAACGGCAGCTGTTCTATGGTACCACTGCGATAATCCAATAAGTAAGGTCAACATAATACTACTGGTTTCTATGGTCTTAAAAAAGTAACATAAATTATTGTTTTGTCAAAACATGCAAGATCTTGTATCCAGGTTACTTTGTTTAGTTGCTGTTCCCTTTGTTGAATTGATACTCTCTTAATGGTTTTCCGAACCTAAACCTGTCCTTGATGTTTTCTATCTCTTTTTCATTTTTGCAATAAAAACCTTAAAAAAGTGATGAAGATTTACATTTCTTCAATAAAAAGATATGTCTTTCAGTAATACACTTTGCAGATATGTCCGTTAGACATGACTTAGCCACCAACTTCTTGGTCAAATAATTTAAATAATTTTTAGTGTAGATTTTTTGTAACTGGCGTTCCTTTTGGGGGAATGAAAGGGATCGAAAATATTTTTAGTTCATTTATAACAAAAGCAGTTTTGAGAATATGATTGCAAAGATGGCATCCACATCTTGGTACGATTGAATTTGTGTAATCCCTGCACGGGCTTTGGTTTTTAAAAATTTAATTTTACTGAATGTCTTGTATAAAAAAGGGATATAAATAATTACAAATCCGTTCTATTTTCAAACCGACCAGGGAAAAAGCGTCAATCGAATAAGCCTTGATCACACAAACAATTCAACCGTCGAAGTTTGCTGAAAACAATTACAAGTAAAACATTTAAAAATTGTCGATAACATAACAATATTGATTGAGTCGGCACTAAGAAACAATATTACATTACCATCAGTTGGGAATCTTTTATATCCTGTCTAATATTATTATGAAAAGGTGACGAGCATTAAGAGCGGTGTTTATTTATTTTACCACATTAATTTGCATTTTTAAAGTTTTTGTCTGTAATTATGCAAATATGAATTAAAATGTCTGATTTTGTAGGTTTAGTCATAAACTATTAAACTATTGCAATTGTACACAAGAACGTATTAAGAGTGTCCCTAAATTTTCATAAAAAAACGTTTGACGGCTCACCACAATGAATGCCATTCTTTATTATATTCTGTGTGCCCCCTGAAAAAAGTTAAAACCATATACACACTAGTATATATCAAAATCATGAGAAGGCAATAATTTGTTTTCTACTACAGTGACCGCCCTGATTTCAAGCATTTATCTTACTTCGTTGGCAAATACTGCAGAACAAACATTTGACGAAAAAGATCAAGAGGAATTGCAGAATCATGCAGAGTAAGTGCAATTCTGAAATCATAAATATTGGATCTTAAATCGATTAAAAAATGGAGAAGTGTGTCTATCTGTTATCCGCTCTTTGGTAGTTTGGTTGTCTCTTTGACATATTTCCTATTTTTTTCTCAATTTTATATAACACTAAAACTTGTTTGAAAAAGTATACACACCATTGTTAAGAACTAACATTAATTTGGTTTGTATACACCTTAAGGATGTATTCTTCTGAGGTTTCAGTTTCGTTGAAATCTCGTTCTGGCATTATTTCCAAAATATGTGATACAAGTGGATAATATTAATGAATTTAAAAAATGTTACAAACAAACTTAACTCTGTGAAAAAATTGTGTATTTGCATAAGTAGTTTTTGAGTAATCAATATTTTAAATTTTATTACCAATCAAGTCAGTCTTTTTAGCCAAAATTTTAAGAAAATGGGTGAGGGATACAAAAAAATATTTTACGAGAAACATGTACATCCCATGTCCTTTTTTTCTTTTCAAATTTCTTAAATATGTATATTTTTAAACATTTATAACAAAGAAGTTGAAAAAATATGCATTTTATTCTTAAAACAGAGAAAAATCACAAATTTACAAAATTGACAACATGGTAAATTTGACACAAAAAAGCATCAAATTATAATAGAACCTTATATTAACACCTACTTGTGGTTTTTTTAAATTAAATTTATTCAGATTGGTCCACTTTATCTTTATTGATAGTATGAAAAAAAGTTTAATTGTGGAACTGTGATTTTTTTCACGAAAATAGCCCAAAAATAGGTAAAAATTTATGAAAAATGGGGAAATCATTAAAATTGGGTACCTTCAAAGGACAGTTGCAAAATAAGAAGTGCACCACCATATGTTTTTTCTTCACCTTCAAAATGATGCCATTAAAAAGAAGCCAACGAGTTGATTATACCTGTTCAGCCAATTTAGCTAAAAATTTTGATTATACATACTGAGTCAAATCTTTAAATTCTTCCTACTTACAAGTTGTGTCCATTATTTAATCAAAGCAATGCGGACGAACATTTTACAACATTGTTATGTATATCAATATGTCCTCTTTCTTGTGCAATGGTCATCAATAGTCTATTTGCCAATAACCGATTTGAATCCGTTATTTCATACTTTTTGAAAAAAAATAACTTCCCTTTATCAATCGTAGTTTGGTTCTACATGTTCTATACCGGACACAATTGTGTTTTGCCCAAGTAAAGCTTGATCAGTTTAAAGTGATATTTCGGCGTTTTAACAACTTTTGAACGAAAAACAAGATCTGGTATAAAAAAATTAAATGTAATTAAAAGATTTAAGAAAAATAGGTTAGACACATTACGCACTGATAAATGTGCTCTTTCTGATAGCTTTGCATTATCAATTAGAAATGTTTGTCCCTACTAAGGGAGACAACCACAAAAAGGGATCTCTCATGACAGGGTTAATTACGAGAATTGGCAAAGAGATTATTCGAACGGTAAAACGTTATCTTTATTATGTTATTTCTTTGTTTTAATAAAAGGTTTAACAAAATAACTGAACTTCAAAGTAAATTCAAATAAGGGTGTACATTAACTGATAAACACCAAACTGTGAAATTTATTAATCGATGGCGTAACGAAAAGACAACAAGTCCCATATTGACATTTTTTTTTAAAGAAAAAAGCTGGTTTAACCCGGTTTTATAGCTAGCTAAACCTCCCACTTGTATGACAGTTGTTTAAAATTTCGATATATGAAACGAAATTATGAAAAGCAAAAAAAAAAAAAAAATAAAAATAAAAATGTTAAGATGTTATCTTAATCAGGTAAACCTCTTGTAAAACAATTAACCTAGATATAGTCAAGTATGCTTCAAACAGAAGAGATAGCTTTTAATTTCGATTGTTTTTATTCTTTTATTTTTTGCAAGCATTTGCATATGGGGTATATACGTTACTGTTGATTAAAAATTATAGGTCTTGCGTATTATGTATGCACATATCATTGAACGACGGTTTCTTAAATGTCAAGCTGAAAGTCATTTTTCTGTTAGTTTTACGGAGGCCATAGTTATAAAACTAACTATTATGAAATAACATTAGATGCACATATAGACAATACAATTTCTTTAATAATGCCCTAGGCAAACTCTTTGAAAACCAAAACCTTTTTGAGACATCGAAGAGTTAAAAGACCAAAAGGACTATCATTAAGGACCTTAACAATCAGAAACATTTCACGACCTTTTGGGTATTTGTGTTTTGGCCTTTTTTCTACGGATACATATTGGTTCTTTTTCTTCGACTTGTGACTTTATTTGAAGAGTGCTATCTTTTCTCCCCTTTGATGGAAATTTGACATGAAAATTTAAATGAGATGAAACAGAAGTTTAGCTTTGTATGAATCTCGGAAATCAATTTCGAGTATACAAATAACTAGCAAATAGAAATTCCGTAAGAATCACACTAAATCTAAATAAAACGAGACCAGGTGCATCGAGTTTAACACCTGCTTTAAAACATTAGATAATCTAAAACTGACATGCTTTTTTTTTTTTCTTACAGTTTGTTTTTATCACGTGCCATACAACTTTTAGAAAAAATGTTTTCTGATAATGAACGTCTGGCAAAAGATGCTTTGGATTACGTCTCTGAAATATGGGAACATTATGAAAGTCCTTTACATTTTGGGCACCAATTTAATATCGAGGAGTTCATATCTCACCCGTCCAATCAGAAGGATGCAAGTAAACGATTGTTTTCGTATAATTTAACTGAAGATAAAAACATCCAGTCAGGTAGTAACCAAGATAACAGGACTTCAAATGCCAATGAATTACAAATCCAGGAATCTACTACGGTGAGCGGTTGCTTTTTATGTATAGGTGTTTGTAAACTATTTGATAACAGAAAGATCAGCTGTTAATTCAAATGTTAAATGTTAAAAAACTGTGTACTGTAAACGTTTATGATTTTCTCCATCAATGAAAAACAAATATATGATTTAAAAACTTAGTTAATAGACGAAATAATTTTACTTATATGTGAAGTTTGGATATGAATAAATTAGTACATATGGTTTACATTGAGATATCTGGTATGCAATATATCACAAACAACATAGAATATTAAAAGACGAATGCATTTAACATCACACAAATATAAATTAAATTAAAATACTACACATGTTTATCATATAGTGATGTATTGATCTTTACAATGTTCACAATAGTGTATGCGTTAATTAATATAAACATGTAACAAATATCGTTAACCCATGCAAGATTAAAGAAGCGATAGTGTACACGTTAATCAATATATATATATATATATATATATATATATGTAACAAATATCGTTAACCCCTGTAAGATGATACAAGCAACTGTTTGAAATTATTATTAAAATATATTTGAACAAATCAATTTTCCCCCTAAAGGTTCACTTTGTGTAAATTCGGAATTAATTATTAGAGTTTACACAACTAATATACTCTCCTTCCGTGGATATTAATATTGTTACGAATAGATTTGTTGGCTCATGATCCAAATGCGATATAAGGATATATCATTTAGTGAAAACCTCATAAAACAAAATAGTGATAAATTTGTTAAATTTATATTTGTAACAATCGAAAACGACTTGCTATCATAAAGTACAGTTATACATCGTTTAAGTATTTCTTCAAGTTCATCAGTTTTATCACTTTTCATATTTGTCGACGTATTCTTGTTACTAAGTCACACTTCTATTTTTATTATTCAATCTGCATTTTTTGGGTTTTTTTTTTTGTCTTTTTGTTGTTTTTTTTTGTACAGGAACCACATTAAACAAAACAAAAATAGTTTATCTTTCAAATATGTCTTGTCTTACTTTTGCGAGAATACCTTTTTGGTCGGCACATTTATGTAAAAAAAAAATGGTACCATCTTTCATGACAATCATTATGAACTGTAAACATGGTAAACATACGATGTATTGTATTTCGCCTAATATTGATAACTTTTAATGTTTTTATTTTTTATCAAAAGTATAGACGAACAATTTATTTGAATTCAAATACAAAAATGTACGGGCATATTAAAGTAATTAGCTGATGATTCGAATGAACGTACAACACATAAAGGACACAATCAAAGTAGGATGATTATATTGTATAGTCGTGTAAAATTATATATAAATGACTAATGAGATATTCATTGAAGAGCGTTATTTATTCTTATAGTACCACTGGACCAGATCCAAGATAGCCATTTTAACATCACCTGCGGCAATGATGGTTTTCCACGTTGTGAGTTCAATATTCCAATTATACTTTAAACATAGATGATCAACGGTTATTAACGAATTTAAACAATTAAATTAATTGATAAGAGTTCATTGGAAAATTCAATGAGACACTACTCTAAGTACATGGAAGAAATGGGATTAAGAGGATACCTCATCTGTAATTGAGGATTGCATCCCTCTCATGCATATACATATATCATTGACTCTTAGAACGGGCTTGGCTGCTCTGTTTCTGAATTCGCTGACGAACCCTAATAATCGTAATATAATATGTAATACACAAGAATCGTGGCTAAAATGCTTTTTTTATTTTCGATGTCTGGTACAAACATTTAAATAGGGTCGGGGGACTTCGACTTTATGGCAACTTTGAAAACTCTGTTTTAGCATTTGCATATTCATTCATCTTAGTTGAAAGTTTATCGTATTGTCCCTTAAAAACTATGAAACATTATATCGCAAATGTTCAAAAGAATTGTACGAATCAGTGCGGAATTTCAACTCTTAAAACTTGTCCAGGTTTTCTGCAATTATATAAAACAACCTTTTGCATTGACATAAAAGACAAAAAGACAAAAAAGACAAACATATTAAAGCACGTACATGCATCACATACATTGTGCGTCGGACAATGCTTTTACACCCAATGGATTTATAAGTAAATGAAGCCTTCAATTCTAGTAAACATGGAAATTGTGAGTTTCCTAATGCTAATCTCAACAACTCTAGCTATCGATCTATGGAGGTTGTGGATTTCCTTCCGTAAAATTTAAGATTGATGACCCCTGCAAATATAATTTTACACTTATTGTAAATTAAGCATTAACTTTATTGAAAACAATACTCACTTGAACTTTTATTTGATTCATTTTAATGTTTGAATCTATATAGTGACTTGACAAATATGTATGTTTAATGATCCATGTTGTTATTTTGTAGATTTTTTTCACAGCTGCCTTGATCATGTTTAGCTTCTTTCTCACTCTCAACCTTCAGGATGATTCAATATCTTTGCAGGAAGGTCTGATTTTCATATACATGTTAGGTGATTTATTAGAGGAAATATGGAGCATGGTAAGCATACATGTTCACTGCAATTTTATATGGAATCTTAATTGTCGACATTTGTGAATTGTGTTCTGTTTCACCAATAACTGGAGAGCATGGTTTACCTGTCTAGATAAATTAATGTACCAGGTTTTGAACCCGGGAACCCTAGTAGAGTAAGTCACCACTCTATCAGCCTAGTTACTAAAAAAACTCATCAGAAATACTGAGCTTAAACATGTGTACGCTAAAAGCGCGTATCGTCTACAAAAGATTTATCAGTGACGCTAGAATGACATAGTTGGAAAGGTCAAATGAAGAACGAAGTTGAAGAGCATTGATGATCCACCGGTACGAAAGATGTTTTATAAAAATAACATAGTTAATGTTCTATAATCATGCTAACGAGGCCAGGATAAGGTACCGGTATTTGATGTTTCTATTAACAAAATAATGCACATATGTTAATAAAATTTAGTTTTAAGAAAGAAAAAAAAGAAGAAAAAAAAAGGTTTTATCAAATACAGCTTATGTAATATACATCTAGAGAACTGCAGATCTAGAAGTTCCCTGCTAACTCGGATAATGCAAACTGATTACATATCTACAAGGGCAAGTAACCACTGCTATTCTTTCGCCCCCTCTTCATATCTTCATCTTCTTCCTCAGGCTATATATATAATTTTTCTCTGAACGTTGCTTTTTTGCTGGATACATTTTAAACATATTGCATTACTTACATTCCAAATTTGACAACTATACTAGTCGGTGTTCGAATCCGAATATCTTGCCCTTATAATAGAAGTGAGTAAATCATTTACTCAATTTTGCTTAAATATATTTTAGAAAAATGTTAAAGTTTTTTATAAGGTCTTTTTGTGTAAAGTTGTTGCTTATATATATTCTAACCAACATGTATGCGTTAATGATATTAACCTGCTTACCCATCAATGAATTTATTACTTTTAAGGCATACATAATTATGTATACTATGTTTACAATTTCATGTTAAAAAATAGCTATTACCATACCTCGTCATCTGCTTTTATAACATTGAGAACTCATTTACAAAATTGATAAATATATATAACTCAAACATACATGTAGCTCGTATTCCTTGTGTGTTTGGTTGTATAAGCTCTTCGAAGTTACCATTACGGTTAGAATTTGAAATATTTGGACCTTGAACATTACCGAAATGAAAATGACCGTAGTATATCGCTATTAAAAAATCATAAATCGATTGAGAGAAAACATTTCCGGGTTACTAACGAAGAGACATTATTTGTCGAAATTCGAGTCTGGTGTAGTAAACATTGTACGGTTAATGTTGATTCTACGATGGGTACATACATCATCTGCTTCGGGTCTCGAGCTCAAAGGTATCGCCAGTCATGACATGAAATACAGATAGTGTTTTTATTTGAATTTGCTGTTATACATTTTTTTAAATAATATCAAATAAAGAACTGTTTCTCCTTCAAGCACGCCTCTGACTTCTTGAAAATTTTAATTTCTTTCAGTACTTTTTGTTTTATCAGCTTTCCGACGTTTATATTGTGTTTGACTTTGAAATATAACAGTCTCGAAACTCGTTATTTACCTAAAGGAACATCTGTACAATTTTACTTTCTCTGTGTGTCTTAAGTTCCCTTCATTTATTAAACAATGAACATGAAGCTTAATTATCTTCCCTTTCACTTGTTTAACATTGAAAGCAGATACATTTCAGTGAAGCTTTTGAAGGATATAAAAATATTCAAATGTAAACAGGAATCTTTTATATCAGTTTAAATATGAACTATCGTATTTGTTTTTACAGATTCGACCTGACAAAGACTGCAACTGGTCAAAACAAAGAATATTTCTTCACCTATTAAATATTTGGAACATTTTGGATCTATTATGTTTATTGCTTTACATACTTGCATTTTGCATGCACATTCTCGATTCCAATTTGCTTATGCACACTAGGAGAATCTATAGTATAGCCCTTTTCATCATGTTCCTGCGCCTACTGAATGTTTTATTACTGTTTAAACGTTTTGGAATAATTATAATAATGGTGAAAGAAATGGTGAGTTAATATAAGAAGAATCATAAGATATTTTTGTTTTAATCTAGCATTTCGGAAATCGCTAAGTTGTAACTTTAAGGATTTGGAAACGAATAACTCATTTTTAACTTGAAACAAACTTGCTATAATGGTAATTTTGGTAAGTTTTATGTTGCTTGCACTGAGCGAGGTAAAGTATGGCTCGAAGCAAAATACTTGAAACTGAACCATGAAGAAACCCTATCATCAAATTCACTTGCCATCTTAAATGAGAGACATTCGTCTAATGCTACTCACTTATAACAAAATAGGTAAGAAAATCGTGACGGCATTCAAATGTTTTACCAGCTGATAAATGCAAATCATTTGACATTCATTTGAGTTAACTTCCCCTCTTCGAAAATGTGATTGAGCAATAGTCAAGTTGAAAATGATATATTTTGAAAAGATATATGATTGTTCATGACTTTTTGAAACATACTGTATGATTAGTAATAAACATGAAAGTACATAAAACAACAAACCACTTCATCATATGTTTACAAAGTGGCCTCTATCAAGCATACAAAGCTTTCTATCTCGCATTTGGTTAAATTCAACAAAATTAACGATGACGGGTAGGAATATTTTCTACACGTGCAATACTCTACATGCGATATTAATGGATTGAAAATAATATTGCTAAAAAGCTTTTCAACCCATACATGTAAACATACCATAGTTGTATTTATATTGAGAAAATATCAGTCTCGATCAGAGGGTTTTTCAAATATCAACGTCACACCGACAAACATGAAAACACCAGTAACATACGCCTGCGTTATAGTTTTGTGGTTAAGTTTCCTTCTTTTTCAATCCGACAAATGACAAATTTTTAATAAATCTAACAAATATGAAAAGGGATTGTGACACGCCTTTCATTAAGATATATCGACGAATGTTACTTGTTAAAATAAATTGTTTACTTACATGCTCATGCAAACAAGTTTTAAAGAATGTTTGGATAAAGTGAGAATTCAGATTTTTATTTTTCAGCTTGTGGATTTGATGCAGTATTTACTAATACTTCTCATCTTTATATTTGCTGCTGGCGTTGTTTACCATGCTAATGTTTACCCAAACCACACAGTCACAGGTTCAAGTGATATTCAGTTCTGGAGAATATGGACAATTCTCAAGATTCCATACTGGCAGGTTTATGGCGAACTATTTTTGGATACATTGGAAGGTTTTACTTCAAGACATATTTGAAAATATATTTAAATTAAGTAGTTGTAATGGAACTGTGGCCTTTCATAGAAAATATAACAACGCGTTTCATTTCACAAGCATATATTGTATCTGTTACAATTTTCTTTCCATTGTACTTTTTTACGAATGTCATATCAAAATTATATAGTAAAGTAACCGTATTATAATATAAATAGCTTACAAATGTAGAATATTTACTTCTAAATGTAAGTGTGGATTCATTTAAATGTTGAAGCTCCGAAATGTGATTTAAAAAAATCCTCATTTTTAAGATAGAGCATCTTTAAAAAAAAAGAAAAATAAATAGTATATGAAAAAACTTAAAATTTAAGTGAAAACATTATTTTTCGAACGACAGTCGGAATACACATGACTACAAAAATTGTTTCTCATTATCACTTTTGTCTATTTTTGTCTCTAATGATTATGTCATATATTTTTTTACATTAATATAATACAACCTTTCTTTTTTAGCATCCGACGATTCGGGTTGCACCAATAATGCTACACTATGGAAAACTGATCCATCCATAGAGAGATGCCCGACAGCAGATTGGATAACAACAGTAATTGCGGCGTTTTATATGATGTTAACAAACTGGTTGTTATTAAATATTGTCATAGCAATGTTCAGGTATGTTTCCGTTGTTAATTTTGTTTTGATAGTTTAAACATATTTAATCTCGATAAAGTTGTTTTCCATAAGAGCAATAATATTATACTTTGTAGTGAAGGCAAACAGCAATATTTCCTTTGTAACATGTTTCATCAGTAACATCTGCAACATCGTATGGCCTTTACATATCTCAGTAACTGCATTTTATAATACAGGACCACGGATGTACTGCTTACATAGAAACAAACGAATTCGCATGGCGGATGATGAATGCATATTAGAAGGAGCTAAAGAAAATAAAAAAATGTGATATGATGACCAACAAGACAGTTTTCCATCAGACACAAATTGGTATAAATGTTGAGAACTATATATCACCGTACGGCCTGAGGCAATGACCAAAACCAATACCGCTTTGCAAGCTATGAAATGGCCCCGATATGACATAGCAAAAATAAGTCAATAAGAGTCGGGTGCCTTAGTTTACAAAAAATTGTATGTACAACACAACTTACCCTGTCGGCACAACCGGTCTCGTTCATTTGATAATTCATGCGATTTCTTGAGTTTTTTCTGTTTTCCTGATTGGTCTCTCACTAATCGATTAACAAAATTTATAAATCGGTACGCTGCTATCGCCTGAATTTACATATGCCTACGAAAACCATTGAATTATTATAATTATAATTTAAGTAACTAAGATGTTCTATTTGTTTGGCTAAGAGCATTAAATGTAGATTGGATCAAAGACATATTCAGAAAAAATCAATCTAGACGTTAACAAGCTTTCAAGAACCAACAAACTTAAAGACTTGTGTAATATTTGGGGTAGGATAGCTATGACTGTTGGCATTAAATACAGTATCTCCAAATGATTTCAATCATGGAGCATTAATAAACAGGAAATGACCAAATCAGTTCAATACGTTGGAATTCGTCGTTTCAGAATCTTATGCATTGGGTAATATTATCAAAAGTGTACATTAAAACATCATGATTGATTAACGACGTCCTAAACGATGGAAATTCAACCGATGACGTGATGTAATTTTTTTTGTTGGTGAAAGGACAATGAAATTACCAATAGTCCTTTAGATTCTCAAACGGCAAATTATTCAGTTGTTGAAATAATTTTATATGTATCTTTTTTTTATGTAAAGTTGTTGGAGAACATTTCGCAAAAAAATAAAAAATCTTATTGTTGTCCTTAATATCTATGGTTACATGTAAATTAGTCAAGGTCGTTCATAAGCAAAAAAAAAAAAAAAATATCTGAAAGAAAACAAAACTACTGTCATTATCTGTATTGTACACTAAGGCGACAGTAAGTGACCGATGTTCAAAATCTTATAATTGGTTAAAAAAAGATAGTCCAATGTAACATACAAAACATGAGAGATCGTATAAACCCCACAAACAGCGAGACCGGGTACGTCGACTGGTGAAGCGATTTCTTCTATGAATGCATGACCTGCCATCCCAATTTTAGTTTTAGGTTGTAACCCGGATTTGCTTTCTCTAAATCGTTTTATGACTTTCGAACAGCGGTATACTACTGTTGCTTTTATTTATTGCTGTCCAATGTCGACGTAATAATAGGGAAATAGTACACAGTGCCAAAATTACAGATCAAACGACACACTTGTATCCAAAGATCTGAGACTGCAAAAACATATCGATTATGATTTAATATTTATTTTATTGGATCGGTCAACCAATT
Organism: Mytilus californianus; assembly: GCF_021869535.1. Taxonomy (NCBI): domain Eukaryota; kingdom Metazoa; phylum Mollusca; class Bivalvia; order Mytilida; family Mytilidae; genus Mytilus; species Mytilus californianus. The sequence continues at coordinate 69,114,241 of NW_026262712.1, forward strand.
CGTGATGGTGACAATTACAATCGTTTTCCCTTCCAACTTTGTGGGAAAAGTGTTTATGCAAGGATCACCACACTGTTGGTAAAGTCCGTATAATGTGAACATGCAGGAGCGTAACACAGTGCCATTTTGCATCTTTCCTGGCAGAATTTTTTTTAATTTTCATATCAACTGCGCTTTCCTTAGATACTTGTAAAATACAAGAAGATTAAAGAAGCTAGACCTTGTAATTTCCTATAAAGGCATATTGATTATGTTCTTTTCATTAACAATCCAAACTCTTCTGATTTGGTCCTATTAATATATCTCCCTGCACTAGCAATTAGAAAGGAAACCAAGAAACAGCTTCGTCCATCTTATTTCTAGACATACACCTCGACTTTCGGTTATTTCAGTATAAGGATTTCGGTCATTTCAGAATACCATGACCAAATAAAACGATTTCAATGTTAAAGTTGTAAAGTGTCCTCCCATAGGCAGTAATATATCCACTTTACCCGTATAATAGCAAACATTTTCAATCTCATACGATAATCAAAAGTCTGCAGCTGCTATTATGACTGCGGAGATCGCCAAGGGTGTCTGTGCAAAGGAATGATGTACCAGGGTTTCGACAAAGAAAGTATCGTCATTTGTCGGAAAAAGCTCATCAGTATCTAATTGATAAAAATATCCAGTGCCTACTACATAAATAATACAAGATGTTCTCGAATTTTAGAAAATATAGTTGCTGAAGTTGTGTATTTTTAAACTTTTTTACTTAACAGTCCTCCTTTTATTCGTCTTTTCGTTATTTTTTACGGTTGGTCGTACCACTCTTGAAGTAATACGATGATAACGTTTATGCATCCTGCTATAAGTATTTTGGCGTTTGGCGTTTCTGGTGCCGGTGGGTCCAGATATTTAATTCGGACCCAAAATTTTTTACAGTAATTTTTCACTTTGTTAACCATTGGCTTCATATTGTACTTAATTTATACTTTACAAAGAAAGTATATACTATATAAACTGTGTGTACTATATCTACTAATAGCACTATTTTGTTGGCGTCTTTTTTAAATTTAATGTCAACTAGATACACGTTTTGTTGGCGTGTTAGATTTATTTGTATGTTTTTTCGTGTTTTTTTTCCAGTTGTTTCAGACTCGGTAACATATATGTTAACAGTTTAAACTGTCTGGATCCAAATTATTGTAATACAAGCTTATTATTTATGTTTGGATTACATACTAGATTTTGTTAATGTAACTGAACTATTCACTTCTGACATACAAGTGCCAGAATTAGCCAGCTATAAAAACTGGCCAGTTTTACCAGATATTTTGTGGGAAACGTCTGTACCACGTAACGTTGTTCTTCATTTGTTCTGTTTGTTGGTAAAGACTAACTTTTGATTATGTCAGTTTTAATGAAATTCACCCTGATGATTTTACATTCAATTTAAAAATTGGTATTTTTGTTATACTAAAATAACATAACACGATTGTGCAGAGGTTACTATGTTATTCTTGAGAAATGGGAAGTTACTATTTGAGAAATGATAGAGGTTTCCTTAATTTTTAGTTTTAAATGATTTATGAGATGAACGCAATGATATAAATTTGTATTAACGTGTAACAGAACATCATTTTTTTTAATTACTGAGTGGAAAATGTAAGGACTTGACTTAAATGATATGACAAAGTGTAATAACAACCAACACACAATTTATGAAGTATATAAATTATGAAAAAAATATTATCGAACAAACGTATGTCTTTAAAGCGAAAGAAGAAAAACAACTAGGAATATCATTTACAGCACTGAATACATTTATTCCTTAGCTTTGAATGCAGATTTGTCAAATATGGGAGGTAGAACACCATTGGATTGTCTATAAAATTTCCCTAAGCTAAGCATTGGAACATCAGAAGGGAACACAATCATTTTGTAATCGTAATGTTGAGTAATAATTATTATGTATTACTATTAGGGATGTCGACGAGTACTCGAGTACTCGAGTATCGCGCGGTAGTACCGAGTATCGAATACCAAAATGATACTCGACTAATCGGTTTTCGTTAGAATGTTGTTGTCTTCTAAAAGAAAAAAAAAATTTTAATTAAGAGCGCTTCCAGGGTAATTAAATATTAATCAAAATTAAAATACGCTTCGAATGTTTTCGTTTAATTGTCATTTTAAATTCCCTCGAACAGATGTAGGCTATGAACAAGCGAATATTTCTAAGGCTTACACTTTAAGCTTATCGTGTCTAAGTCATTCCTCCACCTCTCTACCGTCAGAGCACATATTTTCACCAGCATGACTTTTAGTTACGTAACAAAGTTGAGTAAACATTTTTCTATACATGTTTATTAATTAATTGATTAGATTATTGCCAGTTTACATAATTAATGGATGTAGTAAATGAGCTCTTTATTATGGTATAAAATTCCTGGGACTATTATCTAGTCCTAAATAATAATGTTGAGGGTTTTACGTCCATAAGACAACGACCCACAATACGTAAAATGTGTATAATTTTGTGTTTCCATTTTGTAGATGTTTTTCCGAGCGAGTACTCGTGTATCGCTCGGTAAATCTAACGAGTACTCGATTAGTAAATTTTCACCGAGTTGACATCCCTTATTACTATAAGTGCATTGTATTCAATAATTTGAATTTTCTTTTGCAGTTCTCGGTTTGAAACAATTCGACAAAAGTCCAGACAGAAATGGTGTTACTATCGCCATTCTGTTGTACTTGATTATGAACATAAAATACCGTCGCCGCTCAATTTTCCATTTCGTATAGTAAGAATTATCAAATATACTACAAAGCAAAAGTGTTGTCCCTGTTCAGAAGGAAACAAAAAAGGTAATACACTATTTATATTATTCAATGTATCATTTATGTAATTCAAAGTTTGTCGCAGAACAAAGGTATGATGTGGCCCTAAAAGACATAAAGAGGTCACAGGATAGTCTCAAATGATCAACCTTCGTGTATACTTTACGCGACATTTTCTTGGTGTCTGTCCCATTCGGGGGCCTTGATATCGGTGATTGTCGTTTGTTGCTCTATATCATGTTCGTGTGTGGTTACATGAATAAGAGCGTTGGTTTTCTCGTTTGAATCGTGTTAAGTTTTGTCACGTCATGGCCTTTTGTAGCCTGGCTATGCGGGTTAGGCTTTGCTTATTGTTGAAGGCCGTTCGGTGAACTGTAGTAGTTGCTTCATGTAAGACCAACGTCATTTGGTCTCGGTTTGACAGTTTTGTTAAAAGTAATCAAACCACATCTTCGAAATATTTTTTTTTTAATATTATGTTAATAACATGAATAAGTATGACCATACGAGCTGATACACAAAATAAGATTTCAGTATGTTGTCGTCATTTATCGAAAATTATATCCATGGTTTCATCATTTATTAGTTTTCGAAGCCGTCCGTTGCAAGATCAGTGAAAACCCTGTTATATGTCAGGGACCATAGCACAATAACACAGTGAGAGGATGTTTGAATAACCACAATTGTGTATGTTATGCCAAACTATTATTTACATACTAAAATTTAATATATGTTAGATGTTTTAACAGTGGTACAAATACAATTATAACATAAAGGCAATAAAACACAAGGGCGAGACTAGAATTAAAGCAAGTAACAAGTATAAGATGTAATAATTATAATCAATATATAGATAATAATACACATTATTCTGTGCATTGTAGACACTAAGGAGGAATTTTTGAAGAAGCAACGTCAATTTGCAAAAGAAATAATTGAGGAAGAAAAACATCGAAAAACAATATAAATTGAGAAAAGTTTGAAATACTTTGTATTGATTCCATATATTCTTAAGTTAAATAATTAAATATATATGTACAATTAAACTATAGATTTTAAAGATTACGTTTGAAAATTCTTCTGATAGCATGGGCGAGACTTAAATTTCGAGAATGCTAACACACAAAAGTTACAAGTTTCTAATATAAAACAACCTGAACAGAAAAGCTTGATCAGGACAGCAAAATATATAATCTAATTCAGTTTCACTGTGCAGTACATTTACTTAATCTAAATACAAATTGTTTGACTATTGCTAACGTTCAATGACAAATGTTCCATGCATATTTAGAACGAAAACAATTTCAAGTATGTTTTCCAGGGAAGGATGACATAGATGGAGATCGGGTAGAGTAATTTGCAAAATGGAGTGCAGGTTGGATACGGGCATCATACATAAGTAGCATCAAGACACATTCTGACTCCTCAAAAGAGTTGATGCTAGATATGGTTAGGGTGCAGAGTTAATGACAGTCCCTAAAATATATATTACATTTGAAGTTATCGTTTTGACCGGAAGTGTCTGCGTATCTATACATCTTACACAGGCAAACAGACACTACACTTAAACAAGGGTTTTACTGTCGGATGTGAGTTCAAAGAATGAAAAAAAAAAATACGATTCATATATCCAGTGCATAGCGAATTAAACCTCGAATCCAGAATCAAACTATTGAAATGAAAATTTGTTAAACTATACTTTTATTAGCAACAGTATATTTTGATAAAAATGGAAGGTATGAGGTGTAAGAATTCATGAAAAAATCCCAACTATTCTTTTCCAAACAAAAAACGACTAAACAGGGCATGATAGCTATTCTCCATCTCTGTGTTATAATGAAGCATTCAATACGCGGTTAATTCATTACTAATGCAGATTTAAATCAAGTATTAGCTAGTTGGTTTATTCCTGCTATTCCAACCTTTTAATGTTCTGTATTTGAATATTTCAAAAATCAATGTAAGAATGGAAAGAAGTCTTATAAAAAAGCGGAACTTAACCAGATTAGTTTTTAAAGCTTATTAACTTCAGGTAAATTTATATGAAATCCTTTGATTTTTTCAATTAATGTGCACTTTGAAACTACTACTGGTCAAAGATGTTACAACTTATTCAAAGATATATATTTGTTTGAAACTCAAGATTTTTCCCGAGCCCCCATGCTAGCTTTAGGCAACCCAATAGTCCGAGGAACCTGCTGGTGCGGGCTGAAGTGTCTGATCCGAGAAGTACTTCTCGAGAATGGCGTTCGTGTGATGAAAAAGGCTGCAAATGCATCATTCATCAATTTGCACAGTAAGGCAATTGAAAATACCTATAGGATATTTTGCAATGTGACCTGCGAACGTATGAATGTTATTTACATTCTATAATGTTCGGTTTGTGCCCTTCAATATGTCGGTGAGTCAAAGTAGCATTTACACAAACGCCTCAATGGCCATAGGAGTGATATTTCTAAGAAGCTACTTCTCCCAGTTAGTCAGCATTTTAGACAGTCGGGTCACAAACTTGATCACTTTAACCGCATGAAAATCCTAGCGATTAACCAGAACATTCACTGGAGTGATGCCCAGCGACAGGTCCGGGAAAGCTTTTGGATAAAGGAACTAAATATACATCATCCAAACGGCATCAATAAGAAATACTAACAGTTTTATTTACACTCAGTTTGACAGTTTGGGATGTACAGTCACGTCTATAGAGTATTTTGTTTTATTTTTTGATGTTCAAGATTGGGGATTAAATCAATAGACTAAAACTTACCTGTATTATTGAGCTATTTTACACAAACAGTTAGAATTGTTAAAATTAATGACACTGATGAAGGCTATTTGTTTAGCCGAAATATTTGTCAACACGATTTTATTACATCATCTTCGTATATTAACATCTTATATTAGTACCGTTATGCAAATATTTACACTTATATATTGTTTTCCTTATCTGCGCAGTATCGTTTAGTCTATTATACACCTTTGACAGTTTCATTTCGAATTCATGGTAGTACAGCTGTTCTTTTTTTTTGTATTTTTTAAATGTAGCAGGAAAATTATTAGTATATATCGATCTCGTAATATTTGTGAATATACAACAATTCGCTATAACTTTAAATTGCATGTATGTCACTCCAAAAGCGTAACGACTACTATTATATTTTATTGCAAATTACAGAAACAGTTAATACATTCCGACAGCCTTGTTCGCATTGAATACCAGTGAATGTCTAATAAAGGATCCAATAGACATGTTTTACCTAGTTTTATTTTAAATTGAAAGTTGTCATATCTTAGATTGATTGATTCATTGTCGTTGGCTGAACGTCCAATGACAATTAAACTATGTATATTTTGTACGAAAACAAATAAATAATTAATACAATTTTAAAAGCCTGCAAAGTGGGTTGAACGGGGGACAATATTGACTGTCACTGGACAAAAGTTTGATGAATAGGGGCAGAATTTTTGTCTTACAATATACCACGTACCTTAAGTAAATTGTTGCAACAAATTTAAAACGTACGGAGATCGTGAAGGTTGCAACGAGGCACGGAATTCTACTTCTCGAACAGACGTGTCTTCGAACTTTTTAAGAATCGTTCCGCCTGTCCAGTTTTATAATCCTGACCTGAACTAAATCAGCATTACAAACTCAACACAATATATTGATTTTGTTGACAATTATAGAGGGAATGAAATAAGCGAGAATAGTACTAACGAAGATGCTCTTTTATTTCACTTTTTGATATAAAGATGATGTCTTATCACGTAGTACCTAAGTTGGCTGTAATTACACAAATGTAATTGATTTTATAGATACAACAAATACAGCGAAGTCTATTTCGTATCTTGTCTAACATTTAGAAATTCACATTGAGGGTCGGTTGGGCACTACACTTTACGATAAGTAAATATAACAGTAGTATACCGCTGTTCAATAATCATTAAGCGATTAAGCGAAAACAAATCCGGGTCACAAACCAAACCGAGGGAAACCCATCAACTATTACATGTATAAGAGGAAAACATCAGAACAACAGAAACACTGAACTGCAACAAAAACAAACGCCAACATACATAGAAACGGACTATTTGATAACAACTGCCATATTCCTGACTTGGTACAGGACATTTTAAGAAAAACTGGTTTATGGCTACTCAAATTACCCGCTTGTATGGCAATGTTAAAAATACCGCTAAAATGATAGCATTACATGAAAGGAATACAGTAAAAATAAACGGAAGAATACTCAGGACAGAGAAATACATAATAAGATATATGATAATTCATTACAAAATGTAGACCACAGAATAACAAAGGAAACCTCCAATGAATTTACGACAGTACACCAGAACACAGCAAAAGAAATTATATTCTTTGGAATGTATAAATGCCACAAAAAGTGACGTATTTTTTGTGACGTTTATTTCATCGCAGGTAAACTTTTAAAAATATAATATATTAGTTTTATTGTAGACACTTACAAGAATATAAAATTGGGACTGAGTTTTAAGTGGTGTTATTTTGTGTATTTTCTAACCATGACAAAAATTTTAAAATGGAATTGTGTTTGTAATGATGTAATTATTTGTATTGCCTAACCGTGTCGGTCTTTTTTTCTTAAATAAAAAAATGTGTATAAACAAAAACATCATGTGCATATAAATAATTTAAACTGAAAATCATATAAATAAAATTGCTGATTAATTATCTTAACTGTTACATACGTAAAGAAAATAGAAATTAAAAAAAAAAAAAAAAAAAAAAAAAACTGTAATATAAAGCAAGATCAAGGAAGACAAAACAGTAAACACACTTGAAAAACAAGCAACATAAAACAAAAACACTGTGGACGAACCACAAGTAAGTCGATATACTTGACAAATAAGACATATGTGAAATGTTCTGAAAATACAGAATTCAAACCACAAACGATCAGACATACTGCAATATCTAAGCAGACTTACAAAAGAAACATCATAACTAAATACATGAATGTTGGATGTATGAATGCCGAGAAACGTTGCACAGCAATGCGAATTCACACTCGACAAAACAGTCATATTCTGGAACAGGTCACGTTCGGCAATTATAAACAGAACTAACGACGTTGATGGTAAACAACAATCTAAGACGTGATAAAAAAGTCGCTAGTTAGTTTTGACACATACACATATTATAGATCAACCAATTCGTTATTGTGTTCTAGAAATTTACGGCGTGTCATTTTTAATCTTTCCTCCTCATAACCCTGTTGGAGCAGTTTCTGAATAAGGAGCACATTTTTGTATAGGAAGTCCGTATAGTGTGAAAATGCACGAGCATAATCTATCAACTGTGATATGTAAACACCATACGATGGGACAGAGAGTATGTTTATGCTGAGAAATGGGAAATTAATAGTTAGGAAGTTGATATCATCCCGTTTACCATAGATTTTTGTGTGAATTAGTCCATCTGTGTCAATATTGAGGAAAAGATCAAGGTATGCAACAGTCCTTCTTGTATCGTAGTAGTATTCGTAATTTCAAGTTCACTGGGATATATGAGATGTAAGTACTGACTGAAATATTGTTTATTCAATGATAGGACATCATCAATATATCTGAATGTAAAATAAAAGACTTTCGCAAGATGCTTTTTCTTTTTGTATATTAAAATGTTCGGAATGCATTCTGCTTCATACGAGTACAAACACAAATCGGTCAGTTGGGGTGCACAATAAGTATCCATTTGAATACCGCCTGTCTGTTGAAATATCAATCTTCAAACTCAACAAATATATTGTCGATCAAAAAGTCCAGCATTTTGATAATATCATCTTCAGTATATTTTCTGATAGAATCGGTATAGTTTTTGTATATTTGTTACAACGTTCCAGCAGCGCATGCCCATTACGTATATACCACTCATATACTACTTTAATCCAGGATTTGCATTTTTCCTTGATCTGTCTACTAGAAATTGTAGCTAGGGTTCCAAGTAGTCAAGTAAAAACAGTCACTTTACAACTTAAATTCTGTGTCACTTGTCAAATTTATTTTGGCCATGGTGTTAGCAGTTTTTATTTGACTGATCAAATAAGATTACATCTTTGACATTTCCTATCTGTTTTTATGTAGAGTTGGGGCTATATAGAGGATGGTTTAAGAATCTTTTTTTTTTTAAATTTAACTTTATATGTGTTTTATATAGTTTCCGCGGTATGAGAAGCCTGTGAAAATTTTCAAACACTAGTGCATGTTTATGGTCACATGTGAAAGGGGGCGAAATATATCAAAGGGATATTCAAACTCTTAAGTTGAAACAAACTGACAATGGCATGACGAAATAATAACATGAGAAACGACGATAAGATGAATAACTATAAATTAATAACAACATAGAAAACTAAAGAGTGAGCAATATGAACCCCACCTCAAAACCAGTGGTGGTCACAGGCGCACCAGAAGGGTAAGCAGACCTTGCGCTATATATCGCATCCGTTGTGTTTATTATCTATGTACGAACTCTAGATCTAATTCAATAGGTCTTTTTCTGGAAAAACTGGACGGGGTTGTGGTTACAACAATTGGAACATATTCATCGTCATCTGTGAAACTGATATTCCATAATGGTCAACCAACACGTGATGACGTTCATACAATTTTCGACGGGATGCTTTCAACATCACTTATTGGAAGATTTGCAACAATACATGTAGCTTAATTGTAAGCAGCAACCTTTTATCAAGCAAGTAAATAATTATAGGAAATGAAAACTGTGATATATCGTATTAACTTGGAAATATATATTCTATATGCAGACGCTGCTGGAAAGTTAACAATATGGAAGCTACAATTATCTCTTTTTTTAGCTCACCTGGCCCATAGGGCCAAGTGAGCTATTCTCATCACTTGGCGCCCGTCGTCCGTCGTCGTCTGTCGTCGTCCGTCGTTAACTTTTACAAAAATATTCTCCTCTGAAACTACTTGGCCAAATTTAACTAAACTTGGCCAGAATCATTACTGAGGTATCTAGTTAAAAAAATGTGACCAACGACCCCGCCTACTAACCAAGATGGCCGTCATGGCTAAGAATAGAGCAAAGGGGTAAAATGCAGTTTTTGGCTTATATCTCTGAAAATAAAGCATAAAGATCAAATCTGACAAGACAAAAATGTTCATCAAGTTAAGATCTATCTGCTCTGACATTTGTAGACAAATCAGACAATCAGTTGTTGGGTTGCTGCCCCTGAATTGGTAATTTTAGTGAAATTTTGCAGTTTTTGGTTATTATCTAAAATATAGTTATAGATAGAGATAAATTGTAAACAGCAACAATATTCAGCAAAGTACGATCTACAAATAAGTCAACATGACAAAAATTGTCAATTGACCCCTTAAGGAGTTATTGCCCTTTATAGTCAATTTTTAACAATTTTTCTTAAATTTTTGTAATCTTTTACAAAATCTTCTCCACTAAATCTACTTGGCCAAATAGAATCAAACTTAGCCAAAACTTTCAATAGGGTATCTTAATTGAACAATAAATCCGATGACCCTGCCATCCAACCAACATGGCCGTCATGGCTAAAAATAGAAAATACGGGTTTAGTATAGAAGTCTATAGGGAAATTGTAAAAAAATAATTTCGAATGATTACAACTTGAAAATTATTTAAATAATGATAAGGGGTCTTCAGTAACTATTGTAAGACAACAATGGGATGACCAGCTTTTAATTCGACTACTTGGCCAAATTAAACCAAACTTAGTCTCAATCATTATTGGGGTATCTTATGCTATTTATTATGATTTTAACCTTTTTTTTACATGATTTCCAAAACCACAGTAGATACAGGTGAGCGACAGAGGCTCTTGAGAACATCTAGTTCGAAATGTGTTAATTTGTTATTTTAGACATACTGAGCTGTATTTGTTGTATCCTTAATTTCAGATTTTATGGGATATATGCGTTCAGTATAGTCACAAAACTTTGCCTTATTTAGTGAGAGGACATCTTCTATAGAACGGAACGTGAAGTTGGAGGATAATGATGGCTGTTTTTTATTATTCCTATGAAGATCCTTTATGTAGTAAACCTCATATAAATAAAAGAGTAGGTCGACAAGGAGAATATCACAGTTGGTACCCATGGCATGCCAAATATTTGTTGAAAACACGTCCTCCAAATTTTGTAAATATGTTTTCAATCGAGAAATCAGACATCTTAATAATATCAATTTTATGGAGTTTTTTTTTTAAATGAAAGTGATTTTGTAATGGTACGAGTTATCCCTCCCAGGAAATTCCTGTACCAAATCAGGAATATAACAGTTGTTTTCCATTCGTTTGATGTGTAAACGTTTGATCGTTTGATCTTTGCCATTTGAAGAGGAATTATCCGATTTGAACTTTCCTTGGAGTTCGGTATTTTTGTTATTTTACTTTTCCTAAGTCAAGATACTTGTATCCACGTTGACAATTCTTTTTTATGACACAAAGCAGGACAAATTCTTTCGATGTGTCTTATAGTTTGGAATGAGGATTTCTTGTGTAAATGGTATCAAAGTCAAATACTTAAAATAACTTCAAGTAGAAGGAGACTTTCATTGTCAGTACTCTTTGGAATTTTAAATTATCCCCATCTGATTCACGCCGCTCCAAGAGTAGGTAGTTTCACAATAAATTTGAACCCCGGCTTTGATTGGTAACATGTCGTTGAACTTTCAAATCTATTTTTCTTAAATATGGTTTTTGTGTTTGCATTGACGATAAGATTTTATGAAAACAATACTTTAATGAATCAAAACACTGATTTCAGCATAACAGATTTGTCAAAATGTTTAATACAAAATAAGAACGCTATTATGAAAACCCATTTTGGACTCCAAAAATTTAATTTGCCTTCGAGATCACGAATTAAAACAAAATTTAATCTGTTAACGATAATTGATTATGTGATTCCGAAACTGGGAAATTGGTTTCCATAGTTTTATATTATTGGAGATCACTGAAAAAAAATCCTTATTATAGATTGCTATTATTCGTGATGTCCTGAATGAAAGTTATGTTTTGTGAGAAACTAACGTTTGTATACGCTTTAACGTTAACCTACTTCTTGTACTTCATGTACTTTACAAAACTGTTCAAACAACTAAACTCTGTGTTGCTACAAACACATATATTACAAAAGAAACCTTACATGATTTTGTCGGTCTCTTTCTACTTATGAGTCTTCTCTCATTTTATATCGTTAGCCTCTTTTTTACTTTAAATCTTGCATCTTTCAGGTAACTGTTAGTAATTATAATCTTCTGACGGTCGCGGGGAAATTGAACTTACGGAACGTGTTATCAAATGAACATGATATACTCAAGCAGACATCACCTTTGACCTTGCCACAGTTGGCTCAACATTGACGTACCGGTATGTTTAAATGGCGGATCATGTGAAAATAAGAATGGTTCTATAGGGATTCACTTAACATCGATATACTTTTTACAAAAATATGTATGATTTTACAAAGTATCAGGATACCTCTTACAAACATCATTATATTATTTTCAACCATCAGTATACATTTTATAAGTATCCTGGTAGTTTTGCCAGCATTCATATACTTTTGAGAAATCTGCAAAAGTTTGAAACAAGTACCATTATATGTTTAATCAATATCATGATGCTTTTAAAATGTATCCCTATATATAACGAAAGCATCGGCATAATCCCAACAAGTGTTTGGATACAGATCAAATGAAGCGGTAGTTATAAGAAGTTTAAGTTTACTTACAAAAGCATAAGTATACTTTGAACAAGAATCATTATACTGTTTACTATCTGTTTACTAAAAACACGCATCAGTATTCTAAAATCATCGGTTTACTTTTAACAATATCAGTATACTAATAAAACAAACATCTGTCAGTGTACACTTTGGACAAATATCAGTATATTTTAAACACGAACTTTACTGAAACGAAACATCTGCATTAATTTAGTATGTATCGGTATACTTATAAAAAGCATCGGTATGCTTAGAAAATGTATCATTTTACTTATTAAAAGCATTGGCATACTTTAAACAGGAATCAGTATACCTATAAAAATCATCAGTATACTTTATGAAGTATTATGAAAAAAGAAAGTGTGATATGATTGCTAATGAGACAACAAGAGACCAAATGACACAGAAATTAACAACTATATGTCAACGTACGGCCTTCAACAATGAGCAATGCCCATACCGTATAGTCAGCTATAAAAGTCAGTATACCTATAAAACATATCGGTATACTTTTAACGAGTATCAGTATACTGGTAAAAGGCATCGGTATACTTAAAACAGGTATAAGTTTACATACAAAAAGCATGTGTATACTTTTAAAAAGTATCGATATACTTGAAAACTTCTAATAATCGTCCGCCAAATGGACAAGGAAAAACGGCAGGATTTCAGGGGTGGTTGATATGTTGAAAGTTGAAATCATTAAGAATTAATTCCCTTCAATATATGGTTTTTGTGTTTTCAGACGACAGTACATTTTGTGGTGACGCACAGTTCATAATTATAATATGGTGCACTGTATAGAATAACACCATTACAAATCATCTTCAATTTTATATTCTTGCACGTGTCTACAATAAAACAAATATATTCCATTTTTTTTTTTTTGAATTTACCTGTGATAATTATACATCACAAAATAACGTCACTTTTTTGCGTTGACACATTCGTGTGACATGTGTGACGCGCAGTCTATACTTCGTTTGTGGTGTTATATTGTACTGTCATATATTCATGGTAGATGTCCGTTGTTATTCTGTGGTTTACATGATGTAATGTACTATTATATTATCTATTTTTGAATTTCTCTGTCCTGAGTTTTCTTGCGTTTATTTGTACTTAATTCCTGTTACGTAATGTTGTCATTTTAGTGGTAATTTCAACATTGCCATATAAGCGGGAAATTTGGCTAGCCATTAAATCAGGTTCAACCCACCATTGGTTTCTTGCAATTTCCTGTACCAAGGAATATGGCAGTTGTTATCAAATAGTCCGTTTCTATGTAAGTTGGCGTTTTTTATTGTGGCAGTTCAGTGTTTCTGTTATTCCGTTGTTTTCTTCTTATATTTTTTTTTCACTTCGGTTTTGGTTTATGACCCGGATTTGTTTTCGCAAAACCGATTTATGACTATTGAACAGCGGTATGCTATAATTACCTTTATTTTACTCAGATCAAAATATAGGTTTCTCTGCATACAATGTAGTTGTATGTATTGTTTTCTCATAAAATAAACGCTTCAGTATCTAATTCATAATTTGTTTTCATTTTTCAGAAATAAAAGATAATTTACATGATTTATACCTTAAATTGTAAGTATTGTATAGCAAAATACTTCTATACCACTGATATTGAGACCGATAAATGACTAACCACCGCAGGTACCCTTTGAAGTCCAGATTAATTACAATGTTTGAAAAAAAAAGACTTATGAAAAAGAACTTACCAATAATATAGTAAACAAACTTAGCAACAACTTAGTAAGGAAATTCTTGTTCATCAATTTAGTAATTGTCAATTAGTATCATTATACTTGCAAAAAGCATAGTATACATACAAAAGTCATTTGTATAATTTTAACTAGTATCAGTTTCCATACGATAACCATCTAAATAAAAACCTACAAAGAATTTGTTTTGTTAACACAATAACTTGATTTGAACAAATGAATCCTATATCTGATTAAAGATCTTTAAGTTTACAAAAACGTCGTTGTAAAGAAGAAGTCTCAATGAGAACCTTGTAACCTCCCCCTCCCTGCCCTAAAAAAAATTACAATAAAAACATCAATGCAAATGCAACATTAAACCCTACAAAAACATTTTCTCATAAAATAAACGCTTCAGTATCTAATTCATAATTTGTTTTCATTTTTCAGAAATAAAAGATAATTTACATGATTTATACCTTAAATTGTAAGTATTGTATAGCAAAATACTTCTATACCACTGATATTGAGACCGATAAATGACTAACCACCGCAGGTACCCTTTGAAGTCCAGATTAATTACAGTGTTTGAAAAAAAAAGATTTATGAAAAAGAACTTACCAATAATATAGTAAACAAACTTAGCAACAACTTAGTAAGGAAATTCTTGTTCATCAATTTAGTAATTGTCAATTAGTATCATTATACTTGCAAAAAGCATAGTATACATACAAAAGTCATTTGTATAATTTTAACTAGTATCAGTTTCCATACGATAACCATCTAAATAAAAACCTACAAAGAATTTGTTTTGTTAACACAATAACTTGATTTGAACAAATGAATCCTATATCTGATTAAAGATCTTTAAGTTTACAAAAACGTCGTTGTAAAGAAGAAGTCTCAATGAGAACCTTGTAACCTCCCCCTCCCTGCCCTAAAAAAAATTACAATAAAAACATCAATGCAAATGCAACATTAAACCCCAAAATCAAAAGACGAATTTAATAATCAGATAATAAAAGTAAGGTTCGGTTGGTTAAGCTTGCAAAAGTATTTTTATACCAAATTTTAAAAAAAATTGTGTTCTGCTTTAATTATTTTTTTCTTTTCATTAATTTATTTATGATATCACTTTTTTTTTAAATTGAAGATCTATTATGTAAAAAGAATAAAAGGCATATATATATTCCAAATAGATATAAGAAGATGTGGTATGAGTGCCAATGAGACAAATCTCCATCCAAGTCACAATTTGTAAAAAGTAAACCATAATGGGTCAAAGTACGGCCTTCAACACGGAGCACTGGTTTACACCGAACAGCAATCTATAAAGGGTTCCAAAAAATTACTAGTGTAAAACCATTCAAACAGGAAAACCAACGATCTAATCTATATAATAAACGAGAAACGAGAAACAATTATGAACCACATCAACAAACGACAACCACTAAACAACAGGTTCCTGACTTGGGACAGGTGCAAAAAAATGCATGGGTTTAAACGTTTTAACAGGCGCCAAGTACAATTAATTTGAAAATTGACCAAAATGAACTATATTTTCCTCCGGCAGCCTGTTATAATTTCCTTCCATTTGGCACTAAAGGAGGAAGTTGTACAAATGATGTGCTATATAATATTTCTGTTAAAACTAGTCTTGATGAATTTGAAAAGATGAAATTGTGTTTTCCGGTTGGAGGAACGTATGTTGTTATCAAGAAATGCCACCCTATCATCAAGAAATAATGATCCTTTGTTTATACAGTGTAGTCTCCAAATCTTTATTCTGAGATGATTTCCACCCAGGCTAAATAAAATATAGTGTTGTTTCCCATCTCCAGTTTAAAAAAAAATATGAATAGGTAGTTGGCATATGTATATATATATATATATATTTTTAACAAATCTTCATTGAAAATATGGAAGAGGCACTGCGACTATAATGTTACTTGCTGCAAAAAAGCTAACAACTCTACGGGTCCTACAAATAGTATCAAGGGGATATGATATATGTTTTTGGCCATATCATAACAAAACTCGAAATTAGACCTTCGTAAGAAAAAGAGGTGTCGGGGTGGTTTTAGACATTTATTTTAACATTCGATGTCTATAACATAGCATTCTTATCTGTTCGATTACTTCGTACACTTGAAATTGATTTGATTTGATTTTGATTTTTGGTGTATTTACGCCACCTTTAAGCACCACTTTTGGGCTATTTCGTGGCGGTCAATGTTTTTTTGGTGGAGGAAGCCGGGGTGCCCGGAGATAAACCACCGACCTTCGATAGGAAAACTGACAATCCTAGTCAATTAAGATTGGAGTCGAGTGCACCCGCACGAGGGGGTTTCGAACTCACAACCTCAGTGTTGACTGGCTAGTGATTACAGTAGTAACTACTTAGACCACTCGGCCACCGTGGCCCCCTCATACACTTGAAATGTGTATTGTTTCACTACTAAACTTTCTATTCTACTTACTAGTACACTTGGTACTATCAAAAACCTGGTAATGAATTGTTCATATAAGGCTTTTGAAAATACTGGAATTAATTACTTTTGGAGTGTCAAAAAATCGTTGGAAGTACTTGATAAATTGCATGCTTATATTGGTGATTTCGAATCTGTTCAAAGTTTTGATTTTTCTACCCTATATACCACATTGCCTCATAATCTTATTACTGTGACTTGGCTATGTGTGTCGCTGTTTACCTTTACCTATTGTTCAACCAGATTGTACAATTGACAATACAATTGGGACATCTAAATTGACCAGTTGGTATTGTTCATATTAGGTCTACCTTGATTCTACCTGTACAGTTTTTTATTCACCCTACCCAACCTTACAGCATATTTTTTTCCTGAATTTTTTTTTCACCTTGGGTTATTTTATAATAAAATTTATAGGGAAGAATATTTATTGGTTTTCATTGTTTTAAGCCCCCAATATAGATTATTAATCTAATTTTGACCAAATAATCTAAAACAGACAAAGATTTTCGGAACTGCAATTTAATATGTATGCAATTTTAACAGTTTTTACATAATAAATGAATCTCTAAATTTTTAACCCTTATACATAGTATTGTCCAGTTGTCAGTGAAACATGTATAGCTATTCAGGTGTCTTCAGTTTCAGTTTTCAGATGGATATGTTATGTGTTTCTATAAAGTTTTTCTATGCAGTGTTTCTATATCCCTTCAAATTTTTCATTTTGGATTTTAATTCGCAGTGTTTGAAATCTGTTGGAATTGGTATTCAATTTGCATAAAATATTGCGATTTATTTCATTTGAATTCAATTCTTAGATGCATTAAATTTGGCTTCTTAAAATGTGACTTTGAATGGATTGTGATGAATGTATCAAGGAGGAAATAATTAATTCAAAATGTTTTGTTTGGCTTTCACATGATGATGTACATGTAAAAGCCAAAATATTTTTGGAGTATACTTGCAGTTTTTTTCTCTGAAATCTAATAGGATTTTTGTGCATAAAAAAAGTGTGTTCACTCACGGAAATTCACTTTTTTATAAGATGGGATCTAAAAGTTAAAAAAAAAATCAAAACTCAAATGCAAGTAGGAGAAATAAGTTCAACCAACATGTTTCTGTGTCTGTAAATGTTTAAATTATAAAATTCTGGATCTAAGATGAAGATAATTCACCTGTTTGAATGGGATATATATCATGGAAATGAAATGAAATGTGAATACAGTGGATATAGTCAAATCTTAAGAGATAAATTGAATAATAAAAATAAAACATTCCAAAAAAATTCATTTTGAATGTGATATTGGAAATAATCATTATAAAATTCTTGATCTTATATTGTAAAATTGGAACATATATCATGGGAAATGAAATAAAACGTGAATACTGTGGATTTAGTTAAATCAAGTGATATAGTGAAAATAGAAATAAAATATTCCAAAAAATTTGTAAAGTGAGGATAATTATTTTGAATGTGATATCGGAAATTTTCAAAAATTACAAAATTCTGGATCTAATATAAAGACTCTGCACCTGTTCGATTGGGATATATATCATTGGAAATTAAACAGAAAACAATGGATATAGTAATCAAATCTAGTGATATAGTGAAAATTGTAAGAAAATATTCCAAAAAGTTAATAGAATTAGGAATATAGTTTAAAATGACTTCAAATATTGAAAACTGGAATACTGGATGGGACATCGAATATCAGTGTCAATAAATAAATAAATTATCCAGTTTATTCATGACTATTATTTTCAATATTTCACTATGCATGAACCCTTTGTACAAGGCTCATGTCAATAAGTATTGAACAAATGTCTAACCGTAGGAATGGACTGATTTAGACGTTTTTGTAAAATTTAGATAAATCATAATTATATTGGAGATTGAAAACAATGAAAACCAAAAATATTTTCTTCCCTATCAATTTTTTAATAGAATAATCCTAGGTGAAGAAAACTTCAGGAAAAATGCATGCTGAAAGTTTGGGCTAGGTGAATAAAAAACTGTACAGGTAGAATCAAGGTAGATTTACATCTAACAATACTAACTGGTCAATTTAGATGTCCCAATTGTATTGTCAATTTTACAGGTTGAACAATAGGTAAAGGCAACAGCAACACCCATAGTCAAGTCACAGTTAGAAAAAATGCACACACCTGATTAAATAGGCATTTAAAATGTCGGAATGCGAATATATATGATCATACTTTTTTAGAACTATGTCAATTAGACCTGCTTTGATTCTATAAGTGCCCTTGAATTTTTACTAGATAACATTTTTATCGCTATAGAGATTCCGTTCACCAATTTCACGTCTGGTTATCGGAATTCCCATGGGCACTAACTGTGCAGCACTTATTGCGGGCCTGTTTCTGTATTGTTATGAGTTACAGTTTATGACTAAAATCAGCAAAGACCCATCGAAACAACATCTGATTCAAAACTTTAATAACACTTTTAGATATTCAGATGATATATTGGCTCTCAATAATGACGACTTCAGTATCTACATTAAAGAGATTTATCCTGCCGAACTGAATTTGAATAAAGCTAATACTAACAATGAACACTGCCCTTTCCTGGATCTTGATATCTACATCTTTAACGGGACGCTTAATACAAAAATTTATAATAAAAGAGATGATTTTCATTCCCTATTATTAATTATCCATTTTTAGATGATGACGTTCCCTTGTCACCATCTTATGGTGTTTATATATCTCAACTTGTTCGATTCGCTCGTGTTTGTAACAACGTATTTGATTTCAACGAAAGAAATCTCTGTATTACTAAAAAAAATATTACACTGGGGTTTTCGATATCACAAACTAGTCAAAACATTTACTAAATTTTATCATCAATACAAGTACATCATTCGTAATTATAAATCAACATGAAGACATTTTATACGTTAAAGTATTTCACATCCAATATTTTATGGTAATATTCTTTACAAAGCACAAAAATGTCGGCATTCACCTCAAAAGCTAACCAAACCTTTAAACAGACTTATTCGGAAATGATATAGTAACGATACTGTTGTCAGGTCATTAAGGATTGCATATTTTGGTATTATTATTGAATCACTTATAGGGTCTTTGCATCGGAAATAAACACTATTATTCTAAAACCAGTTGTTGGCATAATACGGGTTATGTTCTTCTCATATATTTTCTGATTGTATGATAATAAACCCCTAACGGGAGGGATTGTACTTGATTTTCATATGATGAAGACATAATCTTTCAATCAGTTGAATTGAGGTCTGCAGCTGGTATGTTAGTAACTGCTAGTAGTCCTTTGCTAATTTATGTATCATTGTCATTTTGCTTAGTTTCTTTTGTTACCTATTCTGACATCGGACTCGGACTTCTTTTAAACTGAGTTTTACTGTGCGTATTGCTATGTGTTTCTTTATTCTACGTTGGCTAGAGGTATAGGAGGGATGAGATCTCACAAAACATGTTTAACCCCGCCGCATTTTTGCGGCTGTCCCAAGTCAGGAGCCTCTGGCCTTTGTTCGTCTTGTATGTTTTTTAATTTTAGTTCATTTATATGTTTTGGAGTTAAGTGTGACGTCCATTTTCACTGAACTAGTACACAATTTTATATAGCTGAGGACCACCTCCGGGTGCGGGATTTTCTCGCTGCGTTGAAGACCCATTGGTGGCCTTCGGCTGTTGTCTGCTCTTTGGTCGGTTTGTTGTCTCTTTGCCATATTCCCCATTTCCATTCTCAATTTTATTGCAACACAATTAGTAAAAGAGTGATTAAGAATACATATAACTGTTTTGTATTCAACATTTTTTGGTGAAAACAATGAAGATAAGTTGGTTAAAAAAGACCCTCAGGGGGTGGGAGGTATTGAAAGTTACCGGTTTTTATAACATTTTTATCGCATTGAACAATTTCCTCACTTATAAATGCATTATGAAGTTTGTATTAGTAAACTCATAATAAGTAAAAGTATACATATGCATTTATCAAGTATCACTACGAAAGTCCAAAAGTCTGAAAAGACCAATTTTTGTCTTGATTTGCATGAACTATTACTCGACATTCTCAAAAAAGTATGACTTCTGTCATGATTTTTCTTGACAAATTCTGACTTATAACAGATGTGTATGGAATTTACTCAACAAATTCTCGACATTTGAATACTGTCTTGAAATTTTTCGACAGGTTCTCGACAATCTTTTTTTTTCTGAGTATAGCTTGACATATTCTAAACATTGTGAATTGTGTCTTGAATTTACTTGACAAATTTTAAGCTTTACAAATCATGACCAATATACATGATTGATATTTTGGTTTAATTCTTTTTATAGAATATACTGTTATTTCAAGTT
The DNA here is from genome assembly GCF_021869535.1 of Mytilus californianus. Taxonomy (NCBI): domain Eukaryota; kingdom Metazoa; phylum Mollusca; class Bivalvia; order Mytilida; family Mytilidae; genus Mytilus; species Mytilus californianus. The sequence goes on from NW_026262712.1 coordinate 69,135,386, forward strand.
ACACTTATTACAACAAAAACCAAAATTGGGAATTTAAATATTTTTTATAATTAAAAATGTGTGTCTTTCTGTGTTGTGATGTTACATTATTGTTTCAGAAAAAGGGTGAAGGTTTTGTACCATTAAAACGTTTAAACCCGCTGCATTTGTTTTCACCTGTCCTAAGTCAGGAATCTGATGTTCAGTAGTTGTCGTTTGTTGATGTGGTTCATAAGTGTTTCTCGTTTCTCGTTTTTTATATAGATTAGACCGTTGGTTTTCCCGTTTGAATGGTTTTACACTAGTAATTTTTTGGGGCCCTTTATAGCTTACTGTTCGGTGTGAGCCAAGGCTCCGTGTTGAAGACCGTACTGTGACCTATAATGGTTTACTTTTATAAATTTTGACTTGGATGGAGAGTTGTCTCATTGGCACTCATACCACATCTTCTTATATCTATATAAATATTTTTATAAATACAAATATGAGTATGAAAATATAAACCAATACAAATGTGAGTATGAAAATATTAACCAATACAAATGTGAGTATTATAATATAATCCAATTTAAATGTAGGTTTGTAAAAAAATTCAAAAAGTTGATTTTATGAATATTATAAATACTTGCTTAATATTTGAAATAAATCATACTGTAGAAATATTTCATTTTTCATTCATAATATTCAATGTTAACATAGTAAATAAACAATTATTGTACCAAAATGTTTTTTTTTTATAATACGCGCTGTATTATTGTATCCTGATTCCTCCAAGTTTATTTCATCGGTAATAGAAATGAGTATAAAACAGCAAAAGAAAGTGTTTAAACTTTCAGGAATGTGTTGATGCACAATTTAGACGAAATTCATACTGTCGAGTTAGTGTCGAGACATATTAAGACATATTTAAGACTGTCAAGAATGTGTCGAGACATATTCAGACATCATAAAGAATGTCAAGAATATGTATAGACTTATCGAGACAAATTTAAGACAGTCGAGAATTGGTCGAGACTAATCAAGACACTTTTCAGACTGTCGAGAAAGCGTCGAGAAATTTTTAGACAATGTTTATACTGTCAAGACATATGTCAAGTAAAATAAAGTATGTCTACAGATAAACGAGACTTTGTCAATAATTTTTACAAACATTTCAGACAAAAAGAGAATGTAAATTAAAATCCACTCAAATTCTGACAAATATTGGTTTTTTCAGACTTTTGGACTTTTGTAGTGTATACTGATACCAGTTAAAATCATACATATGCTTTTTGTCAGCATACTGATACTTATTATAAGTATACCGATGCAGTTTATAAGTATACTTTTACTATTTCAAAGTAAACCAATGCTTTTTATGAATAAACTGATACTTTTTAAAAGTATATGAATGATTTCCAAAGCATCAAGATACTTCTACATGTTATAAAAAGTATACCAATGGTTGACGTTGATATCACGATGTTTGTTCGAAGTATCCTAAAACTTTTTGAAAGTATGTACATATTTGATGAAATTGTATCGATGTAAAGTTTATCCCTATAGAATTATCCTTATTAAGACATGATCCGTCATTTATTCGTATGTTAATGAAATGGAGAGAAGTCAACTTATATTTTTTTCAGGACAATCCAAAGTAGAGCTCAAATCGCAAAATATGCGTGCATTAAACATTTACATAACGGTTATAAGAATAAGATAAATGAGAGGCGAAAGATACCAAAAGGACATTGAACAATTGTTTGTTCTTTATCAACTGATTAATCATTAATTAACATCATCTTTATATTTTAATTTTGTTTGTGTTCTGGAAACAATGAGGATTGAAATTGTTCTTCAAGGACAAAAGGAGTACTGCATATTGTTTCATTGAATCGACTAAAAAATACAAAACTCTAACTATAACTATGAATTAAAAAAAAAACCAAAACATTCAAATGTAATTCATTAATTGAACAACTTTCGGTCATTGATGATGTCTCGTGCTTGACAACTTGAGAAATCATTTAAATAAACGAAAAAGACACTTAATATCTTTATTAAAAAAAAATCACAAAGTAAAAGCTTGCTCATGTTTTTATAGTTTATAATAAACATGCAACCCACAGCACACAAATACATATAAAAGGGTCACAACTTCTGTTTAAAATAAAATACTGTGGATTCATTTTTATTCGTTAGATACCACTTTTTGTTTATTTCATGGATATAGATGAACACCACATTTAAATATTCACCAAGTACACATTTTGTTAAGGATTGAATGCAAACTTTGGCAAAACCAATAATCACGTATCAACGAAAAAGTAATTTTTCTTCAATCCACGTAAATAGATACACTCTAAAATAGGCGAATCCACAGCATTTCAGCATAAGTAATTGACCCTACATATATCAAATCGAGCAATATCATTAATCACAATGTTGTTTACTTTCTGAACAAAACAAATATAAAATTAATTTCAACAACATTTTGTAACTTATATTTAAGATATTTTTGTAGTTAAAATAATTAAACATTGCATCTACATTAACCTGTATTAGTTATTTATAGTAATACACATTTAGCATAACCGTCATCAGGAAGACGACTGGGTATGAGAGTAATTATCAAAAGTTCGGTAGGTAATATAATGAAAAAAAATTAGCCAAAAATATTAAAATTAACAGCTAACACCGCATAGGGTTGATATTGCCTGCAGAAAATGATTAAATTGAGTACAAATAAGAAATCAAATAACTGGAAAAGTATAGAGCAAACAAACAAAAAAGGGCATCATACGTTTTGCCAAAATCGTCTAACTGTACCTTGCCTGAACGTAGAAACATGCAATTCTGCGTACTTTGGTTATTTAGGCACTGGAAATTTATAAAGTAATGTATTGCTTAAAAAACGTTATAACCAAATAATAACCAATCAGATTTACACCTGAGACACAGAGACTATACCAGCGGTACATTGTCAGCGTAACATGGAATATTTGATAAATTATTCTGATTTACCGGCCTAATACCAACACACCCGAAATCGAAAAAAAAATGATAGCTAGACATAGTGTATTATAGAAATGAATAAGAAAACGTGAACAAAACAACAAAAATCATCTTTCCCTAAAGTTGCTTGCATTCAACCTGTATTTAATATTTTAATCGATTAATCCATGTAATAGTTAACGGCATATTATGAGAACTTGTAGTTAACCAGTTGGTACAAAGTTGAAACCCTACTACATATTTCCTGTATTAGCTTACAATTGAAACAATTTAAAAAATTAATATTAAAAGCGAGTCAAGTTTCACTAATACCAACAATAGTGTTAGGTGTGTACTAAATTGATCCAAGCATACTAGATTTAGTGCATGCCATGTAGAAATCACCTTTTATCGATTTGACCGTCAACCGTCCATAACTGTAGGTGAACAAATCATAAATTTTCAAAATCAAACGGTAGTTCTGGTATGGTACTACCAAGGATTTTTTAAAAAGAAAAGAAGCTTTATTCTGTCAATCGTAATGCTGCTTTAAGTTTTTTAGGAACTGGTTGAAGTGAATCTGAGTTCATGAAGGAAGTATTCATGGACAAGCTATGGTTTTGATAATGTGTCCCATCTTTGACAAGATTTTAATACCACACGTATGCACAACAGAGATAGTTAACACTCATACTTAAAGAGCCACATTTTACCTAAACGTATGATGCAGGGAAGTTCTTTAAAGCTGTTAAGACTAACAAGTGTTCAACTATTTGTGATTTAAGATCAGTTTAGTTCGTTCTTTTCGTTTACAATCAGGTTTCATGAGGTGTTTTTTTTTTTTTTTTGTATTGTTTGTATTTTTCATGACGAAACATGTGAAATTACATACTACAGTATTAGACACAAATTATAAAATATTAGTCAACACTTCTAAGATCAATCAAGTCATAAAGATATAATAAGATTTAACTATTACAACTGATTTTGTTAATTAATTAAAAGCTGCTTCTGACGAATGCCACTTCTGATCCATTTTTGTACAGGGGTTAAGAAACATACAGAATATTTTTCTATATTAATCCAATATTTTAAATATTGCCTTCAATTAAATATTGTATATACAAATGTAGAAGTAAGAACATATCCCATATTATTTTGTGGGGGATATGTTCTTACTTCTACATTTGTATATATAATATTTAAATAACAACAAAATATTATTAACTGTTTACTGTTGACAAAATCCTCAGACACACCTAAAATGACTTCTTTTGCACTGAAGGCAAGAGAATGCCATAATTTTTAATCCAGTCTATAATGGATAGCCAGATGTAGCATTCCCAAAAATGTGAAAAATATTTTCTCTAATTTCTGAACAAAATGTACATAATTCAGTTTCTTTTAATTTACATTATAATAAAAATGAATTACATGGTAGAATTCTTTGAACAATCTTTAATTGAAAATTTTGTAAAAACGAATTTCTGGTTATAATGAAGGGCATTATGAGGTGTTTTCAAGAACAACAAACCGTGCCGTAATCTATGATGTAACAATTGCAAGATGTGATATAAATGCTTTTAAGAAAACTTTTCACAAAATAAGGGAAAAATTTGAAACAATATCTTAAAGCATGGCTCTCAACAATTAACAAAACTTAACCGCATAGCGAGCTATGAAAGGCTCAGACATAACAATGTAACATAATTCAAACACGAAAACTGTCAGTCTAGATCTTTATTTTACTACTATACATTAATATCAAGTAATAAAACTAAACAAGTCAAAGACCAGAACTTCTCAAAGTGATGCTCGATGATTTTCTTCTTCAATTATTATTTGTGCAAACTCAAGTTGTTTCGCCAACATTGTTGCAATATCACCTATAACAGACAGAATACAGACATAGTTATAAAGTTGCTTTTATAATCAGGATAATTCATTGCTTTTATCTTGCTTTAATTTCTTTCTTTTGTTTACTTTTGGTGATCATTTAATTCGCTTACTACGAGTAGTTATTATGTAAATGATGGGTTGGTAAACTAAATAATGAGTGAAAATGATGATCATACTGATTTTAATATGTGGTAATTGAGTGTTTTTTTTAAAGAATTTGAACCTGTTCATAAACCATATATAGAGGTATTGTAACATCCATAACATTATTTTAGTAATATGGGTAAATGTTGAAACTATGATTATTACGATGATACTGTACATTTTACATGCCATCTACATAATTATATAAATATACATTCTGTTTTTCAGTTATGTTCAAACGTTGACAATAATGAATTAATTGTATATGTGCATGCAAAATAAAAGCAAAATGAACGGCTAAGATGTATTTGGATCACTGAGACCTACACATGATCTCGATATGTCTTATTACTTTTGTTTGATTTCGTAAGTACGCTGTCTGATTCACTCGTCCAAGAAGCTTGAATGTAAATGCTATTAGTACATTGTATTACCATTTTCCAATTCTTAAGAACATCGATAGCATCGACATGAACAGCATGGACATGAACAGCATCGACAAGAACATTGTGTAGAATACTTGATCAAAGATAGAATTCTACATGGAAAATTGAGCGGTGAAGGTATTTTGTCTTCATAATCAATTATAACTGAATGTCGATTGAAACGCCATTTCTGCTTGGACTTTTGTTGAATTGCATTAAACCGTGCACTGCAATAGAAAATTCCAATTTGTAAACACAATGCATTTCCAATGCTTAAACCAGAAAGTTCTAATAAGACTGGAACTTAAATTGCTAAATATGAAGCTGGGTAAAGAAGATGTTTTTCTAAGGATAGTTGTCTACATTACTAGTGTGTTTTAATTGTTAAAAACATGAAAGTTATACCCATTGCGATAACTCATTCATAACTTTTATGTTTTCCTAAAAATTACAAAAACTAGTATTACCTTATGCATTATGGCTATTCGGTTGTATTACTCAAGTAAAGTTTATAATCTTTAAGTCCGTTCATATAAATTAAATCTGTCTACATGCATGAACATACCATATTACTAATACAATGAAATTAAAAAACCGAAAGATAATAAAAGTTTATCATTTTGTTACTGTAAAATACATTGTCATGTGTGACAAACGGATGATTGACGTTACATAAATATTCCTGGGTAGTTTGGCAGGACAAGCTGAGAGAATCATTTCATATATAAAGTATAACGTTTGTATACGTGATAACACTACGGTTGCAAATGATATACAATGACTCCCAGTGTATAAAAAGAAGATGTATTGGTGTATGAAATTGTTGTGTATCTTTAAATTAAACGTTTTGCTGGATTGTGTAGTTTACTTTTTTAGTAATCACACTTTAACTGTATGATACATAACACAAGTAATTCTAAGGGCACTGAATATCAATAGCCATCTATATCATTGTTCAATACTTGGTTATCGAATATAGTTAAAGATGTTAACATTTACCCAAACATTGCAATAACAATATTTAATAGCAACCAGTTTGTCAACATCATGTAAAAAGCAGCAATAACTGGCGTTATCCAATCTTCTGTTGGACATCTGTCAACTGATGCGTCAGCTTTCCATATTGTAGCGTTATCGGTGCAACTGGATGGATCAGACGCTTGAGATAAACATATTTATGAAATTTTAATGACAAATTAAAGCGTAATATTGACAAATAAAAAACCAAAAAGAGGCAAAAACTAATGTTTTGTTTCCTTTATATTAAACCAATTGTCAAACGCGGCTCTCATTCAAGAAAAGCTCGTTGCTAATATAATTTGCCTTTTTTGAATTTGTAATTTTTATGTTGAACAAAGAAGGAAAACGTTATTTATATTCAACCGTTTAAAAATATATATTCCTTAAAAAAAAATACTCATTAAGTCATCTTATTGGCAGACATATTGACAATGGGACTAAGTGTGTCATAGTCATGATAGTGACTGCTACATTCAGAGCGATTAAATATCATTTATATCATTTGATCAAGGTCAATGAATTATAAAACAAAAGTCGGACGCACTAAATTGATAAAAAAAGTCATTTCATTTTGTCACTTACATTGTCACTTCGATTTTTCTTTGTTTTTGTATTTTGTTAAGCCGAACTTCGAAAAGATATACATTTTATGTACTTGGGTCATGTCTTTCTACTTGTTGTAATGCTTTACTTTTTATTCGGAAGATTTAATGTTTTTGCAAGAATTCTCAATATAGCACTGATTCCGTAAAAATAATTTAAGTGTTTTATGCATATCTTTGGAAAATATACACACACTAGAAATATTTAACACATCTAATAAAAAATATATACGCGCTGATATATGCATGGAATGAACGGCGCTATACAGAAGGTATTTTATTAAATTATCTGAAACAATTTCACTTTTAACTTCTTAATTGAAAAAAGGCATACTTATGAAGTAAGTAAATAAATGAATAAAAACCTTCCAATGTGTCTAAATACAGTTCTCCATAAACCTGCCAGTATGGAATCTTAATGATTGTAAATATTCGCCAAAACTCTACTTGATGGTTTGGATAAACATTGGCATGGTAAGCGACACCCGCAGCAAATATAAGGATTGTAAGTATAACCAAATATTTGAGCAGATCTGCAAGCTAAAAAAGAAATAAACATTGATCTATTAATTTATCAATAAATCATTAAACAAAAATAAACTTTCACGTTTTGTCAATATCAAAATATACCCATTAACAGTGATTACTCTATCAAATGATATGGATTGGTCTCCCCTTCATATTGCAATAACGGAGTGTTTTGACTAAGATTTTGAACTAACAGCAAACTAGGCTGATACTTTTTATGAATGAAGTGTATGTCGCTAGTTTCCTGCTCTACTTATATGGTAGACAATACTTAATCACTTCCATAAAACATGCAAAAGGCTGTCTTTATAATTTAAAACATATTCACATCTTCGATTGACAATCAAGATTCATATTTTTCCATTGTTGTTTTAAACTAACTTGAACATGAGTTTAATTTCAAGTGGTAACTTGGATACAAAAAGGATGTTAGTTTTATGTAATCATGGTAAAGGCAATATTCAACCGATGAAATGATATAGTACTGCAATAGTTTTGGGAGGACAAAAACATTGTTAAAAGTGAAGTTTTTTATGCTTCAAGTAGAATTAATACTAATATGTGTTAAATGTCTTCATTTAAAAAATAAATAACAATAATAAATCAGCTTTTCGAAAGTGTTAATTTTCTGAATAATGTAAAAAAATTAATCATTCAATCATTTAAGATGCTTACTTTTGTATTAATAAATATGTCCTAACAATTAAAACATTTACTCCAAAGGTCTGGTAAAATAATACAATTACGTATTATTTATCCTACCCCTTTTCCCAATTTACGATTATGTTTTAAATATGTTATCATGATAATGTATTATCATATAACGTCAGAAATGTTAAAATCCATTATGTTGTCGTTAATTAAATTTCACTTAATCAATTAATTTACAACACTATGTCATCCATGCATGGAATTTTCTAGTTCGTGAAAAAAACATGTACTTTGACAATTAGAAGGATACTATTCTATTGGGCTTGTAAAGCGGAGCGTGATCTACATATTGACGAAATATTACTCTGACTTTGATACTTATAAAAAACATTCAAAGTGATCCCGCATTCTCCAAAAGAATACATGATTTATTTACTAATTTAAGCATATTCAGAGCTTGAAAGAAGTAGGTCCGGTAAGAGCGCAAAGTTCAGATTCATATGATGAAAAATTTTGGACACTTTTAAAACACTTAAGTGTCTACTTCAGTTGATTCAATTAGTATAAAATGCCACTTTTCGGATGGTTTTTGTCCAAAATGAAAGTGGCCGCATCCGTGTTCATTCTCATTTACATTTAAATATTAAGAATGAACAAATGCAGCCACTTCCATTTCAGACGGAAACCGTCTAAAAATTAAATAAAATGCTCAAATTTTGAAGATTTCAGTAATTTATCATGACTTAATGATGCTAGTATCCGATACATGTGCATCGTATTGTCAAAAACAGCCCATATTTATGTAACTGAAGTATTCTACTTTCTTATAAATAAGCTAAAAGTTTACATTTAAACAATTTTGTAAAACTGCTATATTTTTGGGCCAAAAAGGGGTCTTACTGGGCCTACTCCTTTGTAAGAGGATATTAAATATAAATCGAATATCGATCTATAACATGTATAAATTAGCAAAAACAGCGAAAGATGTATTTCAAGTTCACATAACTGGATTTTGAGTCCATGTAGTTTATTTATCTAACCAACGTTCGTCTTTCCATACCTTAATTTGCCTATATTTAAAAAAAAAATCAAAATATATTTTAATTGTCTTTATTGATTTGTTGATAGCCGTGAGATTAGGTCCACAAAATGTTACTCCACTCCACTGTCATGCATGTTTTGATCGACCAATTGCAATTATCAGAAGTGTTGATTTGTACTATTGATTTACTTCTCATAAATTAAATCATTATTATTATTAAAAATATTGTTTTTGTACAACCCATGACGGAATGAATAAATTATTATAGTGATGTTTTTCTTTGAGCGGTCACGAATCACCATGTCGTGTTTAAATACAAGAAAACCCTTAGAATATGCATTGTCTAGTTTCTGAATTTTATATTTTTAAGTAACTATTTGCGCAAAGAATCTTAAATTATATTTCATTAAATTAGTCAGATTTGGGAAGTATATTCTTTTCAAATGGGTTTGTGCATATGTATTATTGTAATCACGATGCAGTTACTTTTCAAATTTAAAATTTTTTATATACTTTGAATTCAAAATAAATCGTGATAACTTACTGTGGATTCATTTATTTTCGTGGGTACCAATTTTCGTGGATTGCGGAAACCTTGCATTATCGTGGGTATGTGATTTCGTGGTTCTTCAAAAGTCTGGATACAACTTTATAGAAATTTGTATTTCGTCGAATATTTAAATTCGTGGTTCACCTGTACCCATGAACATTGGTATCCAACGAATGATAATGAATCCACAGTATATGTTTGTTTGGTAAAAGACAATGTTGACAGTGCTTTCTACATTTGTTTTCAATTAAAAGTATCGTGACCACGAGTATTCATTTATTCAACGACAACAAAAATGCTGTCGTTATAGTTATTTAACAAAACGTGTATCGATTAATTACAGAAAATAGGTGAATCTGAGCAAAATATTTGCAGAAATAAATTTCTATTTCAGAAAATTGTTCATAAGACGGATTGCACATTTACAGCAAAATCTATGGAACTAATATCTGCAACGTTTGAAGTAAGGATAAGTTTATTGGTGGGAACTGGAATCAAACTGACTGTCAGTAACGGAGAGTACTCTGAGATCTGTACTTCGGTATATTTGCTTCATTTTTAAAGATGTATAAACATAGACTACTTTTCCAAGCAATGAGGTTGATTTGTGTCTTCAAACAAGTTTAACCACGCCACATATTAAATGTGCCTGTCCTAAGTTAGTAGATTGTTGTTCAGAAGTTGTCGTTGGTTTTCGTACATTTTTTTTTAATAAATTAGGTAGTTTTTTTCAATTAAATAGTTTCACTTGTTTATGGAACTTTTGACAGCCGACAGTAAGGGGTAAGTTTATCTCATGGTTGAATACCGTACGCTGCCTGTAATTGCTTTCATCTACTTCATTAGAACTTTGGTGGATTTTTGTCTCATTGGTAATCAATTGGTCTTGATGATAAATATAATGTTGAAGACTTATGATGACCTTTTATTTATCGTTGACTTGTTTGTTTCATTGTGCGGCTGAGTCATTGGAGACATTGCGGTGATAAAGCCTGTTTGTGCTATTGCGGCGTGAAACAATCACCAAACACTCACTGAATTTAAATTCTAGCTAGGACATATGATCCTTCAAATGCAACATGTATTTCCAATGCTCTGTCCTTCTATAAAACACGTTTGCTTTAATTTTCTTGTAAAACAAAATTCGTTATTTGATCAAATATTTAAAATTGAATTTCTATCAAATTCATTGCTTCCATACATTAGATGCAATTAAAAGACAGCTATATTGTATGCAGTAAACTGAAATGTGACAATGTCGATAGAACTTTGTAACCGTGCTAAAAAAAGAAAAACACACGTAGAAAAAATGTAGTAGAAACTGATTCGGACTAAAAATTAAAAGCTGGAAAGATTTTTATAAATATAACTTCAAAGTTTAATTGACAAATAAAAAGGCATGGACACTATACAAACACGAAACTTGACAACGTTCTTCAATTCTGTGTATAGGTTGCACTTTGTAAATACAGCTGTTTCGCAAACCACGCCTCTTTTGGGGAGATATATGATATTCATAGATATGTTAATTTGTTAATGTACTGGTTCCCATCTATGATCTCTGTGTTTCATCTCATAGAGACATCACTTGGGAATGTAACCAGTATAGAAAAACATGGTAGCGCCTAAATTTTAATTCTTAGGAGGTCCAAATATGAAGGTAAGGGTAATATAGAATTTTAGTGTAAGTTTAAACTCTTAGAAGTTCAGGGTATATAAATGTTGAAAATATGCCGCACAGCCCTATATTTTGACCTTTGAATAAAATAGTAGTGCATATAAACTTTCCGTTCTGGGATATTATTTTTCACGAAACTTCATAGTAAAAGTGTCACAGTTTTAGCCGCAAAGGGAGTTCCTATGGGAAATTGCATTGTCTATATTTACAGAATTGCAATCTATATAGGGTTAAAAAATAGAATAAACAGAATTTCACAAAATCTGGTTTATCTCAGAGATTTTAAAGAATTAAACTCAAATATGAAGTTTTACAAATATTTCATGAAGATTGAGAAAATCCTGAGCCTTAACTATGATGACTCAGCATAAATTCACAGTTTACAGTATGCATGGTTTACTTAAAGCCCTGAATTAAAAAATAAATTCATAATATATGCCTATTTGTGATTTAAATTGTTTAGAAGTGCTTATATTTACTCTTTGCAGTCATTGCAACTCGTTGATCCTTCCTAAATAATTTTGTTAGGTTATTTTTGTCCTGTCGATAACCCAAAAGTAAGTCGTAACACCTAAATGTGTTTTTTTTGTGACCGCGGCATTAAAAGTACAAGCTAGAATAACAAAAAGACCTCAATAAAACTTACAATAGTGTGTTCTATCCTAATTATATACTAAATACTCCACATTGCTAGAAACAAGGAAAATATTTAGAAAATGTGAGGCCCCAGGGGGCAAAAAACAGAAAAAATGCCTACCCTGGGTCATAAAACAGATAATTTAACTTGTAAATGCTATGATTTTATTATTTTCAAGGTCTTTTGTAAACAAAACAATAACTGTGCTGGAAAGTTATGCAAAAATAAGATGTAAGCAGTCATTTCTATCAAACTTTTAGTGAATTTATGCACCAGACTGATATCTTCTTAAATACTATTTTGCAAATATGGCTTTGTTTAGACACTTCTAGTTCATACATTAACTAACTTATGTTAGTTATATGGTTAGAGATGATATATTGACAAATAGGCATACAGTAAGATGTTGACTGGAGACACAGGCAGGATTGGATACTTTGTATAATCTTGAATGTTGGAATGATTAACTACTAAACAATACATTTATAGTATTCTAAAATGCTTTCAATTTGTTATCAGAATAGTTTCAAACATGTTTTAGACATTTCATGTCAGAAAACATGCACATAGGGTAAGCTGGCAATGATTAAAGTCTTGTTTTCAAATTCTTTAAAAAACAACTGAAATAGGGGTAGGGGTATAAAATGTACTGTAAAAGGAAACTTAGAGTATATGCAGTGATTTCCTTAAGGCTATAATTCTGATAAATAAGTATTGTTGTGAGAAAAAATGTTTTTAGAAGGTTTTCTATTTGAATAAATGTTTGTATAGGTTGCACTTTGTAAATACAGCTGTTTCGCAAACCACGCCTCTTTTGGGGAGATATATAATATTCATAGATATGTTAATTTGTTAATGTACTGGTTCCCATCTATGATCTCTGTGTTTCATCTCATAGAGACATCACTTGGGAATGTAACCAGTATAGAAAAACATGGTAGCGCCTAATTTTAATTCTTAGGAGGTCCAAATATGAAGGTTAGGGTAGTATAGAATTTTAGTGTAAGTTTAAACTCTTAGAAGTTCAGGGTATATAAATGTTGAAAATATGCCGCACAGCCCTATATTTTGACCTTTGAATAAAATAGTAGTGCATATAAACTTTCCGTTCTGGGATATTATTTTTCACGAAACTTCATAGTAAAAGTGTCACAGTTTTAGCCGCAAAGGGAGTTCCTATGGGAAATTGCATTGTCTATATTTACAGAATTGCAACCTTTAGTGTTTGTTAAAGGGTTACACCGATACCTTCATTAGGAAACCATGCAATTTAATAAGCATCGACAAATTCAACAATGACAATATTGAACATTGCATGTCGATTATACGTTATGAATTCGAATAGGCTATGAAAAAAACCGTGCACAGAGGACTTAGCTAGATATATTCATATACATATATATATATAAAAAAAAGAAGATGAGGTAAAATTGCCAATGAGACAACTCTCCACCACTTAAGAGTAAGCGTTTTTAAGATACCGCACGACCTTTAACAATAACCAAAACTCATATCGCATAGCAAACATTTCAAGGTCTCAAAATAACCGATGTAGAAAGATTTCAAAAGAGAAAAAAACAAAAAGCCTCATTTATTTACAAATAATTAACAAAAAAACCAAATGAATATGATATATAGCAGCAAACTACAACCACGAATTTAGAATCCTTACTTTGGACAGGCAAATAAAGAATGTGAAGGGGTTGAACATGTACGTACGTGTGCACAGAACCCTATCGTAGTAATTAAACATTGGTACCTTAGAACAAAACAAAAACAATATGTAAACAAATGAGCGAAGAACAAACTATAAAATCAGTAGTGGATGTGTAACTTTTGTTTCAATAATTTTCCTAACAATATGAATATCAGAAACAATATATCGTTTCATATGACTTCAAATAGGATCGAACAATGTAAACTAATGACAAATCGATATTCGATGGTCTCCAATAGATTTCTTATATAGTTAGATAACACAAAAATATTGTTAGCAAACTCACCATTTCTTTCACCATAATTATTATTATACCAAAAGTTTTAGACAGCAAAAGCAAGTTAAGCAACCGAAGGAACATGATAATCAAAGCAATACTGTAGATTCGTCTAGTATGTACAATTGAAATTGAGTCAAAATTATGCACGCAAAATCCCACTATATACAAGATTGAGCACAACACATCCAAACAGTTCCAAAGGTTCCATAGATGGAGAATAATTCTCTGATGCGACCAGATGCAATCTTTTTCCGGTCGAAACTGTAAAAGAATGTAACATGGTATATATCATAATATATGTCTTCCCAACAATTCTTTATGATGTTGAAGAGCTTTAAAACTATAAGTGAACATAATTAATCACAGAATAAGTCACGAAATAAAAATGTTGTACAACTTTTACTAGTTTGAATACTGTTGCAATTGTTTGTTTAAAAACAAACACCCGTTTAAACACGAAACTCAATTTTGTCTTTTTTTTTTCGATTGTCTGATAAATGAATAAAATCAGTCAGAGCAACACATTTTAAAGTATATGCACGCCGCATAACTATGTAGATTTATATACACGATTAACAAAAATGATTAAAATAAAAGATGCTAATGATCTGCCTTAACAGACCGTTTAAACGAAAGAATATGTGTAGTCTTACCATGCTCCAAATTTCCTCTAGAAAATCTCCCGACATGTAAATGAAAACCAAGCCTTCTAGTAGAGATATTGAACCATTATCAAGGTTTCCAATGAGAAAATAGCTGAACATGATTAAAGCAGTTATAAAAAATACCTACAAATTTAAAAAAAAATGGTTTAAAATTCAATGAATCCCTTTACATTGCATTGTGCAAGTGTAGTGATTTTTTTAATAGACACAACTTGTTTAGTTGTACTACGTGTTCGTCAAGATAGTTTTTCAAAAATAATTTGATACATATTTCTTACAAAAATTGTATTGTCTTGCGCCTATAAACAGTGTTTTGAAAAAAAATGCTTCAAAGACGATGGATTATAAATCATATATCTAGAAACAATTGAACACTCTAAAGTATATTGTACTTTGCGCAGGTAAATTCGTTTATATTGATACACATTTGAACACAGAGTATTTGAAGAACACGCACGATAAAACATAAACATAGTTTTATATATATATATATATTTCTATCCATCGGATCACCAGTGACAGCCCAACAATGTTAGATCTCTATTATTGAAGAGCCTTGGTGGTCAAGTGGTCTAGCGTCGGGCACAGTGCAAGGCAATTTAGTACCACGATATATCAGTAGCACGAATTCGAATCCCGGCCAGGGAAAAAAAATACGGATCTAACATTGTTTGGATGTTATTTAGACGAATTATAATTATATACAATTAGGACAAATAAACAAATTTGCATATGGTTCAAGCAAGGCATTTGAGAATTGCTAGTCGTTTATTTGATGGTAAATATGTGAAAAAGAAACCTTGTAAATTATTTTGAAACTATCATTAAATTAGAATAAATATAATATTCGTTTGTATAATCATTATATCATTGTGTATAAGCTACCATGAAATATAACTCTCAGTGAATCAATGATGCGTTTACACTAAGCATGAATGTGATTTTTACTGCAAGCATGCAAGAGAAAATATTAATTCACAATTTATTTCTTATTTTACGAAATCACATAATTACCAGGTATTAATAGTTTTTTAACAAGCTGGATTCATTTATAGGCAACAGACATTTATAGAGAATTATCACATTTCCAATGAAATCAACAGTAAATATTACTTAGATATAAGAAGATGTGGTATGAGTGCCAATGAGACAACTCTCCATCCAAGTCACAATTTATAAAAGTAAACCATTATAGGTCAAAGTACGATCCTCAACACGGAGCCTTGGCTCACACTGAACAGCAGGCTATAAATTAATAGGTAAGTCGGGAAGTCTGGTTACCTATCACCGATAGATTTTAATTTACTTAAGTCACGTTTAAAATATATCATGCATGCTCCAGATTAGAACACATTAATAAAATAAAAACATTAAGTAGGTCATGCAATAGGCTTTTGACCAGGATTATTGGTATAAACGTTGAATGACACTGAACAGTCGAGTTATATTTGATAACTCCAAAAAATTACTAGCAACACTACGGATGCGAAACACACATTTTTTTTTATATTTTTTCCTTAATAAAGCAAACCTTTGTGAATTAACGCAAACCTTTGCAGTATAACGGAAACCTTTGCGAATTAACGCATATCGTTGCGTTATAACGCAATTCTTATCGCAATAACGCAAACCGTTGCGTTATAACGCGAACATTTTCGAATTAACGCATATATTTTTAGATTGATTATTATTTTATTTTTGTATATGTTATGATAAAAAAAACCATTTGATTTACATTTTACATTAATGATAAATCTTGAAAGATGTGTTTTTGTTTAATTGGCGGCATGTCCGTCATTCATTTAAATGCGGTGGTTATTTAGTAACAAGAAGGACCATAAGAACAAGACCAAATCATGTCATGCAATATAATAGGAATAAATGAAATACCCAAAGTGCAATAATACATAAATTAAGAATGGTTTTTGCATCAGAAAATTTGACAAAAACAAGATATGGTATACATGATATAGCTATAAATAATTTCAATTGAAAAACCAAGGAGGTTATATGAGAAGGAGAGTGAACACTCTGCTTGATATAAAATTAGTATCCCCAGGATAGGAATTCGATCAGGGGAAAATGATACAAATATAAAGAAATCGACATGTTTCTCACCAACTTGATGTAGTTCTCAGATGTACCAGGCTGTTACCGCGAACAGTTTGTGTGATTAGGAAAATTGCTGATGTCACGTGATTGTAATAGGTGACTGGGTCATTGAAATACAGGTGTAATTATTGTTACAAATTAGTTTGAATGTGTCGATATTGTGTAATAACATTTGACGCTAAATTCGATAATATATAGTCTAACTACTGCGAAAAACGCTTGAGAAATGACAAAGTTGTGAGGGTTTAGAGAAGTTTAAGAATGCAATTTCTATTGAACCCTACTTTGCTTTAAACATGTTAAACAAAGATTTTCGCTTCACCTTTATAAAACTATCCATGAATATTTTTAGGTAATATCACAAAAACAGAGAAATATGCGAGTTAATTTCGTTACGGTGACGGAGCAACTACTTATAATTGAAATGAAGAAAAATTTATTGATAGCCAGCGCAAAGTTTGTTTCTCGTGGCGTTAGCCTGTAAATTTAGGCGTAGGCGCTTATATATTCACTTTCTATGTTGGCTACTGGGAATGGTAAATGGTAGGTTATATCCACGAAAGGAATATGTGAGTAAGTGGCCGTTCCGGTAGCGGTCTTTTGTTTTATTGAAACAGCTAGATAAATCTATCCTAGAACCACCAAAAAAGTTACAGTCTTTCTCCAGGTGGAATGTTGTAGCCATCTGGACATGACAGATAGTTTTTCTTTAAATCGTCATTTTTTTTGCAAAATTAAATTTTTTTGCTAACTTAGCCGATCTTTTTTTCAATATGTTTATGTTAATTGAGTTCCATTTAAAATTAACGGGCTCTGACTGAAAGCAAAGGAACAAACAAATTACATGTATCGAATAAGAGAAATAAAGATCTTTGATAGCCAAATCAATACTTGTTACACAGTGAGTTTAATTAAGATTTTGTTTCAAACCGAAGTCAATTGGCTTGATGAAACGGTACCATTTTTCTTCGTAATTCATACTCTTTTCAGGCCATGCACGGTTGCAATATTTATTAATAAAATATATACAGAAACACGTCAATATGAAATACTACAACAGGAACGCGTGTCTTTTCTTTTATTTACAGAAATCTTTCCTGCATATTTTTATAAATATTTTGTTTTAATTTAATTCCACAAATAGATACGCCATTTACGAAGCATTTCAGATCGGTTGAGTTGTTTGTCTTGCAGATCCAGGATATTTCTAGATCAATTCTTTTTCGAGCTCAAACACTAAGGCATCGCTTATAAATAAATCGTCGACCATTATCAAACTATTACTGAAAAACGTCAACAGCAAACTTCCGATATATATTTTTCGATATTCTGGAAGCCTGACCAAACCTTCACTTGTAAGTTAGGCTATATAGTTATATACTGTCGAGAATTGAGCCTCGATCTCAGGATTATTTTGTAAAATCTCAGAAGGTTTATAACACTTCGGGTGTTTTCGTTCTTACTCGGGTGTGTAATTAGAACAGAGTGTCCCGCTGCGATCGAATCGTTCTCAACTAATTAACACCCACTAACAGAAAAAGGAAGTAACATTTTATGTGAAATTATCGTCTTTCGTCCTCTATCCTTCTCATATTATCTCCTTGGAAAGACCACGATTTTGACATTTTGATTAACGGAAAGTGGTAAAGTACATAAGAGCAAAGCAATAATGTCATACAAATGTGGAAACGTAAACAAAAGTGGTCAACATATTTATAAAAGTCACTATGAAAAAGCCCTTGGTATTTTTGTTGATTCCACTATGTCTTGGTATGACCAAATAAATCATATTATCAAAAAAGTCAATTTCTCATTAGCGTTATTAAAAAGAACAATTTAAGAAATACTTGAATCAAAAAGCACTGTATCTATTTTACGATGCTTATATTAACCCCCATTCGGATTACTGTTGTTTAGTGTGGAGAAACTGTAACAAGTTTTTTTTTTAAATTGACAGCTTACTTAAATTGCGAAAAAGGGATGCGACAATCATTTTAAACGAACACGATATTTACAAACATTTGGGTAAAACTTTCCACAAATGCATAGATTCCCATCGCCAACATACATACTTAAACCTCAAGACTTCCCATCTATTTTGATAGCTTCTAATGAGTCTTGCCGAATTTTATGTATTTTAGGAAGAAGGTACATGTATCCATGTTTAGGATTCTTGCAGTCACTTAAGAAGTTATAAGTGTGCTCATCAATTTCTTTGTTTGCAAATAGTTTATTTACAATCTTCGAAATAGATCTAGTGATAATCTCTGTGTTTGTGTGATTTATTTTCTTGTAATGATCACTGTTTAAGTGATTAGTTCCTGCATTAATATAATCTAATGTGTTTACGACCACAGTTGTGTTGTTTTTATCTGCCTTAGATATATAGATGCTGTCATCTTTTATAAGATAATTGAAAGCTTTACGCTCTGCTAGTGTTAGGTTGTGTTTGAACTGTTTTACCTTTAATCTAGAAATTTCAAGTTTTGTATCAGTTATGTAACATTCAAGGGCATTGTTTCCGTTAGGTGGAATATGCCCTGTTTGTAAGTATAAAGGATGGATTTCTTTAATTGTGTTCGTAGAGTAGTGAAATCTACATCTCAATTTTCTAGCTAGTTCAAGAAAATCCATCATGATTTGTTTACGTATGTAAGTACCTGAAACTTTAGGAGTAGGAATAAACTTCATCCCTTTTCCCAAGAGGAGGTATTCCTCATTTGTCAGTAGTCTACTTGACAAGTTCAACACAAGCTTTTTGCAAGATTCTTCTCGAATCTTTCTTGATTTATACTTGTTATTTAGTTTACGGGTTTTAAGTTTTTCCCGTTTTCTTTTGTTCCTATATCTACAGGAACTCTTAAATCTTCTGCAAACCATCCTAACAGTAAGAGTAAATTGGTAAGACTCATACAGTTATATTTTTGACAGTGTCTAATTTATACAATGTAAACTATACATGTAGGTGTATTTGTTTGTTATATTTATATGTATACATATATAATTGTTTAATATATGTGTGTAACAGTCGATAGATTATGTTTTATTCAAAAGACATGTAATTGATATTGTATGTAGAGAGCCTTATTAAAAATTGGTTTAATCCAAATGATTTACTAACTTTAATTAAAGATATTATTAGTATTATTATAAGTATTACTATATACATGTACTATACTCCTCATTATTATCCCTTGATATGTACTAAACACTGAAAGCATATTACTTTGCAATGAGTACAAATGGTAATGAATTATAACATAAGCAGCCTCCTCCATTTGTAACAGCTACATCCCTTGCAACTAATATAAGACATATGATTTCACAAACGTTTGCGATATATCGCAAAAGTTTGCGCTAATTCACAAAGGTTTGCGTTATCATGGTTATTTCGCAAAGGATTGCGTTATAACGAAAACCTAGGAAAAAATAAAACAAAATATGGCGTGGCGCTAATACCCTTCCGTACAACACTCAAAATACTGCTTTAAAATGTTTTTGCAAAGTTTCTTAACGTGAAAACAGCATTTCTCTGTCTCTCTCTCGTCTTACTTGTAAAAGGTTATTTACAATAAGTTGAACGAAAGTTTTGATGTATCTTATTTAAATTGTTAACTCACAACGTGAACAGCTATCTTTGTTACAGGTGCTGTGCAAATATCATGCTTTGAAGTCCTCCAGTTGTCCTGAAAAGTGCATTATTATCAGGATAAACCTATATCTACATCTACATCATTGAAATGCGAAGGGTCTTAGACCCATCACGCAGGTACTAATTAAGTCAAGCAAAACGGTGCTCATTGAAAACATATTTACATGTGAAAATAAAATTTAGTGTTTGTTGCGTGACTGTTAAATAAGATGTGAGGTTGTTTTTGAATGCTTCTGCAACTTCTATATTAAACAGTCTTATTGGTAAGGTATTCCAGTATTTGATGGTACGTGGAAAGAAGCTGTATTTGTAAGTGTTGATTGATGTTTGAAGGTTTCTAAATTTATTTTGGTGATATTGTCGTGTTGGCCTGATTTGTTGTGCTACATACTCTTGAATATTTATGGCTATTTCATGATGTAAATCTTTGTGGAACAGGCAAAACCTTTTTATTTTCCTTCTGGTCTCTAATGATGGTGATTTTAGCTTATACTGTATGCTAGTAACTGACCCAGGTTCTCTGCTGTATAGGTGTTTTATGAAACGTGCTAATCTTGTTTGCACCATTACTATCTGTTTTATGTGCTTTTCCTGGTATGGATCTCAGACACTGCTTGTATATATAACGTTTGGTCTAACATTGGCTTGATATGCTCTTTTCTTAATTTCGTCTGAGAATTTGCTGATGTTTCTCATCAGAAAGCCTAATGATCTATTTGCTTTTGACGTGATGTTGTTGATGTGTATATCCCATTTCAGGTTGTTGGTGAACTGAACTCCTCCAAAATATCTAAAATTTGGACATGCATGTTATAGTTGTGTCTTATAGAATTTGTCTTGTTGGTTATTCTTAGAACATAACATTTTGATGTTTTAAATTTCATCTGCCATTTAGATGCCAATTTATCCAGATATTTTTGTAATTGGTTGCAGCCATCATTGCAATATATTGCCATATGGAACGCCAACACTGTCTTGCTATGCCCATTTTCATTATATGATGTTGATTTACCTTTATATGATGTGCACTTGTCATCATATGATGTGCAAACACCTTTATATGATGTGCAAATATCCTTATTTGATGTGCAAATATCCTTATATGATGTGCAAACATCCTTATATGATGTGCAAACATCATTATATGATGTGCAAACATCCTTATATGATGTGCAAACATACTTATATGATGTGCAAACATACTTATATGATGTGCAAATATACTTATATGATGTGCATATATACTTATATGATGTGCAAATATACTTATATGATGTGCAAATGTACTTATATGATGTGCAAACATTCTTATATGATGTGCAAACATTCTTATATAATGTGCAAATGTACTTATATTATGTGCAAAGATCATTATATGATGTTCAAATATACTTATATGATGTGTACATATCATTATATGATGTGCAGTTTCCCTTATACTATGTTCAAACATCTTTATATGATGTGGTTGTGTCATTATATTATGTGCTTGTAATCTTATATGAAGTGGTTTGTTTTATTGTATTATATGATGTCGAAACGTCATTATATGATGTGCTTTCATCGTCGTTATGGTCAATGAACATGATTACGATTAGAATGATTATTGTCTACTTCATAACTGATTCCGATCTGCTTTTGCGGAGTAACTATCAATCAGGCTGAAATCTGTAGCTATCGTTTGGAAAATGGTTGCGATTCATAAATAGATAAACCTTGGTATGTTAGTACCTCACATCTGATATTGTTGGAAATTTGTCAAAATAAAAAAATTGCAAAGTTTTATTTTAATCGACGGGTCTACAATAATGAACATACAGAGACTATAATAATGAACATACGGTTAAAGTTATTAAATTTAAAAAATAATTCTTTTATGTCATGCTCTATGCTCATTTTAACAAGGGAAGGCAT
This sequence comes from Mytilus californianus, assembly GCF_021869535.1. Lineage (NCBI taxonomy): Eukaryota > Metazoa > Mollusca > Bivalvia > Mytilida > Mytilidae > Mytilus > Mytilus californianus. Next base: position 69,157,854 of record NW_026262712.1, read on the forward strand.
TACAATTGTCAATTTCTGTATTCTGTAAATTCAGATATTATTGCGTGCATTTATTATTGCGATTTTGTCATTTTAGACTTAAATGCGATTTTATTTTTTACGATTTTGAGAAAAATTCTGTTTAATTCAAATAAATATTTCAAAATGCTAGTTTAATTACCGGTATTGCGTTTACAACTCTGTCGCATTTTTTGCAATAATAAAAACCTCTGAATTTACAGTACCTAACGTTAGCATTTTTTCTATAAGAAGTAAATACACGAATTTCTAGTATGTTCATTTATGTAAATTTTGCCTTGCTGATCATTTTAGCTGTTCGAGTTTCTCTTTAAATATTCTCAAGATAGACACAAAAGAATGGGCAAAATCGGACTTTGATAGGGTAATGGCTCATATAATGGACAGTCATTTGTAACCCAAAAAAAGGGGGGATAGGAAGAAATAAAGGGGGCCTTTAATTCTATCATTTTTGGAATGGAAAGATTGCTTTCAATTTTATATATCTGAAGCTAATATTGAATGAAGGTGTGGTAAATATTAATGAGACCATAACCGGCAAATCCAAATTAAGTTCCCTGAAGTCGCAAACAACTTTCACAAAAAAGTTATAGATCCACTACTGAAGCAATATTGCAAACTTTTAAACAAGTTTTGCGGTCGTATATTGGTATCACGTCGTCGTCGTCAGCGTTGTCCGAAGACATTTGGTTTCCGGACAATAACTTAAGTATAAGAAAATAGAAATCTATGAAATTTAAACACAAGGTTGCAAACCACAAAAGAAAGGTTGGGATTGATTTTTGGGGTTATGGTCCCAACAGTTTATGAATTAGGGGCCAAAAAGGGGCCCACATAGGCATTTTTGTAGTTTCCAGACAATAACTTGTGTGTAAGTGCAAAGATCTTTTTGTAATTGTACCACAAGGTTCCATATGCCAAAGGGAAGGCTGGGAGTGAGTTTGGGGGTAATTGCCCTAAACGTTCATAAATTAGGGTCCAAAAATAAGCATTTTTCTAGTTTCCAGACAATAACTTTGATTTAAGTGTATGGATCTCTCCGAAATTGTAATTGAAGATACCATACCACAAAGGGAAAGCTGGGATTGAGTTTGGGGGGTAATTACTAAAAGGGTGGGTAAACAAAATTTGGGGGGGGATTTTCTTTTTTATAATTTTGGGGTTTTTGGGGGTTTTTTTCTTAAAATTTTTCCATTGATTATTTCTGATAAATATATAAAAGAAAAAAATACTGATATGGCAGGAGATACACACCAAAATGATGTGTAAATTATTATATGAAGTATTTTGCAATAGCAGGACATCTTCAATTGCATATTATTGCTATATAGCACAGTATTGTGCAATACCAAGAAATCTTCAATTGCACAGTATTGCGCAATAGCAAGAAATCTTCAATTACACAGTATTGCACAAAAGCAAGAAATCCTCAATTGCATAGTATTGCACAATAGCAAGAAATGTCCAATTGCACAGTATTGCGCAATAGAAAGAAATCATCAATTGCACAGTATTGCGCAATAGAAAGAAATCATCAATAGTACAGTATTTGGCAGTAGCACAATATTGCACAATATCACAGTATTGTGCAATAGCACAGTATTGCACAATATTACAGTATTGCGCAATAGCAAGAAATCTTCAATTGAAAACTAATACAAATATTTAAACCCATTTAAAATTTTTAAGATCTTCCACCACATTTATTTTGTGTCATAATAATATTCAAAAATATGATAACAGTCCATATTCATACGGTATCAAGCTTGAATATTGTGTCCAAACTTGCACCAACTGTTCAGGGTTCGACCTCTGCGGTCGTATAAGACTGCGCTCAGCGAAGCATTTTATTGTTATGTGTGTTTGTGCGTCATTATCCGGTGGTGGCTTTTTTTTGGGGAGGGGGGGTTGAAATTTACCTCACTTTCCGGTACAGAAATGATATTTTTTTCTGAGACAAGTGCTTTTGACTATCCACAAGAACTTGCGATCATCCGATGTTCAGTACTTCAGTACTTTGATTACATATGTTCTTGTCTATACTATTTTGCAAGAAAAGGTTTCTCTATAGATAAGTTATCAAGATAATAGCCAATAAAACAACAAAACTCTGAAGAGCCAAAAATGCCCAAAAAGGACCTTTACTATAGAGTATATTCAGACACATTGCAATATTTGTTTTTTAAATCTATTATAGTTTCCAGGATAATCGCAAAATATTAAAAGCCGCTTCACTTTGATAAATTCAAAACACAACTCTCTATCTGTAAGAGAACAACAGGTCTCAGTAAACAATAAATAAATGCAGTGTTTTAAGTTCATTAAGACACCAATCTGATTAGATTATATCTATTAAGTGTTCAAGCTTTGCTTACGTCGATCTGAAAACGCTCAATTCAAGACCATTGGAGTTCTCTGGTTTTGTCGGATTGATCCACACCTTCAAAAATATGAAGGCTGAAATTTCATTGGCTGATGTAATATTTACCAGTACAGAAAGTAAAATGAAGTGTTGTCAGATCCTTGAAACCAAAACTTAGACAGATGATCTGTACATTATATATTAATCAAATGTGTTAGACACCGACTCTAGTGTGGGTAGGAGCACGTGTATTTCCTTGTTCGACGCTAATAAACAAATAACATGTTTTTTTTTTTTTTTTTAATTTCATTATTGTTTTATTTTTCCCTCATTTTAAATGGAAACAAACTATTTGGCTTCCCTTCTGAAATACAAAAAATCTCTTTCAAGAAATTTGGAATCAAACATTTACAAAAAAAACCTGCCTCCCCACACACACACACACACACACACACACACTCACAAAGAAGAAATCAATAGTCAGTACGTTAGCCCTGTTTACCTGAGTCTAGAGGTGTATATATGAGCGGCTTCCCACGAAACCTTTTATATTGCGGGTCACCGCATGTCTAGTGGTGGTGCTTTCGTTGTAGCATGTTCGCCTCGAGTGAGGGAGCTCGTGGGTTCGAACCCCGGCCGGGTCAAAACCAAAGACTTCAAAATTGATATTTGCTGCTTCCTTGCTAAGCACGTGAATTTAAGAAATAAGACCAAAAGCTGGTCGGCTCGGAATCAGAATAATGTGTCCGGGTAAGATGACATGTCGTCCTTCGGAATATTACCTTGAGAACTAGCATGTTGAAAATCCAACTCAGGGTGTCGGTCTAGTACAAAACAGGGTTGATATTCATATCACATTAACATGTTCTTGTACGAATGTGCATATCAATTTGCCGCTGGACGTCAAGCATCCATCCATAATTATCTTTAGTTGAAGCTGTGAAACATATGCACGAAAACATAATAAAAAGCTGCACGCAAATGTAATGCACCTAGTTGAAGTTCATTTCATATCTCCTTTAATCCATTTCGGATGGACGGGATGGGCGCTCGGTGGTCGAGTGGTGTAAGTAGACGAACTACTGTATCACTAGCCTGTCAACGCTTATGTGTGTGAGTTCGAATCCCGCACATGGAAGGTAAGCTCGACTCCAATCTTAATTGACCAGAATTTTCCACCAATATAAACTCACCGCCACGAAATACCATGACAGTGTTGAAAACGGCTTTAAATAACAATCAATCAACAAATTATTCAATCAATCATCCATACCGATATAAATATGGCCTCTAAATCTATATCGTTATTTTCCTAAAGTCAATGTATGACATCAGTACAGAGGTGACAATAATAACTATTTACAATATATACAAAACAAGAGAGAGAGGTTTCAAAAGTCCCTAGCCAGGAAGACAAACGCACGTGTTTATATTTTTGTATAATAACTATATCATGTCGTATAAAATAGGAGTATTAATACTCTTTACGTTTTTGGTCGAAAATAGTACATATACATTCAAATATATAGTGATATTCGTCTCCAATTTGTCGATTGTTACATTGATGGCAAAAATTGTTTTATCTTAATACGCTTTGCAACCTTCCTGTTTCAATCGGCAATTTGTAATTAGTCTTCCAAGCCTTACAATAATCATGGAAGGCATTGAGTTGAGTCTGCTGGTCCTGTGCTGTTTCGGCCAACATAACCGTGTCATATGCGTACAGTATGATAAAAAACTTAATAAATATATCATTCTCTTTCCAGATCTTCTGGTATAGTTCTATTAAGTCCTGAAATATTTTAACTCACTAAGAAATGTTTTTAGTCAATCAAAAGAAAAGAAAACAGGAAAGGTGATACGTTTTCTCCTTGTCGAACACCATTGTCACAAACAAGCAAAGTATTCCGAATTATAATTAATAGAAGATGCCAGCGAAATCGCGGTACAATTGGGGAAGTGTTGAAACAAAGAGTGTGGATACAGTAATAAGGTGGACACAGTAAGGATTTGGACACGGTTAATGCATTTAATTCTATTTCTTTAAAGAGACGAAAACAAGGAACATAATTCAAAAGACGGGCGTCACCCCATTCATCAAGGTTGGAAAACAAAAATATTAAATACCCTAAATTAGAAAAGTGTGGCAAAGTGTGATTTTCAGGGTTTTTTTGCTCTTTTAACTCAATAACCGTATGAGTAACGTAAAATGCGTTGACATTACCGAAAAGGATCAAAATGAGTAACACAATGGGAAAAAAATCCCATCTAATTGGATGAAAAATAAAATCTAAAACACTTCATCAGGAATCATCCCCTTTTATCTCAGAAACCGTTGACGCTACTCCAAATCTGTTGACATACTCAAGTTGCAGAATTTTATAAGAAATTAAAAAAACACCTCCATTAAAATTAGTTGAAAATAAACAATCTGTATATGCAAATATGTGAACATTACCCAACCTGGCCCTTTCGCATTTCGCGGGCAGTACGTCGACTAAGCATGCGGTCTCCGAATTCGGATATTTCTCACAAAATTGGCGTTTTCTGTGGAAAAAAAAGTTGTTTCAAAGACAAATTAAGGAAGTACAAAACACTTCATGTATACGTCATATCACAAATATTTCCGACTTTGCATGGTTTAAGAGGAGTTGCGGCTCAATGAAATCGGTCTCTTCCTTTAGTAGTATATATTATATGATATACTAGATTTAATATCACTGTACATATTCAATACTACATTATACATCTTACCATTTATAGTATCCAATAACATTTTATAAAACAAAACATCTCGATATATTATGCACGAGTAGATAATTTATAGCTATTGTTATGAAATATTTTTAAAACTGACTGTGAGTTCAATGATGTCTTTTGCAATGAATAGAAATAAGAAGATGTGGTATAAGAGCCAATGAGACAACTCTCCATCCAAGTTATAATTTGTAAGAGTAAATATTTATAGGTCAAAGTACGACCTTCAACACGGAGCGTTTGCTTAAACCGAATAGCAAGCTATAAAGAGCCCCAAAATTTGTTTTATCATATTTTCGCCTCAGCCGAGAATTTTTTCAACTAACTCCTGTATTAGTTGATCTTAATCTTCCTCCGAAATGTTTGAAACGTTGATTTTAATAAATTGCATTGTGTAATTTTCCTATAAATTGCACTTTCGATAGCGTACACATATTTGAGCCGGGTTTATAGTTTACAGAAGCAGATCGGAATCAGTTATGACGTAGACAGTAATCATTCTAATCGTAATCATGTTCATTGACCATAACGACGATGAAAGCACATCATATAATGACGTTTCGACATCATATAATGAAGTAAACCTAACCACATCATATAAGATAACAAGCACATAATATGATGACACAACCACATCATATAAAGATGTTTGCACATAGTATAAGGGAAACTGCACATCATATAATGATATGTACACATCATATAAGTATATTTGCACATCATATAAGTATATTTGAACATCACATAAAGATCTTTGCACATAATATAAGTACATTTGCACATCATATAAGAATGTTTGCAAATCATATAAGAATGTTTGCTCTTTATATAAGTACAATTGCACATCATATAAGTATATTTGCACATCATGTAAGTATATATGCACATCATATAAGGTTATGTGCACATCATATAAAGGTAAATGCACTTCATATAATGAAAATGGTCATAACAAGATATCTCCAAAGAGACGCAACTTTGACTTGATGTCATCCCCAATATCATTGATATATAACAAAAAACATCAATGAGTATGAAACTATATCTTGGGGTACTCCTGATTTCACAAAGGCCTTTGTAGATGTTTCACCTTCAACTGTTACACACTGTTGTCGTTGTGTGAGTCAGGCCTTTACACACTCAATTATTTTGCTTTTTATTCCGTAATGCTAAAATTTCAGCAGAAACCGTATGTGAGGCACTACATCAAATGCTTTTCTGAAATAAAATTTTGTCTATATCGACTTGTTCTTTTTTACCTAGATGTTTTGCTATCTCTTCAATTGTTGTTACTAATTGAGATTTGCAGGAACTTTTCTGTCTAAAGCCATGTTGGTAATCGACAAGTATTTAATATTTCTCAAGATACTGCATAATATGTTTGAAAGTGATGTGCTCCCTGAGTTTGCATGCTTCTGATGTCATTTTGGATGTTTAATATTTGATACTTTACTATGTTTGGTCTAGGAAAACATGATTTATGATGTGTTGTACTAGCTTTAATTTCAATAGCTGCAAGTACTCTTTGTTTTTGGTGCGTTGTGTCTATTGATTTTATGCTTTTTGTAATTTTTTGTTGTGCCTCGTACAGATCTTTAGAGATAATTAAATTTTTACAGCTTTTCTATATTGTGCTGTCACACCATTGTCCAAGGTAACCCATACTTGAGCTCTCATACACTTGTATAAGACCATCACATTCTGTCAGTGGTTGTCGTTTGATCATGACTGTCATATTTATTTTTAGTAAATTATTTTGTCACAAATTAAGACTTTAGTTTTCTCAATTGTGTCTCACAATTAACATGAAGGGGCTATTTATAGCCGACTTTGAGGTATGGCTTAGGGTATAGAGCCTTTTTACATTTTTCAATTAAGGTTTTTTCATTATTAAAAAATCAAACTTTAAAGAAATTACACGAAACCAATGTGATATATATTACCAATACAAATCATTTGATGTATTGTCCTCTGAATTATCATTTCATTACATTTGAGTCATTGTAGTTATCATTTTTAAACAACATCTTTTAAAATAAGAAAAACAAGTCTGTGTGCAACATTGTTCATTTCTTGCTAATTATTGTTTCTTTGCATTCACGTAGACAAAACATGTTGTCGTTTGAATGTAAGGGGATTTTTTTTGTAATTACAACATGTATAACTCATGCACACTGGCAACATCATATCATACAATTCCCTTCTGATAAAAGCAATGTTTTCATTGTGTCAATGGTATAATACAAATTTCTATTTTGTATGTGTTTTTTACTAAGGATAAAAACATACATCTTTGTGAAAAGATCCTTAACTGTTTTTGTATAACACTGTACATACCTTTACAAATGAAAACCACCCACTGATAGTCATTGGGTAAGTTTTACAATTTAGTAGCGGTTCTTGGGTCTTTAGTGCAGTACTTGATGCAGTATTGTTTTTTGATAAATTTTGTGATGCGGCTGCCTTTTCAGTAGTTTTATCAGACATGTTCTGTGTTTCTGTATTTTTTGCAGCTGTGATGTCTGGTGTGGTTTGTGATTCAGAATCGCCTATTGAAAATTTGCTGCCTGATGCGTTTTTTGATGCACTATCCGATTTAGTATTTTCAGAGGTTTTATCTGACATGTTCTGTGTTTCTGTATGCTTTGCAGTTGTGGTGTCTGGTTTGGATTGTGATGCAGAATCAACCATTGAAGATTTGCTGTCTGATGTGTTTTTTGATGCAGTATCCGATTTAGTATTTCCAGTGGTTTTATTTGACATGTTCTGTGTTTCTGTATGCCTTGAAGTTGTGGTGTCTGGTGTGGTTTGTGATGCAGAATCATCAATTGACGATTTATTGTCTGATGCCTTCGTTGATGCAGTACCAGATTTAATAGTTTTATCATTTGCATTTTTGTTTACAGGAAACAATCTCCTTGATGCATCTATCTGAATCTTTGAGTGAGATATGAATTCTTCAATATTGAATTGCTGTGCAAAATGCAAAGGACTTTCAATATTATCCCACATTTCGGAAACGTATTCTAGGGCTGCTATTGCCATACTTTCGTCATCAGCATGCATTTTTTCTAAAAGCTTTACGGCGCGGGACAAAAATAATCTGCAATGAACATATAATCAGTTTTTCAGTTATGCCGATTAAATTAAGAAACAATGAATGGTAAACTTATTGTGAATTCAGTTGACTAAATACTGTATTAGATATACATAAATTGCGTTTATTGAATACCGAAGACGCGGGTATGGTGAATATAGAAAGTTTGATTTGATTTATATTTTAACTTCATTGTACCATTAATAGGGGACATTTTTCATTACTTTTTTTGCCACAATGATTATATTTAAAGTGATACTATGCTTATTAAAGATATTTTTAGCATGCGATTACTTATCATATCCATCAATCACTTTGCTTTCTTAGAATATTAAGGATCCTTAATTGACTCACTTACTCTGCATGAGATTCATATTCCTCTTGCAGGTTTTCCTCAAACTGTTCTTCTGCAATATTTGCCAAAGCAGTAAGATACATGCTGGAGATCAGGGCAGTCACTAAAAAAATAAACAAAGGTGTTTATAAATGTTTTCCGAAACTTCATCATGATTATAATTACATAAACATTATAAATACGTCAGTTTGGGACGATTTTTTCTTTCGATAAATGTATTGTTATACCTAAACACTGTAGATGAACAAAGGAAGTAAAAAACATACAGAACAGAATTGCGGAATATAGATCAATTATTTATAAAAAGTGACAAATATAAACAGTCTAACCGATGAGAATAAAATTAACACTTTATGAATCTTTGCAGATATAAATCCCTATTTCGTTTTAGTTGTCTTCAATATATGGACTACATAAATATGTGTTTTTCAGTTTCGAAATGTTGTTGAAATAATCGTATGAATCAATACGACTGGATACAACTATAAGTTATGGTGGGTTGGGCTAAAACCTTACTCATTGGATTTGGACATGTGCACCATATTGCAGCTGCTGTGTCCTTCTTATTGAAGAAAACTTCAACTCGTAACGTGTCAGAAACATGGTTGTCAGGCATGTTTTGATTTGTTTTTAATTTCTTCCCACAGCACGTTATCATCCCAATTTTAGAGAAACAAAGACCTGAAAATAAACAGGAAAATGTTTCCAAAATTAGAAGAATGAAATAGATTGATGGAGTTAAAATACTGCATTATATAGATAAAAGGCGGATACATATAACTTAACGCACAGTAAAACACACTGTGAACAAGTCAGTAATCACAACATAACTAAAAATGTTAGAACTACATCAACTGTTTAATATCTAGCGTTCAAATACTATTTGCAAATGTAGTTTAAAGTACACACTACTAATTGATGTAAGTCGGCAACTGTCTTCATTAACGTTAAGGAATGTTCTTTTTACAGCTATAATAAAACTGTCACACTTGTTCAATTATGAAACCTTTTGTAAAAACGTTCTTTCCCTTTCTAAATGTTTATCATTAAACTTACGATCCACTGCAGGTACCATTTCATGCATATTAATCAGCAACAGTTGATAAGGATTGCTAGTTTTAAAACAACATTTATTGTGATCATGATGATTGTGATAAGGATGAATGTGATTTTAAACAATAATATATATTATCACTTAGTTTATTCTTAATTAGTTATATTGGATTCGTTTAAACATGTTATAACATGTATAAAAAGCCATATGCTAAACTGTCATATTAAAAGTCAGACTTAGAACGGCATATAGAAAACCGATATTTCACAATTCAAAAACCACAACACTTTGCTACGCAATCAAATCAAACAATCAAATGAAATCTTGATCTATGTGTGGCGTTTTGAAAATAGTAATTAAACCATTCGTCCCCATTCAATATACCATTTTCCTATGGACATTTATTTATATTGCTGTCATTTAAAGGATATAATTGTTCAATCAGTTTCTACTTACTCGGCATTCAATATATATTAACTTATAGGGTCTCACTCACCTTTGAGAAGTTTTTCTGATATACCTTGTACTGCTTTATGGTCTTTTATACCGTCAGGATGCACACTCTAGAAAATAATTAACTTATTTATTTATCAGACTAACTTTACACTCCTAATTGTTCTGGATAATTTGACATATAAACATTTATTAGATAAAGAGGAGGCGAAAGTTACCATTGGGACAATCTAACTTATTAGTTGAAAATAAACCAACAACACCATTTTGTAAGAAATTACTTAAGCGGTGTTAACATCAACCGTCGCATACTGTAAAACTGTCTACAATTAGTTGCATGTGATGCACCCTGTTTCAACATTAAATATTTTCTCATGTGTACATCAAGTTAAAATAGTAAACCTGATAATTATTAAAACAAGTAAGCTAGAAAATGAAAAATAGAAACAATTAAAAAATCGAACTCCATAGAAAACTCAAAACGGAAAGTCCCTTATAAAATGGCAAAATCAAAAACATATCAAAAGAACAGCAAACAACTGTCATATTCCTGACTTGGTACTTGCATTTCATTATGTAGAACACAATGGATTCAACGCGGTTTTATGGTAAGCCAAATCAATCACGTGTACAAATATTATTCGATTATACTTAGAACAATATGTGAGCAAAACAAACCAGATATATTAGTTAAAAATGTCAAAAATGTGATTGCGGTACAGTAATCAACATTGCGTTTTAATCTTCTTTATTTAAAAAAAAACAAGCAACAATGTCAACAAAGGAAAACAAAATGGCATAAGAAAAACGCACATAAGCAAAAAAAAAAAAAAAAAAACAAACCAACCAAGAATACAAAAAAAAATGCTGACACAGCTGACTATGCGGTATGGGCTTTGCTCAATTTTGAAGGCCGTACAGTGACCTATAGTTATTAATTTCTGTGTCATTTGGACTCTGATGAAGAGTTGTATATTTAGCAATCACACCACGTCTTTTTTTAAAGCATAATATTATATGCGCGTTGTACAAACACCGAGCTACGCTAAAATGATATTCCCCAAAATGGACTAAACATTTAAGGTTGTAAATACAAAGACAAATAAAAAGAACATTTGGTCACATATTTAAGATGATAAAACATCGTACATGTAACAGGCTTAATTCAAACAAAATATCAAGAGCGTGATTATATATATATATATATATATATATATATATATATATATATATATATATATGGTATATCTTGTCATTACGATTTCCGAAACATAATGAAAATGTAAACATTTGTTTTAATTTTTACAGAAATCTGCATAATTTTAATTATTGATTACTGAATTTATTTGAAGGGCATGCTATCTTCTTAATTACAACATTATCAGCTTTGGAGGTCTGTCCATATTTGCTTTGAGTTAATCGTTTTTAACGCTAATAATATTATTAAATTCAACATTTATGTGCAAAGTTCTATAGCACAAAGCAATTATTTTTTTGTGTATGAATGAGAGATAAAGGTTGAGTTTGCAAAGGGTTAAAATAATTCATTTGATTCGAAGCTACTTGATTGAGAGAAGTCAGAAATGATCTTCTTTTAAAAAAAAATGTAGTTGAAATTGTGGTCCTAAATATTTAAAAGTTTTTTTCATGAATAAATTCTGCAAACAAATGTTTGTTTCAAGAAATATGAGTATAAAAGCCACTTTTCTCCCCACCCTTACCCTCATCCCCCAAATGTTGAATGGCAAATGCTTTATAATGACAGAAAAAAATGAGCTATTATGATTTTACATTTACCTACCTAATTGAAATCTGGCTACAGCAGCGTAATAAAATGCACCAAAATGACTAAAGCAGCATTACAAAATACGATAAAGGGAATAAAGCAGCGTTACAAAATGCGAGGAATAAGACAGCGTTACCAAATGCGAGGAATAAAGCAGTGTAACAAAATGCGATAAAAGGAAAAAAGCAGCATAGCAATATGCGATAATGAGCTATAGCAGCATAACAAAATGGATTAACGGGAATAAAGTAGCATACATATAACAAAAAGCGATAAAAAATTAAGCAGCATAACAAAATTCGATAAAAGTTATAATGCAGCGTAACGAAATGTTATAAAAGGAAAATAAAAAAATGCGTAACACAATGCAATTTAAGAAATAAAGTTGCATATCAAAATGCTATAAATGAAATAAAGCAGCATAACAAAAAGCTAGAAAAGGATTAAAGCAGCATAAAAAAATGCAAGAAAAGGAATAGAGAAGGGTAACAAAATGCGATAAAGGAATAAAGCAGCATAACAAAATACAATAACGGGAATAAAGTAGCATAACAATATGCGATAAAAGAATTAAATCTGCATTACACAATGTGATAAAAGAAATAAAGCAGCGTAACACAATGCAATGAGCAATGAAATGATTGAAAATAAACGTTAATGTTATTTCTTCAACGCCGAACTATTGAATGTTTTTATTGTTATAATCATTTTTAGTGGTTATTTCAGTGCATACTCATATATTATTTCTGTATTTTGTCAGGCTGTGATGGATGTATTAAAGAATCTGTTTTTAATGAATCGAGTCAATCGTCTTGTAAAGAAGGCTATGCTAACATTTTTTATAACAACACTGAGTTGAATTTAAGTCTTTTGATACAATAGATTGGTATTAATTCATAATATTATAATAATTGTCTTTAATCGAAAAATGATTCTCCCGTAATTATGCGTAAACCGATCCACCCAGTTGTGTGCATACCTAATTTACACTATCAACTGCATGTAATCAAAACCTAATTTTAAATAAAATGTACACATTTTGTAATCAATATATACGTCGTCAACAAAAGTTAACGTGTTGAGGAAACCAACTACACACCAAATTTAGCGCAATGCGAACACGATCAAACATCACTATAACGCAAACTGTGAACAAATTAAAATAAAATGAACATAAAAAAAGTTAAAAAAATAAAATAAATATATGTTTGGCATAGTTGGTGAAGTTTCAATACCTTTTTACGATTTCCCCACACCTATCTTCGAATACAATGCATCGACAGTCACATTTTCAACAAGTTATAAACCGGTGGTAATTATACAACATTTTGGCATATTTGTTTAGTTTGATTGATTGATATTTCATTAAATGTTCGTAATTATATAGCTAGTTGATTCATTTAATGCACCCCATAGCCGATTTGTTTCGTAATCATTTAAAGTAGGCTTTATATAGAAGTTTCTAAAAGAGCAACAGAAAAAGCAGTTGCAAATGGGTTTTTTATTTCACATTCATATAAACATGTATTTACGATGTTCTGTCACTCAGTAACCCACATTTCAATGAGTGCCTGTATTTAATATATATCAGTGAACTTGTGCACTGATGAAAATACCGAAACTATTCAGTCTGAATTTGACGTTGTTAGACACGTCTACCATGTCGACCCACCGAGTCTTGCTTCTGATATTAGATCATGCGATTCAATTACCTTTGTTATGTGATGCTAAATTGAATCATGCAAATCGATTTCCAACGATAGTTTAACATCTATAAAATACTGTTACCTAAATTTAAATGTGTGTCTTTTAAACGTTACTACCATAATGGAAGGCCTCACACTATAGAACATATGTGTGTATCATAACCTTCACGAGCAGAGGGATGACTATGTTAAAGTAATTGTGTTTTTTTTTTTAATTTTTCATGAACTTTTCTTTTATTACATGTATTTCGAATAGGTATATGTCTAGTATCATGTCACGTTATCCTTTGTGAAGCTTTAAAATGTAGTAAATTCCAAGCAGCGCATATATGTGCAGTATATATTTTTACAAGTTGAAAGGATATTTCAGAACTTGAATTGCCTATAATGTTATTCCTACTAGAGGGTTGCAATGCAGTTATTAATCCAAGATGTGGAAAAGAAATCATCCCGGCGAAAATTTTACGGACGTCATTACGAGTTGGCTAACCGTAATGGAAAATTTAATATATGTCTACTTGGTGCCTTTTTCCATCACAATGACATTGGAAAGAGTGTAACCATGCCATTTAAAAATTGTAAAAATATTGAATATATATGGAAAAGATGTGACAAACAAGAGACTTGATTCCATTTTAAATAAATATTTGAATATTGTGGATATTTGCATTTCATATTTCGAATATAATTGAAGCAAGACTTTTAAAATGAATCAGTTCAACGCCCATTTCTAGAAAACAAAACAAATACTATACGGGATTTCCCAGGAAGAGATTAGATATTATATGACAATCAATATATTTCGCTCTACAGAAAAACTAAGGTTAACAATCATATAACTTCCACATCCAAGCAAATGCCTGGAGTGTTATGAAAATGTAAAAATCTCTAGTATGTATTGTTTTTAAAACAGGCCACAAACCTCGCGGAATATTTTTATATTTCGGTTCATAGTTAGTGTATGACGACTAATGATAAATTCACTTAACACAATTAAAGAACAAGTGACTACTGAAATAAATAATATATGACTACAAGGGAGCTATTGAAAGAAAGGTTGTAATTGCATGAAGTAGTAAAATTGAAATCAATACTTCGAAAAGTACAAGACAACAGCTCTTTTTAAAACTAAATTAAACAAGAGATAATAAATATTTACCTTTAGTAGGCGAATAATAGTTGTGTTACTGTTTGAACTAGTCTTCTGAAATCAAATAGACATAAATAATAGCAATGCACATGCTACTTCATTACTGCAAATATGAGTTTGCTGCATACAAAATGACAAAATAAAAAAAATACAATGAATGTAGGATAACTTTTAAAAAACATTTATATGTTTGAATGAGTCTTCCATTTATACTATTAAACGAGAAGACCTTATTTTGTATGTCGCTTCTCTTCCTTCTACAAAAAATAAATCATCATGCCTCTGTGTCCTATAGGTACCTTGCATAGTTGCATTTGTCATCTATCCTTATGATTATTCAGTTTGGGTTAATTTGGGAGAAAAACGAAAATAAAGACGTCCGGATATTATTTCCGTCATCAAACCGACTTTTAAGTCATAGACAAGACTTCCGGTTTTAAACTTACAAATAATTTTCATAAGTCCTCGGGAACAGGACAATCATTATCGCGTTTATCTGCATGTATACTATATGATTATACTACTATAATATATAGAAACTCTCTATATATTATAGCAGTGATCGCCGTGGAGAAGAAACTTGGAATTGATAGTTAATAGCACATACACTTTATTTATAATATACGTATGTTCATAGGACTTCATTGTACACAGAAACTACAGAAACGCGAAAATAATGGAATTCAACAGAAAAAAAAAAATATCGGACTTTGGAAAAAAGAGAGAGGGCTTAAAAATATTGTCCTGTCTCCAAGTACCTATGACTTTTGATACCTTTTCTGAAATTCTCAAAACGTAACAGTGGCGGATCCAGGAATTTTCATAAAGGAGGGGGAGGGGCACTGACTTTCTAAGAGGGGTCCCGCTCCAGTCATGCATCATTGATTCCCTATATAATCAACAAATTTTCCCACAAAGCGGGGGGGGGGAGGGGGGGGGGGGTCCATGCCCCCTGAAAAACCCTCTAAATCCGCCTCCTCATGTGATCTTTTACAAAAATTCATCCTACAACAGTTTACATACTTTCAACCAAGCTCTAAATGCCCGCGATTTCGCGGGTGTGTTCTAGTATTCTTAATTGTACATTGTTTGTTCGAACACTCAAGTACGCAATTTCCAATTCAAGTAAGCATAATTAAGAAAAAATTGGTGTCCCAACTGTGTACCCTATATGGAAAAGCTATTGATATATGTAACGAGTTCATGTATTTGCGAATTCTGTTTAATTATACTGGTAATTTTGCAAATACTCAAAAGAAACTATCAGAACAGGGTAAAAATGCTGTGATTAGTATATTTAATAAAATACATGACGATAATTTTAACCCTGAAACTTTGTTGTCATTATTTGATACTTATGTAGCAAGCATATTGAATTATTGCTCAGAAATATGGGGATTTTGATATGGCACCAAATATCGAAAAAGTTCATAAGTGATTTTTAAAACGTATTCTAAAAGTCAAAATGAGTGCTGTAAATAATATGATTTATTGTGAATTAGGTAGATTGCCAATGTACATTGCAAGGCAGTATAGGATGGTCAAATACTGGTTTAAAATTTTGAGTACGGAAAATTGTATATTAAAGAATTGCTATGATGAGATGTATGACAGAAGTTGTATTAAAAAGAATGATAAATAAAGCTTATGTTGTAAAATTAGAAATATTTTGTTTAGATATGGATTTAATTATGTTTGGTTAAACCAAAGTGTAGTTTGTAAAGATATTTTTCTTTCACAATTAGAAGAAAAAAAATGCTTGGTGCATTCATTAGTGAGTAACTGTGTTTTTGAGAATTCAAATAGATGTCATTTGTATAGATACATGTATAGTACACACGCATTGCAAGTTTATTTAGATAGACCTGTAAATTATATATACAAACCATACATTTGTAAACATCGTATATCAGCTCATATATTAAGCATAGAAACAGGCAGATATTATAATGTTGATCAACATAATAGACTATGTACACATTGTAATACTAGCTCTTTTGAAGATGAATACCATTTTATACTTGAATGTGATAAATATACTCAAATTTGAGAAAAGTATATAAAAAAGTATTATTGGAGAAATCCTTCTACATACAAACTTATCCAGTTATTATCTGTCAGAAATATTAAAAAATTGAATAACTTAGGTATATTTTTAAAATCAGCAGAAAAACTTAGAATTTATTTGCATTATATAGTATATTTGTTCTCACTTTACTTAAATATTGTATCATTTTCCGCTCGTATTTCATATTTATATTTTGTATTATGTATTATATTTTCTTTCATGCACACCTCTATATTTATATATATTATATATATCTTGTAAAAATTCTTATATTGGTGCATGTAAAATTATGTGTATGTATCCTATAAGCTTTATTGCTTTCGGAATAAAGTATTATTATATATCTGTTTGAAAATTTGACACTGAACTAATTAAACAATATATTATCAATGCTCTTCAACTTCGTACTTTATTTGGCATTTATTACTTTTTGGATTCGAGCGTCACTGATGAGTCTTATGTAGACGAAACGCGCGTCTGGCGTAAATACAAAATTTAATCCTGGTATCTATGATGAGTTTATCAAGGATAAATTAGATAATCTCAATAATGAATGTCTTCCATCTAAAATCTGGTACTTCGGATTTGTTTCAGGCCAGCATGCATTGGTTTTCAATCCATATGTATTTGGCATTGTCGTATACAGGGTGACTATCCCACAAGATACCATATCAGCATTGCTATTTACTTTCCTTGAACTATAGTTCTTTATTTCTACTTCGTTTTGAAGAACATCTGGTATGTGTTTCAGTATCGGTTGAACAAGAAAGTCCAGGCAAAAATTAAGAGTGTGTCTTTGCGGGAGTAAATATTAGTAAATGCATAAATTACAAATTGTTAACATGGGTAAGAAGGTTGTATGTTTCAATCATGTCAAAATTAAACAGATTGAGGAAAATTTGTTTAGTTTGGAAAATTTATCATATGGAACCATTTTACAGATAAACAGGTAAAGAACAAAACAAATCGGTAAATGGTAATGAAATCTACGACGTAATTGGTGATTCGATTGTTTATAATAATTTGTTAATGAATTTTCAAGTTGAACTTCAACCACAAAAGACGATTTTTGAAGTGCCTAATATATCATGAGACATACATGTATATGATATATACATGAAGAGAAAAATGGCAAACAATAGATACTATATGTGTGTTATTTCCAGCGTCAATTTCGAAAAAAAAATGAAAAAAAATAAATAATAAAAAACAATTTTGCAGAGAACAATTGAAGGTCCTTCCACTCAAATTAACATAAGAAACTTTTGATAAAAACAAAATGTCCAAGCTTACAAGATAGCTTATCACACACTGATTTTAAAAATACAATGCTTGATGAAATTATTTCATCTATTAAGGGAGATAATAAGCCACTTCTGGTTAAATCAAAGTTACTTACGGTGTCAAATAATAGCTTATTTTACTCTGTGTTTCTAAAACTATATAGATTACATATACTTTTGCTTTAACTATGGAAGATAAATTGCTACTTCCAGATTTTAAAAAGGTAACTTCTGGTTGACATTTTCAAGGTTATATGTCTACTAACCTAATGCAAAAGATCCGAAGGCTTTATCATGTATAAATATGAATCTAAAACAAAGGTCCAAATTTAGAACATCAATTTTACATTTAACCTTGAACTAAATTTCAAACTCATAAACCAATGACATTAACTCAGAGGACCCTAGGTCTTTATTATATTTGGTTACTGAGTTATATTACTTTACGCATAATTCTAAATATATGAGGCGCTAAAACTCTCATGTAATGTCTACGCACCCATTTCATACAAAATGTATGTGTTACGACATGTCGCAACCAACAATTTAGTTAAAATTATTTGTCGATATCTTATACGGTTTCTGAAAAGAAGTGAAAATAAGCAAATATTAAAATTAAAAACATGACCTTGACCTTTGACTTTGACCTTTTCATCTTAGTTTTGGTCCAAGGACCTCAAATCAAAATACCCTAGGTCTCTATCACTTATGGGTTACCAGTAACAATTACATTTTGTATATCAAAAATACAAACAGGGGAATAACTCTCATATATAAACGGCCCGTTTCGGTCAGGATACTCTTAAGAACCTGAGGATATGAAGAGCAAAATGGTGAAATAAATTTGTCGTAACCTTTTCGATTGCCAATGAGATGTGCACACAAGCAAAACAGTGTTTGAGGAGATAACTCTTACAGTAAAAAGTGTTCGACTGAACAGGGTAAATACTAGTTTTATAATCAGAACAACAACAAGAAAAACTTAAGCTTAGAGACTAACATTGCATTTCAAAACTGATTGAACAAATTTTGGATTCCAATATATTTCAATTCTCTTATTGATGACCTGTTATCTTTTTAAAGCACGAAGAGTTATTTCTTTTCTCACGGTGAACGAAGTTTGAAACGAAAAGGTGATACGAAAAAAAAACAAAAAAATAATTCATTTGTCTGTCAAGAATCTGTATTTGATATTGCAACTGTTCCTTTAAATACAGCAATGACCTTGTAAAATCTAAAGAACAATACGCCATTTTTGTCATTGCTGTTTTTCTTGATCAAACGAAATACTTTTCTTCCATTGCAACGGATGCATGTCACTTCTTCAATTATATACAAACACCCCTAATTTTCTTCCGAATACCTGAATTTTGCAAATGTTATTACATTATGTTGCATACGAAGCCATGCTTATCAAATATAAAAATATAGTGTTAACAATATAAGAAATATGTTAAATAACTCGTAAGAAGTGAATATCGCTTAATGTTTACTCTCGTTATTTGATTAAAAACGCAATATGCTCTTTTTACTAAATATATGAAATTAAATGCCTCGAACTGGATCAAGCGGTTTCCTATTATCACTCATAACGAAACCTTTAATTATACAATTGATACAACAAATATGATATTACCTGTTTCCATATTTCTTTGAAGGTTTCCTTCGACAAGCAGAAATAAGTGTTATTTGTTAGAACGTGTCTTATGGTTTCTGTATTTTCACCAAGAAATGCGATCATATATACTTTCTAAAAATGGGAAAGAGTAATATCATAGCATACCTATACAATTCAAGAAGTATAATATGTATGAATATAAACATTAACATAAGTAAAAGTCCAACATTAATTAGATAAATAAAACTTGCACCCATTTAACCAAAGGTTTAATGGTCCGTGTATATTTGCGTACATTCGTTTTTCATTTTGAAATATCAAAAACAAAAAACAAAAAACGAGAGTGTTTTCATTTTTCGTTTTTGATTTCTCAAAAACCAAAACGTAAAACAAAAGTGTTTTCATTTTTCGTTTTTGATTTCTCAAAAACCAAAACGAAAAACAAAAGTGTTTTCATTTTTCGTTTTTGATTTCTCTAAAACCAAAACGGAAAACGAAAGAGTTTTCATTTTTTGTTTTTGATTTCTCTAAAACCAAAATGAAAATCTAAAGTGTTTCCGTTTTTCGTTTTTGATTTCACTAAACAAGAATTTTGTATTGAATTTTAATTATTTCTCGTTTTATAATGTACAATGTTTTCCTTTCTTGTTTCGAATTCACAGTCAATGATAGTAAATAATGCCAATGTGAACACCACGGTGTTCTTTCAACATAATGTAGACAAAATAGACCGCCTGACTTATGAATTGAAATACGCTGATAAATGAATCAAAACCTTTCAATTTACCTTGTTTATATCTTTAATAAAAAATAAATTATTATATTTAAATATTAAACGAATCATAAATTTAAATTGTACATTACAATATTATATAAAGATGGTACAAATAAATAGATTGATTACAACATCACATTAACAAGGGAGGTTACTACTTTTTAAAACTTATAAGAAAACTACCCCGGTCGTTAAAGTATACATGCACAGTCACTGTGGTTACCAGATCTTTACTCGAAGATAATGTCGACGGATGCAAAAGACTTTATCAATCTGAACAATAAGGGTGCGTGATCTTTACTTTTAAATTTAGAAAGGTTGATTTCAGATGATTAGAATTCATGACCAAGGTCCATTATACGAGCATTCAGGACGATAATGTGTTTTGCTTGATCAATTGATTGAAAAACAAATTTCCGCAATTTCACAATTCAAACCGGGATTAGCATTCAATCATTTTGCCATTCGGAGCCTACTCGGTATTAGTTTTGCTTATTTTTGAAAGTTATATGGTGACCTTAACTAGAGCCTGGGTGTGGATGGGGGTTTACGGAATAGAGAATATACGGCAAAAAATATGAATAATAGAGACAATGGACCAAGAAATAAAAAAAAAATAGAATAATGAGGTGTTAAAATATAAAGAGAACAGAATAATTGGCAAAAAGTATTAGGAAATAAAGAATAGAGAAAAATGACCTGAAACACTGATTAAAGAATAGAGAAAATTGGCATAGAATATCAAAGAATACAGAAATGAAGAACCCCGTATCCAGACCATCATCCTAGTTGCCTATTTTGTCTCCGGTAGATTGTTATTGGTTATCATACGTTTTTTTTTTATTTCTATGCCTATCAATTAAGACACGAGCTTTCATAATTTGCCAGCTTATTACATTATGAAAAAAGACTAAGCCGAACATCACTCTGGATGTTTACTCAAGTGGACCTCAACTACCTACCCTACCACACCATTACCGAAAAGTTAATACAAAAAATCTACGGCAATACTAGGTGCAAAGGGAAGTGGGTAGCTGAGGTCTACTGGAGAAAAAAATCCAGGGTGTTATTCGTCTTAGTTTTTTTTTAAGTAGGTCCAAAGTTGGGGTCCGCGGACACCCAACCCCACCCTTACCGAAAATTTAATAAAAAAAAATTCTAAGGAATACTTTTGTCCGCACTAAGACAAAGGGAAGCTTATTAGCTGAGGTCTACAGTAGAAAAAAACACAGGGTATTTTTCGGCTTAGTTTTTTTTCTAAAGTAGGTCCAAAGTTGAGGTCAGATACCCTACCCAACCCTTACCGAAAAGTTAACAAACACAAATTCTATGGCAATACTTTTTTCCGCACTAGGTGCAAACGTAAGCTAGAGACCTAGCGCCTACTTGATCAAAATTCCCAGTTTGGGTATAGCACGGATTATTTTTTAAAGCTAATAAATAATTTCCTTGCCCACCATACTTTGAGTACAAAAAATAGACCTTTTGTCCAATCATAAGTAAGCGAAATCAACTGTTTCAGAAGTAGAATGTTTTGTCAAAACAGTTTTGTGTGGCAAAAAAAAAGTTAAAGCACGAGTGCAACTTTTTTTTCTTCTAATGCAGAACAATTGTTACTTTTCATGAACTATTTGACAGGATGCCGATAATATGAAAAGCTATTTCACACAAAGGTGCAATTTTGCCAACATTTAAATAATAAGTACGTTTGAATTTTATGCAACATTTTGGTTTATATAAACATCTGAAAACTGGCTACTAGCGAAGTGGCTGCTAGCGAGTGGCTGCTTGCTTGAACCTGGTCTCACAAACTCCGCATTTTCATTCACGTCTTCACATTACAAATGACCCGTATTACGCCAAAAACTGGTTTTAGAATGAATTAGTTTATTTCCGATGCAAAGACCTTATAAGTGAATCAATATCAATATAAAAATATGTCATCTTTAATGATTCCTCATGGGGTTTTTGAATATGTGATTACTTGACCTTTTTTTTTGTGATTCTTTGATTACTAGACCAAATATTTCATGATTATTTGATTATCTAGGACTGTATTTTAGATTAACTGATTACCAAGTTTAAACAATAAATTTGTGTGTATAGCATACATATAAAATTTGGATTGAAAGACGTTATTTTTTTCGCCTCGCTCCGCTCGGTAAAATTGTTAAGAATTAAGTCCAAAGATTGAACGCGTTTGTCCAGTAATCTTATTAAAATTCATACAAAAAAGTCATATAAGTATAACGAAATCAGAGATATATCTTTTAATTAGATTGGTTCGTCTAATTTAGTATTTTTATCTGAAGTAAATTTACTAACTTCTTTAATAAAGGATTTGAACAAGAATGTGTCCGTAGTACATGAATGCCCCACTCGCACTATCATTTTCTATGTCCAGTGGACCGTAAATTTGGCATTAAAACTAGAAAGATCATAACATATGGAACATATGTACTGAGTTTCAAGTTGATTGGACTTCAACTTCATCAAAAACTACTTTGACCAAAAACATTAACCTGAACCGGAACAGACGGATGAACTGAAGAACAAACGGACTCACAGACCGAAAAACATAATGCCTATAAATGGGACATACATTCACAAAATGTGCTGAAATTGAATGAAGGTCTTGTAAATCTCAATTAGACCATAACAGGCATATTCAAATAAAGTTCCCTGAAGTCACAAACAACTTCCCTCACTTGTATACCTATTTCCACTACTTCTGCAATATTGTATTTATCAATAATAATATAAATAGAAATTGTATGCATGTGAATTAAAAACGATCAGGGTAAACTTATCAATCCTTTAAATAAACTTATTTTAAAAGGTTACCAATTGAACACTTTAAATAGATCTTTGAATATTGTTTTTATTGGTATAAATATTAATTTTGTTATCAGTAACTTAAAATTATACTACATATTATTGTTATACACATCAAGGTACTACAATCTGTTGATACCTATGATTTGGCATTGCACAAGGTCATGTCTTTCTCTGACTGTTAATGACGTCTTTACACTAAATCCATTGGATGTTGGATGTGTACTGATTAATATTTTAGTCTTAGATACATGATTTTTGTATTAGTTGTTATTGGCTTTATACTAGCTGTCAGTACTGCGATTACTCTCAGATCTGTACTTTGTGTCCTTTTTTGTTTGTTAAGGATGCAACGTCCGGTCTGTGCTTTTGTTAGATGTTTTTTTCTGTTTTGTATCGATCTGATATGTTAAGCCCTTTTCAACTGATATTTATAGTTTGTTCTTATGTTGTTCTGTAACAAAACTCGTCCCAGGTTAACGGGAGGGTTAAGCGCTCACTTGCATGTTTAACCCTGCCACATACTGTATGTGCATGTCCCAAGTTAGGAGCCTGTAGTTCAATGGTTGTCGTTTGTTGATGTCTGTCATATTTGTTTTTCGTTTTATTGTGTTATAAATTTGGCCGTTTTTTCTCAACTGAACTGTTTCATATTTTTCATGTCAGAGCCTTTCATAGCCGACTACACCCTACTGGTTTTTTTCTCATTGTTGAAGGTAGTACGGTTGCCTTTATATAATTGCTTACATCCACTTCATTTGAACTTTGGGAATAGTTGTCATATTGGCAATCATACCACATCTCCTTATTAAAATGTTGAGGGGGGAGTGGGGGGAGAGGGGGGGGGGTAAAATTTGTATTTCTTAGGAAAGTTCCAATGTTTTCCTCCCAGGTCACCCAGTTTTAATTGGATATTTTCTCATTTTGCTGTGCCCTTGGATTTGTGTTTAAGGCCAACCAGAGCTTACTGTCTGTTGGTGGGTAGTTGAAGACCATATGGTAAGCTCTAGGTGTCTGTTTGTGTATTGTATATGGTGATTTGGTGATGTCTTCATGCCATTGTCCCATTACTTTATATAGACGGCTTATCAGTCAACCATATCTATCAAAGACGACAAATGATGGCCAAAGCTCTCCTGGCCTTTTGTATAGTCAGACGAGAAATAAGATATAAACGGACTTGGCTTGGTATAAACATGTATAATTAGTAAATTCGTATAAATTCAAGTCAAATTAATATTTCAAAACAACATAAACATATAAAAGTGTAAAAAAAAAAAAATTTTAATCAAATCTTGAAAATATTATTGTGTTTGTGTGTGGCCATGGATAAAGGCATGTTTTTCAGTCTGGGTTAAAAAAAATATTGACTTCGGGTACAAATTCCTGCCCCACCCCAGAGAATCAAATGGTTGCTTCCTTGGGAACAATTGAGATTGAAGATGTTGAGAATGAATATCAGGTAATAATTTTATGTTCTGCGGCGACGTTAAAGGAACACCAATCAGTCAATCGATCTTTATGACTATGGCTTCAGTTGTGTAATATTCCTTGTTGTAAAAGTTCCTTTTCTGCTTTGTGAAGACTTATTAAAACTTGGAATAGATCTACGATGACTAATGAACGGTCGTGTATGGTTTGGCAATTTTACATGCCTACCGATAATAAAATTGACAATGGAAATGGGGAATATGTCAAAGAGACAATAACCCGACCATAGAGCAGACAACAGTCGATGTCCAGATATGATACGATGCTACTGGACATAGAAAAAACTGTCCTTTTTTCATGGAAAATTAAACTGTTACAGTATATTAAAGAATACAAAACTAGCTCTCTTTTCTGTAAATACAAATAAAAAGCTGACATGGGTGAGATTAAAGCTAGAAATCCCAATCTCCCAATTCACTTAAAAAGACCATATATAGATATAAGAAGATGTGGTATGAGTGCCAATGAGACATTTCTCCATCCAAGTCACAATTTGTAAAAGAAAAACCATTGTAGGTCAAAGTACGATCTTCAACACGGAGCCTTGGCTCACAAGGAACTGCAAGCTACAAAGGACCCCAAAATGACCAGTGCAAAACCATTCAAACGGGAAAACTATGCAACGGTATAATCTATATAATAAACAAGAAACGAGAACACTTATGAACCACATCAACAAACGGCAACTACTGAACATCAGGTTCCTGACTTAGAACGGGATCAAACAAATGCAGCGGGTTTAAACGTTTTAATAGGTACCAAATTCACTCTTTTCCGAAACAATAATGTAACATATGACCTTTAATACTGAAGGGCTAAACTTGCATTGAGCCGTGTTTAGGCCCTAAAATAGAAAATAAAGAGATGTGCATGGGGCAAAATCGCACACAATACATAGAAAAAATACAAATTATCAAGGAACAGGGCTTTTATTCCTGTTCTTCATCTTGAAAGTAGCTGGAGGGTCTTCAACGAGGAAAAGAACCATTCATACCCTGAAAACAACAGCCACACACTTGGCTATGTGGATTACAATGTTTTGCTTTATCCTACACCCTGGATTTTTTTCCAGAAGACCTCAGGTACCCAGCTTCCCTTTGCACCTAGTGCGGACAAAAGTATTGCCGTATATTTTTTTCGGTAATGGTGTGGTAGGGTGGGTAGCTGAGGTCTACTTGAGTAAAAATCCAGAGTGATGTTCGGCTTAGTCTTTTTTATAATGTAATAAGCTGGCAAATTATGAAAGCTCGTGTCTTAATTGATAGGCATAGAAATTAAAAGAAAACGTATGAAAACGAATAACATTTTACCGGAGACAAAATAACGTTGGTTTAGGCAACTAGTATGATGGTCTGGACGCGTATTTCTTCATTTCTGTATTCTTTGATATTCTATTCCATTTTTCTCTATTCTTTAATCAGTGTTTCAGGCCATTTTTCTCTATTCTTTATCATGTTTATATCTTTATACTTTTGCCAATTATTCTATTCTTTTTATATTTTAACACCTCATTATTCTATTTTTTTTTTATTTCTTGGTCCATTGTCTCTATTATTCATATTTTTTCCCCACTATTCTCTATTCCGTAAACCCCCATCCACACCCAGGCTCTAGTTAAGGTCACCATAAAGCTTTCAAAAATAAGCAAAACTAATACCGAGTAGGCTCCGAATGGCAAAATAATTGAATGTTAATCCCGGTTTGCATTGTGAAATTGCAGAAATTTGTTTTTCAATCAACTGATCAAGCAAAACACATTATAGTCCTGAATGTTCATATAATGGACTATGGTCATGAATTCTAAGCATCTGAGATCAACCTTTCTAAATTTAAAAGTAAAGATCACGCACCCTTATTGTTCAGATTGATAAAGTCTTTTGCATCCGTCGACATTATCTTCGATTAAAGATCTGATAACCACAGTGACTGTGCATGTATACTTTAACGTCCGGGGTAGTTTTCTTATAAGTTTTTAAAAGTAGTAACCTCCCTTGTTAATGTGATGTTGTAATCAATCTTTTTATTTGTACCATCTTTATATAATATTATATTGTACAATTTAAATTTATGATTCGTTCAATATTTTAATATAATAATTTATTTTTTATTAAAGATATAAACAAGGTAATTTGAAAGGCTTTGATTCATTTATCACCGTAGTTCAATTCATAAGTCAGGCGGTCTATTTTGTGTACATTATGTTGAAAGAACACCGGGGTGTTTACATTGGCATTATTTACTATCAACGACTGTGAAACAAGAAATGAAAAAATTGTACATTATTAAGCGAGAAACAATTAAAATTAAATACAAAATTCTTGTTTAGTGAAATCTTTTGATTTTCATTTTGGTTTTAGAGAAATCAAAAACAAAAAATGAAAACACTTTCGTTTTCCGTTTTGGTTTAAGAGAAATCAAAAACGAAAAATGAAAACACTTTTGTTTTTCGTTTTGGTTTTTGAGAAATCAAAAACGAAAATTAAAACACTCTCGTTTTTTGCTTTTTGTTTTTGATATTCCAAAATGAAAAACGAATGGACGCAAATATACACGGACCTTTAATGCCATCACTTTAGTATTTTAAACTGTCAAGCATATATATGTAGAATCTATATTGTGCATCAAGATATAATGACTTCTATTCTTTCTTTATATAAAAGTCTCAACATGTGATCTGTGTTGATTATACCTAGGTCACAAAAATACTAAGAAAAGAGACGATTTTATAACCAATTTGAAAGGTCTTGGCTTATTACGTTAATTCCATGATTTTAATAACAAATACATCAAGTAAACAAAATTTAAAGGAAAGAACATAGGTGATACGTTTCCCTGACTTGTAGTTTGTGATCCGGGTTTGTTTCAATTAAATTAATTTATGACTATAAAACAGCGATATACTACTATAATTGCCATTATGTGGGAAATCAGGACTTTAATAAAACGAAAGAGCACGATAACTTGTTTCCAAGTCAGTTGTCAAAGCTTGAGAAAATAGTTTAAATACAATCAAAAGGCAGAGAGAGAGAGATATAGCTCATTGTTGTCTGCTCGTTATGAAACCTGGCAAAAACATGTTAAAGCAGTATTTTGAATGTTGTACGGAAGCGTTTAAGAGCGACACAATTTGTTTATTACATGTAAACTTTCCCGTGAACCTTTCCGAGAGAGAGCTATATTAGCTGCAGGATAATTTAAATAATTTTAATCGGCCTATGCGGTACAGTTTCATGTAAATCTTGGAGTGTGATTAACCCATCTGCAGTAGGTTGTACAATTTTCGTCAGGTTTAATAATAAGGTTAGTTTCATATGACTGAAGGCTGATTTTGAATCTAGCATATCCTTATTTCAAGTCCAATTGTTATTACGTACTTGCAGTCGATTGTTTTCGTCTTCGTCCTTTTTGCCCTTTCGTTCATCTGCAGTATTTATTCTGTAACCAGCAAAAAGTTCTTCTCTTGTTAGACCATCAATGTTTGCAACGTACTTCGAAATGTATTCGCCTCCATTACTTGAGTCATCTTTAACAAGAAACAACACATATATACATATAAATATTAATCAAATCAGCGATAACAATATAAATATGTTTCAGTAATTTTAAAAATTTAGGCATTTTGTAAAATGACTAAAAATACCTAGTCATTTTGTAAAATGAATGACATTTTAAAACAAAATTCAACAAATTGCCTGTTCAGTTTTAGGCAATTTGTAGAAAAGGGATATTGTTGAGATGCATATGATAAACAGTGGACAAAAGACATCATTTTACAAAGATTATATTAAATGGTTCGGTCGAATTAATTTATTTTTCAAAAACCAACTGGTAAAGTTTGTATGTCATACGATATATATAAAAAAAGTAGATGTGGTATGATAACCAATGAGACAACTCTCCACAATAGACAAAAATGACACAGAAATTAACAACTATAGGTCATCGTACGGTCTTCAACAATGAGCAAAGCCCCTACCGCATAGTCATCTATAAAAGGCCCCGAAATGATAATGTAAAACAATTCAAACGAGAAAACGAACGTTTAATGTTCTTTTAAGTTTGCACTGGCTCAGTATTTTTAGATAGTAAATCTATGATAATTTTGTCAAAATGGCAGAAGGATAAAGTGTTCTTTCAATAGAACAACATTTACAAACTTTTAAAAAAAAATCAAGATTCAAAACAGTGAAGTGAAACATATGAAGCAGTGAAAAAGAAGTTTGTTTTTTAATTGACTGATTGCTGTGTGTTTGCATTCAGTAGCAAATATATCATGCATTTCTAAGACGAGAACAATTTGCTTATAATTCATATGGGTAATTTCTGTAGTCGATTAACCTAAATACCAGTAGGATTTCGACTGCCACTTGAAATTATGGTATTTTGTACGGCGACAGAAAATTAACTATGCAGAACGGTCATAGAGTTCTTAACGTGCATAAAGAGTTGCACTTTACTAACATGCGGCAATATACTAGTATTTAATGTCCCAATTCAGAACGAATTCGAATTTATACATCTTCATCCAAACAAATTCCTCTCTATAGCATGGGTTTTACCATATAAGGCCGTGTGTGGTTGTGATACAAGGATATGAGTATTTTCATCTTTACTGCCTCAAAGAAATTCCTAGGTCTTTCCAATCTCAGGAATTAATGAGACAGTAGTTAAATGAGGTTAACATCTCAAAAAGAGACAAAATAATGGTGCATTGACAGTGTATGCGTCTTCTGTCATGGGCAGATCTGCTTCAGCAATAATCCAAAAGATACATGTCAAATTACTCATGATAATATATTTCGAACTTTTGGGAACATATGAAAATGAAAATATACATGTGTGATGTGTGTGCTAATTGTGAAACCCAATGTTGTCGAACGTTAAGTGTGTTATCAGTTACGATAATGAAAGCGATAAATTTGTCATGATTCAAGTTTCTCCAATTGGGTCAAAGTGCTACAACTAGATTTGACAAACAAACAATGTATATGCAAAATATCAGGAAAATGTTGCGTAACAGTTCTGTCATCCAACTTGTTTATAATCATGTTTTTGGAAAATATCACAATTTTTCTACATGCAATCATATTTTTACTGCTACAAATCGACAAAGCTAAACAGGTGAAATACTTTGAAAAAAAAAATGAAACAGTCAATAAAATAATATCTTCATTCGTGTATTCTTAATTAACACTGTTAGTGTGGTTCTTATTTAGTTTGAGTATGGCTAAAACGCGACAGCTTGATCATAAAGACTTGTTGAACTAGGTAATAGTCAATTGGCTTCATGCATTTACTGTTAAAATTTCACCTCAATTATTTATATTGATTTGCAATTTAAATAAAATTATAAGAGGAGTGTGTGTAGAAAAGCGTCTAAAACTTGGAAGATTGAAAATGTTTAATGACGACTGTGTGTATTATGTGATAACAACATTATTAGTTGAAAATTATGTATAACTTAAGAAAACGACTCCTTTAATTGTTTTGATCAAAAATATGGAGGAAGTCAGTCAGAAAAATATGTTTCTCTAACCTTAACTTCAAATCAAAGTTTCTTGCATTTAAATTGATAGAATGATAGTTTAAATGGTAATTTAAAGACCAATATTTACCTTTTTCTTCCAATGACCATGCTCTTATAATTCCATCTGTTATTCTTTCCCATAGATTGTAATGTGCATCTACTCTTACGGCAAATATTGTAATCTGAAAACATTGGTTATAGTGTGAATAATCTTGCACATATGCATAAACATACTGTAGAATCCCAATTCAAATAGTGACGTGGATGTATATGGTATCATTTTTGTTATCAAGCAACTGCAAATATGTATTCATATAAATATATGAATAAGATAACGTCAAACGTTAGCCAAATTGTTAACAATTGCCCTATATCTACAAGGATCACCAGTCTTTCAACTTCCACTTGATACATTAAAAACTTAAATCTATTCTAAATAAATATATATTCACATCAATGAGTAGGAGCTATTTAGTTGTAAGTATGCACTAATTTCCAGTATGTTTATTTTTTTACCGGGCCTGCTTTGGTGGTGATGCATCTTACAGAGTCTATTCGAATAATTTTGCAAGGTATTCCGCTCAAAATGGTGATAGGGGCCGTTTTAATTGCATGTATATGAGCATGACGTTTGTCTCGTGCTGAAGGCCTTGCATTTAAAATGAAGAACAGTTATTAAAGCGCTGTTCGTTTGCTTTTTGTGCTTTTTTTGTTATGAAAGTATTGAAGATGGAGACACCCTTTCTTCTGTTTCTCTATTTGTTTTACTGTATTTTAACTCATGTGTTATTGTTCAAATAATAATTTCGGTTTTGTTTTTGCAATGTAAATATTTAAAGCACGTTTCATGGTTAAACATCCAAAATGTCTCTTTGATTTTCACCTTATGATTAAAATGAAACATATGAAACATTTTGATAACACTAAATTGTGTTAATCGTGACATTTTTACAAATACATTGAACTTAAAACCAACTATTTTTACTTATTAAATGAAAGGAATTTGTTATACATATAATCAAAATTAAGAATTGAAATGGTAAATGTCTCAAAGAGACAACAACCCGACCAAAGACCAAAAAACCTAACCGAAGTAAGACATCGAAAAATCCTGCACCCGAAGCCATGTTTCGGCTGGCCCCTAAACAAACATGTGTGCTAGTTTATTAATAATGGAGGTCATACTTAACTCCAAAACATCTAATTGAACTAAGATAAATCATACAAGACTAACAAAAGCTAGAGGCTCACGACTTGTGACAGTCTCAAAAATGCGGCGGGGTTAAACATGTTTTGTGAGATTTCATTCCTCAATCTATACTTCTAGCCAATGCAGAAAAAGCAAACACACAGCAATACGTACAGTTAAACTCAGAATTATGAGTCCGATGTCAGAATATGTACCAAAAGAAATTAGGCAAAATAATAATATTACATAAATTAACAAAAGATTACTAGCAGTTACTGAGATTCCAGTTGCAGACCTCAATTAAACTGATTGCGTGTTTATTATTCTCTATCTCTGATTTATGACGTGTTTGCTATCTTATAGAAGATTGTAAAATGTATAGGTTAAAACTGTGTTATGAAAGCACAGTATAACAAAACGACAACTAAACACCTCAAAACATTTTAGGATAAACTAGTTTAGAAACGTTAACTTGTTCGATAGAAGAACAATGCCGAGTTAAACTAAATATCATATTTTTACTTCATTACACTTGTACTAGACTTCTTTCTGTTTTTTAAAGGAATATATACCATCCAGTCCTTTTCGGTAATTCTTTTGACTTTTTTCTCTATTTTCGTGAAATAGTCGTGTGTGAAACGTCGGTTAAACATTATTGGTAATTCTCTCTTCAGTTTATGCATACTAAAACTGAGAATAAAAAGTATATGTTTAAATAAATCAAGGTCAACAAAATTCATCATGCATTGGAAATCAGTTTAAAAGGGAAACCCAATGACCCTATGGATATATTACCATAAAGAAAAACGAGTATGCTTCACAGCTATTAATAAACGACAACATATAAATAAAGAGAAGATGGCATTGCAGCTTTTCCAATAGTGAATAGCCCTATTTTGACTAAGTATTGATACGGTCATTTTTTGTAGATTAATTGCAATTGAAATGTTGAAATGTTAGAAACATTATTTTTTTTTTAATGCTTTCGATTTAATCTTTCTAATGGTTTGACACTGATTAGTCGTCTAGTGGGTTTAATTATTACCCTGCTGTCTTTGGGTAATTACACGATCTTTACAAAAGTGAGAGTGTTCAACATAGGGTGCATCTTAATTTAAAAATGACTACACAATCAATCTAACAATGAAACAAACGACAAAGGACCGCATTTGATTTGACACCAGCGAATGCGTGTTAAGACGTAATAATCTGTCGGACAAGAAGGCGTGACCTTGTACAATGTCAAAATACAAGACAAGGCGGGATAATGGATTATTTATGTTATAGCATATTTAACTCAATTGAATACATGTTTAGTTTTGTTTTGAACGAAAATCAGCAGACATTGTCCAAAAAGTCAATTTTAAATGGTCTTAGTAAAGTATCAAATATATTAATATTTAAAATAACGTTATACAAAGGACTATACAATCACCTCTTAATTTACTAGCTCCATCAACAACAATACTGCAAACACTAGACTATGATATGTTTGCAGTAAGATTCACAGCGGTAGGTTATAATGTCCACGCCAAATACTACATGTGTTTTTAACAAATAGGCCAAGAGCATAACTATAACATGTATCTGTTCAATAAATCTATACACAATGAACACTGTAAGATTTTCATAAAGGTTGCATACACGACAAAGGTCTAAAAGTCTGAAAAGACCAATCGTTTCCTGAATTTTCCTGAATTTTTACTTGACATTCTCTGTTTGTGACAAAGTCTAAATTTGTCGTAGATAAGTACCTCGATTCTAGACATTGCTCTCGATTCTCTAGGTCATTACTTGATTTTATTCGACTTCACAGTCTTTCTATAGTCTAAAACTTTCTCGACAGTCTGTAAAGTTTTTGTTTAGTTTCGACCAACTCACGACTGTCTTAGAATTCCTTTTGATAAGTCTTGACATATTATTGACACATATTTGACGGTCTTAATGATGTCTTAATATGTCTCAACACTATCTCAACAAAATAAATTTCGTCATTCCTGTCAGTGTGAATACTTTATCATGATATATTCTACTTATTTCTTTTACCGCTAAAACAAACTTAGAAGAATATGAAGAATTAGGATACAATAATACATTGCAAATCATAAAACACCTTTTTGGTACAATAGATGCTTATTCATCTTTAGAATTGAATATTATGCTTGACAAATAAAAAATCTACAATATAGACTATTTCAATCATTTAGGATTATTCATAATATCTAAAAATCAAAATTTATAATTATTTCAATTGGTTTGCATTATAATATTCACACTTGTATTTATAAATATTTTCCTAATACTCTTTTTAGTATTGATAAAAATATTTACAAACTCATATTTTTTTATTATGAAAATATTTACATACCTACATTTTTAATTATAACAATAATTAAATACCTACAATTTTAATTAAAAAAATATTTACGTACCCATATTTATATAAATATTTACAGATTGCATTTCTGTTAATATAGATAATGCAATTTCCCATAGGAACTCCCTCTTTAGGGCTAAAACTGTGCCTCTTTTACTATGAAGGTTTGTAAAAAATTAAATCCTAGAATGGAATGTTGATATGCAATACTTTTTTATTCAAAGATCAAATCATAGGGCTGTGAGACATATTTTCAAGATTTATATTCCCAGAATTTTGCAGAATTTAAATTAAAATTCTGCACTGCTCCTCCCTTCAATTTATGTCTTAATAAGAATTCAATTTCACCGCCTAGCATGTGCATTTGTATGTTGGTCATGATTTGTAAAGCTAAAAACTGCCAAGGAAATTCAAGACACAATTCAATGCATACTGAGAAAAATAATAACTTCGAGTACCTGTCGTGCAATTTCAAACAGTATTCAAAAGTCGAGAATTTGTCAAAAAATTTAAAACCTTATTCAGAATATCAAGAATATGTAGAGTAAATTCCATACAATAAACCTCATAATTTGTCAAGAAAGAGTAAGACATACGTAATACTTTTTGATAATGTCGAGTTTATTGTTCATGCAAATCAAGACAAAAATTGGTCTTTTCAGACTTGTTGATATTTGAAATTGTTGAAGTACTTCTAAATTGACCTCATTAAACCATCTTTATTGACTTATTTTAAATTTATACTCGGCTAATAACTTTTGTTATATAAAATACCTTTCTAAACATGAAGCAATAAGGTCAGCAGCTCCACCAGTTCCTTTCACAACCACTACTGACATATTGTTGTATATGGCTTTCTTCACATGCTTAAGTGTGTCAAAATCACCATTTACAACCAATAAAACTACTGGAACTCGAATTGCTGAGTAAAAATCGATGCATGTAAGTACATATAATAGTTCTTACTTTGGCACAAATTATTGAATGAGAGGCCGGGTAGTCAAGTTGGTTACTTTTTCCTTATTATTTATTCGTTACTTATACCGTATTTCTAATTCGTTACCTATTCGTTACGTATTCCTCATTCCTAATTCGTTACCTATTCGTTACTTATTCCTTATTCCTTATCTATTCCTTATTCCTAACTCCTTACTTATTCATTATTCCTTATCTATTCCTTCTTCTTAATTCGTTACTTATTCGATTTTTGTATGTCACCATTTTCCTTGCTTTACTTTCTTATCTCTGGTTACACTTTCCGGTTTGTGGAGGTGAAACTACAATGTTAGAGCGAAGGTACCCGGGTTTTGCGCACGACTGATAAGTAAAAAGTAAAATCACAAAAATTCTTAACTCCGATGAAAATTCAAAACGGAGAGTTCCTAATCAAATGGCAAAATCAAATGCTTAAACACATCAAACGAATGGATAACAACTGTCATATTCCTGACTTGATACAGGCATCGTTCTTTGTTCGCCTTTAATACGTTTGTAATACGTTGCACCTTTCATCAAATTATTTCTATTTTTTTCTTGTCTCTGGTGTTTGCCATGGGTTCTTAGATGTGAAATAATCCTATAAACCCGTATGTATTTGTTTCAGCACTCGACTGATACCCTGTAACTTATTCATTCCTTAATCACTTGAAATACGTGTGTTTTACGTTGCACCTTTCAATTTTGTTCTTGTTTCTGGTGTTAGCAATGGGTTCTTAGATGTGAAATAACCATTTCAGCGCATATGTACCCGTGTAAGCGCTCGAAGTATATCCTGTTATATTCATTGTATTATAAATGAACAGTCTAGTGTTCATTAGTAAGAAGTATGATAGGAAATTTTATAATGGTATAGAAATATTTCTTCACGATGTTGTGTTGCTGTCATCGAGAACCTTTGTTAATTATATATGACTTGTTTAATATGATGGTACCTTTTTTAATCGGCTCAGACATTGTTATTTCTTTTAACATATAATTGCTAGTACTGCAGCAAAACCAACGACAGATTAATATGAGATTTAGAAAAGTTTTCATGAACCTCAATATAATGATGGGGATTTTTTTGGGCAGCTATTTAAGGGATAATGTATCACATGTATGACATAATACATAAATTATCAACTAATCAGCGCTATTGTTATGAAATCGATTTGATATAACAAAAAAGTTGAAATGTACATTCAGGCCAGGCGGAACTTCATCAAATTATATCGCAGAAGCTAAAATGAACCAGTTGTCTGGTTGGTTTATTTTGCAATCTGAAGATATGCAAATGAAAGTAGAACTAGAGATTATGCCCGACATATGGCACCGATCGTATTGCTCATTCAAGTACAAACCCGTTGACAACCAATTACTTGATAGCACTAATTCTTTTTTTAAACTTTAATTCTATCAACAAAGGGCTGTCATTTGTATTTGTTGTTACATCATCATTAATTGTAGACGTTTGACAACTGCATGTTCATTCATTTTTAATCATACTAAGTACTTTTTTATATGGCTGTAAACTTGTTTAGTGTATACAAAAATGATCTTACTTGAACAAATGCTGGATTCCTTTTTACCATCTTCAAACGATACCTGTCCTTTAGAGTTGATAAACTTTTCGATATCGAATAACTGAAAGACAGTTTAAAATTTAATCAAACAAAATATATTCTTTACAGTCTTGAAGCTGTCTTGTATGGTATTGCTTTTAAATCCAATAATTCAAATAAGCTGCATTTGTTTACGAAAATAAAGTATGGTTAAACTCATAAAGTTGATTAAGGTCAGTGTTGAATTTTTTTTTCTAATTGTCAGAATAATATATCATGGAACTGTTAACAGTTCTTGAAAAGTTACTTTGCAGAACAGCCTACACCTGTGCGTTCATGAAAATGTCGACCACGACTGTCTAAAACAAACTAAGAAAACAAGATTTATTGTTCAAAGTATAAATTTTGTACTCCAAGTACAGAGTAAAGGTGTATGAAACAGAGCTGAGATCTACAATGAAACAGCCAGAATAAGTTTTATGTTTGAACTATCTAATCAGTTCTATGAAAGAGCCGGTATTAAAGTTAATGTTCAAAGAAAATGTATCCTTAGAGTGTTTGGGATAAAGAAATATGGTCTAAAAAAGAAGAAAAAATGATCCGCTCTTTGAACGTTAATATAACCCTTGCAGCAAATTTTCGCGGGGTTCTTGATTAGCCTGTTGCAATAAAGGCCAGTCAATCCTTATCTCTCATCCTTAACATACATTAAATATTTTTCACAGCTTTTTTTTGGCGTTATGCAGACAACAAATAATTAATCAATCAACCTTACAAAGAAATTTTTGCAATACTTTATCACGGCATATGGTTATATGGTATGATGTATTACAGTGTATTTTTGCACCTTTTTCCAAACCAGTTTACGTAATTCATGTCTGCGTGATACTCAAACAACCAGTATACAGTAAGTTTACATTTCATTTTTTTTTAATCAGCATTGCATATGTAATGTGATCAAGCCTCACATGTAGATGTTGATGATTTGCAGTTTTTACATGTACGTACACATTTGAAATTAATTGATAAGACAAAAATAGAAAAGACGATATTATGGGGCGCTGACCAAATTTTGAAATAAAAAAAGATAGAGTTGCATAGACAAGTTTAAATTTGAAAACTTTGTAGATTTAATAAAAGCAAAATAAATACATAGATTAATTATTTGTTCGCTGGCAAAAACAAACACCTCAACTCCATTATTGTATATATAGCACATAATAATATATGTGTATGTGGATAATTACTGAACACTGTTGTATATGCGCTTTTCGTATGTTTGTGCGAATGATATTGTTATAACATGTATAAATACGTGTGTTGTCACACCTATATGTATGTTTATCTCTGTTCTATTGCAAAAGGGTTTATGAGAATAAAGACTTCTTATACGTTCAGGTATTTCACATCCAATTTTTTATGGAAATATTCTTTATAAAGCACAAAAATGTCAGTATTCACCTCTGAAGCTAACAAAACCTTTAAATAGACTTATTAAGAAGGGATATAGTTACGATACTGTTGTCAGGTCATTAAAGATTGCATATTTTGGCGTTAATATTGATTCACTTATAGGGTCTTTGCATCGGCACTAGACACATTTATTTAAAAACCAGTTGTTGGCATGACACGGGTTATGTTCTTCTCATATATGTTATGATGGTATGATACTAAACCCCTAACGGGAAGGATTGTGCCTGATATTCATATGATGAAGACATAATCTTTCAATCAGTTTAATTGAAGTCTGGAGCTGGCATGTCAGTTAACTGCTAGTAGTCTGTTGTTATTTATGTATTATTGTCATTTTGTTTATTTTCTTTGGTTACATCTTCTGACATCAGACTCGGACTTCTCTTGAACTGAATTTTAATGTGCGTATTGTTATGCGTTTACTTTTCTACATTGGCTAGAGGTATAGGGGGAGGGTTGAGATCTCATAAACATGTTTAACCCCGCCGCATTTTTGCGCCTGTCCCAAGTCAGGAGCCTCTAGCCTTTGTTAGTCTTGTATTATTTTTAATTTTAGTTTCTTGTGTACAATTTGGAGTTGAGTATGGCGTTCATTATCACTGAACTAGTATATATATTTGTTTAGGGGCCAGCTGAAGGACGCCTCCGGGTGCGGGAATTTCTCGCTGCATTGAAGACCTGTTAAGGACCTCCTGCTGTTGTCTGTTCTATGGTCGGGTTGTTGTCTCTTTGACACATTCCCCATTTCCATTCTCAATTTTATTACTATTACTTCATATCAAGT
Organism: Mytilus californianus; assembly: GCF_021869535.1. NCBI lineage: Eukaryota > Metazoa > Mollusca > Bivalvia > Mytilida > Mytilidae > Mytilus > Mytilus californianus. Next base: position 69,196,552 of record NW_026262712.1, read on the forward strand.
TAAAACGAAGTCAACAACTAAATCGTAACATTTGATCAGCTTACAAAGGGTTCAATATAAAAATAAAACAACATGTGGTATGATTGCTATAAGACAACTCCCGACAAGATACAACTAGATGTATCGAAATGACACGAATGGCCCCGTCTCAAAAAGTTGAAAAATCTGCAATTTCAACAACACATGTTGACACAAACATGATGGTAGTCTCACATATCAAAAATCAGCTCAAAATCTGAAGGCGTATAGAAAAAAAGTCCGTATAACTGTGATTTTCAACAATTTTCAAAGTCGTAAACCCTTTATTTCGGCCAAAATTAGCGGATCGGAACAAAACTTAAACTTGATCTGTAACTCATCATGGTTAACTCACATAGCAAAAATCAGCCCAATATCTGAAGGGGTTTAGACAAAAAGTCGGTATAATTGTAATTTTCAACAATTTATCGAAGTCCATAGCCCGTAATTTCGGCCACAATTAGCGGAGCGGAACAAAACTTAAACTAGATCTGTAACTTATCATGGTTAACTCACATACTAAAAATCAGCCCAATATCTGAAGGCGTTTAGAAAAAAGTCCGTATAATGGTTTGTTGCAGAATGACGGATTGACGGAATGACGGAATGACAGAATGACAGAATGACGGATTGACGGACAAGGATAAAACAATATGGCACCTTCAACTTTGTTGCGGGGTCATAAAAATGACCGGAGCGCATGTTTTCTCATATCTTTACAAAATATTTTTTTTCTAGATTGGGTCAAAAGCTGATATTAGACAAAGTGTCTTTGTGTTAATTAATGTAAGTTTAATATGAATGCATTCATTGATAGTATCAAGTCACAACTGTTCTGCATAATTTGTCTTATTCAGTACTATAATCATGTTAGAATGTTTGTTTTCTTTTTATTTCAATACAGGTGAGAAAAATGTCCGATTGGCCGGATAATGATTTTTTGCATTTGATATTCGGTCATTTTGTCCGTTAACCTATCAAACGAGTAACCGTTGACAATAAAAATTATTAGGGCAAGAATTATTAAAGGGGCATTGGCTATCAAATTCATGTCCCCCGATTTGACTCAAATTCTCATATTTAATTTTTAGCATACTAAAACGTATATCCAAATTATAAAAAAGTATCAACATTTTACAAGGCATTGGCTCGATAATATGTTTCATCATTGCGTGTGTATTATTGTCTAGACGCAATCTAATTAACGATCTAGTTGACGTCCGAAAACTGCCGATGGTCATATAAGCAATATAAACATACATATAGATATAAAGAGATAGCGGACTCGTGCAGTTTGATTTTTCTAGGTCTGGTTAATGTCATATTACATGTTAAAATTACATGTTAATCATCGTTTTTACCTGTATAAGAATGAGTTTTTGAGGATCGCATCATTCGATCAAATGATTTACCTCTGTTTCACTTTCAATGGGGACATTCGTTTTCTTTTAACAACTGAACAAGGATAATTCATGCGTAATCCATCTCTGGCTAAATGTTTGCATTTAAGGTCACATGAATACGGATTCAATGAGGTCGAATTATTCACTTGCAAGTAAATAACTCATCATCGATGTTTCTTAGCTTATTTTGACATAATTGAACCATACTGGCTGTTAAAAAAGGAATTTTTATTTCACAATTCACTTTCATTAATGATTGAACAAAACAATCTTATTTCTCTTTTTGTTATATATCTTGTAGCTAGTGCCCCTGTAAATTTAATGTCTGTGATATATGTTTTAATTCTGATATGACGTAAATATCATGATAAAATATTACTCAAAAAGTTGATTATTTGTATCGAATAAAACTTAATCAAAGGGATATAAACCTCCTTTAATTTGAGTGTTTATTATCAAATATACTAAGAAAACAACAACTTATACAAGTTAAAACTCTCTTTGGGATGTTACGAATTGTTACAGGCGTAACTGTGATTTTCACAGTGACTCTCAGAAATATTTTTATTCCAAATATATCCTGATGTTATATCTTATTTTCATACCAGGGTTAGGCTGGTTTTATCATTCTTATGTTATTATTGTGTTTTAATGTCATTATTCAAATTTTGGCTCATGCATGAATTCAGGACATGTCATATAGTTTTGAAGAAAAAAATCAAATAAAGATTAGAAAGGATAGATATTATAAAAACCGTTTTAGTCTGAATCTGTTCAGTTCAGAATTGTCAAAACTGTTGTAGGGTAGCAATATGTCTGTCAGAAACTGTTCTGGGTGTACCATTAGAAATTTTCAAGAACTGTTCAACTGCTACCTCTTGACAGATTCCAAAAGTAAATAATGATCCAGACTTTATGTCAAATCTATTTTAGTAAGATTATAAATACCAGGATTAAATTTTGTATTTACGCAAGACAAATACGAAAATGTCTGTATCAGGTCTGGAATATGACAGTTGTTATCCATTTGTTTGATGTATTTCAGCTTTTGATTTTGCCATTTGCTCAGGGACTTTTCGATTAGAATTTTCGCTATTTTTGTTATTCTACTTTTGTATATGTCAAACAAAGTATAACATGTACAAATTGGTCTTCGGCTTGTCCGCAGACATTTAAAAAAACACGAAATAAAAAACCCTCAAAAAATACTTTTTCACTAAAAGAGAGATGAACGATATCAGAGGGACATTCAAACTCATTAATCGAAAATAAAATTACAGCTCCATGGCTAAAAAAGAACAGTAGTACACAAAATACAATATCGAAAAATAAAGACCAAGCAACACATCCCCATCAAAATTTGGAAAAGGGGGGGGTGATCTCAGGTGCTCCGGAAAGTGCAGGAGAACCTGTCTCTCATGTGGCACCCGTCGTGTTGCTCATGTTTGTTCAAACCCGGTAATAAGTCTTATTCGGCAGGTCACATTCGTAAAAGGGAACGAAATTTTAGTTACGACATAAGGAACATATCCACTATCATCTGTGAAACGGATATTCCATAACGGTCAAACAACTCGTTATTAGATGAAGTCCGTACAATTTACGAAGGGATGATTTCAGCTTCAACATATGGAACTGTTGCTTTAATAACTTCATTGTGAGCAGCAACACTCTATCAAGGAAATTATGATAGGAAATACAAGCCTGTGACTATCATATCAAAGGGGAGATATATACTCAGTATGCAATCGCTGCTTGAATGTTGCTACATGGAAATGGGAAGATGAAATCATCTCTAGTGTCGTAAAGTTATTCAACCGACCCTCATTGTCCAATTTTAGATAAAATTCAAGATATTAGGCAGACTTAACTGTATCTGTTGTATCCTTTATTTCTTGTTCGATGGGATAGATGCGTTTAACATAGTCATCAAATATTAAATTATTTAATGAGAGAACATCATCTTAGTAGCGGAGACAAAAGTTAAAGGAAACTGCTAACTTCTTTTCTTTCTGTTTATTTGTAAAACAGCTTAACTTGATGCCCCCAAAAAAATGAATCGACAGTATCCACTTTTTAAACATACATACATTTATATAAATTTCAGTGATCTTGACATTACGGCCACCGAGTACAATTCAAGGTCTGTTCTGTATATTTGTTATGATATTGACAGTGATCAATGTATTAAAGATAGGAATATGAAAAATGTGACGACACTATTTCTTTTTATCAATGTCCCAATCTTCAGTAGATCCACAGACTCAACCGTATTGAATGTTGTTTATATATCTAAATTAAATCTTTACTGTGTCTGTTCATTGTTTACCGACTATAATTATCAGTACAATGAGTGTCAATTCAAACTGAAAAAATCAAACGGTAGACTTTACAAAACAACAGAACCAAAAGAAAAACCTGCCATTTTCCTGATCTGGTTTTATAGTTAGTAAAAGCTCTCACTGGTATAAAAGAGAGGCGAAAGATACCAGAGGGACAATCAAACTCATAGATCGAAAATAAACTGACAACGTCATGGCTAAAAAAGAAAAAGACAAATAGACAAATAGTAGTAAAAAAGACACCAAATAGAAAACTAAAGACCTAGCAATACGAACCCCATCAAAAAGGGGGGTGATCTCAGTGCTCCGTAAGGGTAAGCAGATCCGGCTCCACAAGTCGCACTTGTCATGTTGCTCATGTTATTGGAAACCCGGTAAAAAGTATAATTCGGTAGGTCACATTCGTGAGAAGGGAACGGGATTCTAGTTACGTATACGACATAAAGAACATATCCGATATCATCTGTGAAACGTATATTCCATAACGGTCAACCAACTCGTGATGGCGACCGTAAAATTTTGGAAGGCATGTCTGACAGTTGTTTATAGTTCTTGTCTGTTGTAATTTTGATTATTGGGATCCAAAAAAGCAAAATGTGTAAATAGACATCACGTACATTACAATTGACTAAACAATATATGATCTGCATGTTTTCTTATGATTTTAGTCCATTTTGTTCGGTCGACATTGTTTACAAGAACCGATATAAGAAAATGATATCATAAATTTTGTTTTTATTGAACAACAAAGCTTACATTTAGTTTCGTTCCACCTGTATGATGCTCTTCGTCCTGGATAAGAGAAATATAATAGTTATTTAAACAGTAAATGCTTCTGTCCGAAGTAACATTGAATATTTTCCAAACAGAAACGACACAACACCACAATTTGTGAGTCATGTCCAAATTTAATCTCATGGTTATAAGAACTGAACGATATTGGTCAAGGTATGTAGTAAAGTTTGTAAAACTGTATTTTATACGACGCGGAACAATTCCTCTAACTATGTAAATTTCATGCAAAGTCTGAACCCAATATTTTCGGGGGTGTTTAGTATGACAACACATTAAAAGTTACATATTTCAAATTATTCACTACTAACGAACCAAAATGAAATGGAAAATGGCAAAAAGGATATGTGTAAAAGAGACAACAACCCGACCAAAAAGCGGAAAACAGCCGAAGGCTACACATGGGTCTTCAATACAGCCAGAAAATTGAGCACTCAGAGGCGTGCTTCAGCTAGAACCTAAACAAAAATATGTAGTGGTTCAGTGATAATGGACGTCATACTAAACTCCAAAATATTAAAATCTTACAAGACTAACAAAGGCAAAAGGCACTTGGCTTAGGACTGGCGCAAACATGCGGCGGGGTTAAACATGTTTTTGAGATCTCAGCCTCCCCCTTTACCTCTAGCCAATGTAGAAAAAAACAAATACACAACAATACGCACAGTAAAACTCATTTTAAAAGAAGTCCGAGCCCGATGTGGGAATAGATAACAAAAGAAACTAAACAAAATGACAATGATACATAAATTAATGAAGGACTATTAGCAGCTACTGACATTCCAACTCCAGATCTCAATTAAACTGATTGAAAGATTATGTCTTCATCAAATGAATATTAAGTACAATCCCTCCCGTTAGGGGCTAGTATCACACCAGTATAAAATATATGAGAAGAACATAACCCGTATCATACAAACAACTGGTTTTAGAACTAATGTCACATTGTTTATATCCGATGAAAGACCCTATAAGTGAATCAATATTTAAGCCAAACTATGCCATCTTTAATGACCTGACAACAGTATCGTAACCTATATCCCTTCTAATAAGTCTGTTTGGAGGTTTTATTAGCTTTTTAGGTGAATGCCTACATTTTTTGTGTTTTGTAAAGAATATTACCATAAAGGATTGGATGTGAAATACCTGAACGTATAATATGTATGCATGTTGATTTATATTTACGAATAATGTCCTTGTACCGATGATAAGATGTAGTAAATGTTTTGACAAGTTTGTGATATCGAAAACCCTTGTGTAATAATTTTTCAGTAAAACATAGATTTCTTTTGCTAAAATCTAGTACGTTGTTACATATACAATAGATATACAATAGATATATAAACACCATAAGATGGTGTCACCATCTAAAAATGAATTATTTACAATAGGAAATGAAAATTCATCTCTTTTATCATAAATATTGGTATTAAGCTTCCTATTAATGATAAAGATATCAAGATCAACGAAAAGGCAGCGTTTATTCTTCGTATTAGATTTATTTAAAGTTAGTAACACTGGATAAATCTCCTTAGTGTACATACTGAAGTCGTCATTATTTAGAGCTAATATATCATCAAAATATCTAAAAGTATTGTTAAATTTTTGTATCAGATGTTGTTACGATTGGTCATGAAAACTTATACATGCATCTTATACAATACATGTAGATAATAAAAGATAAGTTTTTCCAAAATTCTATAATAAATACTACATCATTTTTTTCAAGTGATATACAAACGTTGTAATTGCTATCTTATGCATATATTGTACAACCATTGAAACAAATTTATAGTTTTATATTATGTAAAAAAAGAAAATTATGGAAAAATAATCTACTCACTTCCTTTACACATTCTATTCCTTGTTCTATTTCGTTGTCCTGAATAAACAAAAAAAAAACAATCCTATTGTGCATTCAAATGTTGTGTTGTATTGCATATGAATTCAAAAATTTAATCTCATCCTTCGCTGTGCCTTTCATTTATTTTCTAATAACTAGTTTTCCGTTTAATTGTTGTTTAGACGTAAATGTTTGATTACGCGCATAAGATCATTTCATTGGTAAACCCGTTTATACACGAAACGGTAATGTCATACCCTTAAAGACTAAACCATAGAATGCCAAGTCATGTTCAATCTTTAAGTAAATGTTCAGACTTATGTAATGTGGTACATGCATTACTTTTCTGACAATTCTATTCAGCAGCTGTAACTTATTTGTAAAAGAAAACAATATAATGAATGTCTGAACATGTATTGAACAGCACTGGATATGCTATCTTTACATTTTCATTTCAAAGTGTTTATTTGATGTTGATATCAAAATGACCATTAAGACTAATATTAGTATGTTAATGTGTGCATTGTATACTGGATGTATTGTGCATTGCTTATAAAGACTTTGGTCTTATAACCAACATACAGATCCACGTTTCAACTATCACAGCTCACCGTGCTTTATTGTGTTATTTTCAATCTGCTAGGAATTTTATTAGGAATGATTACGTAAACATCGAAAATGTAGGGGTCTATTAATTCTAAAATGTATATTTCATTTTTGTATGATCTATTAGATGACTTACTGAAATATACACTGATGAGTATCCATATGTATGTGGTAAATCGCAAATAGGAGCACACTTGTTAACTACACTTTGCAAAAAATTTGTCTCGTCTTCCTTATATATAAAACCACATCCTATTCAAAAGACAATAATGTTTGATGATTAACAGATGACACAAACAGTCCATGAAATTACATTGGAAGTTAGTAAATAACTTACTCTAAATTCATTATTCGTTAAAAACCAATATTTATGCATTTCGTTGGTCAGTTATATCATAAATTTAAATACTCATCGAATTAGAAATGTTCACCATGAAAATATGCAGAATCAACTCAACCACGAAATAAAAAAAATCATGAATATGCAAGTTTTCCTGAATCCACGACAATCAATGAAGCCATAGTAAAACATTAGAAAAGCAATGTAGTTGATCAATGTGAGTTTTTTACAGATTGAACATGAGTTTCCATTACATATAATTTTGCCATGAAGTATATTTATAATACCAATAAGTAAGATAAATCATCTGAAAATTATGCATCATATGATTATAAGACATGAGTTAATTCGACATCGGTATTTATATTGTAGAATTAAGTCTTGACAATATCTCTTCAAAATTCACACATTTAGTACAATTTTATCCAACCTGCCATCATTGCCTCATACAGATTTGGAGAAGAAGAAAACAATTATTAGTCAAACGGGGTTTTAAGCAGAATGTGTAAAAATGACTGCCATAAATAGTCCACAATCCTCACGCTATCTTGTTCAGTAAACACTATATTGATATTAGTTTGAAAGGTTTTAATACATTCCCGATTTTTCAATTTCAGGGGCCAAACAATTATTGATAATGGTAGACACAAGTATTTTGCATTGATGTGTTGATTTCGTCTAAAATTCCCTGAAAATTTGCCTTTTGTATATTCAATATGAACTATCTTTCTTTTCAGATCTCAAAACTGCGTAATGAAGTGACACCATGTTTTCTCATCTATGCCTCATATTGTATTATCATTAAAGTTAAGGGGACAGTAGTCAACGGATATAGAAATCTCGTAACTCTGTAAGGAATAGAAAAAGCAAGGAAACAAAAACCAGGCGGCTTAATGTCTGTTTTTCATTAAACATTGACCGTTATTTGTCGGTAATCAAAATTTTGCAATTGTTTTGTTTTGGCAAAATATCAGATAATTTATTACGTGTTGTGTTTAATATGATGTATCCCTTTAAGGTGGATCGGTAATATTCGACTGCGCATAATTTCACGCATAAATTACCATGCACACGAAAAGTGTGTGTCGTAAATTCACTATTATTTTTTTTTAATATTTTGATTGATTAAAAATGTTAAATTATTGTATTTTTGTCACTTAAAAATATTATCGTTATTATGTGTATCTGTGAAAGGCTAAAAATGACACTTCACCCAATTTCACCATATTTAACCATTTTCCCGCCAAAATTTTTGGTTTTAAGGCAAAATATTTTTTTTTCCTTATCGGTGACCTATATCTTTCATTTGCTTATGCTTTGAAGCTTTATTTCAGCTTTTTATATTACGGTTTTGGACCAAGTGTCACAGACAATTTTTTTGATATTCCGATAAAAATATGTCAACACCTCTATTTTTCTTATCATTTCATTGAAAAATGGTCCCTTATACATACCTGTTTAAAAGTAATATTTTGAGCTTAAATGGTCCGTGACCCCCTATTTTTTTCCGATCATTTTGATTCATTCTCTGTAAAGATTAAAATAACAAAAAATATGGCACTTCTGACAGAAACTTCGAATAGGCCCGAGCCCCCTTAACCGAGGAATCGTCAAACGGGATTTTTTTATTCATGCAATTCGTACTCTATATTGCTGTGTATTACTTAATGATGTACACCTCTGAAGAGCCAACAGTTTCTACAATTATACTCTCTTTCTTGACCTGATTTTTTGGGTTATACGACTGTAAAACTAGAAGCTCTAAAGAGCCTGTGTCGCTCACCTTGGTCTATGTGCATATTAAACAAAGGACACAGATGGATTCATGACAAAATTGTGTTATGGTGATGGTGATGTGTCTGTAGATCTTACTTTACTGAACATTCTTGCTGATTACAGTAATCTCTATCTATAATGAACTTGGCCCAGTAGTTACAGTGGAAAATATTATGTAAAAATTTTCAAAATTTATGAAAATTGTTAAAAATTGACTATCAAGGGCAATAACTCCATTAAGGGTCAATTGACCATTTTGGTCATGTATGACACATTTTTAGGTCTTACTTTGCTGTACATTATTGCTGTTTACAGTTTATCTCTATCTATAATAATATTCAAGATAATAACCAAAAGCTGCAAAATGTTCTTAAAATTACCAATTCAGGGGCAGCAACCCAACAACGGGTTGCCTGAATAGTCTGAAAATTTTAGGGCAGGTAGATCATGACCTAATGAACAATTTTAACTTGTCGGATTTGCTCTAAATTCTTTGGTTTTAGAGATATGAGCCAAAAACTGCATTTTACCCTATCTACTAATTCTAGCCATGTCGGCCGTCTTGGTTCGCGGGCGGGGTCATCAGACACAATTTTAAAACTAGATACCCTTATAATGGTTGTGGACAAGTTTGGTTAAATTTCTCCACGTAGTTTCGAAGAAGAAGATTTTTGTAAAAGATTACAAAAATTTACGAAAAATTGTTAAAAATTGACTATAAAGGGCAATAACTCCTTAAGGGGTCAACTGATCATTTTGGTCATGTTGACTTATTTGTAGATCTTACTTTGCTAAACATTATTGCTGTATACAGTTTATCTCTATCTATAACAATATTCAAGATAAAAACCAAAAACTGCAAAATTTCCTTAAAATTACTAATTCAGGGGCAGCAACCTAACAACGGGTTGTCCGATTCATCTGAAAAATTTAAGGGCAGGTAGATCTTAACCTAGTAAACATTTTTACCCCTGCCAGATTTGCTCTTAATGCTTTGGTTTCAGAGATATAAGCCAAAATCTACATTTTACCCCTATGTTCTATTTTTAGCCATGACGGCCATCTTGGTTGATTGGCCGGGTCATCGAACACATTTTTTTAACTAGATACCCCAATGATGATTGTGGCTAAGTTTGGTTAAATTTGGCCCAGTAGTTTCAGAGGAGAAGATTTTTGTAAAAGTTAACGACGACGGACGACGGACGACGGACGACGACGGACGCCAAGTGATGAGAAAAGCTCACCTGGCCCGAAAATCATTGGTGAAAACAAATCATATGTTCGTGCTCTTCTTTATTTGCTTCCGCATTTGAAAGTACCCAATTCTGATGATTTTCCCATTGTTCGTCATTTTTTACCCATTTCTTGTCTATAATCATGAATAAATCACAGTTCCCCAATAAAACTTTTGTTCATACTTTCAAAAAGGATGGAGTGGACCAATCTGAATAAATTTAAATAAAAAAAACTATAGGTAGGTGTTTATTGAAGAAAGTTTTTTTTTTAATTTTGTTGCTTCTTTGTGTCAAATTTATTATGCTGTAATTTTTTTAATGTTTCTCTAAATATACTCTAAGCACATTCATTCAACTTCTTTGTAATAAATAATTGAAAAACTACATATCTGAAAAATTTGAAATGAAGCAAATTGATATTAAATGCAGATGTTCCTGGTAAAATGTCCTGTACCCCTCACCCATTTTGTCAACATTTTAGATAATGAGACTGACTTGATTGGTAATAAAGATTTTCAAATTTTATTACCTAAAAATTACTTATTGTAAGTACACAATTTTTTCAAAGAGTTTACTTTGATTATATTATTTTTAAAAATTCATTGATTATTTTCACTTGTATTACATGTTTTGGACATAATTCCGGAACGAGATATCAACGAGACCGAAACGTCAGAAGAATGCATTCTCAAACCTAACAAGTCCATATATGAACTGCTAAAGTAACTTACTTCCAGCAAATCTTGCTACATGATTGCAGGCTTTCCTCAACATTAAATTATCAGCCATGTCATATGTTTGCGTCCTTTTATTATAGGTCCCTATCACAGAGACAACTACTCTTGGCTCACCAAAATTTTTCATTTTATTCCAGATAATACGCAATTCTTTATCTTTCTTTGATGATGATCCATCCTCTGGTTGTTCTGAAGTCTGTGACCGCTTGCGTAATAAATACGTGTTAATAAGACAGTATAATTTTACTTGTGTACCAACAAGTTTTATTTGGATTATTTACTTACCAAACCATATTAATGCCATTTGCAAACAATGTGTTTCTATTCCTTACTATAAATATAATATACCGATAAAAGATTCCATTAGAAATAATAAGGACCAGGATACAATAACGCAAGACAATTGCTTGTATAAAGTCATTAATGAATTTGTTGGTTGCTCAAAATGCCATTGAAGACAGAATACAAAGAAGATGATGCTCACATGTGAATTTATATGCATTCTTTGAAGCTTTGACTCAATATACATATAAATTTAATGTTTAATGTTAGGTGCAAAAATATTTTTCTGTTCAAGATTTTGTTTATTCTATAACACCTAGATCAAAATTGTTATGGAATTTTATGAATCTATGTTCTTTAAAAATTAAGAGGCATCCGTTATGTGCGAACTAAAGTGGTAATTGACCAATACTATCTGTGTTCCATGAAATCTGTCTTTAAAGGGTTTTTAAGTATATCATGTTAATACGATCGGCTTGATATACAATGATGGTGCGGTTTAAATAATCAATTGGTTTATTGAAATTATATCCGACTTTCATCGATTGAAATATTTTCGCAATAATGTGCAATAAAATTTATTCTTAAATACTAGTAGCGGAAAGCTTTTACAGCCTCCATTGTAGGGTTAGATGTGCATCAATAGTGTGTGATGTATAATTTACGGGCTGTTTGCTATATGACAGAATTTTTTTGTCGTACGAACTTTGAAATTCATCTGAACATTTGATAGATTTAGCTTAATGTCCATTGTTTCAGAAAAGATATTTCCCCAAAGGACTGACATTCTAGTTTGAACCAAATTTAAGGGAATATGCGATATTTTCATGCCCCTTTTGCAATATAGTATAGTAAATAAACGCAGAATGTTGTCATGTTTACACACAAAATAAAGAATTATATTTCACTATTTTAAAATACGTATTACATATATGTATGTACATGTATGACTTTGACCTATAATGGTTTACTGTCTTACAAAATATGACTTGGACGGAAAGTTATCTCATAGGCAATCATCCACTTTTTTTCTTTGATACAAGTTTAAAGCATTAACAATCCAGGAATAGAAGATGATTCAACATTTTGTGGTTCAACCTTAATTTTCATTCCTTACAGTTGAGTGCTACCTCAAGATGTTAAAGAAAAGGGTGAAATGAACGAGAACTGACGCGGATTTCTGACCCAGTGTGAAAGACAGGAAAGCTATATGCGGTGATTCTGGATTTTTGTTATTATTCATTTTTACATTTAATTTTCATTTTGCTTTTTTTTCTTATTTTTCTTCACTGTTATTGGGACTTAGTCTTCTATTATCGAAATCGTTATCAAATCAAATATATAGCTAGAACATAGCAGATTGAGCAGGCATACTGATAAGGATATACACTTTTCTTTAGTATTCGAACATTATATTGACATTGAACATCTGGTTTATAAAAGTCATTGAGTCTATAGTATTTGATTAATACAAATATGTAGAATCGTTGATTTGGATAATAAATATTGGTATGCATATACATGTTTGCATAACTAAATGTTCATCTTCAAATGCTAGATACAATGACAACAAAATATCGCTTTATTCAGATACATTGATATTCAATATTCAAAAGTGATAACCGATTTGATCTTGTTCTTATATGGTAAAGAGCTTAAAAAAATATCACTAAAAATGAAAGCAAATCATGATACAACATTTCAATTATATGGGAAGGACAAATTATGTTTTTTTGTCATTGAACTATATTGTTAATGATACTTTATAATGTTGAGCTGTACCACTATTAGTTCTGAATTTGAAATGATTCTTAATTGTATATTGTTTAACACAAAATGCCTTGTCTGTCATTCATTCAAAAATCGTTTGCGTACTTAACAATTTTATTTGCTTTTGGGTATTCGATATACAAAATTAGATATTGTGCTTCCAGTGTGATCATGGCGAACAAATCAATCGACGGCCAGTATTAGTGATATATACTTTTCAAAATAACACGATAAATGACAAACATTTTTCTCACGAATTCAAGAACAAGGTTAAATACATTCATACATTTGTTATGTAATAGTGGTGTAAGTAAATACCTCGGGTGTTTTTCGCCTTTTCTTCTTCTTTACTCTTGTCTTATCATCCTTTTTTGAAACATAAACAATTATTATCTGATATTTTATCTATTTGATGAAATAACACTCCATACATTTCGTGTAAGAAGCCCACTCTCTATTAACCGTAATCAGGAAAGCTAACAAAAAAACCTAAACATTTAGAAGCTATGAATATTTAGATAGATGAAAATAAAGATATAGTAAAGTGACATTAACCATGATATTTCGTTTTTAATGTAACAAACTTGTAATTTGTAATCAACTCACGATGAAAGGTCAAGAACGAACATTTTTTACACGATATCACTTTTTTTTTGCATATTTAGTCTTCTAAATAATACAATTCTGTATGAACATATAACAAAAATGTATAACAGAGACTATAAGTCAATTGTCAAGCACATTTCTAAATATCCTTGACGTATTTCAATAAATGTTTCTTGAAACTCCGGTTAAAGGAATGAAATGAGTGAAACTAAAATATTTCTCTGTAATCAGTTGTTAATCACCATAAAACCACATAACACATTCCAAATGAATTGTCAAACAATTGATAAGAAGCCACTTCTTGTTTACTCAAATATATCTTTGGCATGAGTCTTTTTATTTTAGGTCATTATGCCCTCGTTTTGAAAAGGTGGTCAAGGTCAAAGGTCAAGGTCATGATCCCAATTTTGACTTTTGCTTGTTTTTGCATAATTTTGTTTTAATTTTTAATTTATATATAGAAACACTGGTGCAAAATATTATCTTCAAACTGATGAAGATATGGTATGTTTATTCTGCATCGATCCAATGGCATATCATAAGAGTTAATGCCTTTGAAATGGTTCATTTTTAGGTAGATTGATTAATACTTCAGATTTGTACATGATCAAGCTATGAGGTATTTTGCAGATTTTGGTGCATATGACTTTATAAAATGTCAACTTGAAGTGACCTTGAGTTACCCGGAAGAAGTAATTTTTCACTTAATTTTTGGAAAAGTACATTAAATCCACACTTGTTTTTTTTTAATTGCCATACATAAACATATCATTTGAGACCGGAAGGAATAGTCTATAACTGGAAGTAGCCACTTATCTCCCTCATTACAGGCATTAGTGTGCTAGCGTGTATTCATTCATGATTGAATAAATATTGATATGATTATGTAATTTGTATTTTATTTCTTGTTTGAATTTATTTTAAAATAAAAATGATTTTATTCCTTATTCATAATTGTGTTTCTGTTCTCAAATAGATTAATTACGGATTGAAATTAATTATGAGTTGTACTATTCGTATTTAATTTTCACAGACTTTGACGATTGACTAGTTTCGACTTGATTATTACTCACTTCTCCTTGATTGATGGTCAGTGTTTTACGCTTGATTTGACCGCACACTTTCTGCTATTTCATTGGTTATATATCTTTTGACAATTTTTTTTTTATTGAAGTCTATAGTTAATTTTGGATTGCTGTTCAAACCGAACAGACGTTTCATATACTTGCTTTTGTCTTTATTTGCTGTTTCGTATTTTGTATTATTAGTATTGGAGGAATTCCTAGATTATGTCAGGTCAGTTTGTTTACTCATCTTTAACATTTGAGTTACGTCATTTAAGCCTTGGAATAAAGATAAACGTATTGAATGGCGAATATTTGAGCAGAATGAGTCCGAGAGTAAATGAGTTTAATGTTAACTTGATAAATATTTTTCAGAGTCTTTATGATATGTTTGTCTCCATATTATTGATTTTAAGTAAAATATAAGTCTGTGAACAGTAACGATAATTTAGTTTTTGTTATACAGATATTTGACAGAGTTCTGCATAAGACATGCAAGATGTAGATATATGTTGAGGCTTAACCTGTGTACCTCATACGAGGCAATAACGAGTGTTCTTTTGTAGTTGCGTATTATTATTTTATTATCTTAGTTATTTTTCTTTGTTTAGCTAAGCTGAGCTTAGCTTTATTAGTTAATTGTTTTTTGTTATTGGCTTAATTAATGCTTATTTTGCTTAGACTGTTTGTTTAAAGGCTAATTCGTTTATTATAATGTTTTTGCTAAATGATATATTTCTATTTTGCTCTTTTGACAATTTAAATTCTGTTTGAATGCCACAGGAAGTAATATTTGGATTAAATACAGCCCTTTGATGGTGTAAACTTCCCCAAGAAAGGTGTATGGTGTAATGGTGTATGGCATATGGTGCAATGGTAGAAAGTGTATGGTGTAAGGAGAATGGTGTAATGGTGTAACGTGCGATCGGGAATGGTGTGAATGAATGGTGTACGACATTTAAAACTATGTAAAAATATTGACAAGAACTGATCTTTAATTTTATACATTAGTTTACAATATTGTGATCAAAATTCGGTTTTTTAAATAAATAAATAATGTTCTAGTCCCACGCTTTCTTTGAAATTAAATTGCATTATGGTGTAATGTTTAAGGTGTGTGGTACAAAGGTGTTACGTGTATGGTGAAATAGCAAAGGGTGTATGGTGTAATAGCAAAGGGTGTATGGTTTAATGGTGTATGGTGGACAGTGTGATGGTGAATGGTGTTAGTGAGAAGTTTACACCGTCCAAGGACTGGAAGATTTAATTGCACATTTTGTTAATTTCATAATCTGTGACGTATTTTACATTTAATTTTTGTGAGTTTACATATTACGCAAATTTTTCAGATTGATATAATACATGTTTAGAAGAATTGATTTATATGCGTTGTTATTAAATGTGATATTACATTACAGGGTTTCGTTGATGCTTCACCAATAATAAAATTTATCCAGAATCCTACATAGTCTACTATTTATTTACGCCCAAATAGTACGACTTAATAAGAATAAACAGACTTTATATTTTTAGAATCACTGTAAATAAAGCTATCATAAGAGACCGGAAGTGACTTTTTCTAAATAGGAAGTTTGCAGGCAAAATTATATTATTATTATTGATTGATTGATTGATTGTTGGTTGCTTAACGTCCAGTGGCAAATATTTCATGCATATTCAGGACGAGCACAAATTAACAATAAATACAATAGATAGGTTCTGTAATAGAGGCTTCTGGGATTGAGGTCGGAGAAATTAAGACTGCCACGGGAAATAAGGGTATATTGGATAGGGACAGAAATTTAGCCTTGCAACAGGTCACCTACGGACCCCTCAAAGAGTTGTTGCAAGGGTTCTTAACGTGCAAAGAGCATGGCATTATCTTTACACGAGGCTTCGGATTTAACGTCCCCATTCTGACCGGACGTGGCTGCAAATTTGTACATCCCGCACAGCCAAACGGACGCCCCACTTTGACGAGGGTTTTACCGCCGGTTGGAGGAAGACCAATGATGACCATACTTCTATTCCCCAGTCACCCTTGGGGATTATTATTATTGTTAGTAAAATATACTAAATAAGGACAACATTGCAGTAAAGGTATTTTTGATCCGATACCAAATTAATGAATAATTTTAACTCTACTTTTTTAACTAGCTATATAATCATTCTGATAAATAAGAGGTAGGACAGACAAAAATATAGTTTCTGAATGCTCATCTGACTCAATGTTTTTCACGGAATGTTTTGTCCTTTCACATAAATCAATTGTAGTTACAATGTAGATTCGGTAACAATGATTAATAATAGTATGATAGTAGATTTAGATATACAGTTCAAGGTTAGCTTACGTGTCTTCCACTTGTCTGTTGGATTTCGTTCTAAATTGAATAAATTATTAGTAAGTAAAGAGATAAATGCCCCTTTTTAAAGAACATTCAGCCTTCAAAAGAATAACTATCGCCATTATCCATGATTATGAAGACGTTTGTAATATGCCCTCGATAATAAATACTGATGCCATTATTCAAACGTATAACGCAACATTCATATGCAGAAAGAACTGATTTCTATAGAAATGCCGATTGTAAGTCATATAATATTATGTTCAAGTTTGAGTTTTCCTAATAAAGATTATTCTAGATACGCGCCTTTCACCCGTAAACAACTAATTATGTGTTTTTTTTTGGTATTTTTTTTTTATTTATTGTTATTACCATTTGGTCGATTTCACCGCTTTTAAATTTGTTCTTCGTGTTGTCTCTTTTAAGATTATTTAGTATTCCTTATCATGACATAATAATTTCTCTTTTTATTTCAAGAATGCACATTCACTCATGTTTGAGCTAAAACAAGTCTATATGTAACAATTTGAGATAAGTTACGAGACATATATCTATCTTCTTGTTTGTGATAACTTACGATTAAATATAACACTTTAATGTATTTTATCATTTATAACACGTCGGGTGTCATTATTGTAGCACAACATTTTATTCTTTTCAGAGCACATACTTTCAGGTCAGTTTTTTTGGCACAGATTGAAGAGAAAGATCAATGTACTTATGTCAATATGATCAGAAAATATTATTTTACTACTTAATTCGAATGCAGAGAAATTGATATACATAACCGATGAATATAACAAAGTACGAACATACTCGAAAACTGTTGACAAATATTATCACCGCAGTTGCTTTCTCAATGTTTCTGCATCACGAAACCCTTTTACATCAAGTAAAACAATATGCAATGTATTGAAGAACAAAAAATCAAATTCCATTGAGAAATGTTACAGGTGTTGATAATCATATGAAAACAGCTTACCTCAAAAGTTGGATTCTGTTGTGTTTTATCATATACGCTCTTAAATAAAAGTAAGGAAATATAATTGTTTGATATGGTTAAATGATTTCTAATATTCATGATAGTAAAACCCAATTAACTATAAAAAAAAGGATTTCTGTTTGTGATTAAAAAAAGGATGTCCCAATGTTGATACAACGTTCACAACACATTTTTCGAATTGAAAAAAAAACAATAATGACTAGATCGAGACTTGATAAATTGATTTTGTGCATATTATACATCTGAAGAGTCAAACGCTTTGAAACTTTTTTGTTTTGTTTTGTGTTTCCTCACATTGGGCTGTTGCATTTACATCTTATCATTTAGAGAACATTAAGCAGTGACACACATATTACATTTTGTCACATGCTTAACTTACCCTACCAATATGACATGGCCGACATCGAATTGCATAAAATAATACTTTTAATTCTTATTAAGAATCAACAGTCAACAAAACATATATAAGTAGTAAGTTTGTCAAAATGTCGGAATCCTAAAGTGAAGTGGAAACTAAACAACTAATCATTGAAATAAGTAAAAGTGGAAGAAGTTTGAATGAAATCGCTTAATAAGCAAAACAGTACATGAAAGTAACTAAAAACATGAGAAATACGATATCCTCACACCAAACATAAAAAAATATTATTTCAAAGTCCCTTTTGTTTTTTTTAATTGATCCAGAACAATACCAAATACGCTTACTGCAATTTGATTCGCAGTGAAACAACCTTCACGGTTGGCATTCGGTTTATCAAGAAAATTGATCATGAAAGAATACCTAACGGTGGTCAAGCATTACGATCGGATCGTGATATATCTGGTATCTGATCGTTAATGTAATCAATTGTAATTCTATATATACTTCAAAAATTTGTAAAAAAAACCTGCCGTATTTTCAAAACGCGAAACAAACCCGAATTTTATGTCTATCTGACTTGGTACAGGCATTTTTTTATGTAGAAAACGATGTATTGAACTTTTAATTTATCAATCAGCAAACAAAAAAAAGTGTACAAATATCAGATTTTGCACGATTAAAAGGTGATCATATGATTCCTTAACAATTATTACGAAGAACACGACACAAACGCATTGAATATTTGCTTAATGAATATATATAATCAATATATCTTACGAGCATACACATAGTTTTGGTTACCTTTGAACTATCTTGAACGTCCACTTCCTCCGTCTGAATTGCTATTTCGACAACGTCGTATGTGTTGTCTGTTTGTGTGTAGGATTGTAAGACATCGACTCTTTCTGTTTGACTAGCTTTTGGATGCTAGAACATACACATTATTTTAGGTTTATGATTGCGATATATAATATAGTTTTCCCGGTCACGTTGGAGTTCTATATGTGTGATATTGGTTAGTTTTTAATGTGATCTCAATAACATGGCTATATGACGTTGAAAAAAATGAAGTGGTCAGGCATAGGATACACATCCTGACAGTGACACGGATTTTATTGATTCTTTTTAAAGCCTGTCTCATTCTATCTGTATATTGGTTTTTTATCATGTTTTTTTTCAATAAATATTCTGCATTTCATATTATAATATATGATATTTCGTATTTCAAAAGTTCTACCGGCATTACTATTAAAACTATGCAAATATTATCGAACTGTTTTGCATACCAATCAGTAACCTTAGATAATGACCTAGATAATGAAATCTCTAAGTGCTGTTCAAATTGAATAATAAGTCTTAATTAAATAATGACATGAATAATGATAAAGTGATGATGAGTATCCAAAGACAATTCTAGCGATGTTTGTCTTGTAATAATGTCTGATATATCATTAAGAGTTTACATTTTTTCGCCTTGATGCTGAAACGTATGTGTAATCAGTTAAACGGTAATCTTCAAAAATACATCTTAAGGAAGGCAAGACAAGACAGCACTACCACAGCCAAATCGGAGTTGATATCAGTGTTTCAAGATGGAGAGCAAATCCTGTTCAATATTGATTAGAATATTTCAACATAACACCAAAGTACGAATAAAAGATCAACAATCAAAATCACTACATACAACACAAGGAGGTGCGAAAGATACCAAAGACACAATCAAGCTCATTGATCGAAAATAAACTGACAACACCATGGCTAAAACAGAAAAAAACAAACCGACACTTAGTAGTACACAAGATACAACATAGAAAACTAAAGACTAAGCAACACTAACCGAACCAAAACTTGGGGTGACCTCGAGTGCTCCGGAAGGGTAAGCAGATCCTGCTCCACATGTAGCA
Source organism: Mytilus californianus (assembly GCF_021869535.1). Classification (NCBI taxonomy): domain Eukaryota; kingdom Metazoa; phylum Mollusca; class Bivalvia; order Mytilida; family Mytilidae; genus Mytilus; species Mytilus californianus. Next base: position 69,216,979 of record NW_026262712.1, read on the forward strand.
CCCGTCGTGTTGCGTATGTTATTACAAATCCGGTAAATAGTCTAATTCTGTAGTTCACATTCGTGAAAAGGGAGGGGGATTGTATTATGACATAAGGAACATATCCGATATCATCTGTGAAACGGTTATTCAGTAACGGTCAACCAACTCGTGATGGTGTCCGTAACATTTACGAAGTGATGATTTCAACTTCACCATTTTGGAACTCTTGGTTTAATAGCTGTTTCCTTGTGAGCAGCAACCCTGTGTCAAGGAAATCATGATAGGAAATACAAGTCCGGGATTATCACAAAAGACTAAGCAACAAGATAACCAACAAACATCAAACACTTCATGTTACATAAGTGCGTCAGATAAGGTAAGCAACGTCTGCTCCACATATGGAATATGGAAGAACGTTGAAAAATATACGAAATGAAATTCAACAAAAAAAAGAGACAAGCAGTCTGTAAAACACTGCACTGAATAATAAAAATACAAGTGAGGTATCAATAAAGAGTGTTACATGTTTGACATTTTATCCTCATGGGTAATAATCTCATACTTTAGTACTACGAAAATCAAGAAACAAACTTTCTGAAATAGAGAATTTTTTTAGAGTTGTTCTGTCTTATTACATTTGGTATTTTCTTCATAGTATTCATAACATCGACCAAGAATTTAATGGATATTTAGAATATGTTTAGCACAATACCAGTTGTTAATTGTTAATGTTTGGAGATAATACAGCCAAAGAATTGGACGACATGAACCAATTCTTTTTCTGTTATTCATAAAGATAATAAACAGGGAATTCGCTACCACATATCAAAATGCGCTTCCTTCTTCACGCTGTTGGCACTGATAATATTTATAAAAACCCATTTAATGTTGAAAAGATAAGTGTTTACTTCAACTGACGATGCATGAACACATAATAACACTCAACATTCGTGGACTAAACGTTTTGAAAAGGCTTGATCTATGCGATTTTTTTATTTTGTTTTGGTTTTTTGTCCTTGTTCATATGTTGCAGTTATCGTTTACCTTGCTAACGTTCAAAAAGGCACGATCCGCCATTTTTGCTATACATTGTAACATCATTCATTCAAATTTCTGAATCTGTTTATCTGTTGTGTCTTTAAAAATAGGAAAAGTGCTATTACCGATTGGTCCCTTGTTTCCTCTTTACGATTAAAGTTTTCATGTACGATTTCGTTGTTTTTACGAGTTGACATGATAATATCTTCTTCTGTTTGAGTTTCAGCGTCTCGGTGCTATAAAACACACAATGCTTTAGACAATGAAATGAACCTAAGAAAAAGACGATTGACAATATCAAGACTGATAAAAATACAGTTTATTAAGTTTCCTTCACACATCACCGGTAGTCGATTTTGACAAAAACAAATAAGGGCAAAAGCAATACTTACGAAGTTTTAGTATTCATGTTTAATCAAAGTTTGACAGAACATAAAAATCAACTTTAAAAAATATTCATTATATAGCAATTTTACTATTCAATTTTCACATCAATAAGTCAAGTTGCACTCTCATTTTTTTCTGACTTATTATCTATAACAAAGAATATGTGGTGTGATTGCTAATGAGACAACAATTTAAAAAGAGACCAAATGACACAAAAATTAACAAATATGGGTAACTTTATGGCATTCAACAATAAGCAAAATCTCTTCCTCTCTGTATTCATAATATTTAACAGTCGACAAAAAAGTCAGTAGTTCAGTTTTGTAAAACAAAACTATTTGACTGAATCATCCAAAACTTACATGATTGATTTAATTTGTACTTCATAATGAAAGGTATGTACAGTTCTCCTCTGAGAAAAGTATACTGTTAATGTAGAATGTTGGTTGATTTATTTTGTTGGTAGCTAAACGTTAAGGGGCAAATATTTCATTCATGTTCAGAACGAGTATATTTGTTCGGACGTCCGAGATATCATTTATAATCGGTGAAGATAAATCTATCAAAATTGGCGAGATGGTTTATAATTATACAACACCTTATATAGCCGGACACTGTACAATTTTTGTTTAAACACTTTGTCAAAAACAGAATCGTAAATCGATGGCAAACAAGGTGAATTACGATAAAAAATATATGTAAATTGCATAAAGTTATATTTAGGAAGACACTGTAAAACATTGGGAACGAACAATGTAAACAATGATGTTAATATCCCATCATATATAAAATATTTTCCGATGCGTTAGATAACCTTCTATCCGCCTCTATTTCAAACAAAACTTCTCTTTCTTTTATGTTAAATGCATGTATATTTGCCGATCACAAGTGTGTCATTTTATAGTCATTATTTTATGTATATAAGAATATAAAATTGTTAATGTGTATAATATCTAATAGAGTCTTGCGAGTATAGTAATTTGCTATACTGGGGAAAATAGAACAATGTTATTATTGTTTACATAATAAAAGCTCATTTCTAATATGAAAAATCCTCAGGTCTGGTCAGTAGCAGACATGTCAATAGGTCTGCAGCAGTCCTACAAAATGACCAACAACGTCTCCGGGTGCGGGAACGCCTCCGGGTGCTGGAATTTCTCGCTACATTGAAGACCCATTGGTGGCCTTCGGCTGTTATCTGTTCTTTGGTCGGGTTGTTGTCTCTTTGACACATTCCCCATTTCCATTCTCAATTTTATTAAATTTGTTTTTACATTCAATAACATAATTATTTGTAGCAATTTTTGTTTATGCTACAAACAAATTTTGTCGTTTACAAGTATTTTTTGGTTGTCAGGGAAGTATTGATAGGAGAAACCAGATTTCTTATCAGATTGATTTAGAAGCTTGCTACGATAAGGAAGATAATTGAACCTGATATCAAGTAGAATAGTTTACGTTTTTTGCTGCTAGCGGTCGCAGATATGTCTCCCTCCCTCTCCCTCTCTCTCTCTCTCTCTCTCTCTCTCTCTCTCTCTCTCTCTCTCTCAGCACTACGCGGTCGCTGCACTCATATTTATCTTCATAATAAAACCAGCATTAAATGTTCAAAGTTACCTAAATGGCATAATGGTCACTGTATCAACAAGAGATATTTTGAAAAAAGTAAGTATAATATAAAGGTTATTGGGTGTGAGATATAGGCTTCTTCAATATACTGGTTGTAATTTGTCGGTAAGTAATGCTGTCGGATGCCATTACCTTCACCATGTTCACACTACAGTATATTGCTTAAATCTTTATATAGAAGTGTAAATCTTTACCTTGAGTCTCCTCTTCTTTTCCTTTTTAAGTAGAATAATGATCAATAAATCACGAAGTAGTTTGTTTTAAAATTCTCATTATTCTTTCATGTTTGTTGTTTCACCGAAAGGATTTTTCATTGATAAGACAAAAAAAGCAACATAATATGTATGACTGTAAAGAACACAAAGTTAATATAACGGAATGATAATACTGTATGTTTTATTATTCCTTAAAGGAGAATGAACCCTTTTATTACCTGGCAGATTGCGCGTAGAAAAATCAGCTGGTTTGTAATATGCTGCTTGTAGGCAAAAACTTGTTCGGTAATTATCAGCATAAATCTTTTATATAGATTAGACCGTTAGCTTTCCCGTTTGAATGGTTTTACACTAGTAATTTTTGGGGCCTTTTATAGCTTGCTGTTCGGTGTGAGCCCCGGCTTCGTGTTGAAGACCGTACTTTGGCCTGAAAATGGTTTACTTTTATGAATTGTTACTTGGACGGAGAGTAGTCTCATTGGCACTCATACTACATCATCTTATATCTATTGAAGCAAAAATAACACTTTTCAATTTGCCTGTCAAATTAAACTTGAATGTTGTCGACATTTTGTTTGTTGTTATCTGAAAAATATGGCGGCCGTCTCATGATTTTACTCAATATTTATAAATTAAGATTTAATCTTATGTCTAAATTGTCTTAAATATGTTTTAAATGTTTACTGATAACAATCATGATAATAATTATAACGATACGAGTGGACTGATATTGATGACAGGATTTCATGTATAAATGAAGTCTTTAAAAATCTATGCGAATAATCCTGACCAAAATATAAACACATTCTTATAAAACAGTGTAACAAGAACACATATATATTGTAAGTAACTCGTGGGTCTAACAATGTATATCATTCACTAAAATTATATTTATTTGAAATAATGAGCTATACGAATTAAGCTTTGGGTTCACAAACATTTTCATGAGACTTCTGAGTTTCCCAAATGTTTTCCAAATCTAGTTACCATGATATGAGTAGAGAATAAAATGACTTACAAATTTTAAGGTAAAATCTGCTGCTCAAGTATAGGCGTAGGGTGGAGGGGATGGAAGGATATGCAGAACTTCATTATTTTATTGAATTTGGCTTGTCATGTAGATCATATTCCAATCCTTATATAATTCTTATTTCATAATTTAATAACTTTTTTTTTCAATTGTGTAATAGATATTTACATTCACAGTGCCTATATCATTGAAACAGAAATGCGTTTTTATTTTACCAAAATCAGGAACACTCATGGCCAAATATTTGAAAAGCAAATATGTATGAGACCTGAATTCAGAGGAAGTCCAAAGGTCAAGATCATTGGTGACCATTGATGTGTTATGACATATATTTAAGTTTGTATCTTAGCTTATGTAATTGTAAATTATTACAATCTCCTTTTTCATTGTATTTATAACAAACTTACCGGATACACTTTGCTTGCATACTCTGAATTGTTTGGGAAATATTTCGTATATCTTAAGGAACTGGTAGGCTAAAAGAGAATTAAATATCTTGTTATGAAAGACTTCTTTGAAAGGGTCATCTGATATACAAAGGTGACAGGTTTGATACAAATTACACGTGATGGCAGATGTTCATCATGGAGCTGTTAGTATATCCCTTCACCATATCATTTTTTGTCATCCATTTATCAGTATTAGATAATTGAAATTATGTATGATGTACATTTTAAATTTTGGATCACTAAGTCATTATATATGAAAAAAGCTGGTACAACAGGACAAGAAAAAAACTAAATATATGTGAAAAATTCCGTTAATGAAAATGATAAATGTAAAATATTATAAACTGTTATAGAACCTTGAGTAATAGTTGTTTCAAACGTGGATTTTGATCACATTCATCCTGCTCATACTTTAGTATAGACGAATTATGACAATGTGTTTTACTCTGTCTAGAATATACCTTTAGATTTAGCACATTCGCTAGTCCTGGTTTGAATGCCATTATGCAAGTCTCTGTTTATAGGGTCTAATGTAACATACAGTCACCGATACTGTGGCATTGTTCATATGACTTTTCCTGAAATATATCATTTTGCACAGTTAATTCATTATATTTGAATGATACTAAGAGGTTTCTGAAAAAAGGACCAAAATATCGTTCACAATCAGAATTAAAGTGGGAAGAGATTCGTCAGGTTATTAAAGATGCTTTTTCATCCTATGATAAAATCGGGAGAAATCTCACAAAAAGTCACTTGATTCCTACTTAAATAAATATTTGAATATTAATACATTTCATAAGAAATTTAGAAATGTATCTAAATAGAGCTAACGAATGCAATTCAACACTGTAATTGAATCTTTGAATATTTATTTTGTTATCAGTTAATTCAAATCATACTATATATTATTTGCAAACACATATGCACATTCACGAACTATAAAATGTATAATATGTCGATACCTATATTTTGGCATAGCACAATATTATGTTTTGTTTTTCTTTGACTGTTAATGATGTCCTTGCACTAAATCCATTTGGTGTTTGATGTACTAAAATTTAACCAGAATTTAGATTGATCGGCAAAACAGGTATTTACCCTATTTGAAAAAGATTACCGAATATTTAAATTTGATTGACAGAAAATAAAACCGTTTTTCAATTTATTTGTTATCCATTTCAAATAATTTTAATACCAGTCAAATAGACTGCGGTCATTAAGGTTATTTTAAGATATAATTAAGCTACGTCAAACTAATTAACCACGCCCAAGTTGTTATAAATCAAACTGATGATAAGTCCTTTTAAACTTTAAAGTGTTCCTTCTTTTCGTAAGGTTAATCACTCAAACAGAACAGCATCCCCGTTAATCTATCGTAATCCATTGAAAACGTTATCAATTTTAGACAGATAAGTACCACCAATTATTATTCACAATTAAAAGGAATGAATGACAAATACGTGTAAACTGAGTAGCTGATAAAGTTATTGATACCTTATTTTTAAAATGCAGCAAATCAGTTTAAAAAAAAATTGAAGAAAATTAATGAAATGTGATTTGTCAATATGTCTTTTTGATTTTTCTTTGTTTGGCATATCTTATTTTTTTATATAGTTGTTAAGATTATAACACAATGTTGACCGCTACAAATGTATACCCCTATTTTTTACATGTTTACCTATTTTGTCTGTTTGTTTTTTTTAACGCAGCTTCGTCAATATAATGGAATTTGATGCAACTGTCATACAAGTGACAGGTTTAGCTAGCTATGGAACCAAAATTAATTCACATATTTTTTTCATAAGAAAATGCCTGTTCCAAGTCAGGAATATGACAGTTGTTTTCCATTCGTTTTGATGTGTTTGATGGACAAAAATGGGCAAGCAACGTAAAAAGACATAAAATGTTGATGTGACAATAATTTGGATCTGGCAGCCACTAACACTAAGTATCGGTTCAGTAATTCATGATGGTGACCATAAACCTTTTGCAGCGTCGAGTTCAGTGGCTCATCATCATTTGTAAGAACAGTTTTCGTGAAAAGATAACACTCATATTATTAAAGTCTGTATAGAGGTAACATGCAATGTCTTTTATTTAAATGAGATATGTTAACACCGTACGCTTACAGAGGGTATGTTTTTGGTGGGTAAAGGGAAGGTTTTAATTGGAAAGTAAAAATCATAACGTTAATCTGGGATTCTTATTTGAAGTCGTTCATCCAGAAAATATCAAAATATTAACCAGACTTCTATTTCGTAAGTATCTTCAATGTCAATAAGATGCATGCGTGTAAGCATTCATTTTCATGTGTATTTTTTAGTGACAGAACATCATAAATAAATATGAAAGAGAAATTAACAGACTTTGCAAAATGGGTGTTCTTTATATTTTCAGGAGGTTCTAAAATTTAACAAAACTGAAATAACTTCAACACGAATTGCTTAGCTTTTTGGGAGTGTATCATAAAATAAAGATCAAAACTGGTTTGTCAGTGGATAAATTTTTAGGTTCACTACGTTTAGAATTAATGCAATACAATCTGATTTTCTCTAATAAACTGAATAGTCTTACCTAACAAACTGCTTGCAGAAATTTCCACAACTTTCAAATCTTTTCGTTTTACATTGAGGAAAATCCTTGAACATGTCAGGACAAAAAACATTACATTAAAATGGAATCTCCAAAAATAGATATACCAATCAATATAGTATTGAAAAATCAAGAAAAATTTTACACAACTCTTTTCATTTGTTTTATGCAGCGATTACATTCGTCGACATTTAAACAGAATATCAATAAGACCTGTATTAATATTCTATCGCTAGAAAAAAAATCATTTGTAGTTTGTGAAAAGAAATGTTATCTTTTGGATATCGTAATTACATGGTCTAGAAAATAACAAAACGCGTAGATGATTAAAGTACACTGACAAAATGAAAAACCAAAAATTTTGTTTTGATTGTTTGTTGTGTATAATAGACAAAATTAAGTACATATGTATCTTGATTACGATAAGTGCAACTCTATTAGTTTCTTTTTAAACATGTATTTTTTTTATTCAACTACCTATTCAAAACACATAGTTTTATGCAACAGAGATTTGTCTTTGAAACTGTATGATCTCTTCAAATTTAATTTTTAAGTTCAACTGTCGAATTTGATTAATATGGAGTGAATACAACGCGAAAACATAGACTAGCATCAACATCACAGAGGAAAAGAAAACAAACATTTTTATCATCGTTTCAAGGACATCATTCGGAAATATAAATCAACATACAGACATCTTTTACTTTAAGGTTTTTCACATCCAATTTAGTATGTTTATATTCTTTACAAAGCACAAAAATGTCGGCATTCACCTCAAACGCTAACAAAACCTTTAAACAGATTTTAATAAAGGGTTAAAGTTACGATCCTGTTGTCAGGTCATTAAAGATGGGATATTTGGCTTTAATATTGATTCTCTTTAAATCGGAAATAAACACAATTATTCTAAAACCATTTGTTGGCATGATACGGGTTATGTTCTTTTCATATATTTTATGATGGTATGATACTAAACCCCTAACGGGAGAGATTATGCTTGATTTGCATATGATGAAGACAAAATCTGTCAATCAGTTTAATTTAGGTTTGGAGCTGGCATGTCAGTAACTGCTAGTAGTCCTTTGTTAATTTATTGATCATTTTCATTTTGTTTAGTTGTTTTTTTTTTTTTGTTACCTATTTTGACATCTGACTCGGACTTCTTTTAAAAAAAAGGTTTTACTGTGCGTATTGCTTTGTGTTTGCTTTTTCTAAATTGCCTAGAGGTACAGGGGGAGGTTTGATATCTCAAAAACATGTTTAACCCCGTCGCATTTTTTGCGTCTGTCCAAAGTCAGGAGCCTCTGGCGTTATGGCAAGCCGTTTTTATCAAAAATATGTTAAATTTATTTTTCGAAAAAATTACGCACTGAGAATTTAAAAAAACACAACGAGATGACAAAACCTAAAAACACACTGAGAATTTCAAAATAGACACACTGATATAAAAGAAACGGAAAAACACACACTGAGAACTTGAAATTACACACTAGGAATTCATAAAAAACGAACTCAGTTTACATAAATCGATAACGCACACCGGAATTGAACATTACACACTGAGATTTAAAAAAAAAAGACACACTGCTATGAACCGAAATAAACTGAAAAACACACATTGGAAATTTGAAATTGATAACTCAGAGTTGTGTGCACATTTTATGCGTTCATATCTCATTAGCATATATGTTCTGAATTTATTGTAAGCTTAAAACAACTAGGGGACAGAATTCGTTAGTCCTTCAATTTGTCGCCAAATGTTTTCAAAAACATATTAGAAATACAATATAACAGAAAATCGTCGTTATTATTAAAAGACCAATAGAACAAGAAAAATACCCACTTCCTCTTATTACAAGATATAATCAATATTACAAAATATAATCAAAAGGTGAAAAACTTTATTAAAATTAATCATATGAAAACATTTGAACTATCAAAGAGACATACAATGCAGTGAAGTTTTTACCAAAGAGTCTATTATAGCATATAAACGTAACAAACATATTCAAGATTACCTTGCGAAACGAAGGTAACAGCTAATTTAAAGACTTTTGAAAAGGGACCCATGCTGAAACAGTTTTAAGCAAAAAAATCCCGATACACTGTTAGTAATATTCTGAATTATAACAAAGTCAGGAATAAGAGTAAGCAAAAAACGATGTTAAGTCTTAAAATTTATTGCAAATGTTGGTTTGAGGAATCGCATTTTCTCATAATGACGAGAGTTCGGGAGACCAATATTCTGTTGAATTATTCATCCCATGATTATTCAAAAGTAATTTGCCGTAATCAATACAGTATAAGAACAAGTCTACAATTATAGGGTCACACGTACATGTATATATGAATGCCTACAACATTTCGATCAATTGATAACCGAATCGTACATGCATGTTGTTATTGAGAACATGATCTCGTTAAATCATTTTATCACAGCCCCTGTAAAAGAGAGGCGAAAGATACCAAAAGTACATTAAACTATTTATCGAAAAACAAAAACTGACAATATCATGACATGAAAGTACAAACAGTAAAAAAATTAAAAAAATACGGGGTGAAATCAATTGCTTCAGAACGGTTTACATATGCTGCTTTTTAAATATGGCACCCGTTCTATGCTCATCAAGTTACGAATCCGATTATTTCCTTTTTTTATAACAGTGTAAGGCCCTATACAAATACGTGTTGCATCAAAATTAATCTGTAATCAGATTTGAATGAACCATTTATCCAATGTAATTAAGAACATTTCAGACAATTGGCTTGCATTCAATTAAGGAATTACAATTTAAATGTTTACCTTAAAGTAGTCTAATTTTGTCTATATTCTTCAACAAGGAAAAGCAACTGAACAGTACCAAATTCAATGCAAGCAAATTATCTAAATATTACTAAAAAAAGATGATTACTATATATGAACAGTTATGAGTAGTCTTAATTTCATATCCTGTTGATGCTGTTAGCCTTGCACAAAAACATTTGTTTTAGAGACTGATGATGACGTATTTACATAAAATCGATTGGTAGTGTATTCACTTTATTGATTTAGTTTTATATGAGAATACATGATATATGTATCAGTTGTACAATAACTGCAAGTACTCCTAATATCGGTGGGTCGTTTGTATTTTTTACGTTGGATATTTTCTTCCAATTCCGACAAGCCATTTGCAACAGATTTTGACGGTTTGTGCTTACATATATGGTGTGTTGTTAGACCACTGTCCCAGTTAAGGTGACAAGAGAGCTTACACACACGTTTATAACTGCGCAACATGTGTCTTTCTCATTTCAGAAACCCTTTATTCAATGATTGTGGTGTTGATTCATTTTTTCCATTTTGTTTTTGCTTAAATTTGCCTTACGCCGTTAAATTTGTCGTTTTAAATTTGTTTCACGATCTTCATGTCGATACCATTTACAGCTGACTTTACGATATAGGTAGTTCTCATTGTTGTTAGAGGCATTGTGTAACCATTTGTGTAAGTAATCAAGCTATTATATCACTAGCCTTTCAACACTGAGGTTGTCAGTTCGAGTCTTGAATCTTAATTGACTAGGACTGTCAGTTTTAACACTGAATAAAAGTGGTTCTATCCGGTCACTGTTTTATTGAAAGTGTTTTGCTGTTTTGTGAAAGACATCTGATACCTGTCGTATCCGTTACATGCTAGCTGATTACCTCGAAATAACCAAAAGTGATAATGAGCAATGCGATAAACACTAATCAAATAATCAATCATTGGTGTGCGGAAACCTATTATTGCTACATTTGTAATAGCTATAGTATTTGTTGAATGGGAAATCATACCACATTTACAATTCTATATCAATGATCTAATTCAATCTTTGTCTTTTATGATACATATACTAAGAGCTACCATGTTATGTTTGTTTAATTCAAAAATATTGTATTATAAATATGAATGCCAGTCTCGCTTTCCAAATACGCAAGAATGTAGCCAAAAATCACACACGCAATACCACATACAAAGTGTATAAACATTTAACTCAGAAACAGCTGGTATAGTGTGTGTATTTATTTAGACTCAAGGGTACTAAAACCTTCGTGATTCGATACAATTTTTATTTAAGTAATAACTTATAGAAAATGACCACATGCATAGTCAGTACTGACTGGCAGTTTTTTGCAATATATTGGTGAAAATATCGTAAATTAAAAAAAAAACAGAAGTATATAGGCAGTGACATTTATCCGATGACTTTTACAAATCAGCGAAACACTTTAAAAAAAAATAACAAGTTGATAGAATCTTCAAAACAACGTTTAAATGAAATAAATGCTATAAATAAAAGATATTTGTTACTGCTTTTGTTTCTCTTCTACATTTTACCAATGCATATAGTAAAATGTTTGTATAAAAAAAAAGCTTGACTATCTGACTACCCAGTTTATTCGCAGTTGATCAATTTGCATTGAAAAGAATGCATACATGTATATTTGAATTTGATATAAATATTATATTCATTGTCGGAAAGTGAAAAAAATAAAGGAAAAATCATGAAATTTCATGAAAAATCATGCTGTTTCTGAGTTAAATGTTTATACACTTTGTATGTGGTATTGCGTGTGTGATTTTTGGCATTTATTTCATTTCATGCCTTTTGAAATTTTGGCATTTTTCATTTTATCCCCTGAGAATACCAACAGTAATGTAACAAAACGAATGGACATTTAATCCAATGTTCAATTATCAAAACATTAAAGATTTATCAACTAAAAAATCAGAAGAACGCATAATTAATAAAATACGTAATTTATCCTGATATCCTGACTGTAGAATTATCGGGCGTCCTTCATAAGACTTGTAATTCAAGTGTTATCTGATTATAAAATCTTTAGAACCACACTTAAAGACATACATTTGTTAGTGATCCTATCAGTCAATTTAAATCTACTTCATTTAAATATATTGCATGAAACAAAATAAAAACGCTATAGCAACGACACACACAACAATATTGTAATGACAATAATTATTTTAAGGCCTCATAACTAGTATTGCAGTAAAAACGAATGAAAATCTCAAATCATTGCAAGTATGACATCTTTTCGTAGCAAACATAAAAGACACAATGCAATTTAATGCACCCTCAAAACGTCTTTATATAACAAATCATCACTAGGTATAAAAACAGCTGCATCTTCAGTATGTACAAAAAATAAATTACAAAATGATCGAGGTTTCGGACAAAAGAAAACAGATGCTAAATGCATTTATGATATGCAAATATTTGATGATATTTCATTAGACAATACAACTATTATAGGAACATGTACAATGTTAAACTACAAATAAATAAGTGTTGGCTTAAAAAGTCCGATACCTCTATAAGGAATCATTTGAATCGTGTTGTTCAACTGTTTAGTAAAATTGCGAATCTGAATAATATATCAAACAAAAGTTATTGACAGAAAGATTTCCAATAAAATGACGTAATCACGTAACTCGACGAACGAACAAGTTTTAACTAGGTATTCAAAGACTATTCAAGCTTCACAATAGTATTTTCCCCTACATATATACTCAATACCAAATAAAATTTAGGTAAAAAAAATAGATAGAAATAATTGTTTTTATTTATCACGGTATTCTTTAGACTTCTGTCCATATTTTTACTGTCATAAAATCACATATCCCTTACCTATCATACGAGTGTTTTGAAAAGAGAAATATACATTGAAGGTCAGATAACCGGATCGAGGAAATTTAAAGTAGCAAGGACATGTGTATAACTCAAGTTAAAATATCATGTTAGTACGCAACAAGGCAATGCTACTCCGTGAACGAAAGCCAACTTATAGAACAAATTCTTCAATATATTGTATTTTCAAAAGTGAACTCCATTAGTAGTGCACTAGGTCATTTGTGTAACACGAGTGATAGTGTATCATTGTATATTGATTCAGATACAAAAAAAAAAAACATTTCAAGGCAAATACTTTTATAAGTCTTAAGCATTGTAATTATCGTATTTTATTGATTTCATTGATACACAATTTATAGGGTCAGCGAATTCGGTCATAATGTACTTATATTTGAAATGCATATGTCACTTATGTCAAACAGGGAAAAAAAAGATGAAATTGAGACTAGGACAGCGTCTCCTACTATGAATCTATTATCCACCAAGCTAAGTCACAATGTGTACAAATAACATGTTTCTAGTGTCTGAGGATTTAATACCGCGAAATCAATTCGATAGTGAGTTGACAAACTGTCACATTGTATCGATTCAATTATTTTCTCTTTGCCTTTTAGTAGTCTCTGCAAATTGACTAGAAAAAATCAATGATCCAATCCTTTATTAACTGACCAGATCATCATTTAAGTTATACATTGGTTTGTTAGAAGTTTTTTTTCACATAGTTCATTAATATCATAATATATATTTTTTTTAATTCAATTTTATCTCTCGTGTTATTTTGAAAGACTTACCGTACTAAATGCTTATGGAAATTTCAACAATTTTCAAATACGTTCGTTTTACATTAACATGATTAATGCTAGCTCTTGAATACGTCAGAGCATATTAAGATATTACATTTAAATGGAATTATACAAATATATCTATATTTGTCATATGTAAATGAATATTGTACAAATAACGCAACTATACTCTTTTCTATGTTTCGTGCAGCAGATATATCTAACGACATTTAAAAAGAAGATCAATAATAATGTGTTTTGATACGGGCCCCTATTTTATCATTAAAAAAATCTTTGGTATTTTGTAAAATGATAATGTTATCTTTTGGAAATCTTAAATAGAATATCTAAAATTTAAGCAACAGTGTTCATAGTTCAAGTTCAATGACAAATTAAAAATCAAAAAATTGTATTTGTATTTTAAAGTCAACTGTGTATGATAGACAGAAGATAGTACATACGTACCAAAATTACGATGAATGTTCATATTTTGATTTTTAAATGGAGAAAAACTTACTTACATTGGAATAAAAAAAAAACCTTTGGGAGGTCGGCGTTTTAACCTTTTAACCAAACATATAGTTCATCCCTCGACTTAGTTGATTATACGTGATAGCAGACAGTTAAAAAAAAAACGGAGAAAAAGATTAATAGACAGCAATCGCCTAGACATTATACAGAAAACTTAAGAATGACCAACAGGATATAAGCAAACCGTGGAAACACTTTACAACTTCGGCTTGGAGAACCAATTGAAGCCATTATGTTCAATCAAATCCGCTGTCGTACCACCTTTCCACCTTAGGAATGAATAACCTTAGCTGTATGTGGGAAAACTTTTAGGAATTTTGGTCTCCAATACTCTGCAACTTCGTACTTTAGATGACCTTTGAAGCGTTTTTATTATTCGATCGTGACTCATTCTCACTGGTTTTTGTGCACGAAACGCGCGTCCGGCGCAAATACTACATTTCAATCCTGATATATATAATATGTTTACTTGCTAACGGCGAATATATTTCAAATGTTATATATTATTTCGATTTTTACAGAATTGGTTTGGCGACATTGAGCCGAATAGTTGATGTTTGATCAAATCTAACCATAGCTTCCTATTTATTCGTGAAGTAGTGTAACGTTAGAATGAGTAGGACCAGAGTATTTGGCATTGCCAGCTTTTTGTTGATTAATGCATTGTCAAGACATAATGGTATTAAGTAGAAAGGCAGTTAGACAGCATATTTTTTTTCTATAAATTTGACATCATCTAATCTGAGGTGCTCACATTAGAACTTGTGATATTATGGTTTTTTTTTTTTTGTAAAATCACTGCTGTGAGGTTTCTGATATAACAGATATAAAAACAAATATCAAAACCTACTATAAAAGTAAATCATGTCTAATCAAATCACTAAGTATCTACTCTTAGTTATACTATTGCATTTTGACCTTCACTTCGAAGAGCAATTATCTTAAAAGAGAGGCGAAAGATACCGAGACATTCAAACACATCATCATGATCAGTTGAAAATAAACTGACAACGTTATTGCTACAAAAAGAAAAAAGACAAACATCAGTACACAAAACACAACATATCAAACTAAAGACAGGGCTCTACCGCATAAAAACTTGGAGGGATCTTAGGTGCTACACAAAGGTAATTCCTGCTCCACATGTGGTACCCGTCGTGTTCAATGGTGAGTTGTGCCTTGTCCCTAGGATTGATATTATATGAATGTTTTTATATATCTGAATTTGACAGATATAGTATATTTATTAGAAATTAAAAAACGAAGGAAGACTGGAATAATCATCATCAAGCACGAGGGTAATGGTAGTCAACATATAGCAGTATTGACCTTTTGACAGTGATATAAGATTTGTATGCGCACAACATGTGATTTTAAGATAATTTGTATCGTTTATGTTTATGACCGATAATTTGAAAAAACATGATTTTATAGTTTTGTTGACCATTACAATAACTGGTGTTCCTAACGACCTTTCTACAGTATGGGTTAAGTTAGGAGAACACTTATATTACTGAGTTCTGCATAACGGGAACAACCATAATCTTGTCCATATTGTTTCAACTTAACAGAACTTCTGCTTTATCAATGCATTAAATAAGACCATAATAGGAATTCTCATTTAATTTGATTGAAGAACAATGCAAGATATCAATTATTACGAATAAAGTATAAAATTGGATTTCATTATTCAGAGGGACACTCGTTAAGATTTCAAAGCCTTTTGATCTCCGGATTTTTACATTGCGCTTTTTAATATATCAACTGAAGTTATATTGCATATTAAAGTAAATAAAATTGAGTCCGAAACGGTTATTTTGACAATTATCATCTGAAATGTCTGAACGAAAATAGATGAAATCCTGTTCAGTCTTTCGTTCAATTTGTATACTTTCGACTACTCTAAATTCAGTATTGGTTTGACAATTCGCATGCAAACGATGTTGCACTGTTTAGGTAACTTTTTAGACAATTTAGTGTATTGCTGATGTGTACAGGTAAATAAAAACCACTTAATAGTCTGGAATACCTTGAACAGATCTATATTACCTGTTAGCGAATTGTCTGTCAAACACTCTCTAATGAAATCAAAATGAGAAGATTTGGTATGGATGCCAATGAGACAACTCTCCCAAAAAATGGTCAAATGAAACAGATTTTAACAATTATAGGTCGCCATACCACCTTCAACAATGAGTACATTCCATAGAGCATAATCAGCTTCAAAATACCCCGAAATGTAAAACAATTCAAACAAGACAAGTCACGGCCTGATTTATGTATACAATAAAAAACTAAAAAAAATATGATATAGAGCAACAAACGACTGAATATCAATTACTCCTGACATCGGACAGGCACATGCAGAATTTACCAGGTTTAAACATTTTAGCGGGCGTCCAACCCTCCCCTAACCTTGAACAGTGGTGTCACAGTACAACTTAATAATCAGTTGAAATAGGCTTAATTCATGAAATCGAAAAAGCAAGTCACAAAACACGTGACGTTGACTTTAAAACATTTCTGCAATCAATTTACAAAAACGTGTCCTTCCATATTCTGTAACCAGTCTTCGTTCTAACAGCCTAAGCAAAACACATGAACACTTTCTTATCGTGATAATGATCACAATTATCACAAAATGGAAAGATTGGATGAATATTCAAAACACGATAACCACTTTTAATGTTACAAAATACGTATTAATATATCAATGCAAGATCTTCTGACTGTTATAGGTGACAGGAGACATACATTGAAGAAGGAACGCCAATTTGCAAAGGATATACTAGCAGAAGAAAAACATGAAAGGAGAATGTCGCAGAAGCAACCCACAAAAAACACATTTTGAAAGACAACTTAAGGAATGTTGTCCTTCATAAATTGTATATTTCTTTTGTAGTATAGTATTAAGGTATGACTTAGATTTCAAAGTTAATGACAATTCATTTCTGGAATGACTATAAATCATATTGCATCTTAAATTTGAAACTTACTCAAATTACAGTTCATAAGCATTATTCATACAACGGTCAAATAGAACATCTCTAGATATTTGATGAAAGGTCAATTTTGCCTGAAAATGGTATAACCTTAACTTCCGCCAAAGTTAATATACCGTTAGTCAAATATGCCAATATTAAAAAACATAGGATTTTTTACATGAAGCTGTTACTTTGATCGGAGGCGATCTTATAGGCCTTATCCAACAGGCTGTAACCAGTCTGAGCTGTTTTACTATCAAAGAGGGGTGAAAGATACCAGAGTAACAGTCAAACTCATAAATCGAAAATAAACTGACAACGCCATGGCTAAAAAAGAAAAACGCAAACAGACAATAGTACACAAGACACAATATTGAAAACAAGAGACTAACAAACACGAACTCCGCCAAAAACTGGGGGTGATCTCAGGTGCTTCGGAAGGGTGAGTAGATCCGGCTCCACATGTGGCCCATGTCAAAAGTCAATAGTGATCTTATTACTCATAATGGGGAATGATCGTTAGCTTCAATCGATATATCAATTAATAATTATTGTTTACAATTTCCCTGACATTATTTGGCTATTTTCGGTGTTTTATAAACCATATACATTGTAAATAACGTATTAAAGGAAGTACCTCAACATTAAGGTGTAAATTTAAAGGATGATCATTTTTTCTTAATATACTCCAGCTGATGCAATGATTGAACTAACCGTTAAATGTAAATGTAGTTGTAGCATTACATATTTGAGAAATGATTCCCCATTACTAGAAGTATTTGAGACGAGCAACGGTTATGTGATATGAATAATATTAAAACACCGATCAATAAACGCACATCTTTAAATTATTAAGTGAAACTCTCATTTTAAGACAGATCAGAGAGAGCTGTCCACTATCATTCTTTTTGTTTGTTGATTACTGACACATACTATCCAATATAATATTTAGAAATAGAAAATATCAAATTATGCAAAACTGTTATGGGTGTTGGAATTTAGATTGTTTTTAGTAAAAAGCTCTATATGATTGTATGATCTATAAAGTGTACATATTGTCCCGTAACGGACAGTGTACGGATTCAGAAGTAAAGTGCACTCTTTTAATGGTAGATGCTTGAATTTTTCCATCATTTGTTATTTGTTTTGAATTAGCTGTCAGTAAGGGGCGTACTCTCAAATTAATACTAAGTGTCATTATGTTGTGTGGATGTCTAAGTACGCGTCTAGGACATATGTTCTTTTTTAGATGTATTGATTTGTGTATCCATCGGATGAGTTAAGCCTTTTTTAGTTGATTTTTATAGTTTGTTCTTGTGTTGTACTGTTACACCACTGTTCCAGGGTAGGGGATTGGCGCCTTTAAGTGAGTTTAAACCTTTACATGTTTACCAAATCAGGATGTTTGTTGTTGTGTAACATATCTATTTTTTTCATTATTTTGAACATGAATTTGGTGGTTGATTTTCTCGTTTGAATTGTTTTACATTTCTCATGTGTGGTTTTTTATAGCTGATTCTGCGGCATGGGGCTCGCTTATTGTTGAAGATCTTATGATTGCATATTATTGTTAATTTCAGTGTCATTTTGGTCTCTTATTGAGTTTTGTCTAATTGACAATCATACCCCAACTTTTTATTTTTATTAGGCGACTTAATTGTGTTAGGAAGCACTCTTCTTAGTACATATTTTTGTTAGAATTACAAAAAAGCTAAGAAAACGTTTGTATGAATGAATTAATATTCGCCATGATTTCTTTTCAAAGACTAATAAATAGCAAACACAAATCCTTTTAGTTTAACAATATTTTAAAATTAAATGTATATCTATAGCACGCATGTTTCTGTGAGATGATTGCGCCGGAACCGATTTCTCAAATATTTGCATTATTCATAAATGAGTTAACTTAAATAGGCAAAATAAAAACATTAAACATTTATTTACTCTTTAAACTGAAAAAAAAACAACAAACAAACTACAACAAATGTTATAGATATATTTATTCAATATTGTTTTTTAATAACAACATTATACATAGAAAGATTTGTTTTCTATCTATTAATCACAATTATACATTTTACTTTTTAATTCGAAATGTAAAATCAATCAGATGGGACGTTACACCAAGCACGATATGCTATTTTCCGTCTGATATTGTCAAAAAACCGTCTTATTCCCATACAGGTTGTTCTTGGCTTCTTCAGTGTCATGAGTGCTCTTTGTAGTGTAAGTGCCAAAATGATGGACGTTTTTAATATTTTTAGATTGGCTCACAGCATTGCGCCTCTCCTTGACGACCTCTTCTTACCTTCATATCAGTCTGCGTTCCTTCAGACACTTGTCAAAAACAAAAGGATCAAAGAGGCCATGTGTTCTTACATTAACAACCCAAACTTTAAGGATAGGGTTCCACTATTGTATCCCCCAGAACTATCATTTAAAGAAGCAACGGACACGGTTTCTTCAGCCTCATTTTTAGACGTATACCTCGAATTTGACATATACGGTCATCTCAGTACCAGAATATATCACAAAAGAGATGATTTTAGTTTTTCAATTATCAATTTCCCCCACCTTAGAAGCAATATACCAACCTAACCTACATATGGGATATACATTATTCAATTTATTCGGTATAGAATAGCTTGTATCTGCCACATAACTTTGTAAAACGTCACCAGTGTCTGACCAAAAGTTGATGAACCAGGGGTATGTTAATTAACATCTCTTCCTTTTTCTTAAAAAAAGTTCATCGGAAGGTACCAAGACCTGCTTGATAAATATTTCGTATCAACTTCCCAATTAATATACGATTGTCTTGAAATATAGATTCTGAGTACTGACGTTTTCTATCATCCTAATAACGTGTTAAAATAAATTTCTTTCATTTGTCTTTTGAATTTACTGTTATTGTTCAGTCTATTTTTTGTGAGATCCATTTGACGTGGATCGGTACTTATACATCCCATCATTGTGTTATTGTGCAATGGTAAATGTTTGTATTCTTTTCTTTCATTTTGTTTATGTGCTTTGTCTATATGCCTTTTTGTGTTTCTTTTTTACATACTTGTTTGTTTTATAGTGATTAAGATTATACAAAATGTTGACTGTTGAACTATTTTGACATTTTAACCTGTTTTTTATGTTTGTTCTGTTCACACGTAAAATATAATGAAATGTTATGGGACTGTCATGCAAGTGAGAGGTTTAGCTAGCTACAAAATCGGGTTAAGTCCACAATTTTCTACATTAGAAAATGTCTGTACCAAGTTAGGAATATGACAGTTGTTATACATTCGTTTGATATGTTTGGGCTTTTGATTTTTCCATTTGATTAGAAAGTTACCGTTTTGAATCCTGCTCGTAGTTTGGTATTTTTGGTATTTTACTTTTTACAACAAGTTCCACAAATATATCTTGCCCATTAAAAGGATTTGTTTCATTACTGTAATGTCTTCGTCAGTTGACCCAGGTTAATAATCATGTAATTTAACATATCAATTGCATGACTTGCTTCTGAACCATCGATAGTCACTTAAATTAATCTATGGATATATCATTATCTTCAAAAAAAGAAAAAAATGCATCTGAAATCAAACCTATTGCAAACATTATATATAAGTTTCTTATCATGTTATCTATGTCAAAAAAAAAAATAGATAATGTTTAATAATGGAGTCCACCGTGGACGATGAATCATTGTATTAAGTGGTGAGAATAAAAAGCCCAGCATGACAAATTCAGAAATTTTCATAAGAGAAAACTAATCTCATTAGCTATTCTAATTCATTTGATAATCAAGAGAAAACCATTTACCAGAGTTCGAAATCAAAACTATCAACAATAATAGGTCACCACACTTTCTTCAACAATGAAAACTTCAATTATATATAGGTATTTATGTAATGTAATTTTATTTATGAAAAACATATGACAGCCATGAACCAATACACACCACTAAATAACAGGGGTTGTTGCAAATTATATCATTTATGAATAATGTTTATTCTTCACATAGTATCATATATACTCAAATATAAAGCATATAAGAAATATGCCAACACGACATCAAAACATATACATGAACCTTTATTTATATTACTTTCTATATCACCGCCATATGCAAAGGGGGCATAAAGTGTTAACACTTAAATGTCATACCGTCCGTCCGATTTTTGTACACCCTTACTGTTGTCTTCCTTGCTCTAATTTTATGAATTTCTTAGACAATGCTAAGAACTACAGGACACAGACAGAGATAAAAGTTAAGCAGTGAATGATTAATCGTTCGGTGTTGAAACCTCACTGTGACTTTGAGATGAAGAACAGCAATAAGCGCTGTTATTTTGCTCTTTTTTCTTTTTTTTTTTTTTCTTTTTTTTTTTTTTGCTGTGCATGAACTGATTTTGTCACTGGTTAGTCTTGTGTGGACGAAACGCGCGTCTTGCGTATTTAAATTTAAACCTGGTACCTTTTGTTAGCTATTATTCGTATGTTTCTCTGTCCTATTTGTTCTCCCATTTATTTGTATTGTAGTCATGTAATGTTGTCATTTTAATGTTATATTTAACATTGCCATAAAAGCGGGAGGTTTGGCTAGCTACAAAACCAGGTTCAATCCACCATTTTTTTCTTAAAATGTCCTGTACCAAGTCAGGAAAATGGTCATTGTTATATTATAGTTCGTTTCTGTGTGTGTTACATTTTAATGTTGTGTTTCTGTTGTGTCGTAGTTCTCCTCTTATATTTAATTTGTTTCCCTCAGGTTTAGTTTGTAACCCGGATTTGTTTTTTCTCAATCGATTTATGAATTTTGAACAGCGGTATACTACTGATGCCTTTATTTGTGTATAAATAGATACCTCAATTATTCTCCTTTTTAACTTTAATTATAGAAACGCCTTACTTTGAGATTATTTTAAATTGAATCATTATTTATCCCAGATTCACTATTTAAAAGATAAAGATATATGGTATGATATTCAATGAGACTATCTTCCACACTGATCATGTACTAGCTAGTAAATAAATTAAGAAACAAGTGAGATGCTAAATCTTTCAATAAAATACACATACTGTTTCTTCTTATGAGTGTCGTTGTTGGTTGTGTTCCCAAGCAAGATGTTTCAACTTCACCATTCTATTCCTTACAGATAAACTTATTATAAAATTGATTTACAGCTGTAATCCCAGTTTATGTAATCAATATTTTGTATTTGCGTTACCATTTAAGAATAGTTATTAGAATAGTATTTGGTTATTGCTATTTTTATACAAATACTTTAACAGTTATTATTCATGTAATCAATATGTGAAAGTAAAACGCATATCAACAAACACGTGTGTCTACAGTCCATTTGCCGATAATTTCTTGATACACTGAAAAGTATTGGTCAAATAACATTTATGAACTGACAGGTACTTAAGTATACAATGCTTGAGTAAACGCAAGGCGTTTTTTTTTAATTACCCGAACCGGTAATGAATGGTACTTAATAGATCATCATAGTTCGTGTATTGAACACGTACTGAACAACTGAAAATGATCATGACATTTTTTTGCGGTATATTCAGGCAATTAAGAATTGTTCAGGTTAAAAGAGGGCGCAAAGATACTACACGGACATTCAAAATACTAAATCGAAAATAAACTGACAATGCAATCGCTCAAAAATTCAAAAAAAATCAAACAAAACACACAAACACACAAACATACCAACAAAAGTACACAAAAACAACATAGAAAACTACAGACTAAGCGACACGGAACCATCTAGTGGGGGTGATCTCAGGTTCTCTGGAATGGTAAGCAGATTCTGCTTTACATGTGGCACTCGTCGTGTTGTTTGAAATGACTGTTTTAGTATGAAAACATGTCACTGTTGTGTTTTAGTTTTTTACCGATATAACGGTCTTGACTATCTTTTGTCATGACAAATTTGTATCTATCTTTGGTCCAGTGTCGTGGTACAACATTTACCTTACCGATTTTTAGATAAGAGAGTATTACAAATCCTCAATTTTGACTTGTGGAGCAGGATCTGCTTACCTTTCCGGAGGACCTAAGATCATCCCCTTATTTTGTTGGAGTTTGTTTTCCTCAATCTTTAGATTCCTATGTTTTATTCTGTGTACTGTTTATTATCTGTTGTTGTTTTTTTTTTTCTTTTTTAACCAAGGCGTTTTCAGATTTTTTTTTTCGAGATTGAATGCACTTTGGTTTTTTCGCCTCTCTTTTTGCATCAATGATAAGGTCTCAGTTAATCCTTTTTTACAGTTTAGTCCAAATCGTTAAAGTCGTCCTATTTCTCAAATGAAAAAAAAACATTGACGTTTGATAATAATTACAAATTTATTCTTATTCACGAATTGAAGGAGCCAAGGAAATCAAATACAACATAGCTTGAAGTAATTGTAGTCGTACTTGCATAAGAAAATGGTCTTGATGCAGTTTAACTTAACCAATATAAATTTGTTTCCTTATCCTGGAGAAAGACACGTCTCAAAATCATATATTGAAGTAAAGGCAAGTCAAGTAATTTTTCAGTGCTCAAATCTTTTTGTTTAAATTGTTAAATCTCGTCAGTGCATTAACATTTATTTTATATGCAAAAAAGGTTAAACACTATAAACATGGTAAAGGATATAAGCGTCTCCTGATATGAATGCATCACCTGCAAATCTCCACTCAGTCAAAATATTTGATACATTTACAGATCAAACGACGTTACTGGTATTTGAATACCTAATACCATGCATGAAAACATGTCGCATATGAGTTGATACACTACCATACCGTTTGATAAACCAGTTCATTACACTTAGTAAGTGTCGATATCAATATTTCGCAGTCAAAACTGTGTCACTGAAGTCCTTTTTGGGTGACCCTGTATGAGCGTGACATATCCTTTGAAACATTGCAATGCCATACGATATGAGTTTCAGAACGCATCAGTTTTGAACGTAACTCAACGGTTAGTGCTAATTTGGAGGTATGATTTCTGCATGAGATTGTGTTATTCATTATGATTAAATTAAAAGAATTGAAATGCATATAAGCCAAAAACTATCTTAGCGTTTTATTTTATAACGATTTCAACGTTAACAGAACACTTTGTTTATTATTCTTAATGAAAATATTCATTTGTGCATTAGTGCATAAGTAAAACAGACCTTAAACGAACAATGTTGACACGGCCTTTATTGATTCTAAATATAGATTTGAGATGCTGTTTTTATATGACTTTTGCATTGTTTTTGTTTCGTATATTTATAGAAAAGTAAAGATTTTTTTCTAATGTATAAACAGAATTAGGACTAATTGGAATAAAATATATGAACTACTTTCTAAAACACGTGTTACAGATGTAAGTTATATTCAATACAGTTTTCGAATTGTGTAGAATTCATAATATAATTTGTTCCTGCATGCTTTTGTAATTATTTTCTCACTTAATTCTGATCATCACAGCAGAATATTTTTCTTGAAACAATGAGAGAGTTGGTATTTCATATTGAAGAAGAAAAAGGGCACTCTTTTAACTATTTATTTTCATGAACAACGTACGATTTTTTTCTGGAAATGCATGCTTAAGAAGATAGCTAAAGGAAAATTTAAAAGATAAGTATTCACTATGCTGCTGCCGATGAAAAAAAACACGAATGTGTTTAATCATTGAACTCAACAGACTAGAACAGTTGTCAGATAATTATAGTAAATTGTACTGAAAGATGTGTTCTTTGAATATTTAATTTGCGTATCTTTGGGTTTTTTTTACCTTTCGTCGTACTTTGAACTTTTTCTCATACGTGCGTATAACGTTTTTGGCGAAAACGCAGAAAAATATCAAAATTTATGAGATGACGTTTCTTATTTAATATTTCTTCCGTATCATTTTTTCAACTTGGTCTATCTTGATAAAATGTGTGAAGATATAATAAAATCAAAGTGCATGACTAACACTGTCTTCGATTTTGTCTTACGAAATGACATTCTTGTAATATTGATAATTTGATCATACTGTATCAAATGACATGCATCAAGTGCTGACTTTCAACATATAAAAATATCTATCTATTTAGATTTTAAAAAACCAAATAATTCCGGAAAAAAATCTATTTTTGTAAACTTTTATTTCTTTTTAAAGATATTATTGACGTGAACTATAATGATAGTTAGTTAAATATAGTCGGTCACTCCTTTAACAGTTTTGGCAGTTTAAAGGTAAGATTTTAAACATCTAAATTTGAAATACCGTTTGTAAATACTATGTAATGGGTACTTAATTTTAAATTGTAATTAAGCTAAAATGTTGCTTTTTGCGATAAAAAGGTAACTAAAGGCTCTCAAGATCGGGTGTCGCTTAATTAGATTTTTTGTATTTTTATAATATGGCCATCCTCCAGCATTAAGGACTAGAATATAATACTTGACTTAGATATTCCTTTTTTGTTGAGCATGTTGATGTTGTATTTTTGATCTATTTTCTGCTCTTAGTTTCATTTTTTCTTGTATGATAAAATTTGCCTGAAAAAATGCGCAAACATTGTTATTCAAAGGAATATAACTTTGAAAAGAAATGGACTTATGATTAAAAATTTGGAGAATTATTTGTAGATTTTGTCATGCTGACTTTTTTTTTTATCTTCAGTTAATCCCTATATTTTATATTTTACAAAACAAATTGTAACCCTTATCATTTAAGAAAAGAATCTCATAAAATGTTAGCAATGTTGACTCACTTGTTGATATTGTCGTGTTTAAATTTTTTAATGCTCACATTGTTTCTTCATCTTAAACAGTTCTATCATTAAAAGCCAAAATAATGAAGAAAAACATTATGTGTACAGGACTTCTTGTTAGGGCACGACTAAACTTTCGTCTATATAAGTAATGGTTTCAGATCATATCTTGTTGATCATGTTTTATTGTTAACCATTGTGCATAACCTGCAAAATATGAAAAAAATGGTTAAAACATATCATTATAGGGGAGCTTGACATGTTCACTTTTCCGTATAACTTTTATTTCAGAATACATCTTTATGTTGTTGATTTCATTTTTATACATTTGAAGGACGTTTACAAAATATCTTACTACTTTGCATCTCAACATGTAATACAGAATAATACCAACTGATCATGCTCATGGGTAGTCACGGTCACTAAACACCCCCTATTAGTAGGACGATAAACATTGATTCCGACGTCTCCCGCTGATTTTGTCATACATTAACAGTTACCTTAACGCAGAACTGACAGGACAATCTGTCTTCGAACTGTTCTAAACATGTTTCAAACTCTGTATTACATAATACCATAACATACTCATCAAGAGTAACAAAAATGGATAAAAATAAAAACATAAATTACGAAAGAAGAAGAAAAGATAAATTAATATGTAGAAAGAATGTGCATAAATGAAATGTCATCTTAAATAATTATAGCTGTCAAAAATGGAAAATCAGCATCTGTCAGGAACTGTTTTGAAAAATTACTGAAAAACAGTTATCTACACTGATTAGACAAGATAGGTGACCGAAAATAGTACATTATGTTGAATTGCAGGTGTGCGCATATTGTACGTAGACAGTCACATCCAAATAAAAATATCGTGTTGAAAGATTATCCTTTGCTGTGAAAAATACCTCAATTAATACATATTTATAATATGCAAATACAAAAGTTATTCAGGTCGCGGAATTTACACACTTTCTAATATCATTTCTTTATTTTCATCCGAACAATTTTGCTGTATTTTTTTAGAATACTTATACGGTTCTTAACGAGTCTAAAACTACTATTGTGCATCATTTTTATCACCGAATTTCGTTTTAACTTTATCTAAATAGCCTATATGAAAAATCGAAAATAATCTTTATGAATTTCTTGATTAATGAAGACACCATGTTAAGCTCCAAAATATTGTTGGAGAATGTTTACATCATATAAGGTGTGGGAAGGTACTAATTATATATACAGATGAAATATAATGTTTACCCACTGTACGATACAATAAAATACTATCGTATAAAATGGGTTCAGTCAAAGTTGTAATAACATGATTTTGTGGTCCCTTTAAAAAGATGATTATATCAAAAGGACTAAACATCAAGTCATTGTTGAAAAGCTACAAAAACCCTTATATGCAGAAAGTTTTCTATTGTCGTTCCCTATCATTACCATTCTAAATACCGGTAGATCAACTCATGAAATTATATAGTGTGATTAGAACAGGGTCTTTTACTGATCATTCTACCCAGTAGTTGATTGTCGCCTATTTTTCTATTGAAAATTAATGCTTTTATAACCAGAATTTAATTAAAAATAAGTAAAACTGGACTTTATAAGTGTATGATATAAAGTCAATGACCCATTGATTCATGATTACATTTATTTGAACAAAGGAGGATCTCCATTTATATATTACAGTGTTCAGTTGTTAACAATCGTTCGAAAGAAGAATTAAAACTAGCATTACATTGTAATATTCACTGTGCGTTGTTTGAATCTTCTTTTCTTTTATCTATCATGTTTATAAGTAAGTTTTTGCAGATGTTGTCCGTTACAAGACAAAAGACAGGATGAATAATAATAGAAAAGTAGTCAATCATAACATTTTTTCTATTTGATCACACAATAAGTTAAGCGCAAATGCGACGACAATATAACGAAATGATGAAACAGCTTAAGTTGTCAATCCGTTTCGCTACATGTACACCACATGCCCTTTTAAACATGGTTTTGACTTACTGCAAACAGTACTAGCACATATAAAAATAGAAATGCATGAAATGTGACATATTTGGGAACTAAATATGTAATGTTGTTGTTTACATTTTTTGTTTTGTTATAATAAAACACTCATGCAATCACGCAAATATAATTTACTTCATAGTTCTCTGTGAATTAATAAAAAAAATGCATATTTGCAAATAAAGTATCATAACAGAAACATCAGTGATGATGTCACTTGTTTGTAGCATTAAATTAATCATGTACATTGTTGACCAAAGGTTCCCTTCAGTCAGTAATACAGAAAGTCGAGTCGCAGAAAAACGGGTCTAAACAGAACAAATACTCCGCTTGATTTGAACTTCACCCGAGGATATTAAAAACAAAAGTTTGAGCATTATTACATATTGGTGTGAACTGAACACATATACAAACCAATAATGACAGAGGTATTAAATTACTTTAATATTATGTAGTCTCCCCCTCTGAATGTTTGCATTGACAAGTTTTATAATTCATTATCAGCCTCTTGCGTGATAATTTGATAAATACGGCGATCTCAAGTTGATAACCTTTGTTTGTATTATCTTCTTTTTTTTCGGATCTATAGTTGTAAGATAATAATGGATGGTTTTCTGTCATTTTCCCACTGACACATGTACTTGAATTAGTAACAGAACAAAATTATTTGAGCTGAACCTAACCACAGCTTCAACACTTCCAAATGGTTAATAAATTCATCTCTTTCTAAATATGCATTTTGCTCCGCTAGAATTCATTTGAGGTAAAGATATTGAAAAATGAGTTTGATCTAATATCCTCGATTAAAGTTTATATGTAGAACCTACTTCAGAGGTAAAACATTCCATTTTGAAAAACGATTTACTGTTTGTATCATACTAATGGTATATAATTGGCACTTTTATATTTAAAAAAAGGCATTAAACAAGTCATTATAGAGAAAATTGAAATGTGTTCCTTCGATGTGTTGTTATGTTTTACATTAATGTCATGAAAACCAGCTGTCTGTATCAAGGGGTTGACGGTAGTGATACGATGATTTCCATATTCAGCCTGAATTCCAGTATTCGGTTTCCATGTAGAAGTTGTTAATTCTAAGCTAAGGATTAAATTTTTACTAAAAAACAAGGTATTAAATAAAACTGGAAATCAACATCAAGTTTAGAAAACCTCCATTTCTTCTTTCCACTTTATTTCATGATGTTAGTTAGATTATTTTTTAATTTGATGTAACTATATATTTTTTTTAGTTGATTTTTTCATATTCAACCTATTCATTATGATTTAAAGACATATTGTTCATTATAACTTACCTTAAGAAATAAATTACAAACACTTGATAGTATGACTAAACCTTTTCATGTTATGTAAAAATGAAAACTTGGGAACTACGCTTATTCCATGCATGCATGGACGAAGGCAACTAACGGTAACTTATAACACAACAGACTCAGTCCATGCATGCATGAGCTAAACTAACTTTAAATAGACATATGCAATTATTCAATTATTCAAACAGACTTAGTCCATGTATGTATGGACTAAGTTAACATTACTCGCCTTCGTCCATGCATGCATGGAGTAAGCTTAGTTCTCAAATTTTCATGTTTACATAACATGAAAAGGTTTAGTCATACTATCAAGTGCTTGCAATTTTTTCCTCAAGGTAAGTTATAATGCACAATATGTCATTAAAGCATAATAAATAGGTTGAATATGAAAAAATCAACTAAGAAGAAAAAAATAATAGTTACACCAAATTAAAAAAACAATCTAACATCATGAAATTAAGCGGTAAAAAGAAATGGAGGTTTTCTAAACTTGATGTTGATTTCTTGTTTTATTAAATACCTTTTTTAAAGCAGATGCGGCGGATAAATCACATGTCTTTTTGTTTCTTAGCTCCATATCATTGCATTAGGGTGTTGACTATATGTACTTAAGTAGATTCTCAAACTACCTGACTATATCTCAAAACAATACTTTGACAGTATATTTTGACATATTATGATTAATTATTGAAAGGCCGTACAAAAAGAACGTGATTAACATGAAGAGCAAAAACAAACATTATTGGGAAAATTTAACCTCTGAATCAGGCGAAAAAATTTCAACTATTAAATATTCAGATATTAAACCGTTTGTGGTCAGCATAACGTTTAGTTACTTTTTGTAACGTTAAAAAAACCGTTTTCCATTTAAGTATTATCTCGCTGGTGTATACATTGTACGTAGTACTGAATGTTTAAACTGTTAAGTAAAACATAATAATACTAGTTGGAAGTACTTGATAAATTGCATGCTTATAATATTGGTGATTCGAATATGTTCAAAGTTTTGATTTTTCTACCCTATATACCACGTTGCCTCATAATCATATTAAAAAAAAATTCACACACCTGATTAAATGGGCATTTAAAAAGTCGGAATGCGAATATATATGTTCAAACCCTTTTAGGTTATTTTTTAGTAACAACAAACAAAAGAACTATGTCAATTGGACTTGCTTTGATACTTTAATTGCCCTTGAATTTTTACTCGATAACATTTTTGTTCGCTATGGAGATTCCGTATATCGTCAGGTTATCGGAATTCCCATGGGGACTTACTGTGCACCAATAATTGCGGATCTGTTTCTGTATTGTTATGAGTTACAATTTATGACTAAAATCAGCAAAGACTCATTGAAACAACATCTGATTCAAAAATTTAATAACACTTTTAGATATTTAGATGATATATTGGCTCTCAATAATGACGACTTCAGTATGTACACTAAACATGCTAAAGAGATGTATCCTGCTGAACTAACTTTAAATAAAGCTAATACAAACAATGAACACTGCCCTTTCCTGGATCTTGATATATTTATCTTTAACGGGAAGCTTAATACCAAAATTTATGATAAAAGATATGATTTTTCATTTTCTATTGTTAATTATCCATTTTTAGATTGTGACGTCCCCCATGTTTAACTTTTTCTATTTTGCTTTTCCATAAAAATTGATAAATATTTTTTTTTTAAATTTATCAATGTATTCTATTTCCATTGATGAAATAGATGCTAAAAAAGTAATATTTGGTAGAATCAGTGATTTGATAACTGTTATTTTTCCCAACAATGTTAGATTACTTTTCTCCCAGTTTTTAATTATCTTCTCAGACTTTTCTAATTGTTTTTAGCATTGAGTTTTTGACACACATTTTTATTACAACCAAAAAAAAAAAAACCAAAAAAACTCTTAAACATGTCACTGGTTTGTCTGTAAAGTTGATGTTTTCGTATTTTTCTTTACATTGTGTATGTTTTCCAAACCAAATGCCTTCTATTTTTGATCTGTTTAATTTAAGCCTTGATAATGTGCTAAACATTTCGAATATATTTAAAACATTTGAAATGCTTTTTGTGTTTTGAGAAAAAGTGTCGTGTCATCTGCAAGTTGGCTGATTTTTAATTGAATGTGTTTTCCCATCTATCTTAATTTCAAAGCCTTTAATGTTATGGTCTTGCCTTATCTTACAGGCTAATATCTCTACTGCGATAACAAAAATTATAGCACTGCACGGACGTCCTTGTCGGATCCCACGTTAAATGTTAATGGGTTCAGATATTCATCCATTATTTATTATTTATTACTGCGCTTTTAATATTTGTGTATAAAGTCCTAATGCTTAATCCATTTAAGCATACATTTTGAAATCAAATTTTTTTTAAAGCTGAAAACATCAAAATCCTATTCTAAAGAGTCGAATGAGTTTGCAAAGTCTACAAAAAGTAGTGCCTCCTCTATATTAAATCTTTCTGCATAATCAATTATATCCTGGATGTGTCTAATATTATAACCTATATATCTATTTTTAACATAACCATTTTGATCTTTATGAACAATTTTGGTAGGATATTTTTAATGCGCTGAGCCAATGAATATGCAATTAATTTTGTTTGAATATGTTATAAAGTTATGGGTCTATAATTATTTAAACAAAGCCGATTATTCTTTTTATTTATAAGAGAAATAACTCCTAATTTTCGAGAGCTCGTTAATTTCCGTTTTTTATATGAGTAATTAAATGTAGATACGGCAAATTTTAATTCATCCTAAAAAGTTCTTTAGATCTCAACACTCAGTCCATCAATTCCTGGTGATTTGGTCAATTTCATCTTGAATAATGAATTCTTGCATTCTTCAATGGTTAAAATACCTTCCATTATCTCACTTTCTTGTGTATTTAATTTATGATCAATATGTGTATCATTTATATAATTATCTATGGATTTCACATCTGGATTTGTACTATTATAACTATTTTGATACAATTCTTTTCTATTTGTAAAATTTTAGAAGATTCTGTCTGTACAACTCCTTTGTCATCTTTTAAGGCCGTTATGGTCTTTCTAGTTTGTCTAGTTTTTCCAACCCCAAACAAATTTCAGTATTGTTCTCTCCTTCTTCTACCCATTTTATCCTTGACCTTGTTTGAGCTTCTTAACTTTTTATTTCATAAAGTTTTCTTTGTTTACATTCATTATAAATCAATTCTTCTTGAAAATGTTTAATAACATTATCTTTACAATTTCTGTGTATACTTTCATTTAATTTTTTAATTTAATTTTACAAAACGTGTATTACACTTATGTTTTTATTTGCTTTTCTTTTACAGTATGCAACAGTGTGCTCTCGAACTTCAATTTTGAATAGATCCCATTGAAGTCCTATGTTATCAGTAAGTTTTTTTTTTTTTTTTTTACATTTCATTATAGGACCTTTTATTATATTTGTATATTCTATATTATCCAAGATACTATTATTAATTTTAAAATATCCCTTTTCCCTTTTGATTGTGATCTCCCTTTTACCTTTAGAGATATAGCTTGGTGATATGTATGCGAAATAAGTGCAGGTCTTTTACTGATGAAAATATATGTGACCTTATTTCTGAACAAACAAGAAAGTAATCTATGCGCAAAGCTTGATTTTTCGTATTGTTCCGTCTCCATGACAATTGTATATTGCTACTATGTATATCTCTCCAAATGTGTATCAACTTATGTGTTTTGATTAACCCTTTTAAACTGTTGACTGGTTTTTGTTTTTGTTTTTATTTCTGCTGTTTTTTGCTGTCAATATTAGATAGTGTATCATTCATATCTCCCCAAACTATGACCATTCCTAAACTGTTTATCTGTATCATGTCATTTACTTTTTTGAAAAAGACATTTCTATGTTTGGGAAAATTTGGTGCATAAATATTAGCTAAAGGGTCCGTGTAAATTTGCGTCCATTCGTTTTTCATTTTGAAATATCAAAAACAAAAAACAAAAAACGAGAGTGTTTTCATTTTTCGTTTTTGATTTCTCAAAAACCAAAACAAAAAACAAAAGTGTTTTCATTTTTCGTTTTTGATTTCTCTAAAACCAAAACGGAAAACGAAAGTGTTTTCATTTTTTGTTTTTGATTTCTCTAAAACCAAAATGAAAATCGAAAGTGTTTCACTAAACAAGAATTTTGTATTTAGTTTTAATTATTTCTCGTTTTATAATGTACAATGTTTTCCTTTCTTGTTTCACAGTCATTGATAGTAAATAATGCCAATGTAAACACCCCGGTGTTCTTTCAACATAATATAGACAAAATAGACCGCCTGACTTATGAATTGAACTACGGTGATAAATGAATCAAAACCTTTCAAATTATCTTATTTATATCTTTAATAAAAAATAAATTATTATATTTAAATATTAAACGAATCATAAATTTAAATTGTACAATACAATATTATATAAAGATTAATAAATAGATTGATTACAACATCACATTTACAAGGGAGGTTACTACTTTTTAAAACTTATAAGAAAACTACCCCGGTCATTAAAGTATACATGCACAGTCACTGTGGTTATCAGATCTTTAATCGAAGATAATGTCGACGGATGCAAAAGACTTTATCAATCTGAACAATAAGGGTGCGTGCTCTTTACTTTTAAATTTAGAAAGGTTGATCTCAGATAATTAGAATTCATGACCAAGGTCCATTATACGAACATTCAGGACGATAATGTGTTTTGCTTGATCAATTGATTGAAAAACAAATTTCCGCAATTTCACAATTCAAACCGGGATTAGCATTCAATCATTTTGCCATTCGGAGCCTTCTCAGTATTAGTTTTGCTTATTTTTGAAAGCTATATGGGGACCTTAACTAGAGCCTGGGTCTGAATGGGGGTTTAAGGAAAAAAGAATAGTGGGCAAAAAATATGAATAATAGAGACAATGGACCAAGAAATAAAAAAAAACAAAAAATAGAATATTGAGGTGTTAAAATATAAAGAATAATTGGCAAAACGTATAAAGAAATAAAGAATAGGGAAAAATGGCCTGAAACACTGATTAAAGAATAGAGAAAATCGGCATAGAATATCTAAGAATACAGAAATGAAGAACCCCGTATCCACACCATCATCCTAGTTGCCTAAACCAACGTTATTTTGTCTCCGGTAGATTGTTATTGGTTATCATACGTTTTCTTTTATTTCTATGCCTATCAATTAAGACGTGAGCTTTCATAATTTGCCAGCTTATTACATTATAAAAAAAGACTCAGCCGAACATCACTCTGGATTTTTTCTCAAGTGGACCTCAGCTACCTACCCTACCACACCATTACCGAAAAGTTAATAAAAAAAATCTACGGCAATACTAGGTGCAAAGGGAAGTTGGGTAGCTGAGGTCTACTGGAGAAAAAAAATCCATGGTGTTATTCGTCTTAGTTTTTTTTTAAGTAGGTCCAAAGTTGGGGTCCGCGGACACCCAACCCCACCCTTACCGAAAATTTAATAAAAACAAATTCTAAGGCAATACTTTTGTCCGCACTAAGACAAAGGAAAGCTTAGTAGCTGAGGTCTACAGTAGAAAAAAACACAGGGTATTTTTCGGCTTAGTTTTTTTTTTCTAAAGTAGGTCCAAAGTTGAGGTCAGATACCCTACCTAACCCTTACCGAAAAAATAACAAACAAAAATTCTATGGCAATACTTTTTTCCGGACTAGGTGCAAACGTAAGCTAGAGACTTAGCGCCTAATTGATCAAAATTCCCAGTTTGGGTATAGCACGGATTATTTTTTAAAGCTAATAAATAATTTCCTTGCCCACTATACTTTGAGTACAAAAAATAAACCTTTCGTCCAATCATAACTAAGCAAAATCCACTTTTTCAGAAGTAGAATGTTTTGTCAAAACAGTTTTGTGTGGCAAAAAAAAAAGTTAAAGCACGAGTGCAACTTTTTTTTCTTCTAATGCAGAACAATTGTTACTTTTCATGAACTATTTGACAGGATGCTGAGAATATGGAAAGCTATTTCACACAATAGTGCAATTTTGCAAATATTTAAATAATTTCATAAATATTTACGATTCTATATACACTCAAAAATGTTGACTATTTGAAATGTAAAGCGAGCAGCACGCTGTGTGATCTATTGGAAGCGATTTCTATTGTATTTATATAATTTTAAAATGAACAAGAAATGAAATTTTGAAATTCATTGAATAGTGTCTTTGACTGCTTAGTTATATATTAAAAACTGATAATATAGTTGTTATATATTAATAAAAACATTTGAAGTACGTTTGAATCTTATGCAACATTTGGGTTTATATAAACATCTGAAAACTGGCTGCTAGCGAAGTGGCTGCTAGCGAGTGGCTGCTTGCTTGAACCTGGTCTCACAAACTCCGCATTTTCATACACGTCTTCACATTACAGGTTTCAATAAACGTTTAGTAAATTATGTCAATGTGAAGAAAATTACCCGTATTATGCCAACAACTGGTTTTAGAATTAATTAGTTTATTTCCGATGCAAAGACCTTATAAGTGAATCAATATTAATACAAACATATGTCATCTTTAATGATTCCTCATGGGGTTTTTGATTATGTGATTACTTGACCGTTTTTTTAGTGATTATTTGATTACTAGACCAAATATTTCATGATTATTTGATTATCTAGGACTGTAGTTTAGATTAAATGATTACCAAGTTTAAACAATAAATTTGTGTGTATAGCATACATAACAAATTTGGCTTGAAAGACGTTATTTTTTGTCGCCTCGCTCCGCTCGGTAAATTTGTTAAGAATTAAGTCCGAAGATTGAACGCGTTTGTCCAGTAATCTTATTAAAATTCATACAAAAAAGTTATATAAGTATAACGAAATCAGAGATATATCTTTTAATTAGATTGGCTCGTCTAATTTAGTATTTTTATCTGAAGTAAATTTACTAACTTCTTTAATAAAGGATTTGAACAAGAATGTGTCCATAGTACATGAATGCCCCACTCGCACTATCATTTTCTACGTCCAGTGGACCGTAAATTGCGGTCAGCACTCTAATTTGGCATTACAATTAGAAAGATCATATCATATGGAACATGTGTACTGAGTTTCAAGTTGATTGGACTTCAACTTCATCAAAAACTACTTTGACCAAAAACATTAACCTGAAGCGGAACAGACGGATGAACGGAAGAACAAACGGACGCACAGACCGAAAAACATAATGCCTATAAATGGAACATACATTCACAAAATGTGATGAAATTGAATGAAGGTCTTATAAAATCTCAATTAGACCATAACAGGCATATCCAAATAAAGTTCCCTGAAGTCACAAACAACAACTTCCCTCACTTGTAGATCTATTTCCACTACTTCTGCAATATTGTATTTATCAATAATAATATAAATAGAAATTGTATGCATGTAAATTAAAAACGATCAGGGTAAACTTATCAATCCTTGGATGTTGGATGTGTACTGATTGATATTTTAGTCTTAGATACATGTACATGATTTTTGTATTAGTTGTTATTGGCTTTAAACTAGCCGTCAGTACTGCGATTACTCTAAGATCTGTACTTTGTGTCCTTTTTTGTTTGTTAAGGATGTATAAATACCCTGCCACGTCCGGTCTGTGCTTTTGTTAGATGTTTTTTTTCTGTTTTGTATCGATCTGATATGTTATGCCCTTTTCAACTGATTTTTATAGTTTGTTCTTATGTTGTTCTGTAACAAAACTCATCCCAGGTTAACGGGATGGTTGAGCGCTAACTTGCATGTTTAACCCCGCCACATACTGTATGTGCCTGTCCCAAGTTAGGAGCCTGTAGTTCAATGATTGTCGTTTGTTGATGTCTGTCATATTTGTTTTTCGTTTTATTGTGTTATAAATAAGGCCGTTTTTTCTTAACTGAACTGTTTTATATTTTTCATGTCAGAGCCTTTCATAGCCGACTATACCCTACTGGTTTTTTTTCTCATTGTTGAAGGTGGTACGGTTGCCTATATATAATTGCTTACATCCACTTCATTTGAACTTTGGGGATAGTTGTCACATTGGCAATCATACCACATCTGCTTATTAAAATGTTGAGGGGGAGGGGGTGAAATTTGTATTTCTAAGGAAAGTTCCAATGTTTTCCTCCAAGGTCACCAAGTTTTAATTGAATATTTTCTCATTTTGCTGTGCCCTTGGATTTGTGTTCAAGGCCAACCAGAGCTTACTGTCTGTTGGTGGGTAGTTGAAGACCATATGGTAAGCTCTAGGTGTCTTTTTGTGTATTGTATATGGTGATTTGGTGATGTCTTCATGTCATTGTCCCATTACTTTATATAGACAGCTTATCAGTCAACCATGTCTATCAAAGATGACAAATGATGGCCAAAGCTCTCCTGGCCTTTTGTATAGTCAGGCGAGAAACAAGATATAAACGGACTTGGCTTGGTAAAAAATGTATATTTAGTAAATTCATATAAATTCAAGTCAAATTAATATTTCAAAACAACATAAAAATATAGAAGTGTAAACACAATTGTTTTTAATAAATCTTAAAAGAAAATATTATTGTGTTTGTGTGTGGCCATGGATAAAGGCATGCTTTTCAGTCTGGGTTAAAAAAAAATTATTGACTTCAGGTACAAATCCCTGCCCCACCCCCGAGAATCAAATGGTTTCTTCCTTGGGAACAATAGAGATTGAAGATGTTGAGAATGACGATCAGGTAATAATTTTATGTTCTGCGACGACGTTAAAGGAACACCAATCAGTCAATCGATCTTTATGACTATGGCTTCAGTTGTGTAATATTCCTTGTTGTAAAAGTTCCTTTTCTGCTTTGTTGAAGACTTGGAATAGATCTACGATGACTAATGAACGGTCGTGTATGGTTTGGCAATTTTACATGTCTACCGATAATAAAATTGACAATGGAAATGGGGAATATGTCAAAGAGACAACAACCCGACCAAAGAGAGGACAACAGTCGATGTCCAGATATGATACGATGCTACCGGACATAGAAAAAACTGTCCTTTTTCCATGGAAAATTAAACTGTAATATTAACTATACTAAAGAATACAAAACTAGCTCTCTTTTCTGTAAATACAAATAAAAAGCTGACATGGGTGAGATTAAAGCTAGAAATCCCAATCTCCCAATTCATTTAAAAAGACTATATATATAGATATAAGAAGATGTGGAATGAGTGCCAATGAGACATTTCTCCAGTCAAGTCACAATTTGTAAAAGAAAAACCGTTATAGGTCAAAGTACGATCTTCAACACGAAGCCTTGGCTCACACGGAACAGCAAGCTACAAAGGGCTCCAAAATGACCAGTGCAAAACCATTCAAACGGGAAACTATGCAACGGTATAATCTATATAATAAACAAGAAACGAGAACACTTATGAACCTCATCAACAAACGGCAACTACTGAACATCAGGTTCCTGACTTAGAACAGGTGCAAACAAATGCAGCGGGTTTAAACGTTTTAATAGGTACCAAATTCACTCTTATCCGAAGCAATTATGAAACATATGACCTTTAATATTGAAGGGATAAACTTGTATTGAGCCGTGTTTAGGCCCTAAAATAGAAAATTAAGAGATGTGCATGGGACAGAATTGCACACAATACAAATTATCAATGAACAGGGCTTTTGTTCCTGTTCTTCATCTTGAAAGTAGCTGGAGGGTCTTCAACGAGGAAAAGAACCATTCATACCCTGAAAACATCAGCCACACACTTGGCTATGTGGATTACAATGTTTTGCTTTATCCTGCACCCTGGATTTTTCTCCAGAAGACCTCATGTACCTAGCTTCCCTTTGCACCTAGTGCGGACAAAAGTATTGCCGTAGATTTTTTTTTATTAACTTTTCGGTAATAGTGTGGTAGGGTTGGTAGCTGAGGTCTACTTGAGAAAAAATCCAGAGTGATATTCGGCTTAGTCTTTTTTTATTATGTAATAAGCTGGCAAATTATGAAAGCTCATGTCTTAATTGATAGGCATAGAAATAAAAAGAAAGCGTATGAAAACCAATAACATTTACCGGAGACAAAATAACGTTGGTTTAGGCAACTAGTATGATAGTCTGGATGCGTAATTTTCATTTCTGTATTCTTTGATAATCTATTCCATTTTTCTCTATACTTTAATCAGTGTTTCAGGCCATTTTTCTCTATTCTTTATCATTTTTATTTCTTTATACTTTTTGCCAATTATTCTATTCATTTTATATTTTAACAACCCATTATTCTATTTTTTTTATTTCTTGGTCCATTGTCTCTATTATTTATATTTTTTGCCCACTATTCTCTATTCCGTAAACCCCCATCCACACCCAGGCTCTTTAGTTAAGGTCACCATATAGCTTTCAAAAATAAGCAAAACTAATACTGAGTAGGCTCCAAATGGCAAAATGATTGAATGCTAATCCCGGTTTGAATTGTGAAATTGCGGAAATTTGTTTTTCAATCAATTGATCAAGCAAAACACATTATCGTCCTGAATGTTCGTATAATGGACCTTGGTCATGAATTCTAATCATCTGAGATCAACCTTTCTAAATTTAAAAGTAAAGATCACGCACCCTTATTGTTCAGATTGATAAAGTCTTTTGCATCTGTCGACATTATCTTCGATTAAAGATCTGATAACCACAGTGACTGTGCATGTATACTTTAACGACCGGGGTAGTTTTCTTATAAGTTTTTAAAAGTAGTAACCTCCCTTGTTAATGTGATGTTGTAATCAATCTATTTATTTGTACCATCTTTATATAATATTATATTGCACAATTTAAATTTATGATTCGTTTACTATTTAAATATAATAATTTATTTTTTATTAAAGATATAAACAAGGTAATTTCAAAGGCTTTGATTCATTTATCACCGTAGTTCAATTCATAAGTCAGGTGGTCTATTTTGTCTACATTATGTTGAAAGAACACGGGGGTGTTTACATTGGCAATATTTACTATCAATGACTGTGAAACAAGAAAGGAAAACATTGTACATTATAAAACGAGAAATAATTAAAATTAAATACAAAATTCTTGTTTAGTGAAATCAAAAACGAAAAACGGAAACACTTTCGATTTTCATTTTTGTTTTAGAAAAATCAAAAACAAAAAATGAAAACACGATCGTTTTTTGTTTTTTGTTTTTGATATTTCAAAATGAAAAACGAATGGACGCAAATATACACGGACCCTAAAGTATATATACTTTTTGAAATTTCTATATTGATCAAAATTATTCGCCCCTCCTCATCCTGAAATTTATCAATACATTGATAATCTGTGTGATCACTAATATAAATTGATAGCCCTCTTGATTGTGAATTTCCATAACTGTGATATATACCACCTTTTTAATCTATTTCTGAATTTTTTCTCTAAAGCAGAAGTGAAATGACTTTCTTGTACAAATATGATATTACAATGTTGATAATTCATCCACATATGAAGCTTTTGTCTAATATCTTTTGAACCAAGACCTTGCCAATTTAATGAACATATATGCATGGTTTCACTCATTATTTGCCATAAATATCAAATTAAAAATGTAAAGTTTTCTCATAGTTACATAATATAAACAGCATTTGTTACAACATGCACATACAGTTTGTATTAATACTACTATACACATTGTACATAACTTTGTCAATATTTTCACAATATTATTGTAAGTAATTATTTTAACATGTTCAATATGAAAACTACATTGTTTTGTTGTTATTTCATTATCTACTTTCAAACCGCACATGGCCTTGACTTCCATCAGACAATGACCCAGATTCGGATTAGCAAATTGAAGTGGTATGTCCGAACACCAGGCGTTATTTAAAGAAAACAATTTCAATGATGGCTTTTTTGATATACCGTATTCCAAGT
The DNA here is from genome assembly GCF_021869535.1 of Mytilus californianus. Lineage (NCBI taxonomy): Eukaryota > Metazoa > Mollusca > Bivalvia > Mytilida > Mytilidae > Mytilus > Mytilus californianus. The sequence continues at coordinate 69,258,272 of NW_026262712.1, forward strand.
ACTAACCGGAAATGAAATGTACTATTATTGGATTTATATACGGATATTAAGAAAACACGGAAGGCTATAAATGTGTTTCGTGTTCTCAAAATAGAATTGGATTTTCCTTTTCTATACATTACAAAGAATTTTGAAATATATTACCACTCTGGATTATTTTCAATCACTCTTTGTTGCATTGCAAAAAACTAAAAGGTTACTCGAAGAACACAACTTTAAATTTGTCATTCCGATGTTGTAAGCTCCTCAACTGCACGATGGTTCAAGTCCTGTGGTATCGAACGATATTTGACTTGCCAACAAATACTGAATACTCAAACATTCACTTGTCACTCCACTAGATCCGTATACACTATATATTGCAATGTAACTTGCAAAACCCAAAAATGTTGTATACCTCCTTCAGTGTCGATGTGGCATGCAGTATGTTGGCGAGAATGAAATGAATTGTCTGTTCGAATCTTTTGTCTGTTGAATCAGTAAAAAAATTGTATCTTATTATGACCGAATTTTTAACAACTAGAAGCATTCCTTGTATTAGTTTTCCCGTTAAGATCGGATGAGAATATGTGCGCATTGTGTCTTAATATAATAAATTCAAATAATTGAACGAACAAGTACTATTGTTTTCCAATGGAAAGTATCTCTTATATATACATGTTTATGTAAAAGGCGTGAACAAGCCACGTGCTGATACAGCGGATAATTAAGTATATGCATAATAAGACGATAACAAAAAGTTAGTGACAAATGAACTGATTTCAAATACAAATCCAGCGTTTTAAATCTCAAGGATATGGCGATTAATCTAACGGTCAGCATTTACTTATTCTGTGAACAAATCAGGGCCTTTCAAAGCCATCAATACGGTATGAGTTGTTCTCATTGTTGAAGGCGTATAGTTGGCTATAATTGATTTGATCAAGTTAATGTAAATTTAGTGGATAGTTGTCATATTAACAAATATACAACATCTCCTTATGCTTATACAACATAGAAAATGAGTGGGTTATTCGGTTTCTATTTATACAGGGTTTAATTTTTACAGTTGGACATGCAAAAAGTAAACTAGAACGCCATCACTAAATACATTAAAACTGTCTTAATGATCACTTTAATGTGTTTTACTACCAAATATCTGCATAAAGAAAACAATATCGCTTGCCAATATCGAAGTTTATACTAAAATCAAAATCAGTTTTAAACAAAGATCGCAGAATACAGGGTGAATTCGAAAACTCCCCGTATTCCAACCTTTCAGTTTCCATTGAAAACCGTATTACCGACTTATTTCCCAATGAATATTAACACACTTCGAGTTTGTCTTTTCATATACAGCACAGGAATCCGCTATTTCTTTATTTCACTGCACTAAATAAAGGAAAGTCACTTTTTATATTTCCCAAGAGTGTCTTCTTAATACAGATGTGACTATATGATAATTATGTAGATAGATTAAAAAACAAAATGCACGATTGTCTAGACTACAAACAGGTAAAACTACAGTAACAAAAAGATGCGCGTAAAACTTGATCTCAAAAGAATAGAAAGGCTAGGAATAAGTTGAAGACCTAACGAACTTTTAAAACGTTCATACACACCAATGGATGCATGCATCAAGTTATACATGTAGTTCCATCGTTTAGAAGTGCCGTGGCTAAGTGGCGTTATGGTGTTGCACATATCCGCATTAAAAATAGATGAATTGAGGGACTATCCGTGCAACAATGAACTTGTGAAACATGTAAACACACTATTGAAACAGAGACTCGAACGCAAATGCTTTGTATGTTTTGTTAGAGTGTCCATTGTACGATGATCTGCGAACGGAACTGTCAGATCATCCAAATGTTTGATTTGTTTTTCCACTTTGGCAAAACTGTGATAGTATTTTTATAAATAGTGCAAAAATCTGCAAAAAATATTTTAAATAGAACATGTAGAAGACGTCGATTTTATATCGTTAAACTTTTTGTCTTAACTGTATAGATCGTTTTATCTTGCAATCGGGTGTCTTATCATACATTTACAGCCACGGAGATATCGCTAGGCTGTATATGTATACTATACATATATCAATTTAAAGCTCCGTCCACTGCCGGACAACGTTTGTGTATTGCTGTTGACGAGTGTTGTATGAACCTGCGGGACCTCAAAATGTGTCTTGCAGTCGCATTCCAATGACGTATTGCTTGACATTATGCGAACTATAGATACACTTACGTTTTGTTTGTTTTCAAACATTTCTTTAGAGCAATATGAATTGAAAGTTATTTTCTGCTAACAAACAAACATTAATAGCATGATTAACTCCATTTTCTACGGCGCCAATTAATTGAGTTCAAAACTTGGATGTGTACATGTGAAACACACAAAATCTACCATGCAACAATGTCAATTTCAGCATGTGCAGTGAATGTTAAGTCCAGTTCAAAATTCTGACGCGGAGGAAAAATACTTTTGTTTTTAATCGGACAATGTTTTGTTATTTATGTTCACTGTTGAAATTAGTTGTTATGTTATAATAAATAACTATTCACTTTGCGCGATTTATTATTGCTGACCATTCGAAATTCTTTTTTTTTTTTTTTTGGCGAACCCGTCTTCAGCTGAATATGTGATTTTAATATTACTACGCGGGCTTCGAGGCATTTTAAATCGAAGATAAATGCAACAAATGTACGTTTGTCCGTCTTTCAAAGCAAACAAAAATACAACAAATTGCAGGATAAAGACAATAACTGTTTACTGTCTTTTAACATCAGTAGTATTTGTACTCCGCTCGAAACAAGAGTAATAGCTCGATGACGCTCGCATTACATCTGTTTCTCAGCCTCGTACAAATACAGCTTATATTAAAAGACACTAAATAGTTATTGTCTATATAAATATTAGTAATTTAGCTGACTTTGGAATTCATGTATTATTTACGAAAGCCGAGAAGGATCATTCATAATTCAGAATTCAAAATTCAAAACTCAAAATTCAGAACTAGCAAATCTAGAAAAAACAATCCTGTTTCATTACAGTTGAAATCCAAACACAACAAATATTATCTTGATCTTATATTTATACCGTAGATTAATAATATAATTGTGCACAGACAAATAATGAAAATGAAAAATGTCTTGGTATCACTTATACTTCGGGAGAGGGGGGTATCGAGTGTAACTTCATCCTTATTTGAATGTTTCATGTTTTTCTTCAATTCATAACTTGAGAATTATCATAATATAAAAATAAGAAGATGTGGTAAGATTGCCAATGAGACAACTCTTAACAAGAGACCAAATGACATAGAAATTAGCAGCTATAGTCAGCTATAAAAGGCCCAGAAATGACAGATGTAAAACAATTCGAACGAGAAAACTAACGGCCTGATTTATGTACAAAATAATGAACGAAAAACAAATATAATATACAGCAACAACCGACAACTGCTGAATTACAAAATCCCGTAAAAAAAAAGTTTTCTACAGGTACAACCAAACTTCCAAACCAAATCTTTATGTCAATAGAAGAATTTAGTAAAGGTTTTATGTAATTTGTGCTAACGAAAAAATGACCTAACAATTTACAGGTAATACATAGATTACCTTCATTGAAATCCAAAACGTCACAACAGAAACGGGCATAGCAAACGAGTTGTGATATATAAACAACGTAAGATGGTGCCAAAGGAACATCGCCGTTCATGTAAAAGGAGAAATCGTCCCTTTTGTCGTAAATTTTAGTGTAGAGTTTCCCGTGTAAAGCTGAAATGTTTACAATTTTGTCGTAGAATACACTTAGTCACTCAGTGATTTATCAGTAAATAATTGGACTATTCTCGAGCGATAAAATAATAACTTGCAATGCACAATTCACAGTACATGTATACCATATATTAGTCGAAAAATTGGGCGCCATTATTTCACGTTTTTAAAATACCTCATGCTTAACTGATCTGATCATTTATGAAGGTAAAAGGTCAGACGCAGATCCAGGCTTTGGTTTCAAATTAGGGGTTGGACGGGGTGACGCTGATTGTCATTAGCAATTAGAGGACTTTATTTTGACGTAAAATTGACTGTAGATTTACCTTATTTTTTTATTTTTAAATGGAGGGTGCCAGCTTGAATCCGCCCATGCTAGTAAATAAACGGGGCTTATTACATATTTCACTTAAAAACAGAATGTTTTCAGATATTATGAAGCTTAAATCTAGTACCTATTCCAAATTTCGTATATTAAATTTGTTTACATTGATATAGATTGCAGATGAACCTTTTTGTTTCAAATTGTGCATCATCTTCATTTTTACAAAACAAAAATATATTTGTCCTCTTTTCTGTGTAGTGAATGCTAATTATTGTCAGCCATGTGTAAAATTAGAGAATATGGCAGGCGAAGAATGAAGACCGTAGCGATGTTTTTTTGTTTTTTTTTATTCACACAGGGAACAGATTGAGAATTTTACACTGTAAGAAATTAAGCATTTCGCATTGTGTCCGAACAGACAAATATTCTTACATTGTACAGGACGTGCTTACATAATTTTGACATACTATACTTGATTGTGTTATAAAATTTCAACTATTTTTTTAAATGATTATTTATTAATTTATTTCTGTTATTTATTTAACCCGAAATCGCCTTTGTAAAGGGCGAAAATGTTTTGCAATTTTCCTGGATATCAATTTTACCCAGTGCTTCCGGATGTTTTCATTGCATCTTAACAATGTCAGTGAGAAATCTATTGTTAAAATATTACCTCCCCTGTACTAGCTTTACTAGTGAAGTAATTTCAATGGTATTTTTTTTTATCTAAACACCATCTTCAAAATTTGAACAATAATCGAAAACACCTTTACGAATAGAAAAAAAAAACAATTATACCGAAGTATACTGTATGAATTCAAATAAAGTCTAACTAGTAGATTGATTTATGTGTAAATTGGTCATGTTTATTTTGTGAGAAATCGAGTGTAAAATTACTAAAATGTTTACTGTCTTTTTTCTTTTCCATAAACATACTTTTTTATAAATGAGCTATATTTTATACTATCTGCGATTGCAGAGAAAACATAAATATTTTTATTGTAACAACTAGCAATTCATTGTATGAATGGTTTCTACTTCAGAAATTGCCTTTACCAAGTAAGAAATATGACAGTTGTAATCCATTCGTTAGATGTGTTAAGGCTTTTGATTTTGCCATTTGCGCAGGGACTTTCCGTTTAGAATTTTCCTTGGATTTCGGTATTTTTGTTATTTTACTTTTTATGGATGTGTGAACAGACATCACTGTATGTTTTTTTTTCAATCGCACCTATACAGTTGAAATCTTGTTTTAATTAGCAATGGTATTTATCTATTTAATTGAACTTACAATCACATGAAAAATGCAAAGTAAACATAAAAGTGAACGTAAATTTTGAAAGAACCAGAATTCCTCTTTAATTAAATACAGAACCATTGAATTCTTACAAACATCAGAAAGCTTATACAAAAACTAAAAAGACTGCACGAAAATTGTATAAACAGTTCACCACAATGAATAAAAACCAGTCGTAGGTCTTTAGAACATTTTTACTGATGGTAGCATTTTACTGTCTCTGTTCTAAGCAATATTTTCTATATTTTTTATTTAGATTCTAGATCTTCATCTTTTCAAAAGGCTTTGGATTTTCAAATATTTTGGCCTCGAACATCACTGAATAGACATTGATTGTCGAAATGTGCATCTGGTGCAGTAAAATTGGTATTGTTTATGTTATTGATATATAAATATGTGTTTGATAATCTCTAATATTGCAGCTATTTACAAGTATGTAATATGAAATCTATATGGTAAGTAATCGTATATGCAGTTGGTCCATTCGATACACAATGGCTTTATTCATGTGTACAAAATGGAAAATGTTGGATACAAAGCAGTAATTTTGTATGTACGAAATGACTATCTACCTGAATTGTGTACGCATTTGGGTCATTTGTGAATGCTTCGTTCACAGTGGTTTTTATTCTTCAATGTTTATTGATGGGTGATTAGTGTTTTTTTTAACTGTTACTTGTTTTTTCTGTCTTGCATTGATACCCTTTTTCGACATATACTTTTCAATTTCGCTGTAAATAAATGTATATTTCTATAATCCCATGTACATTTTTTAAGCAAAAACGAAACTCTTCATTTATGTTTAAAGTTCATGTGGAAAATGTACAATACATAACAAATATACGGATTCTTTTTTAAAATGCAACGGTTATTCTCCCATTATGAGGAACTAATAATACATAATACTTAATCATGTTAATTGCATACAGAATATAAATACCGTTGGTGAATCAAGATTAACTTGCACTGCAACGAATCGCTTCTTGATTCTGGCGAATGTTGGCTTGAAAAAAAAACACAAAATATATTGTATTGTATTGTATTGTTCCAGAATACTAATTAATGGCATCCCTACTTGTTTGAATCGAAAATTGACAGACGTGGCCGTTCAGTGAGTACGTAATTCACGCAAGATTTTATTTATAAACTTTCTTGTTTTGGACCGTCTCAGTAATGACGGGACGTTTATCATATTTGAAATATCGCAACATATTACTAAATAATTTTGTTTTTATTAAAACACGACAAAACGGATACGAATTGTATTAAAGTCTGCTTGGTGCTGTATGAAATACTTTACTTTGAATTTCATATTAAAACGCACGGGTTTCCAGAACGTTGCTACCTTTATTTCCTTGTATACTGGTAAATAATTGTTATTATAAAAAAGAAGATGTGGTATGATTGCCAATAACACAACTCTTCACAAGAGACCAAATGACACAGAAATTAACAGCTATAGGTCACCGTACGGCCTTAAACAATGTACAAAGCCCATAGTCAGCTATAAAAGGCTCCGAAATGACAAATGTAAAGTAGTTCAATCAAGAAAACTAACGGCCTAATGTATGTCAAAAAAAAAATTTAACGAAAAACAAGAATGTAACACAGCAACAAGCAACAACCAATGAATTACAGGCTCCTGACTTGGGACAAGCACATACACACAGAATGTAGCGGGGTAAACAATTTAGTGGGACCCCCTAACCTTGGACAGTGGTGTAACAGTTCAACATAAGAACGAACTATAAAAATCAGTTAAAAAAGGCTTAACTCATCATATGAATACAAATAGATCATACATCTAACAAAAACACTTAGTGAACGTGGCCGGGTACTAGTAACTCCCAACAACAAAAAGACACTAAGTACAGATCTAAGAATACTCGCAGTTACTGTTAGCTAGAACAAAGCCAATAGCAACTAACAAAAAAGCTTCTAAGACTAAATTATCATTTAGTACACATCCAATGAATTTATTGTAAAGACTTCAAAAACAATCAGAGAAAACATGACCTTGTGCAATGCCAGGATACAGGTATCAACGATTGTAGATCCATGAATATGCATCTATATATAACAATACTATTAAGTTTCTTTTTCTAATTTACTGATAACAAAATCAATATAAATACCAATAAAAACAATAATCATGGATAAGATTACAGTGTTGAATTGGTAACTTTTTAAAATAAGTTTATTTCAAGAATCGTAAACATGAGGATGTACTATCCGGTTTGAAATCATTTTTTTACAGGTATAACCAAACTTCAAAACTATATTTTTATATCTAAGGAAGATTTTAGTAAAGGTTTTGATTATGTGTTGTAACGAAATCCCTGACTTAATATTTACCAGTGATACATAGATTATGTTCATTATAATAAACAAACGTCACAACAGACACGGGCATAGTGAACGAGTTATGATATATAACCACCAATAGATGGTCCAAAAAGGACAATTATCAATAGGGAACGAAAAATCGTCCCTTTTGTTGTAAATTTTAGTGTGTAAAATTGCAGTGTAAAACTAACATACATGTATCTAAACATGAAAAAAGGACAGTTATCACCTTTTACAATTGGTTTATTTAAAGTAAGTTCCTTTGGGTAAATTTCGGCATTATATTAAGATTATCTAAAGAAAAAATAGCATCAATATAACGGTAAGTGTTGTTGACTTTATTAACTAAATGCAGTTAGGACGAGTTTTAACTGAGTTTGGTCATACATTTTATTCATAACAGTACTAAAACAAGTCTGCTATTAATGATATCGCATAGAAAGAATAAGTAACACAGTGAATGAAAAATCATCTAGACACTGTGTTTGCTTAATGTATGTACTACACATATCAATACAAACAAATATCATTGTATTAAATATGTCTACACGTATATTTTCGTTACTAAAGATATGTGAATAATGAATATATACAGCATATTCTATATAATTCGTCGTAATATCAGTCCAACAATGTTAGGTCTAACATTGTTGGGCTGATATTAAACGAAATATATATGCAGAATGTGTTTTCAGCCTTGAATCATCATCAATGGTGATCCGATGGATAACATCTGTTGTAGAGTTGTCACTGGTTCAGACATACTTACAGTATATTTTATATATATATATATATATATATATATATATATATATATATATAAGTACGTCTGAACCAATGACAACTCTACAACAGATTGATCCATTGGATCACCACCAGTGATGGTGATACATGTCTGTGTACAATCTGTATATACAACTCGTCTAAACATCAGCCCAACAATGTTAGATCTGTAAATTTGCTTTCGCAAATGTTTTGTTCTTCCCTCGCTGGGATTCTAACTCATGCTACTGAGATATCGTGACACCAAATCGCCTGCACTGTATCAAAAAATTTGCGAAGGCAAATTTACAGATCTAACATTGTTGGGCTGATGTTTAGACGAGTTGTATATAGAGAATGTACACAGCCATGTATCACTATCACTGCTGGTGATCCAATGGATCAATCTGTTGTAGAGTTGTCACCGGTTCAGACGTACTTATTAATATAATTATTTCTGTGACTGTTTCTTGCATTGATTTGCAGGATCTTTTACAATAGATATTTCAGCTGATCTGTAACAATTCCATCTTCATGCCTTATATATCATGTACTGTATTACGACGCTAGATTAAAACTGACGAGGAAAGGTAACACCCGGCCACCGAAAGCTTTATTTTTGTGAAGCCTAGGTTGTCGAGTGGTCTAGCACGTCGGATACAGTACAGGCGATTTGGTGTCACGATAGCTCAGTAGCATGAGTTCGAATCCCGGCGAGGGAAGAACAAAAAATTTGCGAAAGCAAATTTACAGATCTAACATTGTTGGACTGATGTATAGACGAGTTGTATATATATATATATATTTAACATTATTATATTATTCAGACGTTTTATATATATATATATATATATATAAGTCTGAAAATTACACCCAACAGTGTTAGAATTAGACTTTTATGCTGACAAATTTTTGTCCCTCAACGGGATTCGAACTCGCACCTTTGATACACTACAGCACCAATCGCTTAGCCTCATGTCCAGCGCTCTAGACCACACGACCACATCCGCTATATAAAAAATATAACTTCAATAGTCGTAGTGTTACCTTGTCACGTAAGGCGAATCTAGAGATAGACCTAAGACATGTGTTTTAAGCGTGTGAAGATGTTATATTATTATTTAATACACAATGTATTTGTTATTTGTCAGCAATCTAACTCAACAATTTTTATATACCGTATGGGATAATGAATCAATTCATTATACAGTCACTAGAAATAAGTATATCATACAAACAAGTCTAAGCAAGTGACAACCATACAATATATATGCCCACTGGATCTCAGTGTGTTTGAGACACAGGGTTAATACAAATATTTATATAAGTCTGAAAATTACACCCAACAGTGTTAGAATTAGACTTTTATGCTGACAAATTTTTGTCCCTCAACGGGATTCGAACTCGCACCTTTGATACACTACAGCACCAATCGCTTAGCCTCATGTCCAGCGCTCTAGACCACACGACCACATCCGCTATATAAAAAATATAACTTCAATAGTCAACCCTGCTGACTGCCATTGGCGATTGCCAAATAAACGGATCACCGATTTAATAAATGGATCTTAATTTTAAATTAAATACTAAACAGAAAACAACAAACTTGCAGAAAAGATGATATACCGCAAACAAAAGGTGCAAAGTTATATATATATAATTTGATGACTGCTCTGTTTCATTTTTCTGATAAACATATGTTAAATTGCCTATAACTAAATGACTAGCTGTTAATTCCTGTGTCATTTGGTCTCTTGACGAGAGTTGTCTCATTGGCAATCATACTTCATCTTCTCTTTTATATAACTAATTGAACTTATCATAATTATTGACATACACTTACCAATACTTTTGCGTTATGCTTTTTCCTAGGATCTAATCCAATATGATTAGGAAAATGTCTAGAAAACACTAAAGACTTGGAATTCTGTAACGAAATACATTTTAGTTAACGTCAATAAAGATCCTTCTTATGTAACCAAGGGAACAAAAGATGCGCGATGGACCATCCCCTAAACCTTAAAGAGTTTCTACTTTTTCAAGGAACGGTCTTGAAAGACATAGTTGTGCAATTTACAAGACAAAAGTCTGATATAGTCTCCATGCGCATGAATTGTGTAACTGGAAAGATTTAACGTTAGGCACTTTCAATATCAAACGTGTGTAAAAACAATCATATTAAGTAATCATTTGAAGTTGTGTATTACAGTTGAGAATAACTATAAGCACTGCCGATATGTGACAAAATTGTTGGTTTGATGATCAAAGCACCAAATTTGACAGAGTAGTGGTGCAGGGTGGTTCTAACAATATTAGCTATGAACCCACCTTGCTATTTCAATAAAGCGGATTTTATTAAGATGGCCGCCATAAAATATAAAAAATCCTTTTAAGTTAAAAATTGGCATTGTAGTATTGTTGGGTGCTTAAAACAACATAAGGGAGACTTGAAATAGCAATTCAATATAACGGCTTTTTTCCAAGATAGTCGCCATAGCATATCAAAACCAACAAATATCCCTTACATACGTTTATACAGTATTTCGTTTTTGATGTACATTCAGTAAAACTAATTACCCTTTTATACCAAGTGTATACCATATTTATATACTAACGCAAAACATCAAAAGATTTGTGAGGAAATGGTAGAAACTGGTAGAGAACATAGTAAAAAATCCTACAAAACTAATCCAGAAAACTAAAAATGCTTGCTTTGAGCCGTTCCCTGAACCTTAAAGAGTTCACGTAGCACCGTAGCTGTGTAATAAGTTTTCGCATCGATAGCTTTGTTTTAACTTGTTTTCTAGGAGCGGTGTGGAAAGACAAAGTAGTTTAATTTTTAGGGAAAAAAATCTGATATAGTCTCTTTTCGCATGAAATGTATAACCGAAATGATCTTTGTCATGCACGTAAAAAATCAAATATTTGTAAAGTCAATAACATGAATAATATATAGTGATAAGTACTGCTAAGAATGTACATTGTAAAGATATATTTTAGATAATCTAATTCTACAACAGAGATGATAGTCTTTTCGAGTAACGTCGGAAAGTGATTCCTTTTCAGAAGATTAGACTTTTAGCTTCAGGTAGAATATATTGCAAAAACGTAAATTTTATCAGAATGTTTGAATAAAGAAAAAAAGTAAATATCATTCAACATTTCATTGTCATTAAAGCACAAACTACATGTTATTACAAAACAGTGATTCACAGTATTTCAGTTTCCCCTTTACTTATTCATCCTCATCTTTTACCGGATTTGTATTAACATAAGCAACACGACGGGTGCCACATGTGGAGCAGAATCTGCTTACCCTTCCGGAGCACCTGAGATCACCCCCGGTTTTTGGTGGGGTTCGTGTTGCTTAGTTTTTAGTTTTCTATGTTGTGTCATCTGTACTATTATTTGTCTGTTTGTTTTTTTTTTATTTTTGGCCATGGCGTTGTCAGTTTGTTTTCGATCTATGAGTTTGACTGTCCCTCTGGTATCTTTCGTCCTTCTTTTAAGATAAAACCCAATTGTTTGTTGGCTTTATTGCTCCGTCTTAACTTTTTCGTGTAGTATTTAAGACTTGTTTTAGAAAAATTCATTTGCACGAGTTTGCTAATTTATATCTTTATATATGTTTATATCAGATTATATGACCGTCGGCAGTCCTTGGAGGTTACTTCAATAGTTAATTAGATGGCCTAGACTAAAATACACGCGAAATGGTGATGCACATGATCAATCCCATGCATTGTTAACTGTTTATTTTATACTTTTTATAATTTGGATATGCGTTTTATAACTATCAATTATGTGATTTTGAGTCAAATCGATGAAAATGGATTTGACAGCTAATGCCTTTCTAATGCCATAATAAATGTTTGCTTTCTCGTCGGTTTTCGTTTTTAGCAATGTTGATGTTAGTTTTCTTTCGATTTAAATATAGGGTTTTTCCATTCTGTTTTAATGTCTTCACTCCTCATTATCCCACAACGAAATGCCAGAAAACAATTTTAAAATGACAAAAATCACCAAATATTCAAAGAAACAAAATGCTCACACAAAAAAAAATGATTTAATTCACACGTGTTGAAGAAAGGGGATACATTGACCTTCAAAGGCAAATATGAAACTAGATACTACTTAATTACTTGAGTTGTTAAGGAGTAAAACGCAATAGTTTACAAAACAAACTAAAGTAATCATCAAAAGATCAGTTAGTTTCCAAAGTTAAGAAAATATGACAGTTTACCAGTCATTACTATCACGCGTTACATCCGACAACACTTTACATATATCTTTATGTCATTCAAATTTGACATCCTAATGAACTATAATGTCGAACATTTCAAGACAACTAAAACATACAACACATGCGCGGTGACTGGAAATAGTGATAATCAAACATGACCTGTATTCTATAGCAGGGTTACTTGATACAGCGTTCCTCTGAACTTATCATATACATAATAAAATACTGCAATGTATTTCAACATGTTCAAAGTGTATGACTGCCATACAAGTTGGAGGTTTAGCTAGCTATACAACAAGTTCTGATCCACCATGTTCTTGATAAGGAAATGCATTTAATAAGTCAGGAATATGACATTTTTTTCCATACCTTTGATGTGTTTGACCTTTGATTTCCTATTTGAAAAGGGAATTTCCGTTTTGAATTTTCCTTGGATTTCTTTAAATATAAAACTTGCCACGATTGACGACATGTTCATAAAGTTTTCATTTTCTACAACCATATCTAAGTAAAGTAAAATAGAAAAAAAACTGATTAACTAATTGCTATAATATCTTGCCAAACACGTCACGAATATTACAAACAGTATCTATGTTTGAGTTACTAACCAAAGTAGGGCTTGACTGTTCTAGAAAAAAATGACAAAACACTCACACACACACACACACACACACACACACACACAAAAAGAACTAGGTCGAAGAACAATTTTTCAATTCCAACTTTTCAAAATAATAAAGTTTTATTTTATAAATGAAAAAAACACCCACATATACAGACCTTTTTTACAACGGACCTATGCATGTTGCACAATAACAACTTGTTATTTATATTGGATGCTTTTTATCTTTCAGTAATCATGGCATAGATTCTTAAAGTGTCCATTTTGGTTTTGGTTATATAATTTTTTCTACACTTATTAGTATTCTCTACTCAGTCTAATTACTGTGGATTCATTTATTTTCGTGGGTACCAATTTTCGTGGATTAAGGAAAACTTGCATGTTCGTGGATATCTAATTTCGTGGTTTTTGACAATGCCTGCATACAAGCCTATAGTAAATTTGCCATTCGTTGAGCATTTAATTTCGTGGTTAACCTATAACCACGAAATCCACGAAAATTGGTATCCAACGAATAATAATGAATCCACAGTAATTTATAAATCTTTTTTTATTTATACACTTCCGTGAATTCATGGTATTGTAACAGACTTTATGTAACATCTTTAGATTCAACTAATGTATATTTAAGTTCCACGCTCGAAAAGTACAAATAGACGAGATAAATTATTCTAGCAAGATTGATCATCATTTAGAAGTTGAAATCTAATGTATCACAAGAAATTTGTTTTTTTATGTTTTTTTTATTTTAATCATTTGTCACCCTCTTAACACGTCTAAACTAAGCACAACTCCCTTAAAAAACGTCTTATTTCTATTAAACCTGACTGTGTATTAGGGCCGTAGACATAATCCAACAGTTCAATTGTCCGACGTTCCAATAATTTAACCTTCGGTGGTCCGACGGTTCAATGGGCCGACGGTTGGATAGTCCGACGCTTCAGAGGTATAATAGTGACTATTTATTACCGGTAGACTTAATTTGTCTGTCTCTACATAGTATATATTTTCTGATCTCAATTTGCCATAAAATCAGCATTGCTTTTTTCTATTTCTAAAAAATGCAATATATATATATATAAAAAAGTTAGAGAAAAGCAAACATATCGAAAAGCAAATGAAGACCTAGAAACAGATCCTTTATAGAGACTAAAGAATTTGGTCTACATTACCGCCATCACCAAGGTTAATCGGTATGGAATGCACATACATTAATTGGAATATGTCTAATGTGAAACCTAAGTATTCCATAATCCTTTATAAACTAGAGAAACTTTTTGTCTGTCCTAACTATAATGCTTTCATTGTTTTGTAACCCGTGTATGTCAACAACCTCTCTTATCCGGCATTTTTTTGTTGTTGTCATATTAGACACGACATATAGATACGGGTACGTCATATGAGACATGTTTTATTGTATCTATTTCCAATTAGTAACCGATCTCTTCCAAGAACACAGCTTAAGCATTGCTCCCAATTGGTTATAATACTTTCACAAGACATCTTGTGAAACGTTTGATGTAAAAACCAGAAGAAGTGGTATGATTGCCAATCAGACAACTCCTCATCCAAGACAAAATGTCATTAAATTTAGCAGTTATAGGTTACTATACGTCCTCCAACGTAAAGCCTTTGCTAACACCGCACAAAATGACCAGTGAGAAATAAGGCAGACGACAGAACTACCGGCCTGATTTATATACAAAACATTTAAAGAAAAAAATATTCAATACAGCATTAAGCATGTTAAGCGACAACTACTATAAAGTACAAGCTCCGGACTTGGGACATGAAGTATTTATATATAAGCAGTAGGGCTGAATGTATTTACTAAAACCGTATTTGCTAAATACAACACCCTAACCTGGTATAGTGGTGTAACAGCACGTCATAAGAACAGACGATACAATCGTTTAAAAGATGTTCAACTCATTAGATAGATACTATGCCATATAAACTGTTGTAATTGACACATTTAAATGCATTTTAAGCATACAAAGAACATGAAACCCAATCAATAGAATATGACTACGAAAGAAGAAAGCTTAGTATAGGTACATAAGAATAACTAATAAATGAAACATCAACGATGATAATATATCATTTGAATCATAACAGTATGTGTTTTGGCTTTTCGGTGAATGTTATCACGGTTTGGAACTTCAACGTAATATGTTGATGTAAAAACAGTTTCCGTGATTTCAGTGAGTGAGTGTTTGCATCTCTTATATCCCAGTAAACTTGAGTTTAACATGTTTAAGGATACTATAATAGTTATAAGAATAATAATATCTGTATTTAGTGAGAGTAACCCCTGGATTACACAAATGGACAAGGGGTGATACGGGCTATTTTTGGCCCCATCCCTCATTTTTTGAAAATGGTGGTATTTTGGGTCTATCTTATAAATTGTGTTGCCTAGCAATACTTGTAATGGTAGAAATAAACTCATGTGCTTAACTTACAGCTAGAATGTATTCATATTCGAAATCCAACCTGCAGTTAATTATACATTTATACACTGTTTAAATCTAATACTATGTAATGCATATTTTGTTATGGCAAAATCAGTGTAATTTCTCCCTAACTTAAAGATTTTGCCCATAGCAGCGGTAATTTGTTTTTTCTTTATTTTATTTTACCAGATTTAACTTTTGATATGTTGCAGC
The DNA here is from genome assembly GCF_021869535.1 of Mytilus californianus. NCBI lineage: Eukaryota > Metazoa > Mollusca > Bivalvia > Mytilida > Mytilidae > Mytilus > Mytilus californianus. The sequence continues at coordinate 69,274,291 of NW_026262712.1, forward strand.
AAAAAAAAATATTCAAAATCTGCATTTCAAAAAGTAACAAACTCCAATAAAAAAAATCAAAGATAAACATCAAGGCTAAAGTATCAACAAACAAAACTATTAACAAATAACTGCAATTAGTCAAGAGAATATGGTAACAAAATGCATTTCTAAAGTCCATTTGTGGAGTTAAAATGTACAACTTTTCTTATGTTAAAATTGCTGGTAATTACATTTTTCATGAATTAGTACGTGTACACCTTATGTATTCTTTTAATTATACCAGGTATAATTGATATTTACAGATTATATGTCTAGTGTTATGTGGTGTCATTTAAACTTTGTATGGCCTAACCATGGCGGAAGGGAGCTTACGGTTTACCATGGTTCATTCATACGCTAAGAAAGTAATTGGTTTCTTTTCCCTTACTTTACTGTGCCACAACCAAATGTTCTGAAACTTGTTCCCTATTACCAAATTACACAGATCAAGTTAGAATTTGGGTGGCATCACTGTCTTTGTTCTGGAGAAATGAACATTATAAATTAAAAAATAAGCAAATTTGGAATAATCAAATGTTATAAACTTGTACTCAATGCTTATTACTACCAAACTCATATCAAATTCAAATTTTGATGGACAGTTTTGTAATCTTTCCAAGAGATTACTTTCTATCTTTCAACCTATTTGTTTGTCATCATGTAAATGCAAATTTTAATGGAAATGTTGGTAGGAGAAACGATTTTTGTCTAGTCTGGACGGATTCAAAAAGCAAGGCTCAGTCACGATGTTTCCGACGGCATCTGTGAGATCAACAATGTATAAATATTAGATTGTGATTATGTCAGTTTATGGGGAGCCAATATTATTAGGTCAGTGATAATTGTCATGCAGTTATAATAGCATTGGCACATCTCATTTCCATGGAGATTATTTAGTCAGTCTCCTTCCGTCAAGTTTCTATTGACTTTGCAACTTTTGCTTACTTAAGGTGGATCCCTACAGATATATCAACTTTTTTTCACCGTTGAATTTTTCTGAGAATTTGCATACACATACTTTGCAATTGCCTCTATAAAAATTTGAGTTGAAAACATCATCTCACCAGATTTGTTTCCATGGCAACGGTCACAAAAGTTGGAACATCACATGTATGAATAAACGCATACCTGAAGGTGTAATTTTTGATTTTCTGCAAGTCTTTGAAAGTATTTTGATAGGTTTTTTTAATCATTTATTATTTATTACAAACATAATGTTAAAAATGTAAATAATACATATTTATTACATCCAGCTCCAATTTCATCAACACTGCTGCTCACAAAAAAACACAGATTTTGTTAAAAATTTCTATTTTTCTTAAATTTTAAAGCACTGGTCCATTGAATGTTTGTTTCAATTTGACAGAAGATAATCATAACAATGAGATTAAAAAAATAAAACTAAAATTATGGGTCTTCAGACTATTTTTTGACCAAACAAGTTTTTGTTACCCCTGCCAACACAGTGATCAATAGGAATTCTTTGTATATCTTTCAAATGTGTGTGTCCTTTGAGATTGATTGATTGATTGTTAAGTACTGTTTTTCTCTAATTTTTGAATGAATCCGTTGATGATTCACGTACATATTGTTTATAGACCAAAAGGTCGTTATCATAGAGAAAGTTAAATTGCTGGATGAAAAAAAATCCTGATGTTATAGGTTAAGTTTGACCTACTATCTTGCAACTTAGAATATATGGATCGACATATTAAAAAGACTGCACTATTTCTATGTCTTACTACCGATACAAGGCTCCGTGTTGAAGACCGTACTTTGACCTATAATTGTTTACTTTTACAAATTGTGACTTGGATGAGAGAGTTGTCTCATTGACACTCATACTACATCTTCTTATATCTATGTATATGTATAATTTGAAATTTTACACATTTGGCTTAAAACCCGTTTTTGTTTAAGTCTCGACGTTAAACACTACAACAAATTCAGATCTTACATCATAAACTAAAAATGATGAAAATGATGAAACCAAATGGCCAATCAAATGAGCTTGTCAAAAATCATTTGCCCCTCCCTATTCTGGTTGTAAACAAAATAAATTTCATGTTTTTCACCAAATATGTTAATTGAAGCAACAAATCTTTAAATTTAAATCATTTTCGCAGTATTTTTTGTTTTTTCTGAAATAAACCCGCCTTTTTTCATAAATCCTGGATCAGACCCTAATACCATAGAATATTGTCCTATTTCGAACACCAAATTTATATTCAGATACATTAAGTAGGCCGTTAGTTTTCTCGTTTGAATTGTTTTACATTTGTCATTTCGGGGCCTTTTATAGCTTACTATGTGATATGGGCTTTGTTCATTTTTGAAGCCGTACGGTGACCTAAAATTGTTAATTTCTGTGTCACTTTGGTCTCCTGTGAAGAGTTGTCGCATTGGCAATCATGCCACATCTTCTTTTATTATATATAGAAACATATGAAATGATCAGATTTTGTTATACTCCTTATAATATGTAGTTCATTGATTTTGATATTATCATAATGGTTAACTAGGTATACTTAAAAATTTACATGTTACCGATTCATAGGCCAAAAAATAAATTTCATATAGGAATAGGAATGTATAAACTAAACTGAATAGGTCGCATTTAATGGTAAAAGTATGCGTCTTATTGCTCTGCTTGGCTATGCGAAAATATAAAAAAAGCTATCGCACCAACCTTGCACCAAAAGGCACTTTATCTATGAAGTTGTCTAAATGTTGAAATTTCAAATGGTGCAAGCATGTTGCGGTGGTAACAATTTAGGAAAACTATCCTAATTTCTGTAATTTTGCTATTACAATGTATTATGCCGTTATTTACACCTACCATTGAGACGTAATTAAACATTTTTTGTTAGACCATATTATGTAAATGTAGAAAATCTGCTCGGTTTCACTTTTTATTATTTTGTAAATAACGTGGACATTCAAGCCCTTTTATACAATACTACTATAGAATATTGGAAGTCAAACTCATATGTTGGGTTTTCCTTGATTTGTACACATATTGTGAATTTATAGGTACAGTATGGGGCCGGCTAGGATCATTTCGTGTTTTCGCCTTTCATATTCTTTAGGGCGAAAACGTCAATGACTACCCATTTCTGTCAAGGTACTCGTAGTATAAATTAATAGTTCTTGAAAATGATATATAATCCATTCAGGATATATTGAAATTATAAATCATTATCTAAACAGATTAAATAAACGTAATGATTAGCAGAATTAGGCAGTAAACGCGAAGTCGAAAACGATAAGTCGAAATCAAGAAGTGAAACCATTTCGCGTTTTCGCGTCTTCGACTCTGCGTTTTGGTGTTTAAGACTAAGCGTTTTCGCATTTTTTGACTTTGTGTTTTCGTGTTTTCACCCTATTTAATCTGAAAAGACGAAAAGGCGAAAAAGCAAAACAACTCAAAATGGCCTGTACAGGCCACCATATTATGCAGATTGTGAATTGAAGCCTTCAAACTAAAATCTAAGACAACCGAACGGTTTCCAATGATCATCTTCTCATTGCTCACCAGTCACATACATACATACATAGATTTGGCGTTTGCATATCTCAATAGAGAGTTAGTTACGCGCGTGCATATTCAGAATATACGGACTTCATTGACTGGGATACGCTCCTGACACGAACGCTGCTAAAAAAAAGAAGTAGAAAGTAACTAAGTTTAACGGTCAATATTACTAACTGGGTAATCAGTACCTACGCTGTGATTGTGTCCAAACTCATTAGAGACGACATGTTTTTGGGGTAGATAACATTCAAATACCAGTGGAGTCGTCTGATTTCAAACTTTCCAATTATGTTTTATTTAAGATCAAGAATTTTTTATTTTTGCCGAGAGTTTTAGTTTTTTTTTTATGTTGTAATATATCGGCACTGTCCCTTAATAAGGGATTGGACCCTGGCAGACGTGTTAAACTCCACTTAATTGTGTATGTGCCTGTCATAAATTAGATTTCCTAAATCAGGGTTTGGTGTTGGTTGCTGTCTGTCGCTTGTTGGTATGCTCTATAATTGTTTACCTTTTCATCATTTGGCCGCTGTTGGACATGATACAACTTCTCTTTATTTGTAAATTTTGTGAATTGTGTCAAACTTATAAATGTAAACAAAAGAGGACCTCAGAAGAATAAAATTTTGGACACAATACACTCTAGGGATTTAATATCTTGGATACGTTTGATGTAGGTACAGGAAATCACGACGGAAAATATTGCTTAATAAGGATTTTCTAACCCAAGATAAGTCACTTAAGCTGTACTTGACAAAAACGAAATTTTGGCTTTTGATGTTCTACAACTTTGTACAACATTTGGCATTCTTAACTTTGTTGATTCGAGCGTCATTGATGTGTAGAGGAAATGCGCGTCTGTCGTACACAATTTTGATCTTTTTATCTATGATGAGTTATTTATCTATACTGCTAAAAGAAGAGACCGATTTCATTGAGCCGCACTTCCTCTGAAACCATGCAAAGTCTGAAATATTTGTGATATGACGTATAAATATAGTGTTTTGTTTTTCTAAATTTGTCTTTGAAACAATCTATTTCCCACAGAAAACGCCTTTATTTCGAGAAAATATCCAAATCGGATACCGTTATCGATCCGTGTCTAATACGCTTTTGTGCATGACCAGTCGACGTACTGCCCGACAACTCAGCCCACGGCCAACTCGTAAAACTCAAACTCTCACACTTATTATTACAACTTGCACCACTTTATCAAACTCGCACAACTCAAAAAAAAAAAAAAAAAAGAAATATAACAAACTGGAAGAAATGTGTTTAATCATTAGATTGTTTTCTTCTTCTCTTTGTAAATTCCTAATTTCTTGGAGCACCCATGTCACACAAAGACAGAACTCGCATCACTCGAAAAAAAAACTACAAACTCGCATCACGGAAGAAACGTTTTAAATCATCAGAGAGTTCTAGATTGTCTTCTTCTTCTCTGAGTTATATCTTCCGTTCTTGGAGCACCTGTATCACACAGAGACAGAACTAGACTCGCACCTTTCGAAAATAAAAAAGAAATACTACAAACCAGCACTACTGAGAAATGTTTTAATCATCCGTGTTCTAGGTTGTCTTCCTCTTCTCTCAGTTATTTCGTCCGGTCTAGGAGCACATTTGTAACACCGAGACAGAAGCTACTAATTGGAAATCCTAACTCCTATAGAAGAAGAACTGAGAAACTACTAAAAACTATCACCACCATGCATCACTGCATCAATACAGTTTGAGAAACACGAACCCAAGCTGTGTATCACCATAAACATTTCAAGTAGTCTTCAAGCGGCGCACGCGGCACGGATTTTTTCTAGAAATGATAATACATACCCTTATCAGCAAATTCTACTTAAAACCCACAGTTGAGTAACTTTACCCCCTTATTTGCTTATTCTATGTGTTTGCTTTTATAGATATCTTAACGTGTCATGTTACCTTTCTTCCTTTTATTTTGAGTGTCAATGAAAACTCATTTATTTCATTAAGGATATAATTGTTGGTGTTAATTTCCACTATTGTAGATACATTATTATTCGATGGATACCAATTTTCGTGGATTTTGTGGTTACCCGGCAACCACGTGTTCAAATGTCCAACGAATTACAAATTTACGTCAGGAAATTAATCAGACTTTGGCCAAACCACGAAATCAAATACCCTCGAAAATGCAAGTTTTCCTCAATCTACGAAAATGGGTACGCATAAAAATTAAATAATTCACAGCACATTATCTATCGTTTCAAATACAGAAAAAACGTTGTTTTTGTTGTTGGTTGGGAGGGAATATTTTATTGGTTATTATAAACAAATAGTTTTTTGTCTGTCGTTTAATTGAAATGAATAGTTTAAAATCATGACAAACTCTTGATTGGTTTTATCAATAACAAAAAAGGATCATGCCTTTGAAAAAAGAATCCAATATTGGCCCACATTTACAAAATGATTTAATTTATCTTTTAAAATTATTATACGTACTATGACAATAGACTAATATAATCCGACTATTGATATAACATGTATAATGTATTAAAAAGAGTTTCAAATTACTGTCATTGGTTTACTCATGCTTATCAAAAACAAAAAGCTATATTTCAGTGTATATTTCTAACAAATATATAATTTGTTCTTCTTTAAACTTTTTTTAAGAACATTTCTTTACATCTTCGATTTTAAAGTTTTTAACAAAGCAATCTTGAAAACATGATGTTAACTTCTTTATAATCAGATCTTACGTTACACCCTGTGTATTATTTGTGATAAGAATTAAATGTCATGAAGAAACAAAAGTTTTTTCTTTCATTTTTAGCTCACCTGGTCAAAAGGGCCAGATGAGGTTTTCCATTACTTGGCGTCCGTCGTCCATAGTAGTCGTCTGATAATTTTAACTAAAAACTACTGGACCAAATTTAAACCAACTTCGCCACAATCATCATTGGTGTATCTTGTTTAAAAAATGTGTCCGAGGACCCCCGCCTGCCGACTAAGATACCGACATGACTACAAATAGAACATTGGAGTAAAATGCAAGTTTTGTCTATTATTTTGAAAACCAATATAAATAAAGAAAATCTGACAATGGGCGAAAAATGTTCAGAACGTTGTGCTCTGTCAGACGACTTCTTATAAAGAATGACGACTTCTTATTAAGGTAAATCAAGACAAACTCTTCGAACGCATGAAATTTATAACGTGTTGTTTCCATTTTTTATAGGAATGACAAATTTTACCTTTTTTTCATTTTTGCCTATTATCTTTAAAACTTTAAAAGATAGAGAGAAACTTTAAAAAACAAAAAGGATCAACAAGACAAGTTCTACAAATATATTAGCATTGTCGAAATCGAAATCGTCAGTCGACTCCTTATTATAGTTAATGCGCTTTGGTGACGATTTTTACCAAAGTTTTACCTCCGTTTTTGCTTTATATCTTAAACTTTATAATAGATAAATACAAACTTTAAAAAAGCAAAATCAATCTGTCAGACAAGATCTACAATTAAGACAATATGGTGGAAATCGTTCGATGACTCCTTTTGGAGTTTTTGCCCTTTAATGACGATTTTTACCTTTTACTTTTGCGTTAAACTTATAGGATAAAAATTATGATAGATAGATAGAAACTTTAATAAGCAAACACGATCAACAAGACAAGATCTACTAACAAGTCATATTTTGCCAATGTAGTTAGTAGACTGTTACTCTTTATAGGAGTGATTGCCCATAAAAGAAGATATTGTTTACCATCTTTTGTGTTTTGAGCAAAAACTAGATAGAGAGAATCGAAACAGACTACATCATCAGCAATACAGAGATTTTGTACATGAATTATATTCTCGTCTACAATATTGGAGAGTGTCCTTTTTTGAATATGTATATAACCCAAAGTGACCGACACAAGCTCTTTTGGACGAGTCACGGAAATGAAGTTTAAAAATTTGAGATTATCATGACCGATAGTTTTTGTATTTCATTGTATAGGTCAACAGCGAATACATATCTTAGATATCCACTTAAAGATTACAAGAAAACAACATGGTCAAATTTGTGATCTTTTGATTAAAAATGGTTATTTTTTATAAAGAATAATAACTGAGTAAATTTAATGTTATATGTATGAGCAAATTGCAAGTAAAAGTTATGCGCTGTTTCTTGTTGATTCACGATTGTGAAAAGATAGGTATGTCTGCAACTATTTTAAAAAGTCAGCAGCAGAAAAAAAATGTGTTTTAATTGGCTGATAGATCGTTACTATTTATCGTTATATGGAAAATTGGGTTCATATGGGAAAAGTTGTAAAAGGAGGGCGAACGATAACAAAGAGATATTCAAACTCATATGTCGAAGGCAAACTGGCAAAATTATGGGATAAAAAAAAACAAAAACAAAAAAACAGAAAATAAAACACCAAAAAAAAAAACAACTTAACATGTCTTATAAACAAACAACAACCTACGAAACACAACATAAACAAAATCCGAATGTGCTACACCGAACCAACATAAAACCGGGGAGATAATAGTTGTTCTTTGAGGCCTGCATGATAAATCTTGAAATAAGATAAGGTAAAAGTAAAGAACTTAAGAGGATGGTATATTTCTGTTTCAATATCTTTGCTTGTCTATCATGTTTATGTCTTGTTAGTGTTCATATAGTATATATATTTGTTTTAAAATGATTTATTTATTTGGTTTTTTGAAATGAGAAATCTTACCTCCAATAAAAATCACTGTATGGATTTTTCCACCATTTTTCTTTGACTTTTTTTTAGCATTGATAATCTAGATCTGTACTTTGAAACGAATAGCTTTCAGAAGAATTACATTTTCATTTTAATTATACACATATAGCTGTAACCCTATCTTAAATGAAGAATTTAAACATAATGTAAAAACAAACTTCTTCGACGACATTTATAAAAGAGATCTATTTTGCATACATTTATAAAGATCTTTCAAAAATGCATGATAAATGTTCTGATAAGACGAAGTTATCTTTTTTAAATCAATACATTGCGTTTATTTAAAGAAATTTGAGAACGGATATAAAAGATAAAATTAACCAATCTAAGATTGATTTTATATTATTTTTAGGGGTATATAATAGACTATCTAACATGATAACTACAATGTTCCTGCTACGTTGCCATGAACTTAGGACTGACTACTTTAAAGTCAGTACATATCTATATCAAATAACACAAAGTCTGTTAACCATTTAACACACTATTAGTCCATAATCCGAAAATAACAAAAAAGAAGCACTATTTTTTTTTAGCAATTAGAGAGACAGAAGATACTAAAGAAATAGTCAAATCCATGGTTCAAATACGACCTTTCTATTTCATGGCCTAATGATACTGAAAACGATCAAAAGAAAAAAAAATGGGGTAATCTCAGGTGCCCGTGAAGGCTAAGAGTTGATGTTTTCCATAAAAATTGTTTATGTGATCTGAATATGGGTCAATTTTAACTTCGATTTCGCCAATTCTTTTCGACAAAAAGAGACGATCATCAAAATCAAAAATCGAAGTCGAAAACAGACTTCCAACACCACTACTTAAACAAATACAAAGACAAAAGACATTCTAAAAAAACTTATTATCAAATGCTCAGTTATTATGCTTCCATTTTCCAAATATAAATGAGTTCTGGGCTTTGTTCCGTGTTTGAAGCCAACATTTTGACTGTGAGAGGATAAACACTTGAGAGTTGTTTCTTTTTTTTTCCAGTTTGGTAGGGTGCTGATTTTATAATTAGATCTACCATAGTATTGCCATTCTTATAATTCTAATAAACTAATATTTGGATTATTTTTTTTTACCCAGGTAAGGTTTCGGTTCTGAAATTATAATTGTAAAGATCCAACATTCCCTATATTTCTGAAAGGAATTTCAAAGTATGATCTATCGAAATGTTTAAACCAATTAAAAGGTTGAAGAAAAATGATTTAGAAAACAAGTATTCCCAAAACATACTATCATGCAATTTTTGCATAATACAAATAAAAACGCAAAGTCTTATTTCCCATTGAAATTTGGAAGTGTCTATCAAAACAAAATAGAAATAAAAAAGTTACAATCAGGTGTTTCTATAAAATAACATTGTAAAGCTGACATGCACTGCAGCTGGCAATGTATTATTTCATTTATTCTGATATGTGCTAATTAGCGGTTTGCCTTATATGCATTGCAACTTATATGTTACGATATTACCATTTTCAAGGCAGAGACGGAAGGTCAACAGGGCAAACATGACGAATGGCCCCAGACTTATGGCTTTCTAATTCATACTTTATTGCAACATGATTATGCACAAACACTATCAGAAAATTAAAGTTAGTTATGGTTCTCATCATAGTTTATCATAAAGCCTGACAAAAGCAGAGTGTATTAATGATTGTGTTGAAACAATGTTTACAAGACTATAATTGTTCACTTTATTAAGATACTAAAACTATCGTTCATAATTGTAAACGTACCGAATGAAAGTTGTTACAAAAACACCTGCTGCGCCAATACAAATCCCTTTTTTTTTAACTTTCAATACTGCTGCTTTTAGACTCTCATTACTCTAGTTTTGTCATGTTTCATGTTTTTCGTCAACTTTAATACACTATGTCAATATCATATATGTACAGTCAAACCTGTATATCAAAGTGGATGTTAAAGATTGGCGGCTGAACAGGACATTTGTCGTCAAACTGTAATGTGCAAAAGCTTAGAATAACCATTCGCAGACATCTATTCATCACAAAGATAATGTGTTTCGTAAGAGAGGAAGGTTAAACTACTCGTGAAAAATGAATATAGCTTGATATAAACTCATGTTATCTTATTGAAATACTCATAATAAACTCGTCAAAGGCATGTTTAGTATTATATTGAAGTTAAATAACTCGAGTTGATATCAAGCGATATCCAATTCTCGCTCCTTATGAAACCTGTAAGTCTGATATTACATAAATAAAAAGAAAGAGGGATAGTATCATGAGTATGGTTCAATCTGATTACAATACAGTTACTGTGTGCAGGCTTTGCTTTTAAGGATCTGAAAACGCCTATTAACACATAACACATTAATTAGACAACAAATGTTCATTATCAAAGCATAAAAAGATCAGACGCTTACAGGTGATTGAATGATTTAAATGATTTATAACCATCTTTACAGTTCGTATTTAGGATGCACACAAAATGAATGATGTAAAACAGATTCTTTTTTCTCTTGAAACAATGATTAAATGCCATATATTTTCATATTGTTATTAAAAATAATCTACACAATATATGTAGATGCTTTATGAAACATTTATCTATTTCATAATTTGTTTCAATAACTTTCTTTTCAGTAAAACATAATCGCCCGCACTAGTAGCAATATTTAAATCTAAAACGGTCATTTTGGTCTGATCAAGTCTTAATCGACTGGATTTACCGCTAGAGAAAAACGTCAAGACTTTTTCAGACTTTCAGACTCTGTCACGATATACCGTGTTAAGTCCGTTCAGTCATGTCAAGATAAACAAAACAGATTGTGCATGCGTCCGTTTCAGTCTGTTAAGACGGTTTCAGACGAAATCAGACCAAACCTAAAAAATTCCTTTCAAATTTGTCAGACCGTGTTTAGATCCGTTCAGTATGCTAGTATGATACTACGAGTTACGCCCCTTCTGATTGATGATACATTTTAAATTGAGAAATATTTGCTAGAAATAAAAGCGTAAATTTCGAATAAATAAATAAAGAAAATCATTTGTTGATTATTTATTTCTGTTGTTGTTTTGTTGAGGACTTTAAAAAATTATTTGTCTATAAATGTCGATGGTTTTATTTTTCAAATTAATGATAATTTATTTTAAATATTTATCTATTGTATATCGGCGAATAAAAGTTTAACATTATTTTCTGAAACCTGTATTTAAAGATATAAAATTTATACATGTATATTTACTAAGGATTATAAAAGTTACCCTCAGAAGTTACCGTATCAAAACAGATTTGAAATAATAGACGGAAATTGCGTGTATTTGGGAAATCGTTTTTTTTTTTTTTTTTTTTAATTTTTGTATTCAATCGTTGCATCGTCGTTATCCCAAATAAAATGTGTACGGATATTGATTTTTGTCTTGAAAAAAGTAACTGCACTGGAAATTTTAAACTTAACAATATAAATTTAAGGAAATATGGTATGATTGCCAATGAGGGACTATCCGTCATATTTCAAGTGAAGTGAACGTTAGCAATTTTATTAGCACATATTTAGTATGTTTTTTATCAGGTGCTACAATTCGTTATCTGTTGACACTTTCCTCGTATTAAAACTGGAAATTTACTTTAGAGCATTTTATAAACTTGTTACTTTCGTGCGGGTTACTTTGTAAAACTTGGACAATTTTCTATTTTCTTAGCTTGTATTGTACAATATATTTCTTAACAATGATTTACATCACACAGTTGTGCATCGAAACGCTACCAAGGCCGCCTAAGTGTATTTAGCTTCTAAAACTGCGCTTAGCACGTGATGAGACAGTATTAAAATTATAAATAAAATACCACCGGATAGAGCTTTTCATTAAAACAATGTATTCTTATTTATTTTTCAGTACCCATAATAACAATTAATCAATGATTTAAATAGTTAGATAAAACGATAACCCACGAGATTCCAATCCTTTTTACTATATAAATCCTGGGCGTAATTTAGTATGTTCTGTTTTTAAAGATTGAGATCAATAACACGTGCTGGTAATCAACCGGGTCAACACTCGGGTCAACAGGTGATAAACCCAATGATCCATAACGCATGAAAGAAGATTGGCAATTACATGACTATTTTACAATTACATCTATCGATGACAGTCTGTTAAGTTAAAGGTTCAAACAATATCATAATGGCTTGTTTCTGAACACTACAAAAGACACAGTTAACCCTAAACATGAAGTTATTGCAACACCGCAATTTTGAGTAATCATTAAAAAGATTGGAGAATAGCTGTAATAAGTAAAAACCCAAAGTTCCGGAGTAAGCAATATATTTTTATATCTCGTCTTTCGGAAATACATTAACTTGTTTTTGTTCATAGTTATGTCCAAAGTTATGTCCTTCGATACAAAATTTATTTTTATATGCCTTCATCAGCAATTTGTTGGAATAAATTGTTATTTATTTATTTATTTATTTATTTATTTATTTATTTATTTATTTATTTTTCTTTTAATTCTTTCTTTCTTTCTTTCTTTATTTTTTATCTTCGCTAGGCAAGAGTTACGATCCAGTCCCCTCCTCTTCACAGGCTAGCGAAGATGGGGGCACTTACTCACCCCCATCAGGTAATATTACCGCACGTGTATCGCGAATACAACCTAGTCACAGCACCAATGTGATATATGTGTGCATTTATTGTATTTCAGCTGCACATGTAAAAACCTGAATGTATGGACAAAACTCTGTAAAGTAAAGGCTTTGTATAGTAATATCTATCCAAGTCCTTGGTAAAGTAAATAGCATTTCCGTGAAAGATGAGATAGAAGAATTACTAAAGTCATTATGCACTAAGTAAATTGTCTATAAAAACATGAAATTTTAAGACTATGTAAATCAATACAGGCTCTGTAATCAAATTTATGTCAATAAAAATCGTTCAAATAATGACAAATGTTGAATGTAGACGTGTCTATTCAACCGTGTCCAAACCATTTGCAAATGATAACTGAAATAAACATAATTTAAAATTTTGTATGATGTGCGGCAGAGATGTGTGGTTAAATTTCCTAATTAAACAAAAACACATTGATATGAACACATGTCGGTATTTTTGTAAAATGTACATTTTGTGTATTATAAAAATTCTCAATTTTAATAGATTTTTTAAGCATTTTTTAAGCTACAAATACAAATCCATGTTATATTGAAAAAAAAGCTTTTCGTGTCGAAAAAAAAGACATATAATATAGAAAAATGCATGCAATTATTTTAGCTAGTAGTCCATACATGAAATCGCATTAAACATAAAGGTCTCAAACAGAAGACTGCCAAATCAGATATAGTCCGCTAATCATCTTTTCATCTTTTGCAAGTGATTCGGATACTTTAAAACAGCGTAATGGTAACATGTCATCTGATAGATGCTAATTGCATGTACTAAGAATAAAGGTTTGTGTACTTACAAAATACGGCATCTTAGAGGACAGGAATTAAAAAATATATTTTTTTCAAATTTGCAAATCCAATTCACACGGAAAATCACTGTCACAATCGTTGACCACTGATTCATCACCAGATTTAACAAAGATCACATTCATACGATTTTCAAACTAGAAATATATTCCAACAATATCTTAAAACTTAGGCACGCATATGCTTATGAAGGCTTTTCATTATTTTAAAGATACGTATACAAAATTGTGTGCAATATTAATATTGTATATTTAATACTACTGTTCTGGCATAGATACATCTCTCACTTATCCAAGACGTTTTTGAATCTCACTTCAAATCTGCAATTTGGATTAACTCTTTATTGATACGGATGACAACACAAGACTAAAGTAAAGACCACAAATTCCCGTAAAAATTTCAAGTGGAAACCCAGTGGTGTAATAAAAACAGAAAACTTTTTGTTTGTTACAAAACAATCTCGATGCATTGGTAACATAATACTGATTGATTGATTGATTGATTGATTGTTGGTATTAAACGCCACTTTCAGCACTATTGTGCCATATCGTGACGGTTATTTTATTGGGGAGGAAGCCGGAATGCCCGGATAGAACCGCAGACCTTCGGTAGGAAAACTAACAACCCTAATCAATTAAGATTAGAGTCGAGGGCTCCTGCCAAGTGCAGAAATCGACAGGCTAGTGACACAATAGTCCGACTACTGGACTACTTGGCCACCGCGGCCGCTTATATAATACTGAATGAAGACCCAAAAATTATTCTTATTTTGTTTTCATTTTTGAATTGCCATTGTCGACGTTTCCAACATAGTTAATCTAATTATGACTGCTGTGACTCGTTAAACATTCAGCGAACAATATCACTTGCTAAACATTGTGACATCTATCGAAATGATAACAAATTTAAAAGTATACAATTATAAAATTAAAAACATTCTGATCCTGGATTCAAATAATTGTGTTGAAAAATTCGAATATATACGTGTTTTATTCGAGGAGTTTTCCCGATGCATTATATTTTATCAAATCTCGTATTTGTTTTTTCTCCGTTTAGCATGAATGGAGAATTTAGAAATAATGTGGGAAAATAGATTATAGCCTAGCTTGGATTAAAAACAATGTGTTTTGACGGAAGGACATCACATTCTTGCTGTCGAAATATACCTTGTGCGCTATATTTCAGAAAAGGGAATTTGGTCCTTTGAAAATTATAAATACGTAAAAGAAGAATTCCCTACCCCCAATCAAGAACCTTATAAAATTATACGGATTTAGATACGTTTTAATCGACTGCGTGCCTATTAATACGGCTAGCCAGATGCGCAAATGTTTAATATCAACAGAAGTGTCATGTGGCGCGGAAAGTGTCACGGATGAGGTGTCGGACTGCATATGCGCGTATACTATGGACTTTTCGAGAATTGGAGATCGTGTTTAAAATTTAAATATAAGGGAGAACGTGACTACTTTAAAACACATTTCTATAGAACAGACTCGAGAACAATAGCGTGTGCACGTAAACTGAGAGGAAAAAAGCGTGAAATCAAACAGAAACTGCTGATTTACCCTATTACCTTTAACTTTAACTGTATCAATGGAGCCAAAAATGCATTAAACCACTTTATATCACAGATTCAGATCGATTAACAGGTGAAATCTTCTGACCAGAAAAGAAATTACTTACCAAAATCTCTGTTTTAAACAAATATGTACAAATAAATGTTTAGTGTCAAGAATGTGAGTATCGATATATGGAATATATCTTCTTAACAAAATTCTCACATTATCATTTTTTATTTTTCTTTCTTCAAAACTGTCTTTTAGTGACTTTATTCAACAACAAACTTTTTTTTCAAACAAGATTTTTTTTTTAAACTGAATGTCGTATTTTTTTTTCACTTCTATTTTCAAAGGAAACCAACAATTTGTTTTAAAAAAAACTGCCCCCTTCCTCTTTCCATAAAAAAATGTGAGTGTCATTGTCTAATATATAATCATTAATAAAACGCAATTGTATGTTATAAAACATAATCTATCTGGAACTACTACCGTAACATTTATCCATTAGTTCAAGCATACAGTAATATATGACAGTATATTTTTTCCTGTTTCAATTACAACGTACATACATGTATGAGGCTAGGAATGGGTCACCATTTATGAGGATATGAATGGGGTCACTGATGGGGTTTACAGAAAAGAGAAAACGGGTCCAATGAATATAAATAAATATAAATAACAGAATAAAGAGGGGATTGTTGGTTGCTTAACGCTCAGTGGAAACTATTACATGAATGTTAAGGACAATTATAATACGAATCAATTGGCAGAATAATAAACAATAAAAAAAATTAAAGATATAGAACTATAGAAACGATGATCTGACACCCCAAACCATTACCACCCACACTCGCATATTTACATCTTTAATTAGATGTTTAATTTAGGTCTCATGGTGAATAATTAAACAATGTTTAGGCACGTGCCGGTTTTTCTTTGATTTTGTCGAAAATCCATGAACCGTATGACACGTGTCAAATTACATAACTGGTTACACTATTATTAAAAAAAATGACAATGATTTGCATAATAACTTAACCAAGACCTTAGATTTGTTTACCAAGGGATTTTTCATTGTTTTTAAATTTTTTTAATTCAACTTCTATAGTTTAATATCTAAAGTATATATCGGTTCCTTTAATGATAAAATATAGAAAATTGTTTAGTGTTTTTTAAGTAAGGAAAAAAAAATGTTTGTCCCGAGAGAAAAAAAAAGCACCCCTCCGCCCCTCCCCCCCCCCCTCCCCCCCCCCCCCCCCTGTTGATTGGTCATTACCTAAGTGGAGGCTAAAATTTGAAGACCGAGGCTTGACTTCCTTTAACAACCGACGATGTACAGCAAACAGTGGATTCAACATTTGATATGCATGAAAGACGACGACGGACACAAAACGGTTGCACTGAAACATTTGAAACAGGTTCTTTTACGCACCAGCATGCATATTTTGATAACATAAATATAAAATTGAGAATGACTGGTGTACTTATTATTATATCTAACAATTAGCATTGGTAGTCTCGGCAGCTTTCTCTCCCTGAGTGCGGGAGGTCATTTCTAGCGGACAGCGGACAAATAGTCACAGGACAGAAAGTTACAAATTTTATAGGACAAAAAGTCACAAATAGTTTGTTGACAATTGATTGAATATATAAGAGAAAAATCTTGAAATAATTACGTTTTATTACACATTTTCTTTTTACAGTTTGATAAATTGTTCACCAGCCTTGATAAATGAAGATTTATTAAATTTTAATCATGAAAAGGATATATATTTAGAAGCACCATCAAGCTGTTTAGGTACCAAGCCTTTTTTTTGTTTTTAAAATGAGAAGTAACACGGGTGCTATATAAAACAAATCTGCTACGAAACAGAAATATAAACCCTAAACTAGATCTATAATTCTGTACATATTCTTTTTACCAATCATTTCTTAACTAATTCCATTTTATATTTTACTATAATATATTTTATTCTTGTATTAGTTCATGCTAAAAAAACCTGATGCTAAAAAAGGTCAGAGAAGTATCAAAATCGGATTTAATAGGTACCTATACTCAATATAATCTGTTACATAGATCTTTGAAATATGATTGCATTCTTGTTGCATTTATTTTGAAACAATGTTTGATAATTTGTAAATGTAATAATTTTATCCGGTGTATCCTTTTATATGATAAACATCGAAATATGGTTCACTTAACTTCCATTGATAAAACAGTCACAGCATTGCACGGGTATTTATAAGTATTTAAATAGTGTTTAACAACCCGTTTCGGTTGACTGCTCAGATAATCCGTATATTGAAATGTAAATAACCTTCACTAAACATCTGTCATCTGTCAAACATTAGAAAAATATAAAGTAAATAAGATACTCAGAATACATTTTCCATGACAAATTCTATATGGCTAAGAACAATTATTTTAAATCACAGACGAAAATTTGTTCAAGATCATATATGATATTTATTACTAATCATAATATATGTACAGACTGAATGAATAAATACTTAATTACTTAATGCCAGAAAGCACGACTGCAATGTTTTTATGACTTACACACTTTTCCGGTTACAACAAGTATGCCTTTCTTATATAACCAATTAAATGTTGACTTGAAAAAACATCGGGAAAAAAATGAATTGTAAGTTTGAAAACGTTATTTAATAATAGACATACAATATAATATTAAAAGACCACAAAAGAATACCCTCCATTCTTTGCCGATTTTATTAATAAAGGGGAACAACCCTTGATAAACACAGAGAAAGTGTCGCCCGTTTTGCATGCGAATATTTAAATTCTTAACACGACTGAATACGATCTTACAAAATCTAAACAGCATTTTTACCTTTGGTCTGATTTGATCTGAACATGGTCTTAACAGACAAACGGATGCAACCACAATCTGTCTTGTTTATCTTGACATGACTGAACGGACTCAACGCCGTAGATCGTGACAGCGTTTTTCTCTAGCGGTAAATCTAGTCGATTAAGACTTGATCAGACCAAAATGACCGTTTCAGACTGAAATCTTGCTACTAGTGCCGGTTCACACATTTTTTTTCTATCTAACAATCAAAAAGTAAGATTAAGATTGAAAAAAAAACCCAAACTGGAAAGAGAAGAATATGCTATGATGTGACATATAACTAAGTATAGATTATGTAATACGTTTTAAGGAGAAGAACTGCCGTCAAAGATAAATTAAGCCTGTTCAGATTCAACTTTTTGCACATGACTTGTGTAATCGAGATACAGAATGTCCCGAATGCAATTTTTTAAGGAAAAACTAAACAAAAAACAGTTTTGAACTTCCTGGTATCTTGAAATACAGCTTTTGGAAAGAAAAAAACCAAACAAATAAACAATGTAGATATTACCATGCATAAGGACGTTATTTCCGGCAATTTACTTTTGTCCTTGCAACATTTACATTTTTTTAAATGCTGAAGAGCAATTTTTACGACGAACAGATATATTAAATACTGATAGATCAATATTCAGAAGTCTGAATATCTTGGCCAACGTACAAGTTTTGTCCTAATTTTACATATTTGAAAATTAGAAAGTGACATAGAGAAAACTAAGTATGCAGGTAAGTGGAGTGTTGGCTCCTTCAAACTAGTTTTATCCCACCACATTATGTATGTGTCTGTAATTCAGAACAAAAACACAAATCCTACATAAAGTAAGTGTATAGACAAATGTGTCCTCTTCATTTGTAATTTTCTGAATAATTATTAAAAATCATTTCGGTTGAAAACTTATCATAGCGTATATGTACATATGTTCACGTGTTTGTTTCTTGATATTGATGTGTACCGTCTCTTGATAGAGATTAATATGCATACTTATGAACCTGTTAACAGGTATTAAAAGGATTATTTATTATATATAAACCGTATGGTCGACATGCGAATCTGATGCAATAAAATTGCTATCGGTTATGCAACTTCTTTCTAAATAATATCAACGCATTTAAATTTAATTGCTAACTCCATGCTCATTATGGCTAACAATCCTCGTTAGGTACATGATATTGATTGGCGAAAGATAAATTTATCTTGTAAGAACATATATCATGCATTTTGAAAAAAGAAGAGTATATATGCTAACATTGATTGCATTTTTAAATGTCGATGAAATAAGTTTGTTGTGTTAAAGGATTCTGTTACACCATTTTTAAATAATTCATTTAAGATTACCGGTGCATTATTCAAATAATATAATTACTTCTTCTCAATATCTGTTGTGTCATAGGTTAGTGAATCAATGTAAAACGAAAGTACTTGAAACATTGGTGGGAATGCCAAGATAATATATTGTTCTTAAAGGTGAGATTTATCATTTTATTAATAAAAACAAAACTTTTTGTAATGAAGTATTAATAATACTATCTGAACACAATACAGGTATAGACAAACATAATGAAATTGAAATACATATCTTTTACCTTTCAATAGTTTACGCTTATGCCAATTATAACGATCACGAATAAAGGATTATTCATATATTTTTTGCAATGTTTCCCTTAAAACCTAAATCTTATGAAAACAAAATAAATAATAAGAAGTCAATAAAAATAAAACTGGATTTTTTTTTCCTATTTTGAAATAATTTTACAAAGCTGTAACATTTCTAATTTTCGGCAATTTATTTGTATCTGAATTCTGCAAATCAATTATAACTTTATTGCATTTTGATTTTTTTTCATTATTAAAATTGAGAATGGAAATGGGGAATGTGTCAAAGAGACAACAACCCGACCATAGAACAGACAACAGCAGAAGGTCACCAACAGGTTTTCAATGCAGCGAGAAATTCCCGCACCCGGAGGCGTCCTTCAGCTGGCCCCTAAACAAATATATATACTAGTTCAGTGATAATGAACGCCATACTAAACTCCAAATTGTACACAAGAAACTAAAATTAAAAATAATACAAGACTGACAAAGGCTAGAGGCTCCTGACTTGGGACAGGCGCAAAAATGCGGCGGGGTTAAACATGTTTATGAGATCTCAACCCTCCCCCTATACCTCTAGCCAATGTAGAAAAGTAAACGCATAACAATACGCACATTAAAATTCAGTTCAAGAGAAGTCCGAGTCTGATGTCAGAAGTTGTTAACTTCTCTAAAATCTAAAACCTATCAAAATGATTGATATAAGGCTACTAAGATTTTAAACGAAACATTCTACAATCGAAACAGGCCATACTACTTGTACTTCTCTCACATGAATATCTGAGATATTCTTCTAGAATGTATTCGCATATTACCAACATGTATTGAATGAAATAAAACAAAAAAAAAGATCATGACATTATCAATATCCACTCGTTTGACTTAACATACTTGCATGTGTCTTTTTGTCTGTGTGTTCATGAATTCAATTCCTATTTCATTTTGACTTATATTGCATGGATTATGTTTGCATGTTCTTTTTATCAACTAGATCCGAACAATAATATCGCAAAGAATGCTACAGGAAAAATTATGGTATTTTCTGAAATTATAAAAAAAAGACACACGAATGTGTTTTATTTTTAAGCTTTCTGTCCACACATTTAGCATGACATTTTATTTTTACTTTTACGATATGTATTACTTCTGAAAGTTCATCTCATCACCTTGATTTTAACAAGTGTATCGCAAAGAATTCCACAGGAAGAATGATCGGAATTAGATGTAGTGATGTTTCCCTGATTGTATTCTGTTAATACTACTAAATTTATAATGTGAGAAATATTTTTTAAATAATTGTGAGAATAACACGTTAAAGTTGAGTTGAGTTTACGCTATTCATTTATTCTTTTGTCAGTCAAATCAATGACATGGATTTTAAATTTTTTGAATCCATTATTGTGATCGGTGAATAAATCATTATATTGTTAGAAAATACATTATGATTTTTGAAGGATAAATTAGAGATCTCTTTAAATTTGTTCCTGTATTGAATTATTTTTCAAATTTATGATCCGTTTTTATTGTAAATCGAACTGGCAGGGTTTTTATTTGTCATGATTACTTAATTAACATTCAAAGGAACAAGGGAAATAGCTCATCTTTGTGTTTAATACCTGCACACGAATCCTCAAAAGAAACGATAAATAGCACGCCTGTCTACATGTATGATAAACTACATATTTTTCTTAGATAGTTACTACTTTGGTTCTACAGTAAAATTTAACCATTGAACATTTCATGGTATCGATCAGATGTACATTCTAACCAACTCATAAATCTTATTTCCGAATCATAACAATGTTGATTTCCTTTCCTCAACGACGACAACTTGTTATTAAACAGTATTTGTTTTACAAGATACAAGTTTTTTTTTATTTCAAGAATCTTATTTTTTGAAAAACCACAGTGATCCAAATTACAAATAAACAGTAGAAATTGATCATTACTAGCCGGGTATTTGTTATGGACAACGTATTTGTCGAGTGTGGTTGATTTATTTATATTCCCATTCATGATAAGGTAAAAGGCTGTTTTGTTTTGTATCCCTTGAATAAAAAATAAAACATGTATCATAAATGTACCAATTTATATCCTTCAGACATTGTCAGATGTTCAGAAGTGTGTCAGACATCAATATTTATATTTGTATGCTACAGATGTGCATCGAGGCTTCAAACTTCTTTAATCTATTGCAAAACCGCAATATAAAATACGAAAAGCATTGACAAAACATTCGCAAGGAAAACAAAAAGCCTTTATATGTTCTTTAACATCACGTTGATACATATTAATTATTTCATGCTGCTCATGTATGCATTTCATTATTGCAATATACAGAGATTGGTGATTTCAAACGAGGATCAATGACACATGTGAAAATTTCAGTTCCACCATTTTATTCCGTTTATCAGCAGCAATTTACCACCTACCCCACCGTATGCCAAATACATGTCTTCATATATACACACAGCAGAGTTCAGTTGTGTGTTTTAAACGCAAACAATACTGCTATAGAGTTACGAGAAAGAACAATCGATCGATATAGACACAACACAAATGTATGGTCACCATCAATGAATTCGTTGATCGAAACAGTGTGTGGCTGCGTGTCGACTTTCGAGTGACATGCTTTTCGTCGTCTTATCTATAAATTTTCCAAATGTGTCTGATAACCTATGTTATAATTCAGTTTTGGTCTAAATAGCAAGTATCACGACGGATAATGCATGCAACGCACGAGAAATTCAGCATGTCGATGCGACTGGTCATTTTTATGTTTTAATTCGTATATTTACTTGATTTGTATATTAAGGATATATTTGCGAGAATATCTCATACCAGCAAAATATTTCTCTATTTATTTACCTAACTTTGAGACTATAGACTTATAGTCTAGGAATATTTATAGTCAACTACGTCAAATGAAGAACACATGTAATCCGCCCAGTGCTTTTCCCATTAACAATAACATTAAAAATAAATTGAATTATACAATAATCAATAAGAACAATCATCTCAAAATTTCATTCAGATGAAAAGGAAGATACCATCATGAAACGTTAATCCTGTGTGACCACGTATGACATACACTTGATCAGACTCTCCTTCACCGTAGTTTCATTTGAACATTGTTCATGCAATTGTTTTCCATATCTAGAAAGATTAAACAAATAGCGAACGAGACAAACAGTAAATGAAACCGGTTCAATCTATTGGTTTCGTGTTGTGACACATACTATATTTAAACCTTTTCATTATTATTTAAACATGAATGCACTGACATTTACATTGTAGGCTACTTGATCAAACTTGGATTACACTCTAAAACAAATCTCGAAAAAACCCTTACATATGAAATTAAAATTATTCTCAAAATGTCATCTTCAATGCAAGAATATGGGTAAAGTGTCTTTGAGGATATATAGATTCCATGTATGCATTATCTTTGACATTTTATTTGTATGTGTATGAAAATAATAAAATAACAAACAAACAAAAAACGATCACAAAGGAACATTCAGAACAGATATTCCCTGATAAAATGGCAAAATCAACAAAAGCCCAAACACATTAAAAAAATGGAAAACAACTGTCATATTCTGACTTGACAATGGCTTTATTCTATATTTTGTAATGCTAGCATTAGAAGGTTACATCAAACTTTTATAACACAAAAAATATATTTTCTTATAGTATCTTTTTATCACTAGTACTAACCAACCTTATATAACCTTGTATATTAAGTTTATGTATCTATTTCATGTCATGAAATATAGCAAGTCTGTTTGTTAATATTTTTTATTATATCGATACTACGAAAATAACGAGGTTCAATTTGTTAGTTGGCATGATGTAAACACGACGAATCATAAAATTCAACATTCTATATAAATATCATAGAACAATGGTGTTGATAGAAAATGACACCATTCCAGGCCTTTTTGTTTTCCACATAATTGATATTACCAATAATTAACCAATAATTATAAAGTTTCGGTTTGAATCAATACCAATAGTTTATGTCATATATAGTTTCCGGTTGAGGTTCATGTAGTAAGAAATCAGGACTGGTTAACAGCGAAAGATCTTAAAAGCAGAGAACACTGTACACCTTATAATCAGCATGACTTTATTATATGATGATATGAATATTTAAAATCCAGGCCAAACATAAGGCGTAGGAACTTTAATTCAGTCACGAACCCGCGGGTGTGTCGTATTTCATTCTAATTAAACCGGTCAAATCACTCCAGTACGATTTCCAGGTTGACACTATACCTACTGTGGTAATTATTGGCCAAACATTTTTACTGCATTTTGAACTTTGATTATGATTTTAATGTAAGTCCTGAGTTGAGGTGTTGCAAAATTAGAAACCAAGAGTTTTGACGTCACGATAAAGGTCTTTTCGAAAAACAATAAAAGTATTTCGATCATATTGTGTATAGTTTGTGGACCATCAAATATAGAGCGCATTTAAGAACAAAAAACAATTATTTACCGGAATGTGTGTCTATCTGACGAACACTCTATAAAATCATGTTTGCAGTACTTGGTTACGATCAATATTATATTTTCAAATAATAAATATATTGTGATAATATGCATATTTTGTTCTCTTTTGTAAACAAAAATGGCATTTTAATACCTTTAGATTATACAATCTCTATAAATATAAACGATATTACACTTTAAATATGCTCATACTTAACGATTAAAGTTTTGAGTAAAACTCACTTAGTTTGGCAATATTTCATATGTGTATCACATATTGTTTTAACATTTCTTCAAAATGAAAATAATTTCAATTACATGTACTACAATTTGATTGTATGTGTTTTGTTTGTATATTTATGAGCAAATTGCAACCTAGAGGATTAAAAAGACAACTGCATTTTTTTGTTTATTTCAGATTGAAAATGCACTGAAGATGGCAACCATAGCAGTAAGCTTTTATTTTATTGTGTGTGTGTGTGTGTGTGTGTGTGTGTGTAACTTAAATTTTGACTAGATGGCATATGCATCATGCATGTTAAAGCTGGGGTTAATAAACGGCCAGTTAAGAAGTCAAATCAATCTGTGATTAATTTTCGCTTTAGATAAGCAGATTCAGTAGTAATAAAATTATGTTAGAAACTTTTCTGGTGATATGGACTGGGGGCACGCGCCCACTATGCCCCCGGTAAATCCGCCATTGCATAGACAAACACCAAATATCTTTACCTGTTTTAGAAATTTTAACTTTGTGTTTTAAAGTCATAGATTTTGGGAATAAAATAAAATAGTAAGTCTCATATAAACTTTCAAGGTTTTGCAGTAAAAAATCGTATTCGTTGCCCAGTTTCTTGTCCCGTTTATTTGTTGGTTATACGATTTAAAAAAAAAAAAATTTGACTTCTTATTCATTTTCGAATTTCTGACCATTATAGCGAAACAAGTAAAGTATTTACAAGTTCGTGAAACTTTTTAGTATGATAGTCCCAGATGAAGGCATATACATGCATAGCTATTTTCTTTTAAAAGAAAAAAATTATGTAATTCATTTTGTTTTTGTTTGATGTAAAGCTTTATTTAGATCCTAGGTTCATATGATAATATGGTGTCAAACAGTTGTAGGACAATATAAAGTGGCAGACTTACTTGTTATGGTCGCGATGTTAAGACTCTATAAATGTGTAGTATGTCAAGTCAGAGGAGGGACGACACTCTGCACGCAGATTTCACTCGGTCGCAGCATGGAAGTATTATACTTCCATGCTGCGACCGAGAGAAATCTATTATACTTCCATCCTGCGACCGAGAGAAATCTGCGTGCAGAGTGTCGTCCCTCAATATATTACTTCCATGGTCGCTGTAATATGTGTCATTTGTAACTAGCCTGTCATGCTTTGAACATAGATGTGAACATCACCTGAACACTCAAAATTTGTTGTTTGAAATTATAAACATTAGCAGTAATACACTGTTGTAATTATTATACAATATTCCTACATGATAAACAAATTTGGTAATTGTCATTTTTTGCGGGTAATATAATAATTTGTCCCTGTATTTAACTGCTAAATCCGGTGGACTTACCTGTATTTCATACGACATGTAGTGTACATAAATCAAATCGAATACTCGTTTTTTTTTATTCTTTGATTTGAAATTCAGTTTTTATTCGGGACAAAATTTTATTTGATACGAAATTATCAATATTGGAATTTATGCATTTATCAGTACAAAAAACTCACAAAAAACGTTTTATCGGCTTTCTATGCAGCAACGAATATAGACTTAATCTTTTATGGTAATATTCTTTACAAAGCACAAAAATGTCAGTATTCACCTCAAAAGCTAACAAAACCTTTCAACAGACTTATTAAGAAGGGATATAGTTACGATACTGTTGTCAGGTCATTAAAGATTGCATATTTTGGCTTTAATATTGATTCACTTATAGGGTCTTTGCATCGGAATTAAACATATTTATTCTAAAACCAGTTGTTGGCATGACACGGGTTATGTTCTTCTCATATATTTTATGATGGTATAATACTAAACCCCTAACAGGAGGGATTGTGCCTGATATTCATATGATGAAGACATAATCTTTCAATCAGTTTAATTGAGGTCTGGAGCTGGCATGTCAGTAACTGCTAGTGGTCTGTTGTTATTTATGTATTATTGTCATTTTGTTTATTTTCTTTTGTTTCCTATTCGGTCATCGGACTCGGACTTCTCTTAAACACTGAGTTTTACTGTGCGTACTGTTGTTTTTTCTACATTGGCTAGAGGTATAGAGAGAGGGTTGAGATCTCAAAAAACATGTTTAACCCCGCCGCATTTTTGCGCCTGTCCCAAGTCAGGAGCCTCTGGCCTTTGTTAGTCTTGTTTCATTTTTAATTTTAGTTTCTTGTGTATAATTTGGAGTTTAGTATGACGTCCATTATCACTAAACTAGTATACATATTTGTTTAGGGGCCAGCTGAAGGACGCCTCCGGGTGCGGGGGTTTCTCGCTGCGTTGAAGGTGGATCTTAATCATTATTTAAAATTGCCAAACGCGGGAGCTTAAATCGTACCACGTGATCTGAAAAGTTTGCACGCCTGACCTAGGATGTCTTCCTTCCTCTAATACCAACTATACAAATACAAGAAATACCAGATCTGCGACTTTTCGTATTTATATTTTCTCTTATTACTCTCATTTTATTTTTATGCATAATTGCAATATTGAGAATGGTTTATTCCCCAACAAGCTAACTAAACAAATGAATCAACCCTCTAGCTGATCAGGCGTTAATATAACTACTATCAGTCTATACGGAGTGAAGTATCTTTATTTCTTCAAATAGGTTTTTTTGGGATCATTGTACGTCCAGTGGCATATATTACATGCATGTCGGAACAGGAAAATTGACAATAGGTACTGTTAGAACCATGTTCACATTATTATACATTATAGCCAACAATTGTGATGATGACGAATTTCTTAAACTGTTCGAGAACAATCTAATTGAAATATAAATGTGTGATTTTACTATGTCCATATCTTTGACGAACCAACGCAAATTAGATATCGACCTGTATTGAAATCAGATTGGTTCTGGATGTTTCTCTCTTATATTCAATATACATGTATGTATTTTAAATTGCGACTATCTATATAAATTTGTTATCATTTCGATAGATAGTGATATTGTTCGCTGAAAACGAGTCACAGCAGTCATGATTAGATTAACTATGCTGGAAACGTCGCGAATGGCAATTTAAAAATGAAACAAATAGGAATAATTTTAGGGTCACCATTCCGTATTATATAAGCGGCCTCGGTGGCCAAGTAATCCAAGTAGTCGGATTATTGTGTCACTAGCCTGTAGAATTCTGCACTTAGCAGAAGCCCTCGACTCCAATCTTAATTGATTAGGATTGTCAGTTTTCCTACCGAAGGTCTGCGGATTTTTTCCGAGCATTCCGGCTTCCTCCCCCAATAACATAACCGTCACAATAGTGCTGAAAGTGGCGTTAAACACCATCAATCAATCAGTATTATCTTACCAATGTATTGAGATTTTTTTGTAACAAACGAAAAGTTTTCTGTTTTTATTAAACACCGCTGGGCTTCCACTTGAAATTTCCACGGGAATTTATGGTCTTTACTTTAGTCTTGTGTTGTCATCCGTATCAATAAAATCGCAAATTTGAAGTGAGATTCAAAAACGTCTTGGATAAGTGAGATATGTATCTATGCCAGAACAGTAGTATCAAATATACAATTTTAATATTGCACACAATTTTGTATACGTATTTTTAAAATAACGAAAAGGCTTCTTAAGCATATGCGTGCCTAAGTTGTATGATATTGTTGGAATATATTTCTATTTTGAAAATCGTATGCATGTGATCTGTGTTAAATCTGGTGATGAATCAGTGGTCAACGATGGTGACAGTGATTTTCCGTGTGAATTGGATTTGCAAATTTGAATTAATATATTTGTTAATTCCTGTTCTCTAAGATGCCGTATTTTGTAAGTACACCACCTTTATTCTTAGTACATGCAATTAGCATCTGTCAGATGACATGTTACCATTACGTTGTTTTAATGTGTCCGAATCACTTGCAAAGGATGAAAAGATGAATTACGGACTAGATCTGATTTGGCAATCTTCTTTTTGAGACCTTTATGTTTAAAGCGATTTCATGTATGGACTACTAGCCAAAATAATTGCATGCATTTTTCTTTATTATATGTCTTTTTTTCGACACGAAAAGCTTATTTCAATATAACATGGATTTGTATTTGTAGCTTAAAAAGTCCTTTAAAATACATTAAATTTGAGAATTTTTATAATACACAAAATGTACATACTACACAGATACCGACATTTGTTCATATCAATTTTTTTCAAATACGGAATTTAACCGCACATCTCTGCCGCACATCATAAAAAAATCTAAATAATGTAAATGTTAGTTATCCTTGCAAGTAGTTCGGACACGGTTGAATTTACACGTCTACATTCTCCTTATTTGAACGATTTGTATTACATAAATTTTATTAAAGAACCTGTATTGATTTACATAGTCTTGTAATATCATGTCGTTTATAGACAATTTATTTAGTGCATAATGACTTTTAATGAATAATTTCTCTTTCTCAAATCTGTCACGGCAATGCTGTTTACCTTACGAAGGACTTGTATAGTAAGATATTACTATACAAATCCTTTACCGTGGCTTTACAGAGTTTTGTCGATACGTTCAGCTTTTCACATGTGTAGCTGAAATACAATAAATTCACACATATATCACATTGGTACCCTGCTTTAACTAGGTTGTATTCGCGGTACACGTGCGTTAACATTACCTGGTGGGGTTGAGTAAGTGTCCCCAAACTTCGATAGCCTGAGAGGAGAGGACTGGATCGTAACTCTTGCCTAACGAAGATGAAAAAGAAAGAAAGAAAGAAAGAAAGAAAGAAAGAAAGAAAGAAAGAAAATAAAATAAAGAAAGAAATAATTACAGTAAATAAATAAATAAATAAATTTATTTCAACAAATTGCTGTTGAAGGCATATAAAAAAAACTTCCGAACTGTACATGTGTTTGTAAAATTTTGTATCGAAGGACATAACTTTGGATATAACTATGAATAGAAAGAAATAATGGATTTCCAAAAGACGAGATATAAAAATATACTGCTTACTCCGGAATTTTGGGTTTTTACTTATTACAGCTATTCTCCAATCTTTTAAATGACTACTCAAAATTGCGGTTTTGCAATATCTTCATGTTTAGGGTTAACTCTGTCATTTGTAGTCAGCTTTTTGTTTGATGTTTGTTTATTATCTATATTAACCACACTTGCATTAAAATGCATTAGATATTTAAAAAAAAATATTATAGATTCTTTATCTACATATTCTTTAAGAACTTAAATAATTCTCATTAATCTTTTTTTTATCGCATTGTTTGTATTATATTATAAAAATTATTGATGTTGTAATGTTTATGCCCTTTTGTGCCCATCATTGGAAATAAAATCTTCTTCTTCTGTAGTGTTCAGAAAGAAGCCATTATAATATTGTTCGAACCTTGAACTACACACACTAAGCTATGATACTATGATAGATGTAATTGTAAAGTAGTCATGTAATTGCCAATCTTCTTTCATACGTTATGGATCATTAGGTTTATTAGCTGTTGACCCGATTGATTATTGCACGTGTCATTGATCTCACTCTTTAAAAACAGAACATACTAAATTACGACAATTTATATCTTTAAATACAGGTTTCAGCAAATAATAGTACACTTTTATTCGCCAATATACAATTAATAAATAATTAAAATAAACTAACATTAATTTGAAAAATAAAACCAACGACATTTATAGACGAATAATTTGTTAAGTCCTCAACAAAACAACGACAGAAATAAATAATCAACAGATGATTTTCTTGATTAATTTATTCGGAAGTTACGCTTTTAATTCTAGCAATTATTTCTCAATTTAAAATGTATCATCAATCAGAAGAGGCGTAACTCGTAGTATCATACTAGCAAACTGGACGGATCTAAACACAGTCAGACAAATTTGAAAGGAAATTTTTAGGTTTGGTCTGATTTCGTCTGAAACCGTCTTAACAGACTGAAACGGACGCAAGCATAATCTGTCTTGTTTATCTTGACATGACTGAACGGACTCAACACGGTATATCGTGACAGCGTCTGAAAGTCTAAAAAAATCTTGACGTTTTTCTCTAGCGGTAAATCCAGTCGATTAAGACTTGATCAGACCAAAATGACCGTTTCAGACTGAAATCTTGCAACTAGTGCAAGTATGGGCTGTAATGCGATAGAAAATAAGATTATTTGGTCATTTCATCATTTGATAGGGTTAAAGGTAAAATTACTGGCACGAAAAGAACACGAAATCGTGAAACATGTACATGTAACACTGTATTCCAATACAGTGTTAATCAATAAGATCAGAAGCTTATAAAGGTGGGGGGAAATGGGGGGGGGGGGGGGGGAAGGGGGCTTATGTAGCGTCATATATGATAAATGCATATACTATTTATTAGTATTTCTCCAAATGTTGGCTTGCTATGAGACCCCTTTTTCAAAATAACTGACCCGCAAATGAAAAATTTCAAAAATCCTACATGCGGATGTGATACATCTGACTTGTTTTAAAAGTGTTACAAAAAATGTTGCATTATAAAATTCATCCCACGTAATGTTCCTTGATTGTAGCATAAATAATTAAACTTTACATTATTTCTTTAAAAAGTTAAACAGTGCGTCAAAAATGATTTTTAGTATTTCAGTCTAATGAACGGTAGAAAGGATTGTTTCTGCCTTAAACCTATAAGGAATATGGACAAATATTAGAAGGTAAAACCAAAATTGGCTACAACACACGATAAATTTAATATTACTTAAATGTTCAAATGAATTATAGTCTGCATTTTAATCAAGCAAAATAGTGACCTTACATAGGTTATTATTTTATTCCTTAAAGCAAATTTAATTGAAACTTGGTATCGTCCGGGTTGGATCGTCAAAAGACTAACCTATCGTGCTGAAAGAAAAACTCCATATAGATTTAAAACTAAAATTATAATGTTAAAGCAATCGTGAAGAATTTATTTTTTCGAAGTTTTTGTTTACTATATTTTTGTTGAGTACCTTTACGTGTTGATAACACCTGCATTAATGGGGAAAAAACGAATGACAAAACGTCGAATAAAGAAATGAAAAAACTTGTTTCGTGTGATCCCAAATATAATTGCCGTGCGTTCATCATCCCTTCGAGTTATTGAAAAGTATACAATATACTGTACATCATAGTTTGAATGCAACATTTGTGCAAGAAAAGGATAAACACCATTCATGCCATGAGCATTGTTTGTACAAATGAAAAAAAGTATTTGAAATGTGAATTGAAATAACTGAGCTGAATCATAATTATTTGGGTGAACTATGTATAAGAATTAATCGAAAAGATAGCCTTTTTGTGCTGAAGCGGCGTAACATAAATCCCATTCATTCAATAAGACAAGCATTAAACTCTTGATTTTGGACCCAAAAAAAAAGCCCGCAAAAATTCAACATTCCCATGCTAGCAAATGAAAAAAAATTTGACTGGACTGAAAACGCATGACTTTAAGTTGGGCGAGCAGCATGCTTTGGTTCATTGACATTGCATTAAAAATGGCTAGCACATTCTCGTAAATGAATGTCTTTTCAACATGCTGACGTTTACAGCCATTGGTTGTATCAAAATGTGGATATGTGATGAATATAATTTCTTAATTCTTTTTCAGAATTCAAACTTTTTGAAATATTCGAGATATTTTCCCAATCATCTTGAGTATGCTAGCCAAATACCTAGAGATTTCCCGGTAAGTTGTAGTCATAAATATATACATGTATCATATAAAAGTTGAAACTGTAAAAAGAGTTCTGGAACATTATTCAATTTGTCACAAAGTACTATACCCCCACAACTGCATATTTCTTCAAACGTACCCAGACAAGATGATAAATCAAAAAAAAATTTCCATTATATTCATCCACGTCGTCGTCGATTCATTGTAATCTCTGAATTTTTATTATTATCATTATCATTTTATTATCATCATCCTCTTCTCTCTCCTCATTCTCTTCTTCTTCTTGTCATTATTATTATTATTATTGTTATTATTATTATTATTATTATTATTATTATTTCCTGAAAACTATGGAACTATGGATGATGAGTTTGGTTTATTTTTAAGGATAAAAGAAGGCAAAAGAAGCCAAAGATAATAAAAGTTGATTCAAAACTGGTATGTATCTACTGTGTTATATGAAAACCTCTCTTTCTCGTCTCTTGTTAATACGGTAGTTTTATTTCTTTTGCGGATATTATATTTTGCGGATTGAGGAAAACAACGTCTGCGTATTCGTAATCGACAGTTAGATATTTATATTTGTTTTTAATTATTCTATACATTTATAATGTTCTTAGATATAGGAAGATGTGGTATGAGTGCCAATGAGACAACTCTCCATCCAAGTAACAATTTATAAAAGTAAACCATTATAGGTCAAGGTACGGCCTTCAACACGGAGCATTGGCTCACACCCAACAGCAAGCTATAAAGGGCCCCAAAAATTACTAGTGTACAACCATTCAAACGGGAAAACCAACGGTCTAATCTATATAAAAACGAGAAACGAGAAACACGTATGAACTACATAAACAGACGACAACTACTGTACATCAGATTCCTTGCATACATTTGTACTTATAAGTAAAAATAAAATAGCACTTACATGACTTGATACAACGATACCTAACTGCATACAAGAATGTGAGAATCAGAAACACTGTAAAATTACGTTAACATTGTTAAACATTGTTATAAAAGCCCGATATTTGTTTGAAAACTGAAAATAATACTGTACATTTGAAATGAGTTCGTGTTCAGCATCTACAGCAATATTTGCAGTTGGTTATTATATTTTGATATAGTAACATATCGTGGGAACATCGGGTACAAATATATGAATCGTAGACAAAACAAGACACAAGTGAAAACGTTAGGATATACAAATAACCAGTTGCAAGCCGCAGTGATTTATAGCATCAAAAGACGTCTCTGTTGTGGATTTTGAATATGAGGTGTGATTGGTTCTTTATGATACTAGATAAGACTGGTCAATCAATATAGTGTAGCTGGAAAAGACTGGCACGACCAGTTAAAAGTTCCAGACTTATAATATATAACAAGAGAGAGATTGGATAATGGAAGAACAGTCATAAATGTGAATTCTTTTTCATAACTCTGCGATCATATATTTGTATGTCATGTTTTCAAATGAAATACATTGTAATCAGAGAAATATAAAATAAAAAGGGGAGTTTGTGAATCTTGTATGTTGGTGCAGGATTTTCTCACTGTGTTGAAGACCCATTAGTGGCCTTGGGCTGTTTTCTGCTCTTTAGTCGAATTGTTGTCTCTTTGAAACGTTCCTAATTTCGATTCTCAATTTTAAATATAAATGTAAACGTCATCTCCCTTAAAATGAAGAATAAAATTTTAACAGAAAACCGTAATGTCTTTATTGAAAAAATAAAGTTATCAAACAGTAAAATCACCATTTAATCTAATTGAACAGCTATACTATGTTACAATCAAGACATCAATTAATGCACACATCGATCCTTAACAACTAAAACATGTTTTAACTCGCCCATACATTTGTTTTGTTTTAAATGTTAGAGAATTATATTGTGTTTATATGAATGATAGATTATTTGATGTTTTTATCTATTTAGAATAAGGTACTCTGTTTAGAGAATCTAGAGCATATAGATATCCCTCCAAAAGGCATTTCTAAAGAACCTGTAAGTAATGTCTAATGTGAATAATAACTCATATTTTAGCATCGGGATGTAGTTTTCGAAAACATACATCAAACAGTATTACGGGAACATTTCTTTAATTTAGGATCGGATACTGAATAATATCAATGCATAACACAGTCGATTAGGTTTGTATTGAAATGGCAATCAAATATAAAACAATTAATTGAGTATTTGTTAATTTCAACTGGAATAAAGAACCAAAACAAAAATATGGGCATTTAGATTGATAGGGACTAATTTGACAATTTGAATGTTCAAAAAGTAAAAGAACAAACCAAAATAAAAGACCTATGACTGACAATAAGGATTTCACAGCGATAGGTCTGATAACAGTTAATAAATAATTATGCACAATTTAATTTGACTAGTTAAGCGTGCAACAATATACGATATTCCCGGGCTTGTATTTCCGATCATGATTTCGTTGATAGAGGGTTACTGCTCACAAGGAAGCTATTAAACAAAGAGTTTAAAATGGTGAAGTTAAAATCATCCCTTAGTAAATTTTACGGACGCCATCATGAGTTGGTTGACTGTTATGGAATATCCGTTTCATATTTGATAGCGGATATGTTCATTATGTCGTTCCTACAATCCCGTTCCCTTTTCACGAATGTGCAGGGTTGGCAAAAACCCGGGTTTTATGAGTATTGCCCAGCCAAGTGGGAAATACCGGGAAAATCCAGGTTTTACTGGGTTTTTTTCGGGTAATAATGGGCAATTCTGGGTAATAAGAAATACTGGCCTGAATCTTTAAGATAATTGATTAGTGATCAATTACAAATGCAGTATACAATAGATATTATTATAAGACATAATAATTTTAATTTATAAGTTCATTTGTTTGAAACTTATCATAAAGTGTACAAATTTTCGAAAGTGTTGGTCCAGCAGCTAAAGAAATACAAGCTTTTCTCATTGACTAAGGCTGTATAGTGGTTTATAGATGCTTGCATCCACCTCATTTGGAATTTGATGGATAGTTGTCTCATTGGCAATGATACTACATCACCTTATTTTTCAATGAACACACATACAAATTTGAAAAGTTTTCACAATAAGCGTGATAAGGTTTATAGATAATCTTCCTACAACTTTATCAAATGTCTTAATTGATAGATCTGACTACTAACATGAAGTCAAATAATTTAATTTATTATTTTTTTTAATATATATTATATTTAGAGAATTTATTAATTATATATGTAAGGAAAATCACTATTCAACCATTTTTGTGCATTGCTAGAAAGTGTTTACACAATTTCAGCTTACTTACATGTACATCACTAATTAATAAGTAAATATTCAGATTATAACACAGATTTGTTTATACATGTATTACAATATTCAACCTTTTCATCTCTTATAAGTGTGGATGACATGTCCCCTTAGGGTGTTTATTCAGCAATTTGAATTTAAAGCAATTAAATTTTCAATTAACTAAAACACTTCACAAAAATGCATTTTTTAAAAAACTTTTGATTCATTCAAACAAAGCTTGGAAATAAACAACGTATCCAAAAGATGAACATAATTGTATTCGTATATAGAATTCTTATAGAAAAGGAAGACATTAAATTTTTCATTCCCAAAAAATGACTCAATGTTTATCGTATCAATTGTATATAGTTAGCAATAATACTATGAAACTACAATATATATTTACTATTGTGTGTAGAAATAAGCTTTAAAAATCATATTGCCCAATATTAACCATTTATGGGAGTATTGCCCATCCCGGGAAAAACCCGGGAATTCCCACACTTTCATTGTTTTAGTTGGAACAAATCAAATGAAACGGCGACATAGGGGCGAACCTTTATTTTCAGTTTAGATTTATTTCAATGTTTTTTTTTTGTCTTTCATTTTGAAAACTGTAATAGTAACAGCGAATCTTTAATTGCAACAATGACTCACTTTTCAAGATAAAATTGTCCGAATAACAATTATTTCCCTTAAATGGAAATGCTTATCAATTGTTTTGTTGTCTCTTAAACTATAAAAAGTAAAAAAAATAAAAACAAAAATACCGAACTCCGAGGAAAATTAAAAATGGAAAGTCAATAGATAGAAATTCCAAACCGCAAATGTGATCAGCAGCACGTATGGAGTACATACACTTTTATTTAATTTGCAGACTAACAGAAAACGGAAAATGGTATGAAATTGTATGCTATTACAAGAACAAAATATGAAGGTGACACTATTTTATCGATGTTCAAATCTCGTACATAGATTAAGAAGATATAAATCAAGCTCAAACAGTTAGAGAATCGCTTGAACTCCAAAAGGGACGAGACTGGTTGACTTAACAAGGTAATCGTCTCCTGCTGAGCATGCATCGCTCATCTCTCTTTCTCACTCAAAATATGTCACAATCAGGAATAAAACACAATTAAGAAAAATGGCAGATGAGACGACTATACTGATATCTTATAATCTAAGATCGCGAAATCATATTGATGCATTAGTAAGTTGAGACACCGCTACACCATATCTGTCAACCAGTTCATGATGGTACTCTTAAAAATTGTAACGTGTTGTTTTCTGTCGTTTTTCTTCGTTAATCTGTTGCAGCAATTTCTGTGTAAGGATCACACTCCCGTTTTTTTAAACCGCATATTGTGAACACGCAGGAACATAACGTAATAATAAAGATATATAAACAGCATACGAACACAGATTGATATTTAATTTGTCTTGGACTACTACAAGCAATTGAGCATGAACTTCTTGTTATTGGAGTGTTTTTAGTAGTTCCAATTTATCCTAAATTCATTTATGACTAAGGCAATTATCACAAAACTTTTCAACTCTAAATAAAAAAAAGTTTCATATCTATTTATATCTTTTTTCTTTTTTTATACTGATGTTATATCTGAATAACGTCTTATTTCTTACCTTTTACGGAATTATAAATGCCTGAAATGACAAAAAAAAATCAATTTTGTGAGATTTTAGCAAATTACAAATATCAATTTACAGCAATTTATGAAAAGAACTTTCGTAAATATGCATCAGAAGTAAAGGCAAGTACTTTCTTTCAGATACAAAGAGACTTGTAAAATTTGAACAGTTTTTGTCAAAATTCAAAATTGTCACTGACAGCGATGCATAGCTTAGTAAAACATTTCAATAGATGAACCTATTGAAAATTGATACAAAATACTTAAATCATATCATTCGAAACTGTAATTTTCAAAACTCAGGAGGTTACGGTATTTTCGACCCTATGATTGAACATTATGCAGAGGACACTTTTATTACATCTCTATTTCATTTTGATTAAACAAATATGAGAACGAGCTTTGATAAACTAAGATTGTATCCCCTAACAAATCCGGTCATCCTGTTGAATAGAAATTTCTTAAAATTGTAATGTATGAATATGGAATTTCTGTACTAACGAACACATTTCTATTTAACCAGTATATGAAACTTAACAATCGTTCTCTCATTGCTCGGGTATACATTGATGAAAATAAGAAAACAAATATAGTACCTGTATTGTGTTAATTTGATATTTATATAATAACTGTTACCTTTTGAGTTATTATTTTTGTCTTGAAAAAACAACTTTGCACATTCAAGACAAATGTTCCGTTCGTTTGTATAATATTGTGTTGCTTTAATAATATGTACATAGTGATGATATTATGTATGGGACTTGAATCAAGAGGGATTCTATACTTTCAAAGCGATAGACATCAATAATAATGTAATGTTACATTAAAATTTTCGTCCAAAATTCCTGCATGTTTTATAGCATCCAATAGCTACAACATCTGCCAGTCAAACAGACGATGCCATACAAACATATGATAAAATCGTGCATGAAATTGCAACTCAGACTGAGGATGAAGAAGTTCCAGATAGCCCAAAGGTAACCGTAACTATAATACACATAGCTGTCGAATGAGATAGATTATTAAAATTAAAATGAATTATAAATTTTACGGACGCCATCACGAGTTGGTTGACCGTTATGGAATATCCGTTTCACAGATGATATCGGATATGTTCCTTATGTCGTAACTAAAATCCCGTTCCCTTTTCACGAATGTGACCTACCGTATTAGACTATTTATCCCTATTTGTGACATTGTACCTATTGTTTTTGTTTGTTTTGTTCACACATCGTTGTCAATATAATGGAATTTGATGCGACTGTCATACAAGTGAGAGGTTTAGCTAGCTTTAAAAGCAGGTTCAATATACTATTTTCTACATAAGAAAATGCCTGTACCAAGTCAGGAATATGACAGTTGTTATCCATTCGTTTGATTTATTTGAACTTTTGATTTTGCCATTTGATTGGGGACTTTCCTTTTTGAATTATCCTCGGAGTTCCGTATTTTCGTGATTTTTTTTTTTTTTTTTTTTATTTATATATCATTTCAAAAATACAAAAACGTAAATTCATCGCCAAGAAAGTAAAAATGAAAGCGATAAATGAGTGAAGAGACAAAGAGAAGATTTATTGAACACTTTACATACGGTTTCAAAATCTTAACATCCCCGTTTTTCATTATGTCTGTTAATCACTTTTGTGCTCAGAATCTGTACAATCTTGAGATTTTGAAGTAAATAGGTTAAGTATAAAGTAGCCACAGGTTTTACGTCTTTGCTGTACATGTACAATCAAATGGATTTCTACGTGTAGGTAAACTGCTGTTTCCTCCTTTTTATCGTAGTATTGCAATAACAATTTGACCTTTGCAGCGCTCGGATGTTCATCAATGGTCTTATTTTGGTAAAATAAAGTAAAAATAATCAACAGACACCATATAGTATATGAAACAGTGTTCTACAGGCCACAAACATAAAAGAAGAAAAAGTAGATTCTTTAAGGAAAACGATAAGTAAGACTCTGTTATCTATTTCTGGTATGAATAGACAATTCTCGTATCACACTGCACGGAGTGTGAAAGGAAAATATGATACGAAAGTCTGCGTTAATTTGATTGGCTTATCCAGTATCACAAGACAATATTACGGCATTTCAATTGGCTATTCGTTAGGTCATTGATGACTTTCAAAAGTTAAGACGATGTACATTTCGTCCATGGCAACATACATATGTGATTTCTTCAATAATATACAAAACACTTACACATTTCACCTGACAATCTTCTTTTTGTAATTTTATTACGTTCTGAAGCATACAAAACGTCTTATAATGTCTGATATTAAAGTTTGACATCAAAAAAGTATATATGACGTCACACAGGAATGTGCAAAAGACTAGATCAATATTTCGCGAAATTTTTAATTTTCTCATTGAGAGTGTTGACCATAAGATAAATAGATTTAACAACTTGTGAAAATTGGATATTTCTTGATATCAACTCTCGTTATTTAATTTAAATAGTAATAATAAACCCACCGAAGGCTCGTTTATTATTATATTGAAATTAAATAACTCGAGTTGTTATAAAGTGATATCCCATTCTCACTATTAAACCTATAAATATCATTACTATCATTGTCGTCATGATATTGTTTTTAGTAAAAAAAGACATATTTAGTGTTAACAAACGTTAAGACATCAACCAAATATCAATAACCATAAAAAACATAAAAACCATATCTTTGTATAGGTCTTAGAAATCAATAAAATACAGATTATTTGAATCGTTTCTAAAGTCTATCGAAGCTTAAACTTGTTCTTTCATTTTTTAGAAAGTTATGGAGGAACCTCAACAGATATCTACATTTGAGGTAAATATTTGTTTTTCATATTTATTTGCAATATCTTTTCATTGTATATTTCATTATTGTGATGCATACATTTCAGGTATACTAATTTATGAATATTTGCTTCAAAATGTTATAAAAACGTGTGCCTGTCTATTCATTCAGAATTGGTTTCTGAATAATGTTATTTACACATTGCTAAGTAATAAACACAAATTTACCTTCTTACTGATATAGTGATGTGCAGAGGTCATACCAATGTCTATATGTTTTAATCAAAAATTGTTTTAATAAGCTTTTATATGCAAGTAATTTATATTCATATATCAAATTAGATGCTAATTAAATAAACAAAGACATGTGGATTGGTTAACTTTGACACAAATATCCATCGAAGACCCAATGACAGTTGCAATCTACTGTTACCCCTGTCATCTCACAGGAAAACCAACTCATAACTGTAAATAAACATACAACGAAAACATTGATTGTTGTGTGTATACACGTTTCCTTGGATCTGTTCCTTTGTGTTTTTTTTTCAAAATAAAATGTTTCCACTTTGAAAAAGCATCAAAAAGGGATAAAAAAGACATCAATTTGAAATCTATATAGCTGAGATATACAGAAAAAAATACCGAAAAGGAAAAGAGACAGTATACAAAAGATCAAATTTATGATATTCGAGCAATCGAAAAATTGTTCAGATGCGACGAGTACCAATTTTACACAGAAGCAGCTGATTTTTCCTGTGCACGGGGTTTTTTCCCGGTTTTAATGATGTGTTATTTCTCAGACTGTTGTATCGTCTTCTACACTTATTTGTGTTTTAATTATTTTTATAACTTGATGATTTTAGCTTATGAAACCACAACAATCCTCGACAGGAGATGGACGAGATGGACAGGTATTGAATCATTATTTAATGACAGAAAAATCTTCATGTGCTTGATCACTTTAATTTTGGAAATTGATCTTGAAATAAAGATGCAATAGTTGTTATGCTGTTGATGATTTTGTAAGTTTGTATTTAACTTATGCATTTGAATATCCCTTTTAGTATTGTTCGCCTCTCTTAAGTAGTTATTATGCATATTATTGTAATTATGAATGGTACTGATATATTATATTCTCGTAACGATAATAGGTTTTCTCTCAAATATTTTACGGGGATATTATGTGAAGTAATATCTGGAGTTTTAATAACCGAAAGACATAACATATGTTTCCTAAAATAAAATTGAGTATGGAAGTATGCAACAGGTTCTAGAACTATTGGGTTATGGTCACTGATTAGAATGTTATGATGACTATTCATGTATATACGTACATGTGTATGTATATATGGTCTTGTATTGTTATTACTATTTTCATTATATTATTAGAATAGTATAAAAATATTGTTATACCATAGTATGTTTGTTCATTTCACATGCTTGATAATGATTATTAATATTGCGTGCTTGATAATGTACTACTACAGAAAGAGGTATGTGTTTGCCTTTTAATCCGCAAAGAAAAAAAAAGAGTAGTACAGAAAATGATTAAAAAAGAAAGAATTAATAAGAGAAAACCAACGGCATGATTTATGCTACAACAATATTGATAAACTTAACACAATATGTTTTTTAAATATATATTTCAAAGATAGGAGAGTACATACTAGACCAAAAATCTATATAAGTCAGAAAATAAAACGCTTTCCTAGTATGCATGTCTTAATAACCATGATAAATTGGATCCCAATTATGAAAAATGGATTTAAATTCTTTTATTTATGAATGTTAAATCTATATACACTTGGTGTATTACATTAGCCATCAACAATCCCGCCACCAGGACAAATTTGGGATGATTTGACGAATTGTGGAGAGCCAAGAATAGTTGTGTCTGTGATAGGTGCTTATAATGAATGTACGCCAACGTATGAATGGGCTGATCACTTGTTAATAAAGAATGCCATCACGCATGTCGCAAGATATGCAGGAAGTAAGATTGTTTATGCAGTTCAAATATGAATAATATACCGTTTGTATACGTTTAATGATTAAAACTGTTTTACAGAGTAAAAAGAAATATCAAATCGAAAAAAAATAGCAACAACAGAATTTTTGTATATGTCATAACATCAAAACTATAATATATCCAGGGGATCTTCTTAAAACATTTAAGAGGGTACAGAACACCTAAGAAAAGATAACTCTAACTCACAGTCTGTTTCATTATAGCGTTTTAAAATCACATGCAACATTCAAGAACTTAAAAGATCCTGATCAGAATGTTTACATTGTTGCTAAGAGCAGATGTACACCCATTGGTATGCATGTAATCGTTTAATCCATTTATAGTTACACATTTTCCATAAATGAATCTTCAAAGAGACAAAATAGGAAAATTTCAATGTGAAATAAATTTACAAAAGAAAACCAGGAGGTCAGATTTTTTTTCAAAGTGGCAAATGTACATAATGAAGGGAAACAGACCATAACTTTTTTTGTTTTTTTTAACCTAGGCCTTACATATAATACAATAAAGTAGAAAGTATAAAAAGTAAGAAGCCTGACAATAAAATTATAACCAAAGGTATAAACCAAGGACAATTATGCCTCTATTCGTCCAAAATTGATTAAAATCAAACCAAAATTGACTCCAGTGGAGTCCACGATACTTTTTTTTGAAAACCGTTGTTTTTAATGAAATACACTAAGTAGTGTATAATTGTAGGTAATACGAATAATTTATATATGACATATGTATTTGTGGGTTGAAAAACGCTGGCATATTTTTTTTTATGCAATTGAAATTTTTAAGGCATGATTTATATTCATATAAAAAGTCAGAAGATACCAGGGGGATAATCAACCACTAGTGCATCATTTACGAGTCGAGGAACAAAGACAACAAAAAAGACCCATCAGATTCAGTCCACAATACATTACACATTAACTAACAATTTAACACTCTTACATTTATCGCAATAAGAAAAAAACTGTATTATTCAACTCCCTGTTTTCAACCGTTATCCTGGCAGGTGAAGGAAATAAACTGGTGTCTTCTATTCCATCCGCAATTTTTGGGGAAAGTAAAGTCTAAATTTAGGACCATGGTTGAAACTGAAACTACACATGATTGTATGATAAAAATAGAACATGTTATTTTTGCTTTGTGAAATTCTAATTTCGAAGGGATAGCGACATTTTTTTTCTTTAGTTGTGCTTTTGTGTATCTTTCCGAATTAGTGAATGCAAATTTGAAGTAAAGTTTTCTTCTCAAGCCTAAATTCAAGATTATAACTGAGAAGAGTATAACGGGGACAAAAAAATAATGTGACACTTGTATCTGCAGTTTGATATTTGGTGGAATGAGAGGTGAAATTAATTAAGACTCTTACATTTTGGTAGCATTTTTAAGACTGATTTCCTTTAAACTAAAAACCAGTTGTATATAATTTTCCTAACCGCTTCAGAAATACTATCAAATTCTATGATTATACATAATAACATAAACGGTACCAATTTTCTGCACCAGATGCGCATTTCGACAATCAATGTCTCTTCAGTGATGCTCGAGGCCAAAATATTTGAAAATCCAAAGCTTATTAAAAATATGAAGAGCTATAAACAAAAAAGGACCAAAAAGTATAGCCAAAGCCGGGCAAGGAATCAGAGCTTTGCATGAGGGAGATACATTCCTTAATTTTAAATAATTTCCAAAATTTTGTAACAGCAAATTTTGATAACATATAATCCGTATTTTCATGCCCGTACCAAAGTACTGGCTACTGGGCTGGTGATACCCTCGGGGACTATCAGTCCACCAGCAGAGGCATCAACCCAGTGGAAGTAATAACATAAACGGTACCAATTTTTCTGCACCAGATGCGCATTTCGACAATCAATGTCTCTTCAGTGATGCTCGAGGCCAAAATATTC
Organism: Mytilus californianus; assembly: GCF_021869535.1. Classification (NCBI taxonomy): domain Eukaryota; kingdom Metazoa; phylum Mollusca; class Bivalvia; order Mytilida; family Mytilidae; genus Mytilus; species Mytilus californianus. The sequence continues at coordinate 69,318,085 of NW_026262712.1, forward strand.
GAAAATCCAAAGCTTATTAAAAATATGAAGAGCTATAAACAAAAAAGGACCAAAAAGTATAGCCAAAGCCGGACAAGGAATCAGAGCTTTGCATGAGGGAGATACATTCCTTAATTTTAAATAAATTCCAAAATTTTGTAACAGCAAATTTTAATAACATAAAATCCGTATTTTCATGCCAGTACCAAAGTACTGGCTACTGGGCTGGTGATACCCTCGGGGACTATCAGTCCACCAGCAGAGGCATCGACCCAGTTGTAGTAATAACATAAACGGTACCAATTTTTCTGCACCAGATGCGCATTTCGACAATCAATGTCTCTTCAGTGATTCTCAAGGCCAAAATATTTGAAAATCCAAAGCTTATTAAAAATATGAAGAGCTATAAACAAAAAAGGATCTTGCACGGTCATCTCTATTTTATCACCTAGTTCAGATTTTCAGGAGCCGTGGTTCTTTGCACCAATGAATTCGTCGTTCATTTCTGAATCGTATATCTTTTTTTTTAAATCTGTAGACCAACAAAATTGAAAATCTTGATCATGTAAATTATCTGCCGATTTTTAATATTTTCCCTATGTATCCTATGAGTTTTGGCATCTCATGCTGTTAATTTCAACAGCTCGTATCTCAAAAACGAAAATCGGTTACTCCCTTTTTTATTCTATTATTCCGTGTATTTTTACAAGCAGAATCCGTATGTGAAATTAAAAAACATTCTGTGGAGTACTTCAGTACGTACACTTCGCCTCAATAGAAACTATACCTTTTTTGAATTTTTTATGTAACTACATGTCCTTTATGTATTCCGTGTGCATGGAAGTGGTTGATATGTCATAATGTGTGTCTATATTAACTAAATCTAACATAAACAGCAGTAGTTGTCCTTTTCTAGATTTGGACTTTTAAATCTCTAAAGGAAAACTCCATACTAAAATTTATGACAAAAGAGACGACTTTTCATTCCCTATTGTTAATTTTCCTTTTTTAGACGGCGATGTTCCTTTGGCTCCATCATACGGTGTTTATATATCCCAACTCGTTCGTTATACCCGTGTGTGTAGTGATGTCATAGATTTTAACGAACGTAATCAATGCATCACTGGTAAATTATTAAGTCAGGGATTTCGTTACCATAAGTTACGTAAAACGTTTACTAAATTCTTTCATAGATACAAAGACTTGATTAGTAAATTTGGCTGTACCTGTAGAAAACTGATTCTAAACGGTATTTCACGTCCTAAATTTTACGGTAATATTGTACTTAAAGCGCGGAAATCACTATATGATCCGTGTAAACTCATCGAACCTTTAATCAAACTTATAAGTAAAGGTTTTCTTACCAATGTTGTAATTAGATCTTTGAATAAAGTTTACATTGGCACTAGTATCGATTTTGTCATCAGCAAATTAAAATATCACTAAATTTGTATTCTTTTCAAACGGGATGTATAAAGACACACCCACGTTCATTTTGATCTATAAAGAGGTTAACTCCTAACTATCCTACTGCCTGTCGATACATTTATTTTTGGCATTGCACAAGTTATGTCTTCTTTGACTGTCCATGACGTTAAAATACTAAATCCCTGGGATGTGTTTTAGTTGATTTTAGTCTCTGATGCATGAATTTTTATTATTAATTGTTTTTGGCTTTTAACTAGCTGTCAGTAACTGCGAGTACTCTCAAATCGTACTTTCTTGTTTATTTGACCTGTTGATACTAATTGTAATGCTTTTTTGTTATTTAATGTTATTCAGAGTTATATCTGGTCTATACACCAGCTTCGATAAGTGTTTGGTATTACTATAAATTTTCACTTCTTCGTACTATGAACATCAAAATTATTTATTTTGTAAAAATATGTCCTTTCTCTATTTGAACTGTACACATACAACAAAATTATTTTCATTTACCAGTGTTTAAAGTAATTGAAAATGGCTGATAATTTTGTTCAAGAATAATGTTTTTCTTAAATTGTTTAACATTTCACAGCGGTATAACATGTTATTTTAATTATTCTTCCCATAGTTTATTTATTTTGTATTTACATTGTATCATAGATCAAATTTATTTTTTCACTGGTGTTAATATGTCTTTTGATTGAATTAAGCCATTTCAATTGATATTTTATAGTGTGCCCTTCTATGTTGTGATGTTACACTATTGTTTCAGATAAGGGTGAAGGTTTGGTGCCATTAAAATGTTTAAACCCGCTGTAATTGTTTGCACCTGTCCTAAGTCAGGAATCTGATGTTCAGTAGTTGTCGTTTGTTGATGTAGTTCATAAGTGTTTCTCGTTTCTCGTTTTTTATATAGATTAGACCGTTGGTTTTACACTAGTAACTTTTGGAGCCCTTTATAGCTTGCTGTTCGGTTTGAGTCAAGGCTCCGTGTTGAAGACCGTACTTTGACCTATAATGGTTTACTTTTATAAATTTTGACTTGGATGGAGAGTTGTCTCATTGGCACTCATACCACATCTTCTTATATCTATATTGTTGTATGGTCGATTAGAGCTTGTGTAATATGTATTTGTTAACTAAATATTGACTCTAAATAAAACTTTGAATTCAATTCAATTGAATTAGCGAGCTCAAAATCTCAGACCTAGGTCAAAAGATAAGTCATGGCCTGCTCAAGTGTTTCTTGCATAGAATACAGTTACCGTCCTCGAGATCAAAGTTCAAGGTCACACGAAGGTCAAAATTGTAAGGGAGGACACCACCTCATGATGATACATCCACATACCAAAGATGTAAGGTGATCAAAAGACGAAGAAGTTATTGCCTGGTTGTGTTGCGAAAGAATACATTATTTGACCTTGAGGTCAAATTTTGAAGGTCACATGAAGGTCATCATGATACAAGACACTTACACTCATGATGATTCATCAGCATGCCAAATATTTAAGGCCTAGATCAAAAGAAAAAAAAGTTATGGCCATTATGTACTATCAGAATGGATTTTGCTCTTATTTATTGAGCCAATTTGAGGGTGGGAGCGTATTATAAACTTTAATACGAAAAAATTTGGTGGTTAATTTTTTATAATTTTTACAAGAACAACAGTCTGATATAGCACTACAAATGTTTAGTTTTTTGAAAAATTATACGACACATTTAATAAAAAAAATTCTTCTTCAAATACTAAACCCATCACATTCACTTTATGAGCTGACTCTGATACCCCTTTTTTGTTCGGACAAAAATTTGAATCCAGATTAAAAAACTTACAAGTAAAGGGTATCTGCGAACTTAAATTCGCCTCAGTTATCACTATAAACTATGCTATTGTCAATTTAGAATTATTTTTTTTTAATATTAACATATATACACCTATACCCATATTTCTGAAACTTCCAAAATTGGCCGATATTAGCATGTACAAGATGCTATATTCGAGTTTCCAAATCTTTCAAGCCTATGGTTCAAATCGATTGATATTTTAAGAAGATGTTTAGCTAGGCCTAGTTAATAAATGAGAGAAAAATTAAATGACAGGGTTTTTTTGGGGTATAGTGTTTGGTACCCCCTTAAATAGGTTATTAATATTGTTATCGTTCATAAAACCTTTATAAACCATTCTTTATTAAAAAAAAATAAGAAGATGTGGTATAATTGCCAATAAGACATCTATCCACCAAAGTTTGAATGAAGCGGATGTAATCAATTATATACAACAGTACAGCCTTCAAACACGAGAAAAACACATACCATGTAGTCGGCTATAAAAGGCCTCGTTATGAAAAAAAGGAAGAATTCAACTGGTAAAACTAACTGTTTCATTCATAAAAAACAATTTACAAAAATCTGAATTTACAAACAAGAATCAATAACAACCACTGAACTGCATTTGAGACATGCACATACAGATCGTGATGGGGTTAAACGTGTTTGTAAGCGCTCAACCTTCTTTTACCTGGGACAGTGGTGTAACGGCAAAACATAAGAACAAACTATACACATCAGTTAAAACGGGCGTAACTCATTAGATCGACAAAAAGCAGAAAAACGTATAACACAACCCAGACCTGCTTGACAGGGTAATTTTGCATCACTAGTAACCAAAAAGACACACAGTACAGATCTGAGAGTTCTCGCAGTTTCTGGCAGCTGGTTAAAACCTAATGACATCTTATTAAACAAATCATGTTGAAAAGACTAAAATATCAGTCAGCACACACATAACATCCATTGGGTTTAGTGTAAAGACATTAACAGTCAGAAAAAACAAGACCTCTTGCAATGCCATTATATAGGTGTCGACAGATTGTAGATCGTGAAAGTTCATGTGTGAATATTATTAATATTTAGTACAGTTTTAATTTACTGATTACAAAATTAACATTTTATACCAACAAAACAATATTCAAAGATCTAATTACAGTGTGCAATTGGTAATCTTTTAGAATAAGTGTAATTAAACATGTAAAAGAATAGATAAGTGTACCCGGATCGTCTCTAAATTTCGTGGCTTGGTGAACAACATCACCGTAAAATCTAGGATGTGCTATTCCGTTTGAAATAAGTACAGCCGAACTTGCAAACCAAATCTTTGTATCTATTTAAGAATTTAGTAACGGTTCAAAGTAATAAGTGATAACGAATGATTGTTTGATGGATGCTTAAAGTCCAGTGGCAAATATTTAATGTATGTTTAGGACGAGAACAAAATAACAATAAATACAATAGGTGGGTCATAATATAGAAGCCTTCGTGACTGAAGGTGGGAGAAATTTGGACTATCACTGGAAAAACAGAAATTTTGCCTGGTAACAGACCACCCACGGACCCTTAACAGATTTGTTACAAGAATTTTGATGTGAGGATAGCGTTGAACTCTCTCTACACAAGATATCGGATTGAACGTCCCGATTCTGGCCAGACTGTAGTTGTACATCCTGCAAAACCAAACGGACGTCTGCTTTGGCAAGGGTTTTACAGCCAGTCGGAAGAAGACCTGTAGTGACTATATTTCTATTCCCCAGGTACCCTTGTGGTAACGAAATCCCTGACTTAATTATTTACCAATCATACATATATTACGCTCATTAATCAAAAATGTCATTACAGACACGGCTAACCTTTTTACAAGACTGCATGCATTATTAACCGAAATATGAAAGCATATGTACCAGCTGTATTTCTGGAACTACGTGTACGCTCAAAACCAACATTATCCTTTAAAATATTACCAATTAACACGAGCACGGGACCAATCGAAATAGAGACATGTATGTATTGTCAAATGTTAGGGGAGTGCCACTCTTTCTTTTGTTCAGTTCCACTTTGACAGATGCTTATGTGACATTTGGCAAGTGTTTTACATTTTTGCAAAATAAACATATAAAATCTGTTTTAATTTCAGTTCAAATTCTCTTTTCGCCTATCCACTTTGAAGTTATTCTATTTGAAAATATTTATACTCAAATAAACATATTCTTATTTTCCTGTATCACTTTTTACAACGCGCTATAGCAAATGTCTTGTAAGGACTCACAATGCATTTATATTTATGTTTGACAACTTTGTTTCTCTCTTGAATAGGATGTGGTTTTTTATTTCATGAGAAAAACACAGATTTTGTAAAAAGTGTTGTTAGCAGGAGTTGTTTTATGGAAGGTTTACCACAAAAATATGGATACACCTCAATGCATCTTTCTGTAAGATATGTTATGTATATTTTTGCATTTTGCATATGTGCATTTCATACACGAAGTTCATCAGTCATGTTTCATGCCAGAATGTAGGAAAACAAAACACAAGCAATCATGTTACAAGTTATCGAACCATACTGAATCATCAACATTCAAGTTTGCATGTCGGAGTTTAGAACTTAGTCTTTGTAAAATGTACCAAAGGTTTCATCGAGAAAAAACCAACGGAATTATAAGCGTACACAGTTATGAAAAATAGCCTAACATTGACTGATACACAAAATCTGAAACATCTTAACGCTCTTCACAGACAATCGTAAACGCACAGCACACCGAGATTGACAATGTCGTGACAGTGGTGTTTTCAAAAACTATAAACTTTAAAGACCTATATTATATTAACAGTTACTAAAGATGTTATAAATACAACTAAGGCAATTTATCAACCAAACTTTTATCATTTTTTGTATTTTGAATTCTCTACAACTTCTTATTTGATTTGGTTTTAATGTTTGGCTCCAACGATATTTGATGAACCCCTTGGTCGATAAAACTCCTGATTTCAACCCCGTTGGTTTCACCAGCCAAGTAATCAACACTTTTGTGTTCACAGGACACCTACAGATATGTTCACGTTTTATAATGTTATTGTATTTACAATATTGAATTACTTCAAGCGCTTAGGTTTTTCTTCTTGAATGTATAGATTGCCTAAGCTGTATTCGGTAAAATTTCTCGAATTATCGGTTTGGTAGAGCTCTATACTCATTCATTTGATTTAGGCCTTTTCGCTGTTCAAATTTGGGCGCCACTTATAAGTTTTAAGAAGACAAAACACGCGTCTGGCGATCAAAATTATAAGCCTAGTTTAAGCTTGTTTTGACTGTACAGCAAAAATTAAACAAAACATTTAAAAAAAAACAAATAAAACAGAAGACAAATTTAAATACATGTTAAACTTAAAACTATTATGGTTATAATCTACAGTAAAGTAAATCCTTTTTTTTGTCAGGACAGCCTAAAAGAACACAAAACAGTAAGTAGTTTATAGTATATTTTGACAGGAAGTTTTGATTTCATCGATATCGGAAAGCGCAATTTTGATAATATAGAAAAAGACAGAATCATTTCATTTTGCCAAGTAAGAAAACTACGACAATTTTTCAACTTACTTTATCATAAACGACCTGTTGTTCAAAAGGTTTTCCATTGGAGGCTAGTATATGAACAAATGATCGTTTATAATAAATATAGTGAAAATATTAGCATTAAGTAATTTAAGGCAAAATCCGCAAAGGTGCTGTGAACCGTTATATATTGCCTTATATGAATGACATGGTTGTGCAACCTTTTAATTACATACAGTGACCAATATAAATACATGATATTTTTACCAGATAAAAATGATAAGAAGATCAGCTAGGTATGCATTTAAAAATAAATGTTACATTTATATAATGATTTAGATATAAAAGCTTATCACTCACATCTAAAGATACCATTTACACGAGTAAGGTAAGTTTAAGATGAAGGCAGTTCAGCACAATTGTTTTCGAATGTACACATTGCCAATATGTACACAAGGACACAGCAGTAAATGTGCTTGCATTATATTAGATTCAAAACGAGTGATACCATATACGTCAACTGGAATAACAGCTCTTGCATATTCAGTGCATGTTATACATAGACATGCAATTTAATACACTGCATGGCCCAACATCTGTGTCTCAAACATGAGATTTAAAACTTTATGGTTTTTGTAACTGTTTATTTTGTCCATTGAAAACGACGAATATCTATAAGAAAATGCAATTATCAATTTATGGTTGATGGTCTTTAATTTGTGTTAATATGTTTGCATGATCTTATTAACAGAATCTTACATTTCCAAAATACTTATCTTCTCCAGAACGACGAAGAGCATACAGGTTATACAAGTGAACACTTTAAAGATGTAAGTTTATTTTTTACGGTTTAATCAAAACTTCTAATGAACATAAATGTCAAACATTTTGATATGACAAAAGGACAAACACGTTCACAAAACACTAAATGGAAAACTAAAAACCGAAGAATACGAACCCTTATCAAAGTTTTTGGTGGTCTCCGATGCTCCGGAAAGGTACGCTTACTATAAGCAACCGTTGTGTTACTCAAAGTAAGAAAATATAATAAACATGATAAATTTGAGAGAACCAAGATATGATAGGGAACAATTAGTGTGGTCTAGTAGACATAAAGTTTTTAATTTAGCCAAAACGGTTTGTAAAACAATCGATAACCTGTATCATGAATCTTGTTCAAATGTATGTTGAAATATTTGTCAAAAAGCCCTATAACCTGAAATTTGTCGTTACAATCTATCCAATAGTTTAATATCAAGTTTTTTACAATATTCTCCAATGAACATTTCTATCAATACAGTACAGAATGTTAAGAGATTCTTTCTTTGCACCTTCGTGTTTCCAAAGTTTTTTTACTAGATTGTAGCTTCTTACGATCTGTTTATACGAGTGTATTCTGAATTAAAAAAGATAATTAATACAGGTAAAAACACATATTTTATATAATGTATGTTAGAAAAGCAAACACTAAAGTTGCTTAAAACAGTTATATTCTATGTATTATTATGTAACAAACATATTGATAATATAACTTCCAGCTTCTGGAACTTGAAAAGTATATCAACTCAGAAGGTCAGGTATCGTTTAAAGAAGGCGAAACAGAATCAAAAATGCAGTCAAGTAAGATAATGATTATGAAACAGCCATTCTGATCTTGAAGAAAATGTATTTTACTTTTACATTGGATGTATATGATGCTAATATAGTGCTATTAACAAATTTAGAACTACATAATTTTATGAAGGAACGAGTTCGAGAAAAAAAACCACAATGTCCAAAAAAGGGGTCTTGCCTAAAAATCACTGAGAACAAACTTAAATAAAGTAATATGAGCATGAACAGTCACAAAACAGACTAATCGTATAGTTGTGAAGACTAAAGTACAAATCTGAAACCCATATCGTTAGAATGAATCTAAGAAGACCGAGATTGACTACCCTCCATTAAAATTAATCCGCGTTATAGATATAATTCTAAGATATTAAATACTCGTAATTATTTATGGAGAAGCTTCCCCTAACGATTTTTGTTGTTTGCGTCAGGGATGTTTATGTTTATGTTTATCGAACTTTCAAACTTGGTAGATTTCGGGGATTTATTTCATAAGGAAAATCAAAAGTAATATTATTGTAATAAACCATTAATAAGTTAAAGTCCACAGTGTCAAGGTAATACAGATTTTCTCAATAATGTACTTAGACTTGAAAGATATCATAACTGTTGAACACGAGTTATACTGACAAACTGACAAAATAGATTAACATTATAGTAAATATTTCAAATAGAAAGGATAATAGATTTTAAAGTCGATCTATGAACAATTTATGGTAAACCAAAAAAACTATGGTTCTTTTTTAGACTCGTAGAGACTGGGAGATATTCAATATATATCATTACAGTTTGATTATATGATATTCGATTAATTTGTATGTTTTGAAGTTTTAATATGTATGTATGCATCTTCTTTCCTGACTTAGATATTCGAGTTCCGGTTGCTTTATTGGTGCTGAATGGTGATTTAGACACACTTGATCATGTTATGAGAGCAATATACAGTGATATATCCGTAGTGGTTGTCAAAGGAACTGGCGGAGCTGCTGACCTGATTGCTTTATGCCTGGAAGAGTAATTTGTTAACGTTCAACTGTCTTATTACATTATCAAATCCGACAGACAATATTTATGAAAAAGGAAAGACCGCAAGTATTTCAATGACACTGACAAGGACGTGTTTATATTATATATACAAATCAAAAATCTTAAAACACATTTCGAAATGAGGCTTTCACACTATAAAGAACAGATTAGAAATTGCATGACGTGTTATCCAACTCTATTGTTTATCATTTTAATGAAGAAATTAGAACTCGTTTTATATAAAACAATCTTCACATTATACATTCATTTTAGTTATGACGTCTGAAACTCTAAGCAAGTATTATTATTATTTCAAAACAAATGATCAAATTTAAATTTATGTACTATGTTTGCATTAAATGTCAAAATTCAATGCTTGTACCATTGATGATATTTGTAGCTTTTCAAAACTAAAGAAGGAATTACCAATATTGATAACAAGACGTTTCACGAAAGGGCATTTTAACAAAATACTGGAAGTCTTCAAAATGATCATTGCAAAGGATTGGATGGTACATAAGTCTATTTAATGACATAATGACATACAGAAAATTGATGCATGTGTAATATAAAATAGTGATGATATATGATATTAATTGGCTTCAAACGTACATTCTATCTGTACTTCAGCATAATATCATGAAAATAATAACATGATGTGTTTAATTAAATGTGTTTATTATTCCATAAATTAAATATGTCAATACAAGCATACTCCAAATTATTCGTGCAGTTTTTTTTTTTGTTATGTATAGATGTTTGCAACATCATCATCGAATATTCGAGTTTAATCAATGTGTTATCTCAAACCATGCACAATTTACAATTAATAACCTGATATTATAAGTTTATTTTTCATTTTGATGTATACGAAAAAAGATCGTTTGTAATTTTAATTTGGTTTAACAACGTTGACTGAAAGACAAATCGCAAAGCTAAAATCTGAGAATGATTAACGCTTTAACAACCCCATAACTAGTAAGCAAAATAACAAAAGATACTCAATCTCTTAAGCCAAAGAAAAACGAATAACACAATAAAACAAAAATATGAAAAACGACGAAAGGACAAACAGCAGTCTACAAAACAACACCGAAAACAGAAGAGAGAACAACAAAAACGCCAAAACAGGCTGTGATCTTCGTTGAACCGCATGGGCAAGCTCTTAAACAAAAGCATCACATGTGTAAAATATGTATGCTTAAACCGTATAACAAGTTAAATCAAGCTGAAAGATTTTTGTTTTCTCGATGCAATGTTTCAACGTTTTCATGAGTATAGCCATAGATTTTGTAAATATAAATATATGAAAATCGAAATTCATATACTTGAGAAAAATCTTGAATCGTGTAACAAAGTAGGCTCGCATGAAAAAAATTTAGTTACTTTTCAATATTTCCCTAAAAGTATTTTGACGTAAATTAACTGAAGGTTTTGCTGTTATGCATCAAACTCAATCCGTTCCTTTACGCTAGGCACCTACAGAATTTGCCTGATTGTTGATATCCCTTGATTTTCTTTTGACTTGGCTATAATTATATATAGTTAAAAAACGTTTTTGCTTTCAACTTAATACATGTTCTTTGTCGAATTAGTACGTAACAGTCTATAAAAACTGTTGTTTTGTAGAGTGTTGTTTATCATTTTGTCGTTTTCGTATATTGAGATGGCGGTGTAACTAAACTATTTCCTTTTGTCCATAAGATATGGTGCTGAATTTAATATGTCATGCGAGAAACACGAAATAAAAATTTGAAACAACAAGAAAAACTTGGGATTGTTGATTTTGTATTTTAAACTTTTTTCAAAATTGTTTACTTTTCAGAACAAGTTGATCATTTTTAAAGGTTTCTTAAGATTTTGGAAAGTTGACACCACATAACTTGATCAAGTATTAACTTTAATCGACATATCTGTCATGTATCTGTGACGAGATCTTTTTGTTACAGTATTTTTTTCTTGTCTCGACCGACGCAAATTATATCCATTATGGGTAACGTCAGTTAAAACGCTCGTCACAAACTGAAAACTGACGCTGGGTTGTTAATCAATGTAACATAATCTTGTACAAATAGCTTGTTTTTGTATACAACTTTTACATCGTACTTATAAACATCACAAACAAGATGTAAAAATGACTATTGTATAAAATAATGGCTTACCTTCCCCTGTTTCTCTTGAAAATATTAACAACGTATTAACGCTTTGTCTATATTGACTTTTTGCAGATTTCAGTATTTGACATCAAAGTTGACGAACATGATAGTCTATGGGAAAGAATAACAGACGGAATAATAAGAGCATGGTCTTTTGAAGAAAAACTTGGTATACTATTTCCAATAGAGAACTTAACGGCTATTAATCAAATCTCAGACGTAGTTTACACTTTAAAGTCCAATAAGTGGCATGCTGGTTTGTCGTTAAAATGATATCGATTTACAAAATCGGAGAATAAAAAAGAAATCCCATCATTATTTGTTATGTTTATACAACAATTTTAAAGGAAATACAAAAAGTAAAATTTATAATCCTTTTATACATGATATATGTAATGCATAGTCTAACATATGTGTATACATCAGCCTTTAGAGTTGTTACCTGATATCACCCCCGGTTAATGGTGGGATTCCTGTTGCTCAGTCTTTAGTTGTGTTTTATATAATGTTGCTGTCTTTTCGTCTTTATCTTTTTTTGCCACTCAAAACCAGTTTTTTTTCGACTGATGAGTTTGAATTTCCCTTTAGTATCTTTCTCCTCACTTGTACAACGTTTATTACACTTACACACTGACATCGTTTCTTGTACAAGTTGTATTTTGATCGTACTACTAGCAGCTATTGATAGACTGTAGCCTACTACAAGTAGCAAGTGATTCTGTTATGGCATGATATAATTAGACATTATTTGACAATACATTTTAAGAAAATGAACATTAGATAGCAAAAGACAAACGAAACCATTAAATAGGGGAAAAAAAGAGACAACAATATTGCCGAAATCAAAACAGCGAAAAAAACCAGAACGGTCATAGAAGCATTATTATCAAAACTAACGATAGAAAAACATAAACTAGAAGAAAAGAAACGGAGAAAATAAGTTGCTCCAGATTTGTAAATATTTTCTGTTCAATTATTGACTCATACCGTATTACCACTGTCACAAAGTTGAAGAGTTTTAGTTTAACGTTTGCAATTACATGAAGCAAAGATGTATTCGGCTTCATTAATTTTATTTACACGAGCAATGAGCATTTAAATCGTTGTCATAGCTCATTGCAATTCATGTTCAACTTATATAAAAATGTTAACCTTTAATATTGTTTCATTATTTAGAGCACCATTTATTTGCAGCAATAATTATGTCATGATAACATATTAATTGTTTTTGCTCATTCATCAACTATTTACTCATGATTATTTAAAAAAAAAAGGTTTTGGTTCTTTTCTTAAAAATTCTTTCCATTTCAATTTCTTTTAATTTTGTCTTGAGGCATACATAATAAACTCGGATAATGTATCTTTACAATAACAGAAGTACCCTATACAGATTGCACATATTTGTGCTAATTGATGAATTTTACTTACATGTAAATCTTTAAAGATGAGGAAATTATGATGACAGAATATCTTTCTTTGAACTGTGGAGAGTATATCTCAAATTATGTTGCGAACATTGATGGTCTTACCAGGAGAGAACTGTTTGCTGGCTACAGTTTGAATGAGGCAGATGGACAGGAAAACATAATGGACGAAAACCGCCAAGTAAGTTGTTCTAAATTTGCCAAATGAGCCGATCCTGTCGAATATGCATGATATTGCAATGCATGCTATTGCAATGCATGCTATTGCAATGCATGAACTATTGACATGAACTAATTATTTTCAAAAATGTACAAAAAAGGTAAAATAACAAAAATACTGAACTCCGAGGAAAATTCAAAACGGAAAGTCCCTAATCAAATGGCAAAATCAAAAGCTCTAAAACATCAAACGAATGGATAACAACTGTCAAATTCCTGACTTGGCACGGGCATTTTCTTATGTAGAAAATGGTGGATAAAACCTGGTTATATAGCTAGCTAAACCTTACACTTGTATGACAATTGCATAAAATTCCATCATATTAACAACGAATGTGTGATAAACAACGCCAGGACCTAGAATCTATACTTCAAGACCATCGTGTATTATTTTTGAAGTTGATACGGAATATTTATCAACAAGGTCTTGGTATCTACTGATGATCTTTTTAAGATAAAGGACGAGACGTTTTTTGGCATACCATTGGTTCATCAACTTTCGGCTCAAACACTGATGACGTTTTACAAAGTCTGAGTAGCAGATGCACGCTCTTGAATACCGAAAAAGTGGAAAATTTATATCCCATATGTTGGTGAAGTTTTTATTTTGCTTCTAAAATGGGGATTATTTCAAAATTAATATCGTCTTGTTTATCATAGATTTTGGAACTGAGATGACCTTTTATGTGAAATTCGAGGTATAAGTCTAAAGCTGAGGCAGAGGCAGCCTTGTCTGTTGTTTCTTAAATTTCTTGTTCTGGAGGATAAATTAATTGAACCCAGTCAGAAAAGTTTGAATTGTTAATGGAAAGAACGTCAACGCTGTTTCGATCCTTTGTTGAAGGTCATTGAATCATCAACAGATCGTTAAATCCAACTACATGACTTGACTCTTAGTTTATATCAAGTAAAGAATTTTGAATAATTTACAACATTTGAAGTTTATTGGCAAATATTTCTGTCTATATTTGACTCTCTCTCTCTCAATGTCTTTCTCTCTCTCAATGTCTTTTTCTCTCCCAATGATCGAACGATATAATGAATCTTGAGACGGCTTTGACCTACTTCATAATATTTGATATATAGTTTCCACTCACGTGCAGGCAAAGCGCGTATAAAAGGTATCTCTATCAGTAGTAATTCAGTTCGTTAAGTGCTGCAACAATATTATCAAGATACATGCAAGTACTCTACACACCTTTTTAATGAAATTTGAAGTATAAAAAAAAATCAAGCATTAACATGTAGAATCACATTTGTCATAAAAACATTAACTTTTTGCACGAATGTCCCTTATGTCAATTTAACCTATTCTCCATAACTATGTGTTACAAGATGATCAACAACATTATATGAAATGTGATTATCTCTTTGGAATGGACACGTTTTCATTTTTTCCAGGTCGTGTTTATAAGAAAGCAGACACAAATGTATAGGTTACCCAAAAAAAGTGTATAATAATCTAGATTAATTTTGTCAGATATGCCCGATGCTTTAAGATTTCTTAGTCAAATACATAATCTATGTTAAAATAATCGAAAACTCAATTTCTACTTTTGAACACATTGTTTATCAAGGTTGATAGCAAATTCCATGTAAATCTATCAAGTAGATTCATGACACGCGTTAATGCATAAATTACCTTAACAAAAGATTTAAATGAAATATCCAAACATTTAACTTAACATTATTTCAAAAGAAGATTGCGCAATATTTGCTTGCCACATTTCCAATATATTGGAAGCTTGCAATATAGTATAAAGGATGTTCGCTACTCTGTTTCAAAATAAAAAGCTTTTTAAAACACTGTTACAACTTTATGGTATATAAATAAAGGAACTTAAAAAAGTAGAAAAAATGAAGGGTCCGTGTGCTTGTATTTGAGATATAAACCATTGAAAATTTGGCGGGAAATAATTTTCTCTAGACTTTTCATACATTAAGCATTGGCATCCTTTTTCTTTCAAAAACTATGAAAAAATAACAACGATTTTATAGAATTTTCTAATGTGGTTTTTTAAACTATATGTAATAAAGTAGGGTTTAGCCGGGAACATTTTTTAATGGCACTTCATAGATAAAACCAGAGAATTCCAAATTTCTGGCAAAAGTTCAAAAACAAGAAAAGCTAACATCCTTAACTTCCAATTCTTGTTTAAACATGTCTAATACTAACATATTTTGATTTGCATACTATCAAACGCTTTTCTTTTTTTTTTTTACTGTTTTAGGATGCATTTGTCACTTCGTTTCATGTTGGAAAGATAGATATCATGGAACAGATACTTAACAGTAACGAAAATTTCTCAATGTCAAATACTACCTTCCAGGGATTATGGAAGCAGGTATGATTTTCTTGTGTTTTTTGATAATTTTGTTTTATATTTAAAAAATACCACATGCAAGGCTGTTGAATCTCAATAAGAACTAGATAACAATATTTGAAGGCAGCAACGCTCGACTCTTTTCTTTAACACTATTTTAGAGTGATTATATTTGATAATAAATAGATTATTATGAAATAATGTTAACATGTGGGTCTTATCTGATATAGAAGTACGACTTTTGTTTAAAAAGACGAACAATTTATCAATTTAAATGCTTCCAACAGCGCTTCAAAACATTAAAAATATATGATGCATAAATATTTGAAAACTTGTCGTGCTAAATGACAAAACGAAACATTAACATAACAACAAAATAGAAATAAAATCAACCTCGACAAAAAGGGGTAACCACTAGTCGACATGCCTTAGTTTGTACCTGATCAGAAATTTATCAACATAGAATTTGAGAAAGGTATGTAATAAAATTTAATCATGTCAGTGCCAAAACACATAAAAATGTCTTTAAAAGTGGTTATTCAACATGTTCAAGAAACAATTCATGGAAGCCTTACATTAGTTTTCATTTAACTATGAGTTGGGTATTTCTACTTGATTATTTTTACGGTATTTTTTTCAGCCGTGAAAGCCCTATACACGATATTGTTTTCGACTGTTCTGTGTAACCTTATATGATAATATTGATTAATATACTTCACGTTAAAATGCCAGATTTTGATTGGCTAATACGAGGGAAACAATATACTCTATCCCATGGCTGAGCGGGAGACAATTTGTTTTAATATCACCCTCTCGTGTAGACCAATTAAAAATCGATAGTTTAAAGGACAATAAATTGAATCTACATCAAGTAATTAAAGACAACGCTTAAGTTCTACGTTTTGGCTCAGAGCTTTTTTTCATTGACTGTCAAAATGAAAAGAATTTAACATCTTTCTCAACTTCTGTTCATTTTTCTAATACCCGTAACGTTGTTTTGCTTAGTTTCTTTTGTTACCTATTCTGACATCGGACTCGGACTTCTTTTGAACTGAGTTTCACTGTGCTTATTGTTATGTGTTTCTTTATTCTACATTGGCTAGAGGTATAGGTGGAGGGTTGAGATCTCACAAAACATGTTTAACCCCGCCGCATTTTTGCGCCTGTCCCAAGTCAGGAGCCTCTGGCCTTTGTTAGTCTCGTATGTTTTTTAATTTTAGTTCATTTATATGTTTTGGAGTTTAGTGTGATGTCCATTGTCACTGAACTAGTACACAATTTTATTTAGGGGCCAGCTGAGGACCACCTCCGGGTGCAGGATTTTCTCGCTGCGTTGAAGACCCATTAGTGGCTTTCGGCTGTTGTCTGCTCTTTGGTCGGGTTGTTGTCTCTTTGACATATTCCCCATTTCCATTCTCAATTTTATTATGTACGTGACGTCATAGTAAAATACTTTAAATTAAAAATTCAACTGTAAAAGTCAATAATGATATGACATTCAGTATAATAAATTAAATAACACGTAGCTGAGAGGGTGATAGAGCAGAAAGATTGGTACCCATCGAAAAAGCATTGTCAACCTTGACTTCGCCTTGGTAGACAATGTTTTCTCGGGGTAACAATCTGCTCTATCACCCTCTCAGCTATGTGTTATTAATATATAATACTATATTGTTCAAAAATTAATAAAAACATACATTTTTCACCCAAATATGTCATTTCTTATCTAATTCTATTATATTATGAGGCGTACAAGAAGCATGGAAAAAAGTAATATCACAATAATACTGAACTCCGGGGAAAATTCAAAGCGGAAAGTCACTAATCAAATGGCAAAATGAAAATCTCAAACACATCAAACGAATGGACAACAACTGTCATATTCCTAACTTGGTACAGGCATTTTTTAAAGAAGAAAATGGTGGCTTAAACCTGGTTTTATAGCTAGCTAAACCACTCACTTGTATGACAGTCGCATAAAATTCCATTATATTGACAACAATATGTGATCAAAACAAAAAGACATAATAGGTAAAATCGTCCGGTACATAATACGTCACCTTGTTAAGTTGCGAAAGACAATAGCATCATTTGGCGGAATTTTCGTTTTCTGAAATTTTACATCGAAATAATTAACTGGAATAGACTGATATGCTTATTTTGCATTAGAATGGAGATAACCGTATTGTCTTTGAGAACAACCTACTTAAAATGTCATAATTTACCTAGTTGTATAAATAAGTTTGGCATAACCGTAAGGCGGAACAGCCAATTTTGAGTTTTAATACGTTTGCGTTTAAAGTAGACGCACTGTGATTATACTGGTTGGCGATATATAGGTCTTCCAATTGCAATTTATAATACAATTTGATCACTTAATCTATTATTTTCTTTATCAATTAGATACGTACTTTGAGTTCATGTAAGCAAATCTGTATACGATTTTGTTAAGTGTTGCTTTTCATCTGTCGTATGTTACATAGAAATTATTTAATGAAAAGTATTGATAATTGAATGCTGTGGTTGCATGTAATGAATTCATGATTTTCCAGTTAAAAAATGTTTTAACTTTCATATATTTTTATTTCAGGAGATCAGAAAAGAAGATGACAAGATACTGCAGGTGAAGTCTTATTTCGATTTGACTTAAGATTTTTATAATCATTCTTTCCTACATGTCCTAGGGAAAGGACTTTAATCATACTTGTTCATGATGTATACGTTAAAGGCTTTTTCTAAATGAAGGCATTTTGTAAAATGCCTAGAAAGTTTATGCATTTTATAAAATGCCTGCAAGTTTCAGACATTTTATATACTGACTGAGTTTTTCCAGTCATTTTACAAAATGACTGGAAAAATTGAAAGGCATTTTACAAAATTCCTGAATATATTTTAAAGAAAAAATGTCTACAGAAACTGAGTCATTGCAAATATTGAACAACAGAGCAGTTTGACCTATGACAATTAATGAATCTTAACGCTAGCATTTTACGAACTTTAATTATAATCATGATAATAAATAAAGTCTATATTAAATTGTTAAAAATTCACGCAAGCACTGACCTCGATAATTGTACAACTGGGCACGGCCTTGTACGGTGAAACCACAGGCTTGTCTCTGAAACTCATGTTATAAATGGAAATCAGTTTGGTTGTGCAGGATATATAAATTGCATTTTTGTTTATGAATGGGGACATCTAATCTGATACCTTGTGTAAGGAGAGTGCCAAGCTCTGCACTTTAATCCCGTTTGATCTTTCCGTGAAAGGCAAATATGTCAGACCTACATGGAATTTTATGAAAGTTGGACAGAAACTTGTTTATGACAGTATCTAGAGCAAAATATTAAAGAGACCTTTTCAATTTCAGTACTTTACTGATGATTGGACTTCAATTACTTTGTCAAACCTCCATAGAATTTTATCAAACTTTGGTTGAAGCTTTTTTTATGATTGAGACATAATGTCAGATGCAAACTTTTCAAACTTTTATTTTCATTTTCAGGTTTTTTTCTAGTAGATGGATTAAGCTTTTAGACAGTTAACTTTCAGATTCGGTCTTAAGTTAAAGCTTTTCAAATTTTCATGGAATTTTATGAAATTTGGACAGAAGTTTGTGTATGTCCAACACCCAGTATCAAGAGCATAATTTTGAAACTGAAGTATTTTACTTATAAAGGAGCTTCAATTACTTTTGTCAAATCACCATTGAATTTAATAAAACTTTGGCAGAGGAGTATTAATAAATAAGAGATAATGTCTAAAGCAAACATTGGAATTTTTGTTTTTCCTTTTCAGTATTTTTCTGATAGATTAACTTTTTTTTCATTTGAATTTACAGACAGTCTTGGATTAATTTTTTTTTAATATAATAAAGTATACTTTCATAGATTTTTATGAAACATTTACAGAAGATAATCTTCAAAATAAAATAAAATAAAGCATCTCAAGAATAGTTTTATTTTTTGTTAATTTGTATTTTACTGATAATGGACTTACTTATTTACAGTTGTCATTACACTTTTACACTGACAACAGTAGTCGTAGGCAAGACGCAGGGTTCCGTATAACTTTTACAAATGTTTTTACTAGTTCCCTGACACTAAACAGGCAATTTGTTGAATTTAGTCTCAACTTTTCAGTCCTTTTACAAAATGACTAGGTTTTTGTTGTCATTTTATATAATGCCTGGCAAGATAGGCATTTCATAAGTTGCCTGAAATTTCAGTCATTTTACAAAATGCCTAAATTTAGAAAATGCCTGTAAAATATATAAACAATGTATATGATATAAAAATACTACCTTACAATTTAACTCAGGAGTAAACATCACGTGTAGAAATTTAAAACAAAAACCATCTATTTACGTGGGAATTTTGTATCAATTTGGAAATATGTATTCCATATCCAGGCGCTGCTAAAATGTCACTTCACACAGGGGAAATATAATAACATATACATGTATACAGAAGATGTTTATATCACATTGATACTAATTGTTCAAATAATTTGATACACAATTCATAATGTATGAAGGAAGATAATGTCTATTTTTTACCTAAACCATTAGCGTTATTCTGCGCTTTCAAGGCATTCAGTTGCAGTAGTCGAATATATTGTGTTGCTGAAAAGGCTTCAGGGTTATGTGAAATGTAAAAAATGAACATCAACATTATGCCAACTAGATATATATATATATGTGTCAAAATTGCATCCCTATAATATAAACGATTAGTTGTGTGGTCCAATAATACAGATATAGCGAATAACTATATTGTGCTGATCGTATCTCTCTTACTAGAGCGTGTGTCCGGGTGATATAGAAGATCCAAATGCACCTATATACATAGCAGATGAGCTCCTCAAAGGTAAGTGAGAGTTGAGTATGTATGTTGTGTCCTAGTTATCATTTTGTACAAACTATAAAGTGTATAATACAAACATTCAAATTACAGTTTTTTATTTCAAGTTTGTACAAATTATAATTTGTATAAACAGTGCCTGTACACAGTATAATTGTACAAAATAAGGCTTGATTTAACTTTTGTACGCCCCACTTATGTTTTTCGGTCTGTGTGTCCGTCCGTTCGTCCGTTCGTTCGTCTGTCCCGCTTCAGGTTACAGTTTTTTGTCAAAGTAGGTTTTGATGAAGATGAAGTCCGATCAACTTGAAACTTAGTAAACATGTTCCCTATGATATGACCTTCTTACTTTAATGCCAAATAAGAGTTTGGACCTCAATTTCACGGTTCACTGAACATAGAAAATGATAGTGCGTGTTGTGTATCCGTGTACTATGGACCCATTCTTGTTTTTAATATGCTTAGCGGATAGATAAAACGAGAACAAAATATGACCTATAAACAATTTAACACATATATATGAGTTAAAACTTTAAATCAACAAAGAATTTTAAGAATTAAAATGTTTAAGAAAAACAACCTAGCCCGTTCATGTAAAATCAATGCAACTGTTAAAGTCAGATTGATTCATTTGCCTTGAGGTTAAGATTAAACTCCTGTTCACTGGTCTTTCGAATGGTCATTTGCAAAGGTAAAAGTTATAGTGTCAAATAAAATAGCCAGTACTGTGGATCAACTGGATGGATAAATTATATCAAGAAGTTCAGCAATTTGCTGAGAGTAACACATCAAAGCACAAATATTTTATGCTAAGGACATATTGCATGAGTTGATTTATTAAATTAACAATGCAAATGAGGCATTGAAGCAGAGTTACTAAGCCATACATTTGCTTGAGAAGTATGATTTTGTTCAAGTTACTGATATTGAAAAGCTCATAAAAAGGAGGAAATTAGCTGCGAAAAAAAAATCATAAACTAGTGCATAGGGTTATCTCTTTGACAAATGTAAAGGCGGTTGTAACAATTCCAGGTTTAAATGCAAAATAAAACATAATGTATTGTGTAATTCGAGGTGTCATGGTTCGCTTACCTGCTCCAACAAATAAGAGCATTGTATATTATTGTATAGTATTGTAAAAAAGAGTTATCAGTGTGTTTGATTCATATTTAAATTGAAATGATTTTTTTCATCATTTGATTTGAAAAATTATTCAATGTCAAATATTGTACAAGGTATAAGTTAAATTGAGCTTTATTGGGTACAAATTATAATGCGTACATGCAGATTTTATACAATTTATAATTTGTACAAACTGAAATACAAATTATAATTTGTAGTTTTTTATTGTTCACATTATAACTTGTACAAAGTGATAACTTGTACACAACATATGTTTTCTTATTGCCAAGCATTATTGTCACTCGGATAAAGCCTCCTATTTTAGGAATATATCTTTAACTTTGTAATCGATTTGGCTTTCAAACTGTTTTGATACGAGAGTGTTAACTGAACTCAACTAACGGCGTAGGAAGTTAATGTTTTTTAATATGATAACATTAATGCGGTATGTAATATTCGAAAAAAGAAGAAGACGGGATTGTGGTTAAGTAAGTAGGTACATCTCTTGCTTCATCTGTGAAACAGATATATTAGACCGGTCAACAGCTCTTGATGGGGTTTGTAAAACATTTGAAAGGATGATATCAATTTCATTACTTGGAACTTTTGGGCTTCGACCTATAATGTTTCCTTAAGTCGTATAAAATAAGGAAATTTAGTATGCCTTCCGATGATACACATATCCACCAAAGTTTACATCAAAATAATATTCTTCGAAAATGCCAGTACCAAGACAGGAATATGGCATTTGTTTTTCAGTTATTCCTTTGATTGATAGCAGTGGGAAAAAACTATTCAGTTGATTTGATTTGATTTGATTTTTTGGTGTTTTAACGCCATTTTTAAGCACCGCTTTTGGGCTATTTCGTGGCGGCCAGTTTTTATTGGTGGAGGAAGCCGGAGTGCCCGGAGAAAACCACCGACCTTCGATAGGAAAACTGACAATCCTAGTCAATTAAGATTGGAGTCGAGTGCACCCGCACAAGCAGGGTTCGAACTCACAACCTCAGTGTTGACTGGCTAGTGATTACAGTAGTAACTACTTAGACCACTCGGCAACCGAGGCCTCTAAATATTCAGTTTATATGGACTGCCCCACTTAAGTCTGCCTTTGAGTTTGGTATTTTTGTTGTACTTTTTTAATATTTTATTTGTGAGCAGAAACCGAAAGTATGGTAGGAAAGGCAAACTCTGGACTTAAGTTTCAACTGGGCGATACATCTAACCCATATACAGGCGTTGTGGCCCATGGAATGATGCTAATTAGAAATGGAGTCCAAAATTAGAAACCTGAAATTATCTCTTTTTTCGTGAAGTTTTTTTCTCAGTCAACCCTCATTATCAATTTATAGATGTAAGTCAATTTTCAAAATTCTGGACTAATTGTTTTGTTCAATTTGATGTATTTCCAATACTTTGTAAATAACTATCTTTTGACAATAGAATAAATGACCGATCCATCAAACTATGAAAACATTTTCTTGTTTATTTTCAGGCCTTTGTTGTTCCAAAATTGGGATGATTACATGCTGCAAACACTGCAGTACGAAAACCAAGAGGAACAACTATGACAGCGTTTCGGAAACGGTGCCTACAAATGAGACATTGCGAATCGCTGTATTGTTAAATCAAACGAAAAATGCAGCTGTATTATGGTACCAGTTTGAAAATCCAATGAGTACGATTATGATTATAAACAACCACTTAACTGATATTTAATCAACTGGGCTGATATGCATAAAACCACTTAAGTTAAGATATCCAATCGTAGTACTAATTTATCGTAGGACATGAAGAAAGGTCCGTCCTTCCGTACCAAATCTTAACTTAAGCAGTTTTTTGCATATCAGTCCTGTAGATATGATATTCAATAATAGGTGTAAACAAATTTAATTATATTCAAATGCACCCATACATGTATGTGTAAATTTGATTTATTACGTGACGCTTGTAATAGGGTGATCCACAGCTGACAAATAATTTTGCTCAAATCGATTCAAGAAAATATTATTTTGCCGAACTTCCACTCATATCACATTTAGAACATGAAGATAAAATGCGGAAAAACTCCTTAGTACCAATACATTATCCTTTGACTTTTGACGAGAACAAATGTCCATGCAAAGACAAACTAAGTTTGCAACACATCTTGCGTTAATGACTTCCTCACTTCAAATTATTAGTAGTTACTCTTCCTATTTACGAATGTGTTTTATATTCTAGAGCCTGCTGCACCTACACTTATGCATGAAAACATATATCAGGGTTCATATCTACCATTTCGAAATATTAGTAATGTAAAAAAAAATGAACCGTAGATAGACAAATAAAAATGGCAATATGTAATGTGCCATTACGATGACAAATAATAGGAATTTCGTGTAATTTATTCTTCAAGACTGGTCATCATAACTACATGTACCTCTTTGTTTCATATATGGCAGATGTTTAAAATATTCCCAATTTTGCAAAATTATGAAATGGGAAAGAAAATGAGGCAATGCACATGAATGGTTTGTTAAAAAAAGCAATATGGCTATCCTCGTCAAATTTAACACGACTGAAAGCATACATTTTTACAATAAACCATCTCAATTATTGTTATTTAAAGGATATTTAACATAGGTATGAATGAAAACTATCATTGCTTTGAGACAGCAAAATAAAACATATTTCGCTATATAAATAGTCAGAAATACGACTAAAGGATTTTCTTTATCTCAATTAAATACCATGTTCAACCACTCGATCTTGGTCTTATGGATTGGTTGAGCGTAAAAAAAAAACTATTCAAAACAAAATAGTACATAAAATCAATTTTAATTCATCAAAAACATCTGATATTATAGATGAATTCTTATAACATATTGAAGAAACTGATGTCTAGAAAGGCATCATTGGTTTGAAGGGTTATATGCCTTATTTTTGTGGTACGTTTTCAAAAGATAGAATAAATTGTATTTTCAAATAAAAATATTCAACTCAAGGTATGTCTCATGGACTCAATCTTATTCATACTTTCTTTCGGATGTACTCAATTTATATAACTTTTTTTTATTTTTTTTGTCGAGTACTTGTTTTAGGCATGCATTTTACTATATTCATTTTCTGAATAATTAAACACATCCATTACGTAAACATTATGTCAGTTTATCTAGGATGATTGATTTTCTCGGTAACATATATTGTAAGGCTCTCCTTTTGAAAAAAGGTATTGCTAATTATCATGGAAAACATAGTTTCGATTATTGATGATTCATTTCAGTGACTGCCCTAATTTCAATCATGTATCTTACCTCTTTGGCAAACATTGCGGAGGAAAAATTTGAGGAAAACCGCCAGGATGAATACCAGTCTCATGCAAAGTAAGTGTATTGCTGAAATGTTAAACTGTGTATGTTTTCGCAAAGGAAACAAATTTGCGAACAAAGATAAAACATGAAAACAACACTTTATAAATGCCATACGTCCGAAGCGCCTTTCTAGATTTTTAACTATTCTGAGAAGCCTGCACTGTTGTATATATAGCAAAAAAGCTCGACAAAAAATTAATAGTTTTTGACATTATACGTAAATTGTTAACAATATCATATCAAAAGAAATATAGAGAACTGATTACAAATCAATATGAATATACAAGTCTCTGATACTTACCTTGTACAAATTAACTCAGATATTCGAGACCTATTCCTGTTGATTTGTGCATTTTGATTTTTAAATTATGCACGTGTTCTACAAATGAATAGCAAATGAGTAAAACTAAATGGCAGTTCTACAAAATGTAAGGTGTGTTTACATTATCATATTCATTTTTTACATATGAAGATAAGTGGTGATTGGTGATTCGCCAACTACCCACCATAAACTAAATAACGGTTTAAGCAGCTTTAAGTCACCGTATTACCTCTAATAAGCAAGACAATTACCGTATAGTATTATATAAAAGGCCATATATGATGAAATGTAAAAGAATAACGAAATTTTTCTTTAGACATCGGCCGACAACTACATTTAAATAACAGACTCTCAAATATTAAAAACCTGATAATTTTGCCTGTGATTCTTACAGGTTATTTTTATCACGGGCCGTTCGTCTGTTGGAAAAAATGTTTGCTGACGATGAACAAATGGCTATAGAGGCTCTTGATAACGTCTGTGATGTGTGGGGTCATATTGAAAGTCCTCTGCACTTCGGACACCAATTCAATATAGAGGAATTCATATCTCACTCTTCCAATCAGAAAGATGCAAGCAAGAGATTGTTTTCGTATAACGTCGCTGCAGTTGAAGACGTTCATTCAGATATAAAACATGAAACAATTACTGCAAAAGCTCCTTCAAGGAAACACAAATTGACAACTACAACCAGCGTTTATCCGATTACTATAAGTGGGTGGTTTTCATTTATAAAGGTGTGTTAACATACTTAACAAAAACTCCATCTGTCACCTCAGGTGTGATTTTTACATGAAAATCTTATGGCATTTGTACTAGTAAAATTGCGCAATGTGTGTAATAACACATTAACTCCTGTCATTATACATTTTTGAAACATTTTTGTATTATTACTTAGAAACATACAAACCAAACATATGAATAGACGGAGGAGAATGAGGAGAAAATTAAGATTTAAAGCAACCTATGAACACAAATAACCAACATATGCATGCATGTTAACACAGACATATTCTTTTCATTAAGTGATAACTAATGTCTAATATCTACAATGACTTATACAGTTAATTCACAGACAAAATAATTGTGTTCATGATTTAGAGTTTTTACATGTAAAAAAAAAAAAAAAAAAAAAACGCTACCGTAACATTTAAATGTAGGCAACAGTATTTTACCGATGTTCAAATATCATGATTCGATTAGTGACATATAGATATCAATACAACAATCAAAATAGTGGGAATCGCATGAACTTTAAAAGGAAGAGCTTTGAATTGCCTTTCTATGAATCACCAACAATGCAAATACACAATCAAAATAAACTGTTTAACATTATTTTCACAGGCGTACTTTTCTCAACAACAATAAAACGTGTTATTGTAATTTTACATAACTAAAATCATTGTTTTATCAAATAGTTTAGCAAAACTAAAAAAAAAATTTGGTCAAGACAAATTGACTTTAAGTTGAGATTAAGAATTTTGTGGGTAATGAAAGTGATAACGATTGACTACGACAGGTTGTCTTTTGCAGGGTTTTGTTCGAAACCATTTCTGCAAAACGTATTGCTTTGATCGAACTTTTTTACTTTTTTTTATATTTTACCATCCTTTTTTGCACAAAAAAAAAATATTTTACTGATTCATTTTCTTCCGGATATAGTATATGTTCGGTAACACACTGCTGTCGATACAAAGCGAACATAAAACGTCATATTATATATAATTCAAACATTTTTTGTATTAATCTTAGCCACTTCCTATCCATCAAAACAATGGGTCTCATAAAAATCTAAGGTTTGCAAGGCCGTCAGAAAATTGCTTTCTTTTTCTATTTTGTCTGAGTGTACTATAAGAAAATTCTAGTTGTTACATGTAACTAAGTATTACTTTAGAGCAGCATTTATCCATTTAACGGGTTTCGTGTTTGTTTTTTTTTATTTCAGAACCACTGGAGTAAAAACTCTAAGATAGCAATTTTTACAGCACCAGTTACAAAAATAGTTATTCACATAGTGAGTTTAGAACTTATCAAAAATATTCTTCAACTTTCATGACACATCGGAAAATATACGCATGGGGATAAAATTGACAATTTACTGAGTTAGGTATTTGGTATGCCATGTAAATATAAAAGCGCCAGCACCACACACTTAACAAAGTGCCATATGGATATACATACAAACTTCAACACAATACTTGAT
This sequence comes from Mytilus californianus, assembly GCF_021869535.1. Taxonomy (NCBI): domain Eukaryota; kingdom Metazoa; phylum Mollusca; class Bivalvia; order Mytilida; family Mytilidae; genus Mytilus; species Mytilus californianus. The sequence continues at coordinate 69,345,494 of NW_026262712.1, forward strand.
CTTTTTTTATAATTAGATGATTACTGTGGATTTACTGTGGATTTGTTTATTGTCGTGTATTCTATTTTCAAGGATTGAAAAAAAATGTACCTTTTAGGATATTTGATTTCAAATTATGCCAAAGCATGACCCTTCAGAAAATTCCTTTAAATAATAATGAATCCGTTCTAATGCAGAAACAGGTATATAAAAGAAAGAAAAAAAACACAACGATATAGAAAGAAAAACACTAAAGGTCGAGTTACAGTAAATGGGCTATGTTACAGATTTTGGTAAAATTTTCCATACATCTTTGGCTCGTTGGACTATAACTGAAAACCGGGAAAATAATGCTTTTATCTTTTTTAATTTCTGAAATATTACTGATTGAATTCTTTCAAAATAGGTGAATATTTGTGAAGAAAGCACAAACAATAAGTAAAAACGTTCTTAAATTTGTCTTAAAATCATAAAATCTAAAATTTCTACTCCATAGATTTTTCTTAAAAAACTATATGTTGTTGATACATGAATTTCTGTTTATGTAAAAGTGAGTATTTAATGCCAGTACTAATCCTGAGGTCGGAGTACCAACGTGGTCTGACAATGTATCAGTAGTCATAATTGTATCAACATAGTACATGTAGTAATGATAACGTAAAGTGTGCATTTGGATTTATAATATCTTTTCAATGATGCCCGATGTCATACATTTGAAACCCAAAAGATAATATAAGCATTAAATGGCTCAGAAAAACAAGGGTTGGGAATCGTAGCTCGTCATCATTTTTCTATGTTGATATATGTCCCGAGGTTCTTTGTTGAGGGGCTTGTGGATACCGTTGGAACAACAGTCATTATGCACCGGTTTCATTCGTGATAAAAATGACATAAAATGATAACAAATTTACCTAACCAGTTTTGCATATCATAATGTATATTCAATGATATCATGGTGAATACCCTGATACCGATATGCAAACACTTATCATTGTGATCTCAATACCCGGAGTTATTCAAAGAATGTTCCTTTGTGAAACTTTTTCTATATAAGACATAGTTGAATTGTTTCTGCTGGTAAATATTTAAGATTTATGACACTTTTCACAATATAGAAATACAATGTTTTTTCAAAAGTTTTTCTTAAAGTAATTGCTGGTACCTGGAGCATTCACTTTAAAAATGTTTTTTTTTTTTATATACGGGTTTCTAGTCAATTTGTGATTTTGAGGACCACAATTAAGCTGACAACATTTGTATGCTTAACAAATAATAAAATCATTTTTCAGTTATTTTTCATCGCGGCTTTAATCATGTTCAGCTATTTCCTCACTCGAGACCTGCAACCTGGTTCAATAAATCTTCTAGAAGGTTTGATCTTCATATACATGTTGGGTGATTTATTAGAGGAAATATGGAGCATGGTAAGCGTAAATATTTTCTTCAATTTAAAATTTTGAAAATCAGTATGCAGATCTTTTACAATGGGTACTTATTTGTTTAGGTATGATATACAGTTTGTCCATTTGCCTGTTGTTCTTTGTTAAACCAATGGATATGAAAATGAAAGTACCTTTTAAAGAAAGTTCATTTCCTTTACGCAATATTACAGAATGTTATCAGTCACATCATAACACAATGTTCAATTCAATTACATGTCTCTAAATGGGTAAACACAATCTAATGACAGTAATATATTGTGGTATGTTACTTATCTTGCTTCCTTTACAGATTCGTCCGCAGAAAGATTGCCACTGGTCACCACAGAGAATATTTCTCCACATATTTAATATTTGGAACACTTTGGACTTTTTGTGCTTCATATTGTACATACTTGGATTTTGCTTGCATATTTTGGACTCAGACTTGATAGCACATACTAGGCGAATCTACAGCTTAGCCTTGTTTATCATGTTCCTTCGACTCTTAAACTTTCTATTATTGTCTAAACGGTTTGGTATAATCATAATAATGGTGAAAGAAATGGTGAGTACGTCATATATATACAAAAAATAAATCAATGTGCCTTTATCAAGCCTACCTAGTTTGATGAAATGTTTCTGTTGCTAGTAGTGATCGAATTGAAATTATTAAATTCTGACACGGCGAGTATCAAATTCTGATGGTATTACACTTTGAACAAAAGCGACAAAACAGCATAACATCCATTAAAGTTCCTATCTGTACCGTCGTATCAATGTTCCATGATTGCAGTTAATGGTTTTGCGTTAAGTTATATATCTATGATATGTTTTGTACGTAAATATGTGGTTAACGGCTTGTAATTAAGACTATATATACCATCATTGTGATTCATTGAACTTCAAACTTTTATCATTTACTGTTTAATATCGAGCCGCGTCTTTCTTTAACAAAATATAGAGTTTTGTAAAGTATACTATTTGTATATATGAAGAATATTACTAAAATTACAATTACATAAGTTATCTTTGTGTAATCAGGGGTGCACACTGGTGTAAAATTCCCAACACCCCTGATTGCAACAAGATAACAAATGTATTTCTTCAGAAGCATTCCTTCAGATATTGTAACCGGGGAATACAATTAAAATGTTTTCTACTACACACTTTTAACACCTATTTCTGCTACAAATATTAGTCATATATAACCTTTCTTTATTTTTTTCTTTTTACTTTTGGGAATTTTGAGAAAACATTATATCTTATTAAAATGTGTTCACATTTTTCCTTTTTACTCAATAGACTGATCTGGTCAGTAGTATTTGTTCGTCAGGAAGCATTGTACTTTTTACAGTAAAGCAAATGTTGAAGATCTGTTATAACGAAATTAGAGACATATAAAATATGTGAATGCAAATGTCTCTGTTGAAATTGCAGAGATGGCTAACACATGCTTCTGAAAATTTTACATCATGTATTATATTATCTATTTATGTATGTATCTGTCCTGAGTGTTCTTGCGTTTATTTGTACGGTAACCCTGTCACCTAATGTTGTCATTTTAACGATATTTTGAACATTGCCATATAAGCGGGAGGTTTGGGTAGCCATAAAACCAGGTTCAACCAACCATTGTGTTTTCTTTAAATGTTCTGTACCAAGTCAGGAATATTGCAGTCCGGTTCTATTTTATTTTGGCGTTTGGTTTTGTAGCAGTTCAGTGTTTCTGTTGTTCAGTTGTTTTCCTCTTAAAGTTGATGTGTTTCCCTTGGTCTTGGTTTGTGACCCGGACTTGTTTCAGTTGAATTAATTTATGACTATTGAACAGGGTATACTACTGTAACAGTTGCCTTTGTTTACAATGTCTGATATATTATTGCACTATCCTACTTAAGGTTAAAAAAAGTAAAATACTGAACTCCGAGAAAAATTCAAAACGGAAAGTCCCTAATCAAATGGCAAAATTAAAAGCTCAAACACATGAAACGAATTGAACAGTCCGTAGAAAATATAATAATAAATCCTAGACAACCAAATTAATAACGACGAAAAATCTCTGTTATGCATATAGTATATTCATGAGGAGACAGTACAAAATGAGAAACAAAGCACTTAATATTGTTACATGAAATAGTTTTTGTTTTCCAATTCATTATTTCGTCTTCGAATTGAAGGATTTAATTAAGTTTTTAAAAATCGAGTGCTATGTAACAACATCCCTTTAGTTATTACTGTCGAGGGAGCGCCGCAACACCAAGTTATTATTTGCAATTAATGAAATCCTCCATCGTAATTTCCAAATATTGTTTACTGCAGGAATGAACAGAATTCACACAAAATTTGTTGCATGTGTTTGAATTTGACGTCAAAACTGCTGAAATTTGTTATTCTTTATATAACGGGCTTTAATATTTTAAGACATTTAGAAATTATTTCCTCTTTCTTTACTTTTGTGGCAATGTGTATGATATAAAGACTTGGATAATTGTTTTTGCACCAAAGCTTTATCCTATCAGATCTATAGTATGTCTCTTCATGATTTCTCCCGGCTGAATTTCTTATTCTATCATTTGTTTTCTCTAGTCACGTGATTTTTGGAGAGATACGATGTGACCAACAAGACATCTGTTCTTAAAAATAATTTTCTGAAATATTCGATTGACTATCTTTTAGATACAATATGGTCTTTGTGTGCGCTCTGGTAAGAAAGATCTGTCCAAACGAACTTGTTGTTCTATTGTTGCTATCATATGTGAAAACGTGATAAAAAAAATGGGTTCAGTTGAAAAAAAAAAAGATTTTGAAGAATTGCAAAATTTACCATACAACAGAACTGTTTAATCAAATGTTCATAATACATCATATATACACGGATTGATTTATCGATTATGGATGTAGGCACCCTTTTCGCATAAACTCAAAGCATTTTGCAATAACCCATCATCCGACATGCGATAATCATGCAAAATTCAAAGGCAAGCGTAAATCATAACAGTCTGTTTAAACATGTTACCAAACAGAAATGAATCAAGAGATCTCAACTATCTTGCAAGAAGTAATAATAACAAAAATATCGAACTCCGAGGAAAATTCAAAATGGAAATTCTCTAATCAAATGGCAAAATCAAAAGCTCAAACACATCAAACGAATGGATAACAAAGTACGTTCTTCAGGTATCGATATATCGGCGGCATGTAAACAGTAACACAATTCACAATTGTTATAATTTTGAGGTCAGTTTATTTTAATTCAAAGTAAAACATTAGCAGACATCAATATATAAGGATAAATATACCGAAGAGACAGTTTTTGTCGACATGCGCATCATGTTCAGTAAAATTGGTACAGTTTATGTTAAAACTAAAACTTGGTCGAATTATCTGCTGATAAACTGTTCCTGTCGGTACCCAGTACAGGACTCAGTACTTTTGGCACTTTGATGCAAATATGAATACTATGTACTATTTTAACTTGAAGTTAAAAATTGAATTGTTCATTTATAGCTTGAGAAATATATCTATATCTAACACATATGTGTTCCTTATCCGGTTAAGATTTTGTCTTTTTTAATTTAATCAGCTCTTTTATTTCTAAATAAGTTTGAAGGTTTAAATATGTTGGTCTCCAGTATTACTGGGTATATATTTATTGTCAAAATGCTAGATAATAAGTACAGCTCATGTTATAAATTTGATACACCCTTTTCTATAGGATCCAACCTTTCAATGGGTAGCTACTTTTTATCATAAAGTGGCTTAAAATCCGTACAGAAAAGTGTACTTCTAAGCATGTTTAGATCAAACAGAGTTTTATTTTTCAGCTTGTTGATTTGATGCAGTATTTGGTAATACTTACCATCCTTATATTTGCTGCTGGCGTTGTTTACCATGCCAATGTTTATCCAAGCCATACAGTAACAGGACCAAGTAATATGGAGTATTGGAGAACATTGACAATTCTTCAAATTCCATACTGGCAGGTTTATGGCGAACTATTTCTGGATACATTAGAAGGTTTTAATTCCATTTTAGCATATTTTTGAGTAAAACTTAGTTTAGCTATTTTAGAGTTTCCTTTCAGAAAAATGTCTTACACCATACCAGAACCTTTTATGAGTTCTTTTATACTTCAGTGTGTATAGATATTATATCTGATCTGTTACAATTACACTTGTGTAAACATTTTTTTCAATCAACATGTCTAGCAGAATTTAGTCTTAGCTGAGGGTCAATTCCACAATAAGAATCATGCCAAAAGTAGAATATGATTTAAAATTAGGAACAAACTTAAAAGAGGGAAGTCGAAAATAAACTGACAACGCCATAGCAAAAAAGGTAACAAGTCCAAAATACAAACAACAGTATACAAAATACGAAATAGAAAACTAAAGACTGCACAAGAAGTACCCTACCAAAAACCATGGGTGATCTCATGTGCTCCGGAATGATTAACAGATCCTGCTGCACAAGTGGCAGCCGTCGTATTGCATATGCAATTATAAACCTGATATTAAGGCTAATTTGCTACATAGTTTATTGATAGAATGTGAGAAATTTAGTACGTAAACCACTTTTTTAATGAAATATGTATATATACTGTGTCAAACAATAATGTCCTTAAACTTGCTTGGAGACGTCCGTATAATATCTAAGGGTATATATTCGTAAGTCATTACCAGACAAACAAATTCTTACATTTTTCTTAAACATCATTGTAACCTGTTCAAAAACAAAGTGCTAACCATAATATAATACAATCTTCTATATAAATATTTTTCTTCGGAAGATTGTCGTGCTGGACAATAATTCAAATTTAAGTTTCTATCTATTTCTATTTGTTCTCCCTTTACATTATCATGATTATTGTTTCAGTGATATATTCCGTAAACCTGTTTTTTTAAGGCAATGACGATTCAGGTTGCAAGGATGACGCTCCAAATTGTGCAGCAGGAGATTGGATAACACCAGTAATTGCTGCTTTTTATATGATGTTGACAAACTGGTTGTTATTGAATATTGTAATTGCAATGTTCAGGTATTTTATACCATTGTGTATTCAATGTAGTAATTGAATAGTATTTTTCAAAAGACCAAAAAAGTGAAAAAGTATATTTTAACAAAACGCATTTGACTAGCAGGTCGAACAACGGATGTTCTTAAACCCTGCTGACTACCATTGGCGATTGCCAAATAAACGGATCACCAGATGTAACAAAATGGATCTAAACTATTTATTTAATACCAAATAGAAAACAATAATAGGCTTGTATTATATTTGCCTGCGGGTTTATATGATCCGTTCATCCTATTTCGACTCTTCAAAATTCAAGAGTCTATCCTAAATTGAGGTAAATTACTTGGACTTCCAAATACCGTTTCGATTCTAACATCACTGAAGAGACATTGATTGTCGAAATCCGGATATGGTGTACTAATTTTTGCACCTTTTGTTTGCGGTATACCGTCTTTCCCGCAAGTTTATTGTTTTCTGTTTGGTATTAAATTAATAGTTAAGATCCATTCTGTTACATCTGGTTATCCGTTTATTTGGCAATCGCCAATGGCAGTCAGCAGGGTTTAAGAACATCCGTTGTTCGACCTGCTAGTCAAATGCGTTTCGTTAAAATATACTTTTTCACTTTTTTGGTCTTTATGAAAATGTTGTTTGTGCTGTATTTAGACCCATCTACCAAGACATTTGTTTTGCATGCACACGTATAAAAATTGCGGTTTTTATCCAACGCAATCATAGCTTGAACGTTGTTTACAATTTAGACTTGTAATTAAATAGTATATATAGATAAGAAGATGAGGTATGAGTGCCAATGAGAAAACTCTTCATCAAAGTCACAATGTATAAAAAGTTAACAATATGTCGATGTTATTGTTTGTTCATGTGGACAGTTATTCAAATAAGATTTTATGTCTTTAATAGTAGAAATTGAAATTGCAATTAATGTTTAGAAATACAGTATAAACTAATACTGTATTATCTACTAGTGGAAAGAGTGACATACATAAAATTATTTTAAATTTGATAGTCTGAAGTGGAAGAAAGGGGAGGTAAAGAGGGGATGTTGATTTTACCTCTTTCCTAGTTAGCTTATGATAAATTGAAATACCATTAATTTAAAACCTTGAATTAATAAATCAATTTAAGTGAAAAACTGAGAACCATGCTGTTGAAATGATTGGACTCTATTTGAGATAGCAATTTCATCTCTTGGTTTTACTATATATATATATTTTTTTATCCCTATATAAAACAGGATATTGTCTATATAATTCCACCAAACTGTGCGCATAATTAACTTTTGAAATAATCCTAACGATAATGAAACTTCCGTAACTGTTTAGAATTATGTTAACTGCAAAATCGGTGTTATCAGACACAATACAGGCACAATCGTGAAGTAATCTTTTAAAGATTTTATTTCTTTCGAAGTTACAAAAGAAATATTTTAATAAAAGAGAGACAGTTATTTGTTAAAGAAATATTCAAATTAAGGAGTTAATAAGCAACAGACAACGCCGTGGTATGCCATGATAATAAATATCTCTAAAATATATGAAGTTTAGCCGATTTTTCAAATCGGATTGTAAGGAATTAATTTGAATACAAGATTTCTAGTATTTTTGTTATTCATTGATGGTGCGTTGTATGTACAATTCTCTTTTTTTGTTGCAGTGCACGGTTTAAGGAAATTCGAAAAAATTCCGAACAGAAATGGCGTTACTATCGGCATTCAGTTATAATTGATTTCGAAGATAGAATACCTTCACCACTCAATTTTCCATTTAGAATTTTCAGTTTCGTATGGTATACTTCAAAATGTCCATGTTGTCCATGTTATAAGAAAACAGCAAAAGGTAATTTAATGTACATGTGAGTTAATGATAGAAGTATTTACGAATATAATGAAAGCTGCAGAAGACATCCACTGTACAATATAACAAATTGGGTGAATAGAACAAATAAAATATTACATGTTCGGTCCTCTAGTTTGGCAATAATCTACATTGTATCTAGTGAATAGCATTTGTTAATCTGAATGACTATAAACAATAAATGCATTGTTTGTCGACTTTAAAACATACAAACCGATTAACACATTATGAAAGAGAATATAATAATATACGTAATCCTCATAAATCGACGGTTAAGCTTCTGTCCAATATATATATATCTATATATCCAGGTATATGTTGCTAAGAGAACTAAGTAAACACTGGTATATGTTGAGGCGAATTGTAATTGATACAGTATAACAGTTGTGCTAGTGTGAGGCTATTTTAATTAATAATTAATTCTAAGGAAGAATGTATAATCATTTCTTGTTGATATTTCAAACATTTCTGCAATAGATTTATAAAAATGTCTTTCATATTCTGTAACTGGTCCTTATTCTAACAGCCTCAGCCAAACACATGAAAATTGATATTTTCTTAACATGATAATGATCACAATTATCACAAAATGGAAAGATTGGATGAATATTTAAAACACGATAATCACTATTGATTTTTTTAAATACGTATAAATATATCAATGCAAGATATTCTGACTGTTATAGGTGATAGGAGTGATATGTTGAAGAAGCAACGCCAATTTGCAAAGGAGATAATAGCAGAAGAAAAACATGAAGGGAGAATGTCGAAGAAGCAACGCACAAAAGATAAACTTCAAAAGACAACTTAAGAAATGTTTTCCTCCATAAATGGCATATTTCTATTGCAGTATAGTATGAAATTATGACTTCGATTTCAAAGTTAATGACACTCCATTTTTGAAATGACTGTAAAACATGTTGCATCTTAAAATTGGAACTTACACAAATTACAGTTTATAAGCATCATTCATACAAGGGTCAAATAGAACAAATCTAGATAATTGATAAAATATTAATTTTGACTGAAAATGGTATAACCTTAACTTCAGTCAAAGTTATATACTGTTCTCCAATCATGCCAATATGAAAAGAAGGATTTTTGTTTTAAATGAAACAGTTACTTTGGTCGGAAGTGATCTTATAGACCTTAACGAAGAGGTTGTAACCAGTCTTTCATGTTTTAGTATCAATAGTGACCTCCTAACTCAAAATTGAGAATGATCGTTAGCTTCCATATATATATAGATTATCTACAATCGCCCTGACCATATTTGGTTATTTTTGGTGTTTTATAAACTTGAAATAAATTGTCAAAGGAAGAAACTCAGAACTAAGTTTTCAAGGATGAATATGTTTGCTTAATTTATTCCAGCTGATGTAATGATTGAACTAACCGTTTCAGATCAAATGTTAGTATAGTTGTAGCATTACTTATTTAACAAATGATGCCTATTTACTGGAAGCATTATAGACAACCTACGGTTATGTTATATGAATAATATTTAAACACCGATCAATAAACGTATATCATATAAGGGGAAACTCACTTTTTAAAACAGATCAGAGAGCTGTCAACTGTCATAATATTTTTTTTTAAACTCCATTCACAACTACTTTTAAAATGCTACACTTAGCGGTTTATTCATGAATAAAAGATTTAATATGATTTAATCGAACAAACATTTCGCACATAAAAAAAAATGCATCTCAACGAAAAGCGACAGTACTTGATATGTTCTAAAATAACAATCAAAAAAGAGGATAGATACACCAAACAATAAATTCATGTATTAAAAGTGATATTGTTATGAAAATGAATGCTTCTCAGTAAAATTATCAACCAATTTAGGTAAATGTTTGTTCTATTTTTCTTTTTCAAGAAAAACAAATTATTAATTTGCAATTGTATTTCTGAAAATAGTGTAAGATATGAAAGTCATATGTCAAAACAATTCTTTGTGTTTATTATTATGAAGCATTTGGTAAATATAGTGTTCATTATAAAACTGACAGTTGGTTTTTATACATGTAGATAAATTATAAATACAGTAAAACAATCAGGTTGTTTCTTGACACGACAATCGAGACCATAATATCTCCAGTTCATCAGGATGATTTTTTTTTTCATAAAATATGATACAAAAAGTGAAAAAGTTTTAATTTACACCTGTGACGTAAACCTATTGTTCAAAATCTCAATTATTTTTCAGGAATGGAGAGTTTTTCTATTGTTCATTTGGATTCATCCTGACGTTTTGTCATTTGGATATTTCCATTGGCACTTCTTAAAAAGGGTTCACCCATGGAAATAATTCTAAGGGACATAACGCGATATTGAATAAAAGAAAACTTACGAAAAACGAAAAAACGACTGATACTGGATTTTCTAAAAATGTGGATCGTAGTAATACAATGAACACCAAATATCTCATTATTAACAAACAGCTATATTGTAGAGTTGTAATTCCATCGTATGAAATACAGTATCATATTCGCTAAAATTCAACAAAATAACCCACAATGTGTTTTCCGATAAAATCTTGGATAATTGTTTTTCACCAATAGTATCCAAGCGGGTAAAAACGAATATTTTCCAATTTTCCATTGAGTGCAATTCCTTTTCTGTGCATCTCTAAAATATCAAATGCGATTACTCAGTTGGAATATTTTGTTATATTGAACATATTAACATTATTCAATAATGACAATTAGAGAAACATATATTTCACATACAAATTTGATTTCTAATTTTACCGTTTAATATATCATTTCCTTGACATTTGAAATGTTTGTATTTTGATTTTGTACAACACAAATCTTTTTTTTTTTTTTGCATTTTGTTATATAAATTAAAAAACAAATACTGGGATAGTTTCTACAATAATATTGTGGTTTGATAGAATGAATAGTTCAAGAAATTAAAATGGTCAAAATAGAGTGTTCGGTTTATTATTTGATTGTTCATTGTTGTAATTTGAATAGAGTACAAATGATTAGAATTTGAGGGGGTATGGACAACATTTTAATAAGGCTTGTATTACATGTAATTTTTTGGTGGGTTTTTATGTTATTTTTAAACAGAAACTCGTAACATAATCGAATTCATTAACTATTGTTATATGTCCAGTGGCAAATATAACAGTTATATCGGCAGTGCAAATTACAGCGTTAATCTTTAAATAATTACATTACATGCATGGTTCACGAGAATCCGTTATATTCATTAGCTAACAACATTTACGCGTTATTCAAAAATCAACCTTTATATAACACGTGCTTCCACAAACAAGTGTACATGTAATTTAACGAAAAACTTGATAAAAATGTGTGTCATTATCTTTTTAGCATACAAATGTTATTATAAGAAATGAATGCTTTTTTGTAATTTGGATGTACAAGTCTTGATCGTACACAGATGTTTAGAATAAAGCACTTCCGCTCTTCATATTAGATGTGCTTCGGTCAACACTTTTTCACCCTTAATATCCCAAAAAAATACAAAAAGAAGCATTCATTTCTTTAAAAAAATGATTAAATGAAATGAAAAAGTAGTTTTCCACTTGGGTTAAATACATACAAAACGAAATTTTTTTTTAATCATTCGGATTTTTGTTACTTTTTGCCTTCTTTCTGATGAAATGGAAGATTAAAAAATGCTTTTAGACTGCTTGATGTTTACATGTATTTTATCATCAAGTTCATGTTTAACTTCTGTTTTGACTTCAATAAGTTTTCTTTCATTTTATTGTCTATCATTTCAGAAATTGTCCATTACAGCTTCTTTGAAACCCTTTTAGTTTCCAATTGCTAATAATCTTATCCAATATTGCAATCATATTAGAAAAGTTTGATGATAGCTGTAAAATCAATGCCTCAGCTCTATTTGTATCTTCAAACATGGGTGCACTTGATACGCTAGAATCACATTACTTTATGAGAAAACACATAAGGCTCAACACTAGTCTATGGGATTCATGAATAAAACACGTTGTGTACATATAATGGGCACATTTCAATATATTATTATGAATTTTTGGTGTGTCAAATAGTACAGTAAAATATAAGTTTTTTTCCCTTGAAATCGTTCATTTTGTTTTTGAAAACATCGAATTTTGTTGATTTTCCATCAAAACTTATCGTGAAAGATCGAGCAACGCATTATCATAATCGTGAAAGACAAGGCGTGACCACTGAGACGGACGCAGAGCGTTTTCGCTTGTTTACCTGTAACACTTAAGGACATTTTCGCTTTAAACTTTGATACACCTTAACAAAATTGACAATACATTCGCGCTTTTTACCTATAATAGTTTATTTGTATCTTTAGAAAATTTACCAAAGTCATGGAAAGATGTTCACATATATTCTTTGAAAGTTCTTCCGAACAAACGACAATATCAGAAAAAAATTATTCGGGTGAACCAGACATATCATAAAAATAAAGTATGCGTTTCTAAGTAAACGATAAAAAAAAAAGAAACTTTAATGGATGGAACATTTAAATTTTTACCGAAATTCTTCAATTAGCTTTCTTATTTGTGGATTATAATTTGAAACTATATTCCTCTTGTGGTTATTCTGTTGCCTGAATATTCCGTGGACTTGTGGCGTCATAGTATATTTAAGCTTGTTTCAATTGTGAAGACCAAAATTTTATTTTGAAACCACCTGCTGTACCTGTCCACATTTAGAAAGACTCTTTGTTGTTATAAGGAATTTACTCAAATCCACCCTCTTTGAGTGTTGTCGTTTTTATCTGACACAAGCATGATAGGGAAAGGTTGATGCTTTTAGCTGTATATAAATAAATGAAAGTTTTGTGTTTTTTTTTTTAAATAAATGTTTTTTTATGTTGATAAAGCGCAAATGTCCTATTGAAAAAACACGCAAGTGTCCTTTTTTAAAAATGCGCAAATGTCCTAAGAGTTAAGCGCAAATGTCCTGTAAGAAAGCGCAAAAGGCCCGCACCGGACCAGACTTAATAATCAGACAATAATATTTCTTTTACCAATTGATATACTTGCATTTAGTTGAAGCATGTAATTATTTTAATAAGAATGAACATTAATGCTTTCACTTTTTTTTTCTCACTTTTTTTTTATTCAACACTTTTCCTTAATAGTTATTAAAATAACTAAAACCGTGTCTAAATAAGTAGATATCCAAAATAAAAGAATCTTCACGAAGGTAAATATTTGAAAAGTAAAAGTATATAACGTGAGGGTTTTCAAATTGCACCTACTTTTACAGTTTTTTTCACCTACGTTTATTTATGATCCAGACAAAAGTTTCCATTTTGTGTTTAATTTGTAGATGTATCCTTATTTACTATATAGTGCCATCAATTTAATTTTGAGTCCATATTGAGTAATAGAAAAATGTGTTTGAACCGACTTCCAAACTATCCATGATTCTGTAATGAGGAGTACCCAAATTGCATCCATGCTTAAATTCCCATCCTTAAAAATCGAATATCAGGTGTTTTGTTTTATTTTTTCAAATACTAAGAACAATTTTACATTAGTCCATGCTTACTGTTCATTTTTAAGAAATGGATGAACGCAACATATTTCATTTGCTCATTTTCAAAAGATAACTTTTTGTGGACGTCGCATAGCGACGTTTACGTAGATTTTACTTTTTCCAGTGAATACTTCATCTGTTGATTTATACTGTGACCGTTTTGTAAATATTTACATATATTTACCTGTTTGAAAGAAGTGCATAATGTCAAATGATAAAAAAGACAAATTGTTTAGTCCCTAAGAAAACTTGTAAGATTTTCGCTGCTACTTTTGCTAAATAGGTTCAATTTTGGTACTCGGTGCAGCTTGGGTACTGTGCGTTATGTATCTATAATGCTTAATGCATCCGCCCTGGAAATATATGCATGTGTACACAGTTATTTTCTATTGTGTCAGGGTTGTTACCTTCGGGTATATGGAGTGTCATTCGTGCGTACATCTAGTGACAATATTGGCTTATTTATTGTTTATTTCGTGGATGCGCTGACATAAACATAAAGATACCCAGATAACGTTGTTTTACTTGATTGTTTGATCAGTCTGTTCACAATAGCTATACGTCATTTTACCAATTCAGTTGGGAAATTACCAATCAACGTACCGCGCGATCGATTGTGCATGATGCCCAGCTTGAACTGTAATTAAAACTATTACATTTGGTTTCAGACCAATCATAACATAAAGTAAACGCACGTTAACGCCGCGTGTACATATTTCATTTGTCAACTCCAATCTTCTCTCTTATTAATAAATTGCAAATGATAAATAGACAAAGTATCGCTTAACAAATATTTTCAGAAATTATTTGGATAAGTAAATACTGGACAATATCAAAAAAATGTGTATATGTTAAGAAGAATTAATATTCATTACAGTAGATTTAGCTGCGCAATGTTTCAAGACTTGAAATAAAACAGACAGCATCAAATGATTTATAATATTTTGTTTTCAGACAATACACTAATTTCAAAATATTTGCCGTAGTTCATGGTTTACTGAATTTAGTCATATAAAGATCGACATTTATATACACGATGTAAAATGTCAATTTAATTAATTCATCCTAAGGTATAAAAAGAGAATTCATCCCACCATTACAATGGTACAAGCTTTAATATATAAAAAGAAATAGTTGCTACTTTTATTTTTATTGTTATACATACAAGTGTGGACACAGATCAGTGTGGATAGTATGTTTGACAGTGTTTTTGGACAAAAAGAGTTCTCGGCTTTTTCCCCATATGGTTCTATGTTGAACTGTTGTGCACAGTGACAGCCAACCTGTAGCAAACACTGAAAATAGCAGTGTCTTTTATTCAATATTGAGTTTTAATGTTTAAGACTGTCATGAAGGAGACACTAATTCAAATCAGTGCCGATCGTTCATAGGTTTTGTTTACCTAGACATTGCTTTCAATATCAAATCTACATATTGGCCAACGTACAATGAGTGATTGGTTTATATAATATGTACATTCCTGTAAATAAATTTTGTGCATGTGCTACGTTCCATTGGAAGATTTCCTTTCAACATTTAAAATTTTGAAATAACCGTTATGTGAATACATTAACATTTAAAAAAAATTACCCGTTAAGGGAACACAGCTAGCTGAGTGTGCTCCAACGCTGAAGAGATTTACGCAAAGAAGCAGAAGATTGCAAGGATTGCCAAATGATTCCGATAAAATATGTTCCACAAGTTTGATTTTGGATAGCAGCAAAAACTCAAAATTAGAAGAAGACCACATTAGGTGCATTTCTTCTAAATGTGATTTTAGTATGTAATATGTAATATATGCATGTAATATTTGTATGGTTCTATTTAAGTTCTTTTGAGGTGGTTATTTCAAACTAAGGTTTGTCCACATGAAACTGAAAATATGATCAGGATCTTCCCAGTATCATTAGTAAAATATTTTGTTTAAAGGTGAAAACTGTTTCTAAAAAGATATATTATGGTTGTAAGTAACAACAATATACCAGATATGGCAGATACCAATACGGATGCTCATAACTCCTACAAACTGATTAAAATTTTTTTGGATATGAACAGGACTAACAGACAAAAGGATTAAAAAATAAGTTATACTTACTAGTCTAACATTACCGGTATGTATAAGTGAATGATCATTTACACTCAGGACTCATCAGCAGGCAGCACAGATGTTAAAAAAAAGTGTTACAAAACCACCTAGCATTACTATTTGTTAGTAGCACGAGTAGCATTGTTTGGTAAATTTGTGGGTTTTTTTTATTTGGCTTCTGGACAAAAAATATTTGGTTGAAGTGTAAATAAAATGTTTTAATCTCCCCTTAAATACGTACATTGAATGGATGGTACAACTCCTTGTGCTGACAGGTTTAATCATCTTATATCACAGCAGATCATGCGCAGATGTGAGTTGTCTGTCAAATCTTTATTTCACAAAGAATGCATTTGCATAACAATGAACTGAGCTCTAAGCAAAGTACTTTAATAATACATTTAGACAAAAAGCTCAATCAAGTTATATACTTTGTAATAGAGGACTGTCATGATCATTCATCCTTCATAACCACCTCTTTGATCTAACAAACATGCCAAACTACATGGATCAGAAGTCCTGAAAAAGACATGTATTTTTTTTATATATTATATGTACGTATCCCAGTTAAAACATACAAAGTTGTGGTAAAACATTCAGTTTCTAGCAAGTAGTTCATGCACTAATTAATAACATATCTTAGTGTCCCTCTTTTTTAAATAATAACATACTTCCACCTAATCATTGTAAACAGGTGAACAAACATTAAAACTGTAAAATGTTATCAGACTTATCTAGCAGTGTCTATTTACCATCACAACTGAATCAATATATATATATATATACATATATAAGACTCGTATTGACGTCCAGTTTCTAACCAACCGCCATTCCTGAAGTCGACATCCAAATCTGACGTCATAATAATATAAGATTTCAAATGTACATGTATCGCTATGACCAATTATATATCCCTGAAATAGACATCTTTTTTACGATTCTCAAATTAATGTCCCAATAGTATTGACTTCTCTAATTGATGTCTTTTTTACAGACTATCCACTACAATGAAATCAAAGTTTTATAAAATGTCAGATTGAACCTAATACTAAAAATGATTGTGAAAGATATGATGTTTTAAATCTTGCAAATACTTGTAATAATATATTTCAACAATTGGCTGTACTTTTAGTTTTTTTTTATTTTGTCTATTGTTTGATATTGTGTATAGACCTCTAGACGTCTTTCAATTATCTTTGGCATTGGGTTGTTTTCTTATTGTTGTACATATATATTAATAATAATTCATTTTAAATGAATATGAAAGGAATATGACAAAGTCGATCGAGAGGATGAACTTCGTTCACCAAAATATTAATATACATGTACATATACATGTAATTTTTATGATGATGTTGATGGTGGTCTTAATGTAATTTTCTTAGGTTTGACCTTTTAATTTTAAGCTGTAACATGCCGAATATTTAATGTCAATAGACCATGACAACCATGACTAAGGGGATTGACCAACTAATCCCCATGGATGAGATGTTGTAATTCTGATACATGTACAACAACACACCAAATATTATTGACTTACCAGCACTGGTTCCCAACAAACTGAACTAATCAGATTCAGCATATAACAGAACTCCAGATAAGAATTCACACATTTGGGTTTTTACTCAAATTTACCCCTCAAGCAAATATCAAATTGGGTTTTTCACCACCAAGCTCTTTAATGTATTGGTTTTTTTTACCATCAAGATATTGAATTTAGGCATGTTATATTGAAGTTATATCAAACCAAGATGTTAATCCATGATTTAAATATGTTTCTTTCATTATATGTGTGACGGCTGTTTTATTTGGTTTATACCTTGATGAGCAAGTGTTCGTTTAATTTGAGTCTGGTTTGTTTTAACTAATCAGCCAGTTTTGTATTTTCCCTCAAAATTATAAAACTGGTATCACTAGTGGGGCAGTAACTATTTACCTTTCTAGAGCACATTCGATCACCCTTCGGTTTATTTGGGGTAGGTGTGGCCAAGTTTTTAGATTTTTATGTAGAACTTGTGAAGATTGAATCCTGTAAGACAGTTTGCCAGTCCTATCAACTGTTCGCAAGACCTATCTAAAAAAAATTGGGAATGTGTCCATGGGACACAGATGATGCCCCACTTGCAGATCATATAAAGTTCTAAAGGGACATTACTGAAGAACAGTAAAAGTGACGCTACCAACATTTGTACTTGATATGAGTTTTGTGGTAATAAGTATTGTGAATAAGTCTCATAATATTTGGTCCAGGCTAACTTAAATTACAGAACCGAAACGAAAAATTCATCAAAACGGTAAAAGTGACACCACCAAAATTCGAACTTGATCTGTATTTTGTGGTAATAAGCATTGTGTATAAGTTTTAAACACGGAAACCTACTTAAGGACGTACAGACGGTCAAAGGTAGAACTTAATGCCCCCACCGCTACGGCGGGGGCATGAAAATAGTTGGATTAAGATACACCTTAAAACCTTGACTGGAACGACCAGTTTAAGGATATGACCAGGGATTTTTTGTTGACTGAGATCATACTCAATTTAAATGATCCTGCAACATCAGATAAATACATGACAATGTTGTTCTACACTTGATACTTGAATGATTTTTGTTTAATTGTATTTACCTATAAGTATCTGGTCATTGGTTGTCCCTTTATATAACTTTTCGTTTCCAATGCTATTCAACTATATATTTGATTTGACGTTTGCTTCACTGTTCCAACCAATTTTATTGTTGCACCGTTGATTAGTCATATGGAGACGAAACCCGTGTTTGTCATACTAACAATATTCTCGTTAAGGCGCGTATAGTCGCCCTGGACGCATGGTTTTCTGTCTGGACGAGCTATGTATGAACCCGTGCATCCAAGGAACGCTTCCTAATAACACTAGCTGGGTCTACTTATCATAACTATCCCCTGCTATCAAAATGAAGCTGAAAACATGCTTCTATTCAATATTTTTATCGGAAATTTACTATTGTTTTAATTCATTCATTGTCATAAATCCCGAGCAATACCAAAATAATTATGATTACTTACGCTAAGTTGATAAACACAGAGAAGATCGAAATCTATTTACATCAGCACGTTTACCTTTTTGAGCAACAGACAATTTCAACAGGGACCCAGATCAACTATTTGATGTAACGCTCTATTCTTAGAACGAAAGGTGATTTCCAGTTATAAATATTACAAAAATATCAAAAGAATGAGATATTCAAATGCTCCTTCAACTGCATTATAGTACACGTACATACCATGTATCATTGACATCCTTGAGTGTTTCCTGTCAAACTAACCTACATGTTAACAAACAGTAATATGGTCTTATTTCATACGGGGAGGAAGCCGGAGAGAACGACCAACCATCGGTTGGAAGACTGACAATCATAGTCAATAAAAATTATATTTGAGTCAAAAATTGTAATTATTATCTTTAACAAATTGTTAAGGTCATTGACCATGCCAAAAACAACATACGTTTTTTTGTACCTTAGTTAAGCTTTGGAGACTTTGTTGCAGCAAGACAAAACAAATAGACAATTTTCGAGTTAGTTGCATTTCCCTTAAAAAACCTTGGTTAAAGTGAACATCAGTCGTGCGTTTAGGGGCGTTGTCAATCCCGTTCCTAAGTTGAGCGATTGGTTGAAAAACAAATTTTATATTGCACCAATCAGTTTTGCGAATTAAATGTTTATAATTAATAATCAGCATTTCTGTCATTAAAGAAATGTTATTAAGTACCTTTTGGATTAAACATTATTTCTAGTTAATTTTGACGATCACAAAGACACTTGATGAACTTTAGTAGAACAGGGATACATGCGGTCCCCTCTATCTAGTAAATAATGTCATAAAGGCGGGTATAATTGACGAGATTTTCATGCAAGGGCATAATTCTAAAGTAGTCTATTGGGAATGGTTTCCCCACCTACAATTCAGCTGTCAGTGTTAATGTGTAATGGTGACTGCCACAAAAATAAGTCCCTTTATTAGTGATTAGTTTACAAATCACTATTTACTAACGGTCAACTAAAATACACACGAGACGAAGCTACTTATTATCGAGCTCATGCCCTGTAAATTGTTTATTTAAGACTTTTTATAATTTGGATAAATGTTTTACATTGTTATAAATCAAATAGGAGAATTTGAGTCAAATCGGTGAACATAAATTTGACAGCTAGTGCCCCTTTAATATTGAAGATTACATCAGGATTTATATATTACCTTTACAGTATCTTCACTTAGGAATTACATTTTAGCGGAGGAAATGTATTTATAATTATGTTTGTGAATCTTATGGATCACCTCATTATTTCAACCAATCAGCGGAATTCTAACATTGGGAATTTCTCTTTTCAAAACAGTTCTTTTGCAAACCAAATAGGAATTATAACAAAACGGAATGCTGTAAGTAGATATAAAACAGGGAATGATAAACTCTTTTTATAAAAGATGGATTGGATCTGGGTTCTGTGTATTCACATTATTTGTACAACTCTCCCTGATCTTGGGAATTTTGTGGAATTTCGTGACATTAATGGTTCGCAAAAAATAATATTTTTATATATAGTGTAGTAATGATTAACCGTAGACTTAAAGAGCTCTCAATTTGTGTAACAATGTCCGTCATTATGTACCAAATGAACAGGATTTTGATTATGTAGCATAATAGTTTTACAAAAGTTAAAATACTGACACCTTAAATTGATGCAACAACAAATTTTGCAATTTTCAAACTTTAATTTCTTCACTTTTATGTCTAGCATTTCCATTCTTAGGTATACAAGCACTCAATTATCAGACAAGTACAAGAATATAAATAAAACAAAGAATTATTTTCTCTTTTATTGTTATTGACATAAATATTAGTCACCATAGACTCATAGAACTCTCAATATGTGTAAAACTATTCATTCTTAGGGACCAAAAAAAAAACAGAATGTTAAAGCTGTTGTATGATATTCTAACACAATGGAAAAAGTTAAATCACAAAAATACTGAACTCCAAGGAAAATTCGAAACGGAAAGTTCCTAACCAAATGGCAAAATCAAAAGCACAAACACATCAAACGAATGGACAACAACTGTCATATTCCTGACTTGGTACAGGCATTGTCTTATGTAGAAAATGGTGGATTGAACCTGTTTTATAGCGCTAAACCTCTCACTTGTATGACAGTCGCATCAAATTCCATTATATTGACAAGATGCGTGAATAAAACAAACAGACATAATAGGTAAAAATGTCAAAATAGGGGTACAGCGGTCAACACCGTGTCACAATCTTAATCACAACAAAAACAAACAAATATTTAACAAAGAAGCACAAACAAGCATATATCACATTTAATAACCTCATTCATTGCTTACTTATTTTTGTATTTTATTTATGTATGCCAAATTAACCCATAAAGGATCGAGGGATTTTAAGCACTTGGACCAAATCGTAATTTAACATTAACTCTAGCGTAGAATCGCGTGTTTGACGTCAGAATGTAAACGTCACACAGGGAGAGATATAAAATAATTGTGTCGTTCAAAGTATGCAAAAATTATAATAGAACAATAACACAATGACGGCAGAGACACGTCATATGTATCAAAGAAACATAGAAAGTCACACGACCAAAGCACATAAGTAAAAATGAAAAATAATACAAACAACACAATGACGGGATGCATAAGTACAGAGCCACGTCAAATGTATATCACCAAAACAGACCAAACAGTAAAAGTAATATTAATAAAGACAAATAAAAGAATATTTTAACACGTTATTAAGATGATAAACAGCGTCAGTACGCAGAATCTATACTTCAAGACCATCATGTATTATTTGTGAAGTAGATACGGAATATTTATCAACAAGGTCTTGGTACCTTCCGATGAACTTTTTTGAAAAAGGACGAGACGTTCTTTGACATACCCCTGGTTCATCAACTTTCTGCTCAGACACTGGTGACGTTTACGAAGTCTGAGTAGAAGCTGCAAGCTCTTGCATACCGAATAAGTTGGGAAATGTATATCCCATGTGCAGGTGAAGTTGGTATATTGCTACTAAGGTGGGGGAAATTGATAATTTTAAAATTAAAATTGTCTCATTTGTCATAGATTCTGATACTGAGATGACTGTGTATGTCAAATTCAAGGTATAAGTCTAAAAACGAGGCGGAGGCAGCAGTGCTTTTTTTTCTTTAATTTCTAGTTCTGGGGATATATTAATGGAACCCAATCAGAAAAGTTCGGATTGTTAATGGAAAGAACATCATCAATATATCTGAAAGTGAAATTAAACAATCTGGCTTCTGTGATCTACTTGTTTTTGACAAGTGTCTGAAGGAACTCCGATTCATATGAAAATAAGAAGAGGTCGGCAAGGAGAGGCGCACAGTTCGTTCCCATAGGAATGCCGACAATTTGTTGAAAAAGTCTACCTCCAAATTCCAAATAAGAAACTCCAGCATACACTTGTTCCTCTGTGTAGCATGTTTTACCCTTTTGTTCGCTATTTGAAAATATTTGCGCCTTTATGTTTACGCGACAAGAAATTTTGCAATTTAATAATTAAAGTTCTTCACTTTTATGACTAACAATCCATTCTTAAGTATAAAAAGTACTCCAATATCAGGCAAGTACAAGAATATTAATTAAAAAAAAAGAAAAATGGTCATTTTTTTATTGTTATCGACATAAATATTAGTAATCGTAGAATTATAGAGCTCTCAATTTGTGTAAAACAATTCTTTCTTAGGGACAAACAGAACATAATTTTAATGCTGTTGTATAATATTCAAACAAAATGGCAAATATTAGCACCTTTTTTTCTGCGAAAAGACATTTTGCAATTATAAATTTAAACTTCTTCACTTTTATGTCCAACAATCCATCCTGAGGTATAAAAAGTACTCAATAATCAGGCAGGTACAGGAATATTAATACAAAAAATGAAATGTTGTCACTTATAATTGTTACCGACATAGAAATTAGTAAGCATAGACTTGTTCAGCTCTCCATTTGTGTAAAACTATTCATCTTTAAGGAAAAAAGAACAGGTTTTTAATGCCGTTGTATAATATTCTAACAAAATGGCAAATATTGGCAACTTTTTTTTGGTGCAGTTATTAAATTAAATTTCGTCACTTTTATGTCTAACAATCCATCCTGAGGTATAAAAAGTATTCAAATATGAGGCCGGTACCAGAATAGTAATAAAAAAAAGAATCATTGTCACTTTTTATTGTTATCAACATAGATATCAGTAACCGTAGACTTATAGAGCTCTCAATTTGTGTAAAATCATTCATTCTGAGGGACAAAAAGTACAGCATTTTAACAAAATGGAAAATATTGGCACCTTTTTTTTATGCGAAAACAAATTTTTCAATTATAAATTTAAATTTCTTCACTTTTTTGTCTAACACTCCATCCTTAGGCATAACAAATACTCAATAATCAGGCAAGTTCAAGAATATTAAATACAAAATTAAATATTGTCAGTTATTATTGTTACCGACATAGAATGTAATAACCGTAGACTTATTCAGCTCTCCATTTGTGTAAAACTATTCATCCTTGAGGAAAAAAGAAACAGAATTTTGATGCCGTTGTATAATATTCTAATAATATGAAAAAATATTAGCATCTTTTTTCTGATGCGACAACAAATTTAGCAATTTTTACCTTAAATTTCTTCACTTTTTTGTCTCACAATCCATTCTGAGGTATAAAAGTACTCAAATATGAGGCCAGTACAAGAATATTAATAAAAAAAAGAGATATTGTCACTTTTTATTTTAATCGATATAGATATTAGTAACTGTAGACCTATAGAGCTCTCAATTTGTATCAAACTATTCATCCTTAGGGACAAAAAAAAAAGAAACAGAATTTTATTGCCGTTGTATAATATTCTAACAATATGGAAAATATTGGCACCTTTTCTTTGATGCGACGACATATTTTGCAATTTATAACTTAATTTTCTTCACTTTTATGTCTAACAATCCATCCGGTATAAAAAGTACTCAAATATGAGGGCAGTATAATAAAATTGAGAATGGAAATGGGGAACGTGTCAATGAGACAACAACCCGACCACAGAACAGACAACAATAAGAATATTAAAAAAAAAAGATTATTGTCAATTTTTATTGTAATCCAGGTAGCAGTGTATATATATTAGTAACTGTAGACCTATAGAGGTTTCAATTTGTGTAAAACTATTTATCCTAAGGGACAAAAAGAACATAATTTTAATGCCGTTGTATATTATTCTAACACAATTGAAAATATTGCCACCTTTTTTTTTTGATGTGACAATTGTTAACTTAAATTTCCTCACTTTTATATCTAACAATCCATCCTGAGGTATAAAAAGCAATTTTTTACTTAAATTTCCTCACTTTTACATCTAACAATCCATCCTGAGTTATACAAAGTACTCAAATACGAGGCCAGTACAAGTATCAATAAACAAAAGAAAAATTGTCATTTTTTATTGTAATCTATATAGAAATAAGTAACTGTAGACCTATAGAGCTCTCAATTTATGTAATACTCATCATCCTTAGGGACAACAAAAAAACAGAATATTAATGCTGTTGTATAATATACTAATACAATGGAAAATATTTGCATCTTTTTTTTATGCAACAACAAATTTTGCAATTTTAAACTTAAATTTCTTCACATTTATGTCTAACAATCTATCCTGAGGTATAATAAAAAGTACTCAATTATCAGGCCAGTTCAAAACAATTAATAACAAAAAGAAATATTATCACTTTTTATTGTTATCGACATAAATATTAGTAACTGTAGACTTATAGAGTTCTCAATTTGTGTAAAACTATTCATCCTAGTGGACAAAAAGAGGAGGATTCTAATGCCCTTGTATAATATTCTAACAAGATGGAAAATATTGGCACCTTTTTTTTATGCGACAACAAATTTTGCAATTTGATTAAATTTCTTCACATTTTTTTTTTTACCTATTCTGACATCGGACTCGGACTTCTTTTAAATTGAGTTTTTCTGTGCGTATTGCTATGTGTTTCTTTTTTCTACATTGACTACAGGTATAGGGGGAGGGTTGAGATCTCACAAAACATGTTTAACCCCGCCGCATTTTTGCGCCTGTCCTAAGTCAGGAGCCTCTGGCCTTTGTTAGTCTTGTATGTTTTTGAATTTTAGTTCATTTATATGTTTTAGTGTTACGTCCTTCTTCACTAAACTAGCACACAATTTTATTTAGGGGCCAGCTGAGGACCACCTCCGGGTGCGAGATTTTCTCGCTGCATTGAAGACCCATTGGTGGCCTTCGGCTGTTGTCTGCTCTTCGATCGGGTTGTTGTCTCTTTGACATTTCCCCATTTCCATTCTCAATTTTATGTTTTACAATCAATTCTGAGGTATAAAAAGTAGTCAATTATCAGGTTTATTAGATTTCAGATTTGAGATGAATAATATGAGAAATAAAAAAGTTATTAGCACATTCATTTTTTTTCCATTTGCCTTTCATTGTCCTGTCATTGGTCCAGTCATCAGTGTATCCCACCATGCAGTAGTAAACGTGCGTTAACTTTAAAAAAAAATTAGAAGACTGACCTTTTTAACCTTAACGCGGAAGTAACGCGGAAGTAAACGCCCGTTTACTACAAATTAAATTAGAAGACGTACCTTTTTCGCGTTAACGCGAAGGTAAACGTGAAAGTAAACGCCCGTTTACTTTTTATGTCTACTAAAAGTTTGGTGTTAACGCAGAGTTAACGCGGCGTTGACATGAAGTGTACGCGAGTCAACGCCGCGGTAAATTTTTCCGCGCATCTATATGTAATGCTTGGTCTGCACCCAACTGTAAGTTATATTCTCAATTTTGATTTGTAGAAAAAATCAAAACTTATAAAGGACGGACAAAAAGACTGATATTGCTAAAAAGCAAATAATCGGAGTGGTATTATTTATTAAGATAAGCAGATCAAATTGCATTGAACGATTATAGCCCTATTCCCTAACAAAAGAGAACCGGAATGAGTCATGCAAATCCAGTATTTGCTATATCAAATAAAACTATAAAGTATTACACAAATCATTAATGATTTTAATGTTTTCGTAGCATCCGATCTTCCACGATCTTCAAAAAGCGGTACGCGATCTTTCACGATCCAAAAAATCATTTTTTTGTTGTAAATAATGATTTTTTTGCAAAATTCATGATTATGCTAACACAAAATATCTTTTTGGAACTATTTGAATTATTAAAATGGAATGACATGTTTCAAAGAAAAGTTGTTAAGTCATTCGAATTATGAAAAAACATTGGTTTGTTTACATATTTGATGTCATTGAAATGTCGAGGAGCAATCTGCTTTTTGTAGTTTTGTAAAAAACTGTTTACTTTTTAACCTTGATTTTTTAAGATACTGATCATAATGTTGAACCATTTTGACAGACAGTTTTATTTTTTTGTGAATTTATCCGTATAATTCATTAAATTAGATTAGTAATTGACCTTGCATATGTGTTCTAGGTACGATTTCCTTCTCGATCCTAAACCAGAGTTTCACGATCCATTCGCAATGTTTGACCACCTTTAGGTATTCTTTCACGACCCTTTTTCTAGATGTACCGAATTGCACCGGTGCATCATTTGTATGTTGAAATTGTGGAACATTTATTTTATTATTGTGTAAATGTTAAACCTTTGAATTCTATTTTGAACACCTGGTTTGTATCTTTAAACCAGGGTAGTCAGCTTGATTGCGATCACATTCGCTTTCGTGTTTGGCCTAAGTTACATTGAAAATCTTTGCAGATTACTTTGTTTCTTTTAAGTGAGTTTTTATATGTTATTTTGTTTTTCAGGAACCAGGTCAAGTTTGACCATGCCCTTTTTTTCTGTCGAGTTTCTGATTATTGAGAATTTAGGTCGCATTCGGGTTAGGATTCTTGCTGATTTTTATCGTTTGCCTCGTATAGAATTTATTTTGACATAGGGCATTTGTAACAACCTGCTTTGCAGTGTTGTAGACGATAAAGTAAGCATATCCTTTATGAGTTGATATTGTACAGGTAACATGTACATGTACTTAGGTCAAAACCACGTGGTAAATTTCAGATTGTAATTATTTATTAATTGCATAACATTGGACTGTTTTTGATAAACAAACATAGCGTGATTAAAATAATTTACCAGCCATATATTAAACTTTCATTAACGTGTGTGTGAATTGAGTGTTAATAGCACATCTTTGATGTTTTTTTTCTGTTGTATGTGTATATATCCTTCATGGAGTCGAGACAATTGAGAGCGAGACATATTGTATTGTCACCTGTCTACCTGTCGAAGATTATATGTCTGCATCAAGATTTTTTTTTTTTATTTCTGTCGTTGGGCTGCTGTTCTATTGACGTATGACCCACATCTGGTTCTCTTTCTATTACTTAGTTCACTACCCGTATACACTGCTGGCTGAAAAAAAAATTAATACAAATCTGATAGCACGTATATATATTAGACATATTGTTAGGAAACCTGTATATTGTTAAATATTAAACGTCTCCCTCTAGATCTTTATCGGTTCTTTCTGTAGTTGGCTTGCTGTCTGATTGACGTAGACCTCACATCTACTTTTATACACGCAGCACTTTATTTTTCGTGTGCACTAATGACTGATTTTTTTTTTATCATATAAAACTATTAGCACTGCCTGTTTGTCTTTGTTTCAACTATAGCAGATTATTTGTTGTTTTCTGCTTAATGTTCAGTGGGAAATATTTAACGCATAATAACGCCATTGCTTCAGAAAATCACATCGTAAAGATTTTGCACATGTGTCTGGTCTACTTAAACACTTGCTTTCTGAGAGAAGAAAGTCTTTTTTTACAAAATCGCCGACACGCGCGTGCTTCAAATTTGTTTCTGGAATAAACCCACTAACTCAAAGCTTCCATTGCTTTCAATTTTAAATTGTGTAATTATAAGAATGTATAACTATTTTTGATTTAAGTTCGAAAAAGTGGCAGTCATAGATTAACTAAAACTAATCTGGACGACTTGGCTGTGCTGAAAAAAAATCCATCTTTCATTGCATACAACCGAATATGGATAGCATACACACAGGTACGTCTGATCTGAGCAACAGGGCAAATATATCCCTATCATAATTTCATATTTTTTAGTTATCCATAACAAACGTTCACCAAGGGTTCTACAGTGATCCCATGACTAGGAGCTTTCATTTGCTACCAAAATTACCAAGCTATGCGCAGGAACTATTTCGTTTAAAATATGTACTACTTTCTTAATTAATTAATTTGTAATGTTCTCTGTGACAAGCCCGATTAAGTGGTTCTATACCTTCTGTGTGTTAAGCGAAAAATTAAAGAAGATACACACAGACTATTAATTTTTGGAAATCAGCGCAGACGTAAACGTGCACGCTTTTTAAAGTTTTACTTATTTAAAAAAAATAAGCAAAAACTAAAAGAAGAGGAAAATAAAATAAAAAAAACAAACAAAAAACAAAAAAACAAATCTATTCATTTGAGATGATATGTTTTTATATCAACAATGTTCAGTTTTTTTTTTTTTTAAATGGTTTTGTGACTCAGAAAAGAGTCGTTTTTATGCGCAATTGTCTTTGTTTTGTAATATTATGTCTGGGTAGTCCCTTGAACTGCTCCTTCAGCAGTGCTAACATTGGATTCTTCCTTGTACACTTCAGAGGAGACCGATTCCTCATATCTTCTCAATTCTTTTTCATTAGACGGGTAGTTGAATTGACCGCCTCTCTTCTTTGTCAACTAAATGGATTATTTGCCCACAGTTCTGTTACATCTGGTACCATACTGATGTCAACTTCGAAATACGACTTGGTTTTTTTTTCACAGTTACGAAATGATTATGTCGTTTTAATCGTTTACGAAGAACGTATGCTCTAATTCCTATTGAAATATGTAAATATTTGAATACGGTCCGTGTTACACTTAACAATTAAAAACTTTAAAAAGATTTCAAATTTTAGTTTTTTGGATTTTTGATCAAAGTTTCAAAATATCAACATTCCAAATTTTTTTTAAATTTTGAAAATTTCAGCAAATAATTAAAATTTTGAAATTTAAAAATTCGTTTTAAAATTTAATAATTTATATATTTAATCAAACTTTTAAAATACTAAACTTAACGTGCAGTTTGACTATTTCGGTTTTTGAAAGTTTGATTTTTTTTATTTTTGATTAAGAAATTAAAAATAGAAAACGAGCGAAAAGAGAACATCATTTACGCATTTGATGTATCTGTAGAGTGCGAAACGGAATAAAAACTGAACGGAACGAAACGAAACAAAATATGACGAAACCAAATTAAATGCACATTAAATTTTACTTAAAAGTTAATTTAAAAAATATAACAAGAGGCAGACGGATCTAAGCGGAGAAAAATTGAATAAAAAAAATGATATTTCTCAAAAGCGGAGAATAGTAATTCTAAAATAACAATCACTTTGATTATGATCATTCTTAATTAGGAATAAAAAGAACAAAACAAATTTAATCATTTACATTACAAAAATAAAAAATGGACATCACATGAGATATCAGTATCCTGACATTTTTAAGGTTTTGCATCTATTATAAAAAAAAAAATTTCTAAACCTGTTTGAAGCTGCATGAAACAGATTTTTTTACGTATAGTAAAAAAATCTCTTACAGAAGCTAAGCGTTTCAGATATTTCATTCAGAACTATTTGGTTTTTACTATCTATCAAAAGAGAACAGATAATTCCATTTATTGGTCGAAATGGACAAATGGAATTCTAGGTTGGATAATTTTCTCCCTTTTGTGTTTGTTCTTCACTTTTGCACATTCGTCACTTGCTTGATAAAGCGCCCATCATATAGGAGAAAAGTGAAAACTGACCAACTCGCAGTAAGCCAAAAAATGTGATAGGATTAGGTATGAAATATTTGATACTGTACATTAAGCAAATAAATGGTTCTATACACGTGTATTCCCTCAAATTTGATATTTTGTTTTGCTTTACGACTTCTTACTATCTGCATCCATGTTGGCAGATGAAATCATTGAACATACATTTTGAACAATCATCTTTAGCCTTTTATCAACTGTTATGGTTCTTATGACTAGATCCTTGGCTTTGTCCGTTCCTGATGAGGGTAAATCCAGAAAAAAACTCTTCGGACTGAATTTTTTAACGTCTTGTTTTCATGTTTTTATCGATTACATAACGATCATATATTGCCTTTTATCATTGATTTAAATTGTTTAAAAAGTATTGGCACGATAGGTGAAATACTTAATTAATGAATGGTGTCGCAATGAACGTTGTGCTAGCCTCGAAAGTAGAAGATTGTTTATTGCATAGATTTCATTTGTTCTATATTGATATCTGCTTTACACTGCTTAATCGCTATACAGGCTGCATTGAGTAAGACCAAATATTAGCAGCTTGGACCACGGATGATGTTAAAAGGTAGAACTTCAATATCCAACTCAGAATGTCTTGTAAAAGCTGACTACATTCATACCACATAAAGATTATTTTCAGCCTGAATATTTTTGTAATAGTTGCCGCTGTATTTTAAGCATCGATCTATACATGTGTATATGTCGGCATTTAGATTAATGCGTCTTATCAGTTTTAATTAAATGAGCAACACCATGTTAATGATTTTAACGATTCAGTTGTGAGGTAGTTTGATAATGAAATATATCTTTTATATTGTCATTGTGTTTGTGTTCGCAATTTATTTTTCTTGGAGAGGGCTTGTAGATGCTTAGCCTGTTGCATGATCCAATTTATATATTTTGAAGAAGAAAAAAACATTGTTTAAATAAAACTGTACAGTAGTTAATAAATAAAATATTTTTTTAAAAGTTCACGTCACCGATAAACATATTACAAAGTGACCAATCTTAATGGTAAACTATTTTGGTTTCTTTTCGTTATTGTTTTAACATGATCAAGGTCGTTGTGTGTCTCATTTCATCACGTCGTGTAACACGGTAGGTATAGTGTCCGGATGAGATCGTGTTTGTCCGGTGAATCCACTTTTTTCGAGTGATATCACATGATATCAGATCGATTTACTGCTATTTCGCTAATATGACAGTTTTATTCATGACTGTTCATCTTATTCTGATATTATGATATATACTTTAAGCACAAACTACGCACAATTTATTTAGAATTTCACTTAAAATTCAGCGTTTTACATTGTCTGGGTTTTTTCGCGAGCAACATTTAAAACATCCAGTTCTTTTAACAAACGGTCCGGACGTTTTGAAGAAAATTGAAAAAGAAAGAATTGATATTTAAAACTGATTTTTCTAATTTATAACTGTAATTTAGTGAAGAACAATATTATATATTCCCAATAAGTCACAAAAAATATTACAAAGTTGATAAAATTTAACCATTTCGGACTTAATGCTAATTATTGTACTGAAAACATTTTACAATAACCTTGCAGCATTACGATATATAAGAATTCACTGGGTCTTTTTTAAAACGGTCTTTATTTTTAGAACCGAATACAGGGACTCATGATCCTATCAATTTCATTTCATTCTACCATTGTTTTTGCAGTCAATAATATTTTATGATTGATATATATTACAGTGGCGAACCCCTGAGTTTTATAAATAGGTGTAAGAAAACTAAGGAATAGCAGTGAAAAATCAGAATAAAATCAATATGAACATAAATATTCTACTAAAAGAGGCCTGCTTAAAAAAAAATTCAATAAAAAAAAAACGCACAATTAATCCATATATGTACTATTGCTCCTTTGACAATAACATTTGAATTGAATGGAATATACACAATAGAAATTTAAAAATTTTAAATATAAATTGCATACGTCCGAAGCACTTTTCTGGATTTGCCTACATCCGGAACGCTCAAAACTGAATATCTGAAAGCCAATGATGTATAAGAATCGACACAGTTGAAGCGCTAAAAGAGCAAACGGGACCTACAAACAAGCAAAATCCACCTCAGGCAACCTAGCCTGAAGGAGTTAAAACATTACTTTCTTTAAAAAAAAATATTTTGTAAACGGACAATTTTAGATGATTGATGGTTGGTTGCTTAACGTCCAGTGCCAAATATTTCATGCATGTTCAGGACGAGAGCAAATTAACAATAATTACAAAAGGTAGATCCTGTAATAGAGACCTTCCGGGATGAAGATCGGGAAATTTAGACTGCCACTTGAAAAATTAGGATATATTGGATAGGGACAGCAATTTTCAATAGCAACACGTCACGGACCCCTCAAAGAGTTGTTGTAACCAAACGGACGCCCCACTTTTGCAAGGGCTTTACTGCCGGTCGGAACAGGACCTAAGTGACTATACTTCTATTTCCGATTTCCCCTTGTAGGTAAACAATTTTAGAAAGGTCTGTTATAAATTATATCAGTATTCATGTCAGTACTCCTGAATGGTGGGCGATTTATCAAGCAAGTGACGTTTGAGCAAGAGTATAGAACAAACTCAATAGTGAAAAAAGAGTAAACTATCCAACCTTGAATTTCTTTTGTCCATTTTGAACAATTAGTTCGAAATTATCTGTTATATTTTGATTAATTGTAAAAACCAAGTAGTTCTAAGAGAATTACCTGAATTGCTTGGCTTCTGTTAGAGATTTTCACTATAAGTAAAATTAACCTGTTTCTTGCAGCTTCAAATAGGTTTAGAAATAGTGTGTGTTTTTTTTAAGCTATAGATTCAAAACCTTAAAAATTTCAAGATACTGATATCTCATGTGATGTCCGATTTGCTTGAAAAATACAACCTCTTTATTAAATTATTTTATTTTTGTAATTGAAAATGATTAGATTAGTTTCATCCTTTTTATTCCTACTATAGAATGATCATAATCAAAGTGATTTATTATTCTCCGATTTTGAGAAATATTATTTTTTTTATTCATTTTTCTCCGCTGAGATCCGTCTGCCTCTTGTTTTATTTTTTACATTAACTTTTAAGTTAAATTTATTATGCATTTAATTTGGTTTCGTCATGTTTCCATCGTTTTGTTTCGTTTCGTTTCGTTTCGTTCCGTTCCGTTTTTATTCCGTTTCGCACACTACAGATACTCCAAATGCGTAAATGATGTTCTCTTTTCGCCCGTTTTCTATTTTTAATTTCTTAATTAAAAATTTAAAAAAAATAACTTTCATAAAGCTAAATAATCAAACTGCACGTTAGGTTTAGTAATTTAAAAGTATCTAAATTATTAAATTTAAGGACTAGAATAACATACTTGACTAAGATCTTCCTTTTTGTTGAGCATGTTGATCTTGTATTGTTGGTCTTTTTTCTGCTCTTAGGTTCTCTCTTTCTTGTATCATAATATTACCTTAAACAACGTTATCCAATGTCAATAACTTTGAAAAGGAATAGACTTATGATTAAGGATTTGTTGACTTATTTGTAGATTTTGTCATGATTATCTTTTCGGCTACTTACTGATTCTCCCAATCTTCTATATTTTGCAGAAAAAGTGTAACCCTCGTAGTTTAAAAACAAAAACTCCTATAAGAAGTAAACTGGCTATTTCTTCTTCGCATGCAAAGCACATGACACGAAAACGAATGGTGCAACTTCTTAAGGTTTTTACAGATGCAAATGAATAATTTCTACAGGTCGCGGAGTTTACGCACTTTCAAATATTATTTGATATTTTTGCCAGGACAATTTTGCTGTATTATTTTAGAATGCTTATACGGTTCTAAATGAGTTAAAACTACTATGTATCATTTTTATCACAGAATCTCGTTAAAATGTTATCCAAATAGCCTTTTTAGGAAGAGTTAAAACTAACATTACATTGTAACGAATGGTATGGCAAATTTCACTCGATTCTTTTCAACGAGGCGATCATTTTCAGATATTCTTCAAATCTACTTAAGTATTCTTTCGAACTACTGACATTTAAAGGAGCAGAGCTTTATATGGTTACATTTGGGTACTTTAGCAGATTATTGAATCATCAACATCTGACTATCTCTCTAACAATAATGAGAAAGAATAGTTTGGCAAGTTTTGAGTATTATATCCAAAGACCGTACAAGAAGGGCATGATTAACAAAAACAAAAATGATAAGGAAGTATCTCAACCTCTTAATCAGGCGAAACAATTAGAATTGGGAAAATATTGAAATATTCAGATATTAAAACAGTATTTTCTTCGATAAGCAAAATGTTTAATAATTATCGTTACTGTTTGTAAAGTAAAAGATTTTTTTTTCTATTAATGTATTATCGCACTGGTGTATACTTAGTAATGTATAATTGCATTGTTAAATTCAGTAAATATATAATACTAGAAAATAAAACATTAAAACAAATAAAACGGAATGAAACATACAAGTATGCTTGCTTTTTAAAGAGAGGCTGACGTTACCTAAGTGATATAATTAACTCATTATTCGATGACAAAAGAGGGACGAAAGATACCAGAGGGACAGTCAAACTCATAGATCGAAAACAAACTGACAACGTCATGGCCAAAAATAAAAAGACAAACAGACAAATAATAGTACAGATGACACAACATAGAAAACTAAAGACTAAGCAACACGAACCCCACCAAAAACTGGGGGTGATCTCAGGTGCTCCGGAAGGGTAAGCAGATCCTGCTCCACATGTGGCACCCGTCGAGTTGCTTATGACAACGTCAAGGCAAACAATAAAAAAAGACCAAACAACAAACAACAGTATGCAAAGCACAACATACACAACTATTGAATCATTTGCACGTTGATCACATCTACCTTGTTTTGTCTCAGATGGAAAGTTGTCTCATTCCCAACTTTCTTTCTATTTAAATATCAGTTCCTGAAGAAAACAAAATAGCATCTGCATCGGTTGATACAAAGCAACAAATTATATTTAAAACTGTGCGTTGTTTGAGTCTTCTTTTCTTCACCCATCATGTTAATAAATTAGTTTTTTAAAAATTTATCTATTTCATTTTGTCCGTTACAAGACACAAGACAGGATGGATAATAATTGAAAAGTAGTCAACCATAATATATTTTACTAGTTGATCAAACAATAAGTTAAGCGCAAATACGACAATATAAAGAAATGATGAAACAATTTTAGTTTTCAATCCGTTTCGCTACATGTACAACAAATTCCCTTCTATTTTTTTTTTTTTTTTTTTTTTACTTACTGCAAACAGTACTAGCACAAATAAAAAAATTAAACTGGGGCATATTTGGACACAAAATATGCAATGCTGTTGTTTTAATTTTTTATTATTGTAAAACACTCATGCAATCACACAAGTATTATTTACTTCAAAGTTTTGTCTGAATGAATAAAAAAATGTATATTTGCGAACTAAGTATCCAAACAAAAACATCCGTCATGATGTCACTTGTTTCTAGCATAAAATAAATTATGTACGCTCTTGACCGAATTTTCCTACAGTCAGTAATATAGAAAACCGAGTCTCCAAAGAACGGGTCTTAACAGAACAGACATATTCCGCTTGAGTTGAACTCTACCCGAGGATATTAAAACAATAGTTTCAAAATAATTACATATTTGTGTGAACTGATAATATATTAAAAAAAAATAGTGACAGGTGGTATCAGAATACATCAATAATATGTAGTCACCCTCTCTTAATTTTTTCATTGTCAAGTTTTAAAATCCATGATAAGCCTCTTGCGTGATAATTTGATAAATACGGTGATCTCGAGTTGATAACCTTTTGTTTATATTATCTTCTTTTTTCGGATCTATAGTTGTAAGATAATGATGGATGGTTATCTGTCATTTTCCCACTGACATATATACTTGAATTTGTTACGGAAAAAAGGATTTGAGCTGAACATAACCACAGTTTCAACACTTCCAAATAGTTAATAGGATCCTCTCTTTTAAAATATATTTATTATTGATGCGCAATGATAAGAAACACGGTATTGGCAGTATTTGGCCACAGCTTTATTATAAAATTATAAACACATATAACTAGGTAAACAGTTAAGATATATATATGTATAGTAAATAGATATTTGGATGAACGTAGTCACCTTTCATATTGGCAAACTACCACACGATAACTAGATAACTAAATAGATAAATAATTAAGATATATATATAGTAAATAGATAATTAATTAAACGTAGTCACCTTTCATATTGGCAGACTACAAATAGATAACTAGATAACTAATTCTTTACAATAAATGAAGCATCCAATTAAATGAATCCTGGGAAACAGAGATTCGTAAATTTTTGTGTGGTGGTCCTGGGATACAGAGACCCACAATATCAAATGTTTTGGATGCTAAATGAAATATGACGCCAAATGACGCATATTTAAAGGAAACGCAGCGAAATGTGCCCATAACTAAATATCACTACGGAATATTCATGTAAACCGGCACATACAAAAATCTTTAAATCACCAAATAATATTCCGTCTGTTTCTTTCAAATGTCGGAATGAAAAAGATCGCGTGCGCAGTCATATTGCGAATTGACAAACATACATCTGATAGCCTACATTTAATAGAGGTGAAACAGCTAATAACACAAGTAATCTATGCGTACACTAATAACCGAATTTATGCTGAATCATAAATTCTATTATATAAATATGCATAATCGCATTTTGCTAAAATAGAATGCATTTGAGGTATAAGTACTGACAAATGAGTTTGACTTAATTTCAACGTTTTAAGTTTATAAAAAAAAAATTGCTTCCAAGGTAAAATATTCCATTTTGAACAACAATTTATTGTTTGTATCATGCTAATGGTATAATTGGCTATTTTATTTTACGGAAATAACAAGTATTTACTGGGAAAATTGAAATTTGTTCCTTTGGCATGTTGTTAAATTTTAGTCTCATAAAAGCCAGCTGCATGTATCAAGGGGTGACGGTAGTGATAATATGATTAATATATTAAGCCTGAATTCCAGTTCTTATTTGGTTTTCATTGTTTGTTGAAGCTGCTGGAGCGGATAAGACACATGCCTTTTTTGTATTATTCAGGGTAGTATTTCAGGTTCAGGGTCAAGTATAAAAGACAGGTTTTCCTCAAGTGTTCTCGATTTTATGCAATTCAATATTTTTTTTCTGATATCCTTAAATCCTTTGTATTCCATCATATGATTAATTGTGATTGAAATAAACAAAAAATGAAAACCCTTAAAACCAAAAACCCCCGTAAGTTTTGAAAACTTTGCAAAGTAAAAAAGAAGAAAGTTAATAATCAGATAGACTTAACATCTCTTTTCAATTTCTTTAGGGATATGGAAACAAAGTATAATGCAAACTCGGAACCTTATTTTGATATGTATCATGAGAAATAAAATAAATTATTGGACAATAGTACGAAAATATCAAAGCTGCTAAGAATTTTCAAAATATAATAAATCACCTAGTGAAGATATCATTATTAATGAAAACACTTGTTTAACTGCTGATTAGTTTTGTGATGTTTATCTGCATCTTTTTAATCCGATTTTTAATCTGGTATTTTACTAGAGTAATGGCATATAGCAAATGTAGTTCCAGTGTTCAAAAACAAAAGTAGTAAATCAGAATTTTTACTGACCAATAACACTTTTATCTTGCCTATTGAAAATATATGCTTATATAACTAAGTTTGGTGAACGCATCTTTCTCGTCAAACTTGAGATAAAGGATACAACAGATATAGTCAAGTCTGTCTCAGATATTGACTTTTATCTAGAAATTGACAATGATGGTCGGTTGTTAACTAAATTCATAAGATATTTCAGGGCTTGTATTTCTTATCATTATTTCCTTCATAGACAGTTGATGTTCACAAGAAAGCTATTAAACCTAGTGTTCCATGAGGTGAAGGTGAAATAATCCCTTTGTAAATTCTACAGACGCCTTTGTGAGTTGGTTGGCCGTTATCAGGGTTATGGAATAACTTTGTCACAGATGACGACGGATATGTTTCAATTTTCATAACCACATTCCCGCCCTCTTTTCCCCGAATGTTGTACTGTAACATCACTGTCACAGTCAAGGTGGTGGTTTTGCGGCAGCACGCATTTTTAAACCTAATACATTTTACATGGACCTGTCCCACAAGAAACATGTAATCCAGTGGTTTTCGTTTTGTTAGTTTTCCCATTTTATTATTTTGCATTTCTCATTTCAAGGCCATTTACAGTTTACTATGCGGTATGGGGTTTGTTCTCTGCACAAGGCCGTACTAAAATCTATATGTGTTAACGTCTACGTCTTTTGGTCTCTGGTGGATGTTGGCAATCATACAATATCTTCTGATTTTTATAATTATCACAGCAAATGCTCCCAAAAAGTCCAACCGAAATGTAGTAGTGACCGTCGAAATGAATTCATGCTATTCCTCCTGACAAGTAATACTATCACAAATAAATGTTTTGACAGCGGCACAACAAATATACTCCTGTAGATTTTTAT
Organism: Mytilus californianus; assembly: GCF_021869535.1. Lineage (NCBI taxonomy): Eukaryota > Metazoa > Mollusca > Bivalvia > Mytilida > Mytilidae > Mytilus > Mytilus californianus. Next base: position 69,383,875 of record NW_026262712.1, read on the forward strand.
TGTTATGGACACAATTTAGACGGAGGCTAACCGACTTAAAAAATATAATATATTCAAATGTTATTTCTACTACACTCTTCTAAAAAGAAGTTAGATGCACTCTCTGAAAAAATACTAATATTGCATTTATAAAATTAAAAAGAAAATTTAACAACTCCCCTTCCCCAAACAAAAACAAATTAAAAACAAGATAAATAGAATAGAAATAGTTCTGTACCACTGATTTAATAATATGCATATGTTGAGAATTTTTATATGTCATATGTATTATTCCTATCATATCATTTTTAATTATTTCAACTTTTTCTGTCATGTAAAAGTCCTCGAGGATATACTGATAAACACTTTGCATGACAAACATTATCTTTGATTTCTTATAAGACATACCATTAAAGTAATATGAATCATTCTATGTGAAAAGACCTGCATTTAATATTAATTAAGTAATAATATGTTAATATCTAAATACTCTCTTTTATTTCAATTGATTTAGGAAACCAAATAATTCCGAAAAAAAATCTGTTTTCTCTAAAACTTGTATTCTTTTGAAAGATATTATTAACGTTAAATTTAACATTATTAAATGGTCACTCTTGCATTATACGTTGAACTTTAAAGGAAAGATTTTAAACATCACAAATAGCATTTGTTGATACTATCTTACGGTTACAATTTTCAAATTGTAATCAATCTAACATGCTGCGTTTTCATCACCAAACATGTTATAGGTAACTAAAGGAGTTAAAGAACCTGTTTCACACACCAGAATGTTGTTTTTTTCAAATGTCAACTCTTCAGCATTAAGAACTGCTTTGATATCGCAGATATAGTTTTTGTTGGTCTCGTATTGCTGACCGTTTTTCTGTTTTTATTTATATTTTATCTGCTATTAAAGTATTTGCTTAAAAAACTACAATCGCGAAAAATCGTCATTCACGGAAATAACTTTATAAGAGAGTGGAATTACAATTTCGTTAACTTATTTGTAGATCTTGTCTGCTTGCTCTTATTGGCTGTTTTAAGGTTTCTGTATATCCTCTATAGTTATTATAAAGTGTTATTTAAGAGCAATAATTGGGACAAATCAGATTGAAAGGGCAATACCTCCTGTAAGGGGACGACTAAACTTTCGGCTTTATTGATATATTTGCAAATCATTTATTGTTGATCGCTTTTTGCTGGTCGCGTTTTCTATATACTTCAGTTTTGGCTATGCATGAAAAATGAGTAAAACACATCATTCAAGGGCAACAACTCCTTTGTCCGACGATTCCGGTCAAGTTGACAAATGTGTAGATATTGTGTGGCTGATCATCTAGTTAGGTATATCTAGTTTCGAATGGCCAAGTAGTTTAGAGTAAAATATTTATTTGTAAAGTTAACGGGCGAAGACGTTGAAGACGCTTACAACAGACGCAAAGTGATGAGAATATCTCACTTGACCCTTTGGCTCTTGTGAGGTTAATATGTACAACTTCTATTTCATCGTATTATTTCAGAAACATTTTTTGCTGTTGTTGAAAACATTGTTGGGGGACGTTTACAAAACAGCATTGTCAGCGCCCCTGCTGCGATGTCTTTGCTAAACTTGGTTTGGCATTTTGGTTTTGCATCTCAACATGGAATATCAATTTGTTTCTTTTTTTTCTATTTCGACATAAGAAAATGCCTGTACCAAGTCAGCAATATAAAGGCAACAGTAGTTTACCGGTGTTCAAAAGTCATAAATCGATTGAGAAAAAACAAATCCGGGTTACAAACCAAAACCGAGGGAAACACATCAACTATAAGAGGAAAACAAAGGAACAACAGGAGCACCGAAGTGCAACAAAAACAATGTCCCTGTCCTCCAAAAAACCAAAACAAAACAGAAACAAAAACAAAACAAAAAACAAGAAAATACTTTTTGAATGTTATGTGTGTTAGTTCTTCCATATCAATTTTAATTTTCCAACTCATATTTAGTCATGTTTAGATCCTCGAGAATATACTGATAAACAATTTGCATGACTAACACTGTCTTCTATTTTCTTATATGAAGGGACATTCATGTTATATTGAAGATTCGATCATCAAATGTCAAAATATCTGCATATAATATTGAATTACAAAATTTGTGAGTTTTTAAATACCATCTCTTGTCTATTTCGGTTATGGAAAACCAAATAATTAAAAAAAAAACCTATTTTCTTTAAAACTTGTATTCTTTTGAAAGATATCATTAACGTTAAGTATAACAATGACTGAATATAGTTGTCACTCCTTTAACAGATATGACAGATCAATTCTCACTTTGAACTATAAACGTGAGATTGTAAATATTTGAGTTTGAAATAGCATTTGTGGATAATAGCTAACGATTACAATTTTCAAATTTCAATTACGCTAACATTTTGCTCTCTTTTAATAAAAAGGCTTTACTAGATCTTTGTGCATTTTCAACAATGACCACTCCCCAAAATTAAGGACTAGAATATTATTGATGACTAAGAGATTGGTTTTGTTGATCGTGTATTTGCTGGTAGTTCTTTCTGCTTTGTACTATTATTGTTTTTACCAAGAATAGAACTTTGTTGAAGAAACATCGTTATACAAGAGCAACGGCATTTTAAAGCGGGGTTATTGGATCATTATGCATCATTTTTATTACCGAGTCTGGATTAGTTATAGTGCAGAAAGCCTCTCTAAAAAGTAGAGAATATGCTTTTTGACTTTCTTCATACATAAAGACATTATGATATCCTTCTGAAAATATGTTACAGAATTTTAACATTATATTGGTGCGGGAAAGTATAAATTGAATAATTAGATGAAATATACTTACTTTTCATTATACGATATGAAAAAAATAGCATTCAAAATGGTTCAGTTCAAATCGTAATACTATTAATTTTGTGTCCCGTTAAGAAGATGATTATATATCATATGAAGGACGAACCATTAAATCATTGTTGAAAAGCTATAAAACCAAATATGTAGAATGTAATCTGTGGATGTTCCCTATATTTAACATTCTAAAAATGCTTAATACCATTTAATTACCTATAGTTTAGTTAGCACGTTTTTGTTAATGATTTGCATATCAAGTCGTTGATTGTCGCAGATTTTCTGTTAAAAAATAAATGAACAAGCACAATTTATTTAGAAATGAATAAACCTGCACTTTGAAAGTATATTATATAAAGTCAACGACACCTGGATTAATGAATACATATCATAATCATAATAGATAATTAGGTTTTGTAATAGTAAAATTTTATTTGAATAACAGATAATTTCTATTTATATAATACAGTTTTCAGTTTTAACATTCATTTGAAAGAAAGCTTAAAAATAGCATTATATTGTAACAAATAGAAGGGCAAATTTCCCTTTAATCTATTTAACAAGACGATCATTTTCAAATACTCTTTCAATCTAATAAAGTTTATATGACCCCTCCTTTTTTAGTAATCATTTATTTATATTGTGTCACAGATTAAATTTATTCGTTCAGTGTATGTTTCCTTGTTTTTGTTAATATGTCTTTACGATCGAGTTAAGCCATTTCAATTAATATTTTATAATGTGTTTTTCTATGTTGTACTTTCACACTACTTTATCAGGTTAGGGGAAGGTTGGCGCCTGTTAAAACGTTTAAACCCAATGCTTTTGTTTGCACCTGTCCTAAGTAAGGGACCTGTTGTTCAGTTGTTGTCGTTTGTTGATGTGGTTCATAATTGTTTCTCCTTTCTTTAGATAGATTATACCGTTGGTTTTCCTGTTTGAATAGATTTACACTAGTCATTTCGGGGCCCCTTTATAGTTTGTTGCTCGATGTGAGCAAAGGATCTGTGTTGAAGGTCGTACTCTGACCTATAATTGTTTACTTTTTGCACATTGTGACTTGGATATAGAGTCGTCTTATTGGCATTCATACCACGTCTTCTTATTTCTATAGCTCCATATGTACTTAAGCAGATTATTAAATTAACTGATTATATATCAAAACAATACTTTGACAGAATATTTTGACAAATTTTGAGTATTTATCCAAAGACTGTTTAAGAAGGACGTGATTAACATGATAGAAAAAAATACATTATGGGGAAGAATCCCAACCTCTTAGTCAGGCGATCAATTTAGAACTGGGAAATTATCTATTAGTAAATATTCAGATATTAAACCTTTTGTAGTCAGCATAACATCTCTAATTATCGTTACTTTTTGTAAGGTTAAAGATACCGTTTTCCATTTAAGTATTATCTCACTGGTGTATACGTAGTACTGCATTTTTAAACTGTTAAGTAAAACATATTAATACTAGTAAAAAAAACATAACAACAAATAAAACGACACGAAACAGAAAACTATCTTTGTTTTTTAAAGAGAGGTTGCAGAAACTCTATACATAAGTCGATGACAAACTGACAAGGTCAAGGCAAAAAATGAAAAATGACCAAATGAATAAACAGTTTACAAAACAGAAAATACATGGACTCATTTGCACGTTTCTAACATCAATGTTATTTGGTCTCGGATGGAAAGTTGTCTCATCACCACCTTCTGTTCTGTAAAATAAATCAGTCCCTAAAGAAAAGAAAACAGCATCTGAATCGTTTGATACATAACCACACATACTAGTTATTACTATGTATTGTGCGTTGTCCGAGTCATCGTTCATTTACCCATCATGTTAATAAGTAAGTTTTTGTTATTAATCTATTCAAATTATGTCCGTTACAAGACAAGAGACAGTGAGAATGAATTATAATTGAAACGTAATCAATCATAATATCAATGTTATAGTTTGTCACACATTGAGTTAAGCGCAACTACGACAAGAATTAAACGAAATGATGTACCAACAATGATGGGACAAAAATATGTAATGTTCTTTTTTTTACTTTTTTTTATTATAAAACACCCATGCAACCTCGCAAAAGTCATTTACTGCAAAGGTCGTTTTGAATGAAAAAAACAAAGTATATTTGCGAACAAAGTATCCTAACAAAAACATAAGTCTTGATGTCATTTGTTTTTAGCAAAAACTTAATTATGGACGCTCTAGACCGAACGTCGCGTCTCAAAAGAACGGGTCTGAACAGAACAGATATATTCCGCCTAAGTTGAACTTTACCTGATAATATTAAAACCCTTTGATTTAACATGATAACATATTTGTGTGAACAGAACATATGTAAAATTCGATAATGACAGGTGGTATCACAATATTCCAATAAAATAAAGTAACCTCCTTTGAATTTTTTCATTGTCAAGTTTTTAAATCCAAGTTAAGCCTCGTGCTTGACATTTTTATAATCATGCGTTCTCGAATTGATTACTTTTTACTTTTTTGTTGTCATTTTTTTTTCGGATCGATCGTTTTAAGATGATTAAAAACGGTCATCTGTCATTTTTCCGTTGACAAATGTAATCTTTTACGAAACTGAAAATATTAAGAGCTGAATATAACTACAGTTTCAACACTTTCATATTATCTATAAGCTCCTCTCTTTCTATATACATATATAAAACCACGCATTGTGCTGAGCTAGAACGTATTTGAGGTAAATGTATTAACAAAAATAAGAATGTTTGAAATATAACAAAGCACCTGGCGATGATATCAATATTAATGAAAACATATGCTGATTTAATGTGTGATGTTGATAATGATGTTTATATTTTTAATATGATTTTTCATGTTGATTTTTTACCAAAGGAAAGGCTTATAGAAAATGTGATCTCATTGTTGAAAAACCAAGGTACATTGTAGTAAAGCATAGCCGAAGAATTATCGGCCAATTACACTATTATCTTGCCTTGTGAAAGTATATACTTCTATATTGAAGTTTGGTGACTATGTTTCCCATCGAATCAAAATAAAGAATAGATCCTTTTTAAAAATATTTTTAACGAAAGAAAAAAACTACTAAATAACTCTTAAAAGGAGTTGTGTAAATATTTAATCGGTAGATCGTATAGTTTTGAACATTTCTATTACGTCATATTTTCTCTTCTATATTGGCTTTTAAAATAAAACTCAAAACAATCATTTTATTCCTTTATTCTTTTCCCTTGCAGGTGACCAGGGAGTGGGGATTATAGGACATATCTTTAAATAAATGTAGATATTTTAATGATGATTGTATTCCTATTTTGTTTCGATTGGCCTAGTAGTTCTAGGGGGGGTCTATATTTTTTTTAAGTTAACGGACAAAGACAACGACGATGCGTACAACGGACGCCGAGTGATGATAATATTTCACTTGACCCTTTGGGTCTGAATATATTAATATTACAACTTCCGTTACAACGTATTATTATATCAGAAACAATAATGTTTTGTGCTTGAAAACATTTGTTTTACATTTGTATGACGTTAATAAAACATCAATATCTGCGCCCCTGCATAAAACTTTATAACACATACAAAAACAACATCGATATCCCAGAACATTTTGCTTGAAATTTGATCTTAGAAATTAAAAAAAAAGAAAAAAATAATTGAGATAGAGAAAGAATGAAAATACCAATAAGTAAAATGGCTTCATGAATTATTATGCTGTCAAAAACTGGAAGAACAGCATCTGTCAAAATATGCAAAAACGTTTTTAAATGTTCCTCCTAGAATTGTCACTGCAAAGCAGATTAACTATTCTTGTGAGACAAAAGGAAATCATTTAGGAGTGCAGCAGTTAATGAAAATAGTATATTATGCTACATTGCAAGTGTAAATATATTGTAGGCAGACAATGACATCAAGAAATAGAAATGTCGTGGTGAAAGTAACTACAGAAAGTACATAATTCTTTGAATGTTATGTCTTCTTCTCATGAACAACACAGAAAATGAATACGAACAGTTCAGCTTCAAAATGACTTCTTCCGAGATGAATACATAATTAACGAGCGACATCACTAATTAGTTGATCGTTACAACATTTCTGTTCCACAGATGACGATGGAAATGTTTCAAATGATCGTAGCTATAATCCCAATTCGTCAACTAAGTTTTATGAGGTAGTGTATTTTTTCTAAACTTATTTTCCTATAAGTAAACGACCATGTAACTTCAAGGGGGTGTTTTGGTGTTTTCTTAAAAAAATATTCTGATCCCTCAGGAAAAAAAATTCTGACTCAGCATTATACACCAACAACCCTCAACTCCCCCTCTCCCCCCACCCCACCCCTTCTTGGGGTTACATGGTTACTCCCTTGGTCCTTAAATCGTTTGATATTTCTGATTCATGTGTTTGCACTTAATTACACTTCGACTTCATATGTGTCTTTGCATGCTATCATCATTGCGTATTGGAAGTTCAGAACTGCTATTTCGATCGATTTTGGCAAATTATGATCCACTAGTAACCCGAATTCGGCTTGAACGGCCAAAAAGGTATTAACGACATTTAAAAAAGATTGATTATCATTAGATAACGATTGACAAAAATTAAAAATTGTTTTTAATTCATTTCAATCCATATCAAATTATTTTAATACCAGTCAAATAGATTCCCTTGCGGCCATTCAAGTTAGTTTCAGATGTGGTTAAGCTGTGTCAAACTAATTAGCCACGTCCCCGTTAAACCAAATCAAACTGATGTTAAATCCTTTTAATCTTTAAAGTGACCGCCTTTTTGTAAGGTAAATCACTCAAGCAGAACAGCATCCCCGTTATCTATCGTTAATCCGTTACAAACGTTATCGATTTTAGTCAGATAAGTACCTCCAACAAATATTCACAATTAAGAGAAATTGATTACAAATACATTTGTAAACTATTAAGTAATTTATAGTTAATGATGCCAGATTTACAAAATACAGCGAAAAAATATCAGTTAAAAATACAAATTAAAAAAAATAATTTGTACACATGAAGAAACTGTATAGATAAGAAAGATGGTTGATAAGTGATATGAAAACTAGTGTCATTTAACTGATGTTAAATCCTTTTAATCCTTAAAGTGACCGTCTTTTTGTAAGGTAAATCACTCAAGCAGAACAGCATCCCCGTTATCTATCGTTAATTTGTTACAAACGTTATCGATTTTAGTCAGAAAATACCTCCAACAAATATTCACAATTAACGTGTAAGTAAAGTTTGGTCTCTTACAAATACTTGGGGATTTTTTTTTTAAATGGAAAGAGAATGCGAATGAGAAGGTCCTCATTGCACTCATAGGCTCGAGCCTAGAAGTGAAAGATGTTTTAAAAACAATTCAATAGAATATAAATAGATTTAAACAAATTTGTGATGAAAAATTATCACTTAAATTTCTGTTTACATTTGTCATTATTATATGCATTGAATTGCTGTATTCCTGTATATTTACCTTTTCTCTTTTTTTGTACTCGTTATTTAAATAGAGACACGTGTGTCTAAGAACAGTAATTATTTATTGTTTACATAGAAAAAATCGATACATCTTACATTTTCGGTAACAAAAACTATAATTATACTGACATTTAAAATAGTTTGTATATAAAACAAGTTTGTGTTAAATAATAAAATTGATATAGATAATGTTGACACTAGTTGAATTCATTGTGTAAACAGTTTAGTAGTGTGCAAAATTGTAAATTATAGATAGAATCATGTGCAAAACAGTGTAGCCGAGACCATTGATTGGCGCGCTAAAATATCCCATTGACTGGGTCAGATTAGGTGAACGTTCGTCTGTAACGCCCACAACTCACGACGTATTTATTATAAACATTTAAACTGTGGGGTTGCCAAAGGGTCTCAGTATATATACGTACTACAGTGCACAGTATATTATATAATATTTTATTTGCGATCATAAAATGTACGAAGTCGTCCATTACTATGTAAATTGGGTCGATTAAAAAAAAAGCTGAATATGTTTCTGTTGCCAAGGGTTTTTCATAAGTATAGTAGTTAGCAGAAAAGATCATCAAACTATACATTGTATACTGAACTGCGGCCAAGCTTAGCGAAAGGTCGTGCAACATAATCAGTCAAACAAACTTTATTAGATTAACTCGTTAAGGAACGATCGTTTTCATTGGTCAATTCAAACCTTCGACCTCACACCTGCGAAAAAAGAACACGCGTAGTACTACTATAAAGCTGAATGGACTGATCAGTATTCACGTAGCCGGTCAAGGTCGTTAAAAACTTCCATCGTCGTATTCACGTACATGATTGTGTTCTTGATTATCCCATGGCAATTCTAGCTTTTATACATGTGCATGTAAAATTTTAAACTTTAATCTTAACAGTCACGTCGAAATATTTAATTCAACTGTCTCCTCTCAATTGGTTCTGGATTAAGGGAGCTACCATTTTATTTTGATTGGGGGTGGGGGACTTGGATGAAACATTTTGTCCTGCATTTTTTTTAGTTGTTATCTCTGTCCTGTCTTTCTATTTTTCAGTCTGTTAGGTCCTGACTATATTTATTAGTTTATCCTGATTTTTTTACATAAATCGTCATCCTGCCTTTTTTTTGTCAAGTTGCTCACCCTGCCTTGTCTTTTATTCAATGGACTTGATGAATTAACGTTGTACTTGAAATGAAACCGTACTTAACTACAAAAATAACCAAATTACATACTAAAGATATTGCTCGATTTTTATAGTAAATGGGTTTGTGTTATAAACTGTCATGTTCATTATTCATATTCTTTCATAAGTTTTAGGATAGTGTGATTTTTTTCTGATTTAGTTTACTTGATTTTGAAAAAAAAATCCCGAAATTCTAAGTAAATTCAGAACATGTAACCAGCCATGCTTTGTTTAGAGAAAAAATGGAGATGGCAAACCATGGCACAGTGGAAGGAAATGTACTTTATAAACTCCAGCGATATACTTTCTTAATTTATAATTAACTGTTTTGCTATCCTCGGTTGAAAATTATATATTGTAAATATTTAAATAGTTGCATAGAAAACAATCAGTTTTAAACAGTGTGGTTATTGACTCCATTTTTGTACATACTTTTACAGTAGTCATCCTTAATTTCTTAATATTTCGTTTATAAGTTTATCATACATGTATGATTTTGTATTTCATTTTAATACGCACACATGCCACACGTTACTTTGGCGGATAGTTCAACAATGTTATGCAAAGCTCTTTTCTTACGGTATGAAATTAAAGGATAAATTTTCAACCAATTAAAATCGAAAACAGTACATTTATATAGTTCCTTACAAACTACGACATTTCTCACAAGTATTTATTTATTTTTTAGTTCCACACATGCAAAAATAAAATCTTCGCCGATGAAACATTTCAAACCTTTTTACACCAACATGCCTTCACTGAATTCATTTGAATTTCGTGGTGACCATGATAGTACATTGCATAGTACATCTATATTCACGTGCACACATGATACGATCTTTCGGGGACAATTTGCTCGTTTATGACACGTCATTTCTGAATGACCAAACGCTTAGCTACTTTATTTTCGTTTTATAGCATGAAAACAATAAAAGAGGAATGTGCAGCTCATCATAAATTTGAAATGGATCAGTATTATGAGATCCTTATTATAAGTAACTACGAAATTGTCAGGATAATAACCTAGCGTCAATATGAAAGAAATTAAAGTGGTTCATACATTCATCCGTATAAAAGCGGCACATGTATTTTATTTTATCCTTATATTTTTCATAGTGCGGTACAAGTGCTGCATGCATAAAGAATATTACTTAACCATGTTAACACAAATTATTAGTATAATATTTCGACCCACTATTTGAAATTCACAAAATACTTATTTAATTATTTCGACCAAAATCATTGTTTTTTACGTTCGTAGGTAACGTAGTACATTCCATTGTCGGTCACCTGTGTCAATTCACGTGCACACTACAATTGTTGTTGTATTTAAATCTTTCGGCCAATGAAATGAGACGTTACAAGTTGTTTGTTTGTGATACGCCAGAATGTTATCAATGAATTATCAATCGCTAAACTTGACTGTACCTATTCAAAATTCACAAGGCTTGATCCAAATAGCCTTTTTTACTGTCTAATAACTTGCAAGTACGAAAAAGACAGGAAAGAAGTATATTTTGTCTATATGTTTTGTGTTTGCACACTTTTTAAAGTTGATCATGCATTCGTTCTAAAATAAAATTTTGACCAGATAAAAGTTAAAAGATGACATAATTGGACAACCGCAATTGTTAAATCGCTTTGACGTCCGAAAAAAAGATAATAATCAACACATCCACTGTAACTTTTAAAGCCAGTTAAATCCTTTTTTGCTGAAAGAACGTCCGATATCATAATAATTCATTATCAAAACAAGACAAAAACACAAGTAAAGAACGTTTAAGTATTCAATATAAATCAAAACACAAAGGTTATTCCTGATTAGTTTTTCGAATTATTTTATTTAGGCGTTGAGACCCTTTGGTGACCCCACAGTTTAAATGTCTATAATAAATACGTCGCGAGTTGTGGGCGTTACAGACGAACGTTCACCTAATCTGACCCAGTCAATGGGATATTTTAGCGCGCCAATCAATGGTCTCGGCTACACTGTTTTGCACATGATTCTAAACAGCTAAATGAACAATTCAAACTGTGTAAAATTATAATACTGATCACTGGTACAAAACGTGCGTTCATTGTCGAAAAGAAGCAAATGTCAAACGAAAAAGCGTACGTGGTTACGATTGTGTTACGTGGTTGTTGCCTGCACGTAAAAGAGTTTTTGGCTTATTCTGTGAATATATAAGATAAATTTCAATCTGCAATAATGATGGCTTGGTTAAACGACCTTGACTGGCTATAAAGACCTCGCACGGTCGGCCCTGGCTTATACCCAATGGGGGCTTTTAAATAATGTGTTTTACCTTAAGTTTGTGGAATTTAATACAATTATACAGACCAAAAGTTACCATAAATATTATAAAACAAGAATAGAAATTAAACATTTCCGCATTGCTGCTGTAATCTTATTTTATTAACTATATTTTAGGGGTAACTTGAAAAAAAAATTGATTGACTGATTTAAATAAAATATTTCATCTAGGTGCTCTCGTTGAAGTCCGCGTTCAAGTTTCAATTGGATACACAATATTGAAATTTTTTCAATCCGAGTTTATCTACGAATCGATGTCCACGTTCATATATAGAATTTAGAAAAAACAACACTTTTATGATGCTTCCCACATAACGAAACTGCCTTTTTCGCAAATCATAATTACTTTCCAGTACTGATGAACAATATTACTATTATCAGAGACATATAATACAATTTATTTATATATTAGAATAAAATACAAGCATACAAAAGCCTGTTATATTCGTCACAAATATATGGTCGATTTTCAGTGTACTATACTTATATGACAATAAAGACTTATTTACTTATGCTAAATAGCATTAATATTAGTCAAAGTCTAAACCAGTATCATAAAAAAGGAATAGGTAGCCTGAAATAATTGACTTTGAGTACTCAATCCTTGCCATGGTCGTTCTGTGCTATGATACACATGATACATGCAGTACAATACAGTGAATACAAGTACCAGTAATATTTGATAACTAAATAAGCAATCACACAACTTGTCATACATGCATCTTTGTTTTCAACGAAAATACTTAACTTAAGTATCATTATATACAACCCTCATCAGTATCAAATATATCTATATACATATATTTACACACAAAATTACACACATATATACACACCCATACACACACACACGCCCAGACACACACATACACCCACACAAACACAAGCACGCACCGATATATATATATATATTAAATAATACCTCAATTAATATATATATATATATATATATATATATATTAACTGAGGTATTATTTAATCATGTCAGCCGCGGTGTACTTGTATTAGTGCAAATATGTGCACTTCATATAACATGTCAAGGGGAAAATAAGTTGGAACACCCGTTTGCTGTATCTGCCCCTGCTGTAATCAGTCACGTTGTTGTTCAAATTTGTTACTGTATATCATTTTTGTTTTTCGTTTTTTTTACATAATAGTATTGTACATAAATCAAGACGTTAGTTTTCCCGTTTGTATTGTATTACATTTGTCATTTCGGGGACTTTTACTATTATGGGTTTTGCTCGTTGTTGAAGGCCATAAAGTGATCTAGATTTCTATACTTTTATGTCACTTGGTCTATAGTGGAGAGTTGTATCATTTGCAACCATACCACATCTTCTTATTTTCATATGAACATTTGAATCGATTTTCGATGTAAAAATTAAAATTATAAAGGTAAATGAATTACCAGCACTGCGTAACGTTTATCAGTAGACTATTCACTTGGACATTCGTTAAATAATTTGTATCAAGCCCAACAAATAATTTTGAAAATGCACTTCTGATAACTAGTAATGGACTTCTGATAATATGAATACCATGAATCAAATTGATATTTGAACTGCTAAATTTGTTATAGATATCTACATTATTTTCAACATGTATGTATATGTACAACACAATATTACTCTAGCTTACAGATGAGAAAAACATCTTTTTGAAAAAGTCCATCAATTGTTTTGAAATTCTTTTAAAAATAATTGCGAAAAAAAGACCGTTAAAGTGCGAGAAGGAAATACTTTTTTTACAGAATGGCGAACTAAAGATCGTGTAAAAACTGCGATTGTTTGTCAATAACTCAAATTAAAAAAAAATGGTCATAACTGAAGATCAATGTCACACACATTGAACAGTTTTGTGATAATGAAAATAGCGAGGTTAAATACTATAAATATTCGAATTTGTTAATCATACCACATCTTCTTATTTGTATATTAATCATGTGAAAATAAGAAAATATGAAGCAAAGTTACGTATTGTGTGAACGACAAGATTTTAATGACGATATTAAAGTCGCGTACATATACGAAAACACTATATGAATAAAAGGAGATGTGATAGATACGCTAGGGAGACAGCAACTCAACCATACAAATAAAAAAAAAAATCGTCAACAATAGACTGTCAAACTAAAAATTGTTTCGATGGTTTTTCAGTTGTAAAAATTTACCAGGACTTAATTTTCAAATAATAATAAAAGAAAACCCATTATCATCCAAGCATTCATTTGGGGGAATACGGAATGTATCTATCAAAATATAGTACGTTACGTTTGACTTTCAAATCGGTTCAATATAACAAAAGGTGAACTGTTAGCTCTTGTGTGCATCCTTTCCTACGGATCATTTTGGCTAAAAAAGGTATTTTTTGTTTTGACTGAACATATGAAATTTTTTTCATCTTGATTGCATCATGTTGATAAATTCAGAAATGTGGAATGAATTCGGAACGCTTTACATAAGTCATCAAATATTTTTCGGAGACGCTGTCTTATAATAATAAATAAGTAAAAAAAAACGCAATTGTTTATTAAATGCTTCTTTTTCAAAGGCAGCACATTTTGTTTGGACATAAAACACAAATAAATCTAAAAACACAAATAAATCTAAAAACACACATAAAAATAAGGAGATGTGGTATGATCTCTCATCAAGAGATCAAATGACACAGAAATTAACAACTATACATTCGTGTTGTCAGATTAATTCGAGTTGTCAGATTAAAATATCTTTAACATCCCAGTCCAAAAATACATTCTACTGAATTTACCATATATATTACGGTACGTCTAAACACTGATAAGGACTACTTAGTGCACTAAGGATTTACAATACGCCACTGTATGAAATTAGTTTACATGTAATAACACCCCTTTTAGTCCTTAGTGGCATGTTAAATACTGCTAAAGACTATTTACTGCACTAAGGACTTATAATATGCCGTCTAAACACTGATAAGGACTTCTTAGTGCACTAAGGACTTATAATATGCCCATAAGCAATGGTGAATTTACCGGGGGCAGCCCTCTCTAGTCCGGGTCTAAAACAAAATTCTTACATAATTTTATTGCTACTGAATCTGCTTATCTAGACTGGAAATTATAATCACAGCTTCATTTGACTTCTAAACTAGCCGTTAATTAACCCCTGTTTCAACATGCGTGATTTATGACAACTATCGGTGGGTGTGTAAATATTGACACCTGTGTGTAATGTCTTGATGTAAACTACATGTACATGTTGATTGGAATAGTACTATTTTCTTTATTGGTTTTAAATACAATATCACAGATTAAGATCGATTAACAGGTGAAATCTTCTGACCAGGAAAGAAATTACTAACTAAAATCTGTGTGTTTTTAAAGAATATGTACAAATAAATGTTTATTGCCAAGAATGTTAGTATCAATAAATGGAATATGCCTTCATAACAAAATTCCGTTACATTACCATTTCTTGTGAATTTCTTTTTTCGGAACCGTTTTATTTGTGACTTTACTCAACAACAAATTTTTTTCACACTAATTTTTGTTTTTAAACTGAATGTCGTATTTTCTCTTCCCTCTTATTTTCAAGGGAAACCATCAATTTGTTAAAAATAACCTGCCCCTCCCCAACCCTTATCCACACAATATGGATTGGATTGGCATTGTCTAATATATATATATATTCGCCCCTCCTATATATAATAATTAATAAAATACTACTGTATTTATATAATACATACTTTATAACATTATCTTGGGCTTAAACATTTAGACCAAGCGTACAATAATATGTGTCGGTATATTTTTCCTGTTTAAATTACCCAACCCAATGTATGAGGTCACCATTTATGAGGGTATGAATGGGGTTTACAGAAGAGAACAATGAGACAAAAAATAGAAATAACAAAATAAAGATTTGATGAAGTATAATGAATATGTTGATTGACTGTTGGTTGCTTAACGTCCCGTGTCAAATATTACATGCATGTTTAGGACGAATATAATAGAGATAAAATGGCAGAAGAATAAAGGATAGAGTGAAATGGTAAAAAAATATATATATATAAACTATAGCAAGAAAAGATGATCTCACACCCCCCGCCCCCAAAAGAAAAACCCATTACCACCCACACTCGCATATATGTATATATGTATATACAAGTTTAAATTGAAAACAACGTTCAAACCTATGATTGCGTTGGATAAAAACCGCAATTTATATATGTCATCTCTAAATAAATGTTTAATTTTGGTTTCATGGTGCCCCTCGACATCAAGGTTCTGGATCCGCCCCTGCTTAGGACGAGAAGGGATGCTGTTACTTGTACATTGTTTTTATTTTAAGTAATTAACAATTACAAAGACAAGTGCTAAATATTATTAACTAAATGTGTTGTTCTCATTTACAAATATTAAAAGGACAAATCATTTTGCCTTTGTTTTATTTTTCTTTCTATAAAGTTATTTGCGAGCATTTCTTTGATGTGCGTCAACTTGTGGTCAGCTTGTTAAAATGTTTATGCAAGACAAAAGGAATAGAAATGTCGACAATAATAAAAATTTGATATTCTATGCCCAAAACAGATATAAGAAGATGTGGTATGAGTTCTTATGAGACAACTCTCCATCCAAGTCACAATCTGTAGCAAGTTATCCATTATAGGTCAAATTACGGCCTTCAACACAGAGCCTACAGCAAGCTTTTTAGAGCCCAAAAATGTTTAGTGTCAAACCATTCAAACAGGAAAATGAACGGTCTAATCTATACGAAAAACGAGAAACTAGAAACACGTATGAACTACAACATAAAATGACAATCACTGAACAAAAGGTTCCTGACTTGGGACTTGTGCAAACAAATTGAGCAGGTTTAAATGTGCAAAACCTTGATAAACGAATAATTCCCGAGACTTAAGTTACAATGTTTTTTTATACTATCAAAATCGTATGTGCTAATTTAGAGCAAAAGATATAATTTTCTCTGAAAAAAAATACGATTCGTACAAATTAACTTAAAAAAGCTAAGAAAATATCCTTTTACCAAATGGTGAGAAAATTGTAACATTTGTAATACCTAAATACTTCATAATCTATTTCTGAAACGACTTCTCGTCCTGAATATGCATGAAATATTTGCCACTGGACGTTAAGCAACAAACAATCAATCAATCAAATTTCGCTCTGAAAATGACTGAAAGAATATAAGCCATAATTTTATCCATCACTTGTTGTTTGTTTGTACAGTAAACATAATGAATTCGTTTTTGTCCAGAAATATTCCTTAGACGAGTTCAAGTATGTAAATAAATTCACTGGGTATCATGTGGTAGTTGAAATTATTCAGTGCAATCATTTTGTGTCCGTCGTCGTCTTTCATACATATCAAATGTTGTATCCTCTGTTTGCTGTTCATCATCTGTTGTTTATGGCCGTCAGGCCTCGCGATCCGTCCCCAAATTTAAGCCCCCAATTATGTAATGACCATTCAAAGGGAGGGGGTGTTTTTTTTTCTTTCGGGACAAACATTTTTCCTTCCTTAAAAAAACACTTAACAAATTTCTATACTTTATCATTAAATTATTAACCGATGAATACTTAAAATTTAAAACTATAGATGGCGAATTAAAAAAAAAAGAAAAAATAATCCTAAGTATTTGTATGGTAAATACATTTAATGTCTATCTGGGTTATTTAATAATGACCATGTGGTATGTACTTTACTCATTGTTGAAGGCCGTATGGTGACTTATAGTTATTTACTTCTGTGTCATTTTGTCATTTTGTCTCTTGTGAACCATCGCCAATCATACCAATCATACCACAACTTCTTTTTATATTGCTTGCATGTAGTAAAAATTTATTATCATATTGAATTCGTTTTTGTCCAAAATGATATATTGGTCAAACGTGTTCTTTATATGATCATAAATTTTGCCATGAACCATATAAAATGCAAAAGATAAACTCCGTGCAAACAGTTCATGTATCATTATATAAGTTTGGTTGCATGTTGATATATTGCACTGGAAACAAATTTATTATTTACAAGAAATGATTAAAATTTCAACAACGTATTCAGTGTGAAGTCAAATCAAAATTGATCATTGAAATAATCTGAAACTGAAAAACTTTACCAAACAGTGTAATCAGTTTTATGTAATTTGACACGTGTCTAACGGTTCATTGATTTTCGGCAATATCAAAGAAAAATCGGCAAGTGGCTAAACAATGTTAAATTACTCATTGATTATTTTTCTGTAAAATTTGATTGATTGATTGTTGGTTACTTCACCTCCAGTGGCAAATATTTCATGCATATTCAGGACGAGAACAAATTAACAATAAATATAATAGGTAGGTTCTGTAATAGGGGCGTTAGGGATTAAGGTCGGAGAAATTTAGACTGCCACGGGAAATGAGGGTATATTGATAGGGACAGAAATTTAGTCTTGCAACAGGTCACCTACGGACCCCTCAAAGAGTTGTTGCAAAGGTTCTTTGCGTGCAAAGAGTGTAAAACTCTCTTTACACGAGCATCGGATTTAACGTCCACATTCTGACCGGACGTGGCTGCTTTGTACATCCCGCACAGCCAAACGGACGCCCCACTTTAGCAAGGGTTTTACTGCCGGTCGGAGGAAGACCAGTGGTGACCATACTTCTATTCCCCAGTTACCCTTGGGAGGGGGGGGATATAAAATTGGAAATTTATGCATTAAATATCAGTATCTACCATAATATGAAGAAAAATTAGACGTAACAGCACCCGATCTAGTCCTTAGTGGCATATTATAAGTCCTTATGCAGTGTTTTGCGGTAAAATCAAAGAATACGAATACGAAAGTTCTATTTTGATTCGGTTCACTATAGAAATAACAGTGGCTATTATATCTATGGTTTCACATATAACAATACAAACATAAGCTCTTGAGAGCTTTTTGCCGAATATAAAATAACATAAACACAACATTAAAACAGACAACATGCAGACAAGCAAAACCGGCACGTGCGATTAAATTTTGGAATTTATGCATTAAATATCAAACTCTACTCTAAAACTCTACCATGACATGGAATTAGTTTACATGTAATAGCATCCCTTTTAGTCCTTAGTGACATATTTTAAGGCCTTAGTGCACTAAGGAGTCATTAGCAGTGTTTAGACGGGTAAACGGACAAAAAGTCACAGGACTTAAAGTCACAAATTTGATGGGACAAAAAGTTACTGGACAAAAAGTCACAAATAGTTTACTGACAATTGTTTGAATATATAAGTGAAAGATCTTGAAATATTTTCTTTTTATTACATATATTCATTTTTAAGTTTAGGAAATTGTTCATAAGCCTTGATAAATGAAAATTTATTAAATTTTATCGTACAAAGGATATATTTCTTGGCACCATGAAGCTATTTAAGGATCAAGCCTCTTTGACATTAATTTTTGTTTTCATAGCAATTATTTGGTCATTATTAATATTTATTGCATAAATTTTAAATACAAAGTTGCTTTACAAATAATAGTTTAAAAAAAAAAAAAAAAATGTTTCTTTTTAAATTAGTTTTTTCTTATTCATAGAAAAATAATCTCAAAAATGAATTGTGACTTTTTGTCCTGTGACTTTTTGTCCGTGACTTTTTGTCTGTGACTTCTTTAGACGCACCCTATCGATAATTTTACATTCGTACACTGTACTTATTGCGTAAGAATAACAACTGGTAGTGTGTATCGCCTTCTATTATACATTTGACGGCGACATTTAGCTTTAGGGTAATTTTAGAGTGACCAGAGAGAAGAACGAAATTCAAGATATATATAACATTCTGTCGAAAAATAATTTTTATGGTCATCCGCAAAACTGATGAAAATAATATATATTTAATTTCTAAATTTTATGCAATTCAATTTTAATACATAAAATTTATAAATCAGTTTGATGTCTTAAAATATCCATTTGCCATGCATGTTAGCGTTAGGCAAACTATAAGTAATTGGTCAGTATTTCAGTCAAGTTTAAAGAAATGGTGTATTTAAAGAGAGATGTGTGTGGGTCGGTGTGTGTTTGTGTATACATATACTGCATAGAAATACATCCCTTATGAGTAACGTTGACCGATTTGAGCTGGGATAATACTCATTTAGTTTGAATTTTTATTAGATGGTTTATAAACAAAGTTAATGTGATTTTTTTCCTTTTTTTGGGGCATTTGGCACTATTGTAAAAAAAATAATTATACATTGCTTAAATTAATTTCGAACCAAATCGAACTTTAAGATGCATTGTCTAACGAGTGTCAACAACAGGTAAATGCCAAGTTTATTGATAATTCGTGTACCAGTAAAATTAACAATATACGGGGATGGCGTCACGGTTTGTGGATTGGAGATTAAGAAGTTGAATCTGAAATAATATCCTTAGGCTAAGACGATGATTAATACACGTGAATTGCGTTACAATACCGTTATATCTGAGACCGTCCATGATTTTTTTTTAAACTTTAAAAGACACGTTGTTAAAGTTCGTTAAAATTTTTTTGAAACACGATTTTATCCGAAAAAATTATATCAATGTAAACATTCATAAAATTGTCAATTCTGTCCAGAATTTTTCAATTAAAACGGGAAAAGGAGTATAGATATTTGAATTTTTCTTCTTAAGCAAGTGTAAAATCATTTGTTACCCGGAACTCTATGCTATACTGAACAGAAACTTAACCATTTACGACACTATAGAGACAAAAGGTCAACAATTTTTATTATCTCTACCTTTGTTTAGAGAAAGGAAGACAACATTTAAACGTAAGGAAAAATGCAAAAATTATGTCATCTTGTGTATTTGAGAGTGAAATTTAAGGTAAGGTAAGTTAAGTTATTTAATATCATATACACGGGACTCGAACTGTTTTGGCAAGTTACGACATTCAAACTATATATGGAAAATGATTAAAATAAATGAATTAATTCAGCAAAATCTTATTAAAACGAGGAGGGAATAGCTTACAGCTTACAGGGTATGAGGAAAAGTACACGTGTTTTAAAGATCACAAGTCTGCTACCAATGATTATGCACACTTTTTAGATTTTTTTGTGTATACCTTTTTGCTATATGAGTACTTTTTGCATAAAATCATTTAAAACATTCGATTTGCTTCGCTCGACTGTATATTTTCACTTTTATGGAATTACGTCCTATTAAAAAATACTGGACCCGTCCCTGTGTTGTACTGCTTTTGGGGCATATATATCAAAATTATAGAAAACTTTATCAGCCTTAACTCAGGACAAGGACCATTTTGTGTTGAAGGAGTCTTGGATTTTGTTTGATAGCTTCAGAAATACTAATTGTCTACCTTTTCTACTTATTTACATTTCCAAATTTATTTAATGTGTAATTTTTATCCCCTCTCTAGCTTTTTGCGGCCAAACATGTTGAAATAAATAAGTACGGTGTATGGAAAAAAATGTGCCAGTAATAATACACTGTCCACTATAGGGATTACAAGGCGATATTTGTGTTCCTGGGCCTAATACATGTAAGCTCTAAAAAAGAAGATGTGGTATGAATGCCAATGATACACTCTCCACAAGAGACCAAATGACACAAACATTAACAGCTATAGGTCACAGTACGGATTTCAACAATGAGCAAAGTCCGTACCACATGGTCAGTTATAAAAGGCCCCGGAATTTTTTTCTGTCATTCATATGTTTTTGCTTATTTTAACTATAGATTTTTGTGACCTTTGTCGAATTGTAAAAATCTGCCTGAAGTGTGGAAGGTCGTTGATTCAATATATTCCCAGTCTAATTAAATCAGACTTTACTACAATTTATGATTGTTGCTTCTACATTAAGAACGAGACGATGTTGTCTCCGGTTTCCGAATGTGTCTATGGAAGGTTACCTATATATCCCTATAGACTGTTACGTACGTTTAAAATAAAACTCAGTACACTCGGCTCAGAGCCATTTGTCTGTCCGTTTGTGTCCGTCAGTCATTATGGCAACAAAAATATAGATGATATTTCGAACAGTAATCGTGCATTTTGTGCAGATGTTCATCTATTAATTAGAATAAGTTGTTGTTAAAACATTAAAATACTTTTTCTTAAAGTCACTTATAAATTTAGGGATAGGCGCCGAGAAAATTTTGAACATGCAGTTAACGTTGGTGTGTATGAAAGTATAGATAATCATTCGTGCATATTCGTTTTTTTATAATTAAATTTGAAAAAAAAAAACAAAATCGTAAAAAAATACTTTTTTCCGTGGTAGAATTGAAACAAAAAGGTTTGTCAGAATCGGTTTCAGTGGCAATTTTTTTTTTGTGAACTGGAAAATAAGTTTTGGAATTTTTGTATTTGTTTTTTTGTTTTTTGTTTTTTTGGTAGTTACGCGCCGATATTGACGGCAAGTCTTTCATCTGTGTACACGTGTCATGACTTCCCGACTAAGCGTGACGAGCGTGTGATAGTGAAGGAGGCCGTGGGTACGAACCCTGACTGGATCAAAACAGAAAATCTCAGAAAAGTCCAGGTAGGCTAACATGTCTAGAGGCGGATTTAGGGTGCGCGAGCCTTCCCTATATGGATCTACTTTTGTGGTTATTTTATACTGCTATTATAATATAACAGGCAAAAATCAGAATATATATTTAAAAGAGTCATATACTTTAGCTTCTTGTTGCATTTGCAATTTCAGGGGAAATAAATGTAAGTTACAACCCGTTCGTGAGACGGTTACTTGTAATGGTTGCTTGAAATCATAACCGAGTACAAACAATATTGTTTGATTTAGATACGAATAATACCCTCGTGAAATTTTAACGTCCAGTGACATATATTACATGCATGTCGGAAGAAGAAATTGCCAATGTATGAAAAGAACCCTACTTTTTACAAGATATTGACACACTTAGTTAGAATTCCACGTGCTATTTCAAGGATTAACACTATTAAACAATACAACTAAAAATTGTGATGACGAATTTCTCAAACTGTTGCTAGACTCAAGCTAGCAGCCACTCCGCTAGCAGCCAGTTTTCAGGTATGTCTATAAACCCAAAAGTTGCATAAGATTCAAACTAACTAAAACTTTTCAATTTTATATTACAACTACAATATCTGTTTTAACTTCAATTTAGCCGTCGAAAACACTTTTCAATGAATTTGAAAATTTCATTTCCTGTTCAATATTTTAATAAACAATAGTATGTGCTTTTAACATCGTGCAGGTGCTGCACGCTTAAAGACTTAACTTCAACTGTCAACACTGAAAAATGACATTATTTAAATGTTGCCTAAACTTTCTTGTTACATGGTATCGACTTTGCCATCAGAAAATGTTTGTGCGATATTGTGCGAAATAGCTTTCCATATTCTCGGCATCCGTGCTATACCCCACCTGGATTTTTCAGTCAAGCATGCCTAAGGGTCCCAACTTTCA